>NC_060138.1:391284202-391904827 GCF_021461385.2 Schistocerca piceifrons | reverse complement strand
GTGCTAGAAAACGTAATTTCTTCAAAGAAAAGGTAAAATAAAAATTAACTGCAATAAAAAACCAAATATCGATTCAATGCTTCGTCGAAGTTATATAAAACACGTTTCTGTTATTAATAAAAAGTTTTCGTATTTATCATTAATAAAAGGATACTCTTACCTTTTATCATAATGAGGAATGTTCTATAGAGTACAGTCTAACAATAATACACATATTTCCTATGTTAGTGCATGTAAACCGTACTTGCGTCAAAAGTAGTTGCTTTGGTTACGTAAAAGCGCAGAAGTGACGCGATCAGATAATTTTTATTACTTTTAAAATGCAGTTTATATTCTTTGAGGATATAAAATACACAATGGACTAACACTGAATGATGTGCCGTTCTAATTATGTGCAAAACAAACAACCAGACAGATAAAAAAGGAAGAGAATTTCTCGGCTCACAGTTTCCCTCTTACACCCACATTGACGTTTCTTCTTTGATGCAGTGTAACAGAACTATCGAACCGTAGTTTTGGTACAGAGCAATTCTAGGCTCAACACTATCTGTGCTAGTAACAAATTTTGTGCTGGAGCGATCGTAAAGTCATACATGAATAAGCAATGGCGATGCCAAACGTGAGGTGATTATGCGGACAGGTGAAGCTTCACGCTCAAATTAGTTTACATAAATGTATGCGCGTTCCCACTGAACATCTAGATAATAAATATCCATGCTGTGTGCGTGAAGACACGTAGTCTGTACCTCATTATCATGATCCATTATTGTCACCGGACAGCTGCCCACGTCTTGCATAACAATTCCCTGCACGGCTTACACACTCCCAGTGACTATAGATATTCTTACCATATCTCGTATCTACATCTCAACTGCTTCTTGCTGTTTTAAATGTTCGTCTCAAACACTTAGAGCATGTGTGGGTAGATACTTTGTTTTTGCGACCCAGTTGAGTCATAGTCAGGGTGACATTAACGCAACGTGTCCAAGAGAGAGGGCACATTTTAACTGTGACAGGCTTTTGTCGATATGTGTCGGCATCGGACAACGATGCGACTATATTAGTATAATGCCCAGTATAAAGCCTTGCTGAAGCTACATCACTCAGATCGAATGTTGGAATCGTTCATCCATAAAATCACTGTACTATTTTTCACCTAGATGTTGTAGAAAAATGAGGCCACTATCCTGTCCCCCAGGTTTTCATAGTTGTTGTTAATAAAAGTGAAATCTTCTGGGTAATAAGACCACTCACTTTTCTATCTCGACTTCAAATTAGAAAAGGAGTGTTCAGACACCCCCGGCACCCAGAACAGTGGAGAACAAGGTCCTAAAAGAGGAATCAAAACGAGATGCTGAAGAAGTAGAAGTAGAAAATATATGGTCAAATCACACAAAAGATTTTAATTCCGCTTTCGTTAACATTTTTCCATTAAACTAGACATTAGAAACCTTGCGGAAAGCAAAAGAAAACAAAGCAAACATACGAGCAGCATAATTGAGAAGAACTTCTATAAAATATTTCGAATGTCTGACGAAACTGATTTATGAAACATGCATGTAAATTAGCACAGGTCTCAGTGAAACGTCTGAATGGTGTCAACAAATTGTTAGCTGTATATTGTCGCTAGCGAAGGCAAATCTTTAGCGGTAATATTGTTATACCGTCAATATCTCAATGTCGAGTCTTTACACAGTATGTCGGTCTATATACTTTTACTGGGTATCGGACTTGCGTAATTTTTTCTTGTTCAATAAATTTAACTATGATTCCTTAAGCATCCATAATATCTCGATCATTTATGTGAGTTAATTGGGAACGTAAGAGATTGTTACATTATCTCTTTATCTAACTTACACAGAAATATTAAGCTAATTAAATTGGATGTTGATGTTCATATGAATAATTTATATGCTTTTTTCTTAAAAAAAAATACTGTTTGTTCTCTGTAAGCATCATTGGCCGTGAAACGTACATGGTTGCTACAATACTGCGGGTGACACAATACTGTTCATGTAGCTGAGAAAAGGTTGCACTGTATATTGTGAAATGTCTTAGAACACAAGAATTTCCCTTTGGCACATAGCCCGTCTTCTGACCAAAACTGTCATACACATTATTCATCGGGAAAGGAGCTGCTGTTTTCTTCTTCTTCTGGACTGGTTGTTCATCAAATATTGATCTGCGAGAGCTCACCTTCCTGGAAAACTGTCCATTTGCCTTCCCCAGGTACACCTTGGTATAACAACCCACCTCCAAGATTTCCTCTTTCCGTTTATAAGCAGAGTGCGTTGCCCAAGACAAAACAGCGCTACAAAATCGAAAGAAAGTGCTACACAGATACTCTAATTGGTGTTCACGATGTTTGCTACACAAGCACACTATTCAGAAACTATGCACCAGAGAGAATCGAGTATCGCAGGATCAGAGAGCTTAAATGTTTCTTGCAAGCATCATTGCTCATGCGAGGACAAAACGTGGAAGATGTTACAAGAAAACAATGAGGAATTTCAACGTAGCTCGAGAGCAGCATTGCCTAGTAAAGGTCAAAAATGTGAAAAAAGATCTTGTGATCATTTGACACAAGAGAAAATTTTAAAATGTTACTGTAAGTGAAATTAGGTTTGAACTTCGGACGTATTCTAGTCGACAGAACGATATTTGGTTTTGTAAAACTTTATTTGCAGCATAATTGTTGTTAGGAAAGAGACTCCATCTGTGTTGTCCTCTGCCCTGTGACATTTAAAAGTCTAAGAGGTCAATTTGGTAATGAATTCGGCCACTGTGTAGTTTATGGTGTAGGTTTTTTTTCTGATTCCATTTATGTGTGGCAGCATGATGTTAGGCTGTATAAATGTAGCCGACAGGACCAGTCATATCGACTGAAATACAGACTCTTGCCAACAACAAATTAGCTGCTTTTTTGAGTTTAAACGTTTCATAGGAGGTCAGTTTTCCTCACAAAATAGTGTTTTTAGTCTCATACGTTTGCGATCTGATCGTCTGGTGATTAAGGGGTCGCTTATACTCTCAGCCCTCTCCCCTCCTCAAACCTATCCCTCCGTGGTCCGCCACCAGAGGCGCACGGAGTGAGTCAACTGCCCCACAGAATTCGGCTAATGGATATAGTGACAACATATTACATGAAAACTTTTTAACAAGAAAAAAGCGAACGACAGTCACATGGCAACGGCAGCTGACAGGCACAAAAAAAGTGCTAATAGGCAAACGATGTACGCAATGTTGAGGCATACGGGTAGGGTATCGGATACAGCTGGTTTCGCAGATGAAATTTCGAAGTAGCACTTGGAACGTTAACTACTTTAAAATTAAGATTACGTCATCATATAAGCGACGAGACAGATGTTTAATGCGTGGCAATGCGTAAATATAATGTTATTGTTACATATTTGTTATCTGCTATCTACTCCTTCCATTGGTCATGCCATTTTGTTGTTGCACTCTTTTGTCATAGTATGTATACTGTAAGTTACCTACACCAAGAGCTATGCGCCATATTTGTAATAAGTATGGCTCGTGCTTAGATCATGGCACAATATTACCATCTCGAAGAAATGTGTATGATCGTGATTACCATGCTCTAGACCTGTGGCTAGGTAACAGGGACACTAATATTTTACACCACATTCATAGTAAAATTGTAAATTCTGCGTTTTAAGTTACAGTCGTTCATACTTCTTTTACATGAATAACGTGTTGTGGTATGTTGTATTTGAGCTTGTGTGTATCCTTTCATTACGGAATTACCTTTTGTATATAACAAGCCATTTCGTGACGCATATGTTAATTTTTAAATGTAGTCTTATCTTCAAAACGTTTATGTGGTTATGATAGTCCTGTATATGCTTTGACTACAGAAAACAGGCACTAGATTTACTCAAGAAAGCGTGTCAATCTTATATGCAATTTAACCAGTTTGAGGCAGCGTCCAGCTCAAACCTGTAAGATGCAGTAGACAATCGCTAGATTGAACGCAACATTGTCGTGTGACATGAGTGGTATGAAGCACCCTCTTACGTAGCAGCCATCAATAAACAACAGTACACATTGGTCTAGGTTTCATACGGCTTTGAAATCACCACGACTTAACTACACAATATGAACACTACCGCTTCGTCCTAGAAACTTTTAAGTATATAGCATGGGGAACTGCATCTTCCACGATATCGATATACTCATGAAATGTTTCACCTTTCTTTAAAACAACTCACATGCATTAAGTAGAAATGTTCGGAGGTACGATGTTAGCCTATATACAGCAGAATCTAGATATGCATAAAGAATGTATGGGCGTACAGCTCTTATCATGAAACACACTTCTCATTACAACCTAGACCAGTAGCAATAAATGGTCTTTCAATTGAACTGTTTTGTCCTAGAACTTAGGTTACATTTTACACAAAACCCAACCTGCGACTGTGGTCTATCTGAACAACTAATACACTCACATAACATATAGTACATTTGTTGGTGTGAAATCAGAATTTGTTTCAGATCATAGGCATTCTCAGAGCTTGACTATGCGAATGGTGAGAACGCTGCTGTGCACATAGCGTGAAAGATGGTTCTTTGAATAACATAACATGTCATATAGTCGGCCTTTTTTTCACCGAAGCGCGAGATGAGCTACTTATGTCTGAATACGTTCCTAGATTCCAGCAACATTATCCCCCTCCTCCCGTCCGGTTCCTTCCGCCTCATTCAATGCCCCTTTCCTTGTTGATTGTACTGTTTAATAACGTAAATGGTTTGACCTGTTGTATGGAACATAGATATAGTATTCTGAATAATTGTGCATCTTTCACTTATAAATAAATGCTTGTGGTGATTGTAACAGCATGTTACTGATTGTGTTAATGGATATAAATGTACTCTGCATAACTCTGTAGTATTTGGTTTTTCTACATATGTCAAACTTGTCAACAAGCACGAAGCTTGCTTTTAATTTACTACCACACTGTTAACATTACAACAAATATTACAAAGATTGCATAAACGTAAATTAATGTCCACTGAAAACAGAACCGAAATGTCGTTTTCAAAGCACCTCGCTGTACTTGTGTAGTCCATTGTACTTGTGGGTTTTGTGGTCCAGCCTTGGGTAATTATCTTATTGTATTTCGAAAAGGCGTTAGTAACTTAGACTGTATGTTTTTAAACGGTGCGTTTATTTTCAGCGACTTGTTCTCAAATTGTTTTGAAATTAAAATAAACTTACGAATGTAGTTTATACATTTTTTGTATTGTACAGGTGTGGAAAACACGTCTGTACTAGATTTTCTAAGTCACTAAGTAGGAGCCTGCCACTATCTGGTGGTACTCCACAACACGATACGGTCTGGTTGTCTATCGCTGGGCAGTGTACTGCCAGCTGTCAGCACGGACAGAGAGAGTAACATTTTGTATACAAATGTTATTTTAACACCAACTTCCATGAATGAGTAACACATGTACGGTGTTATTCTTTTATGTATAGGGCGACACTAGTACGTCTGCTTCGGCGAGGTATGGGCATCTCTAATATTTCTCTTTGTAGTTTCGAAATTGAGTGCCCATAGTTACTATTATTTATATTAAAGTTCCTATGTTTTGACGACCCTCTCCTAGATCACAGTGCACCACATGCAGGGCATTAAGTTTATGTATATTAAGTGTATGTAGCATACGTGTGTAAGTGTATAAAAAAGAATTCTCTCAGATTTGCAAATGATAATTAAAGTTTGCAGAAACTAGTCGTACACATACACTATGCGATCAAAAGTATCCGGACATCTAGCTGAAATTGACTTACAAGCTCGTGGTGTCCTCCATCGGTAACGCTGGAAGTCAGTATGGTGTTGGCTCACCCTTAGCCTTGATGACAGCTTCCACTCTCGGAGGCATACGTTCAATGAAGTGCTGGAAGGTTTCTTGGGCAATGGCAGCCCATTCTTGACCGTGTGCTGCACTGAGGAGAGGTATCGGTGTCGATCGGAGAGACCTGGCACTAAGTAGGCGTTCCAAAACATGCCAAAGAAGTTCTGTAGAGTTCAGGTCAGGACTCTGTGCATGACAGTCCATTACAGGGATGTTAATGTCGTGTGATCACTCCGCCATAGGCCATGCATTAGGAACAGGTGCTCGACCGTGTTGAAAGAAGCAATCGCCATCTCCGAATTGCTCTTCAGCTGTGGAAAGCAAGAAGGTGCTTAAAATGTCAATGCGGGCCTGTGCTGTGATAGTGCCAGGCAAAACAACAAGGGTGCAAGCCCTCTCCATGAAAAACATCACTACACCACAACATCACCGCCTCCGAACTTTACCGATGGCACTACACACGCGGGCAGATGACGTTCACCGGGCATTCGCCACACACACACCCTGCCATGGGATCGCCACATTGTATACCTTGATTCGTCACTCGTTTTTCCACTGTTCAATCGTCCAATTTTTACGCTCCTTACACCAAGCGAGGTGTCGTTTGGCGTTTACCGGCATGATGTGTGGCTTATGAGAAGCCGCTCGACCATGAAATCTAAATTTTCTCACCTCCAACCTAACTGTCATAGTACTTGCAGTGGGTCCTGATCCAGTTTGGAATTCCTGTGTGATGGTCTGGATAGATGTCTGCCTATTACACATTACGACCCTCTTCAACCCTCGTCGGTGTCTGTCAGTCAAGAGACGAGTTCGGCCTGTACGCTTTTGTGCTCTACGTGTCCCTTCACGTTTCCACTTCACTATCACAACGGAAACAGTGGACATAGGGATGTTTAGGAATGTGGAAATCTCGCGTACTGACGTGACACCCAATCACCTGAACACTTTCGAAATCCCCGAGCTCCGCGGAGCGCCCAATTTTGCTCTCTCACGATGTGTAATTATTACTGAGATCGCTGACGTGGAGTACCTGGCAGTAGGTGGCTGCACAATGCACCTCATATAAAAAACGTATGTTTTTGGGGGTGTCCGGATACTTTTGATCACATAGTGTATGTAATTCAAGCGATATGGGCAAATAAAGACTCTGCAGCCGGAAGGTAACATTTTTCAGAAAATGATATTCTACACAGTCTGTTACACTGATTAATATAACCTACACCTTTTTATGACGTGTCCATCCACCAGATTGAGAAACCCGTTTTCCGTGACGGTTACGACGTGAAAAATAATTCCCTGCCGGTGTGCTGCCTGTAGTATTTTTTATCTGCGAGGTTCGTATCCTGTGTCCCATTAGACTCTTCCGGTAGTGGTGTCGGAAACGATCGCTTAAGCGAGTGGCTGGCACACCGCAGCCGCAGCAATCGTTAAGGCGGATTGCCGGACCGCCGCTGGCAGCCACTGCTAGCCGGTCACCGACCCGGCGGGAGCACTCCCGGCCTCGTCTTGTGTTCTGCTGGGGGTGTGCAGACACGACCATAAGCGTTACGCTCGCACCAGGAGGCCTCGAGCCGGTTACAGCGCCGCCTCTGCTCCTGGCAATGTTCCCCAGCCATCTGGCTCATTTGGGTTCCCCTGTCAAAATAAATGGTTTTTAGATTTTGAGATAAGTTTATTTAATAAATGAGATTCACACACATACTGCTTCTGTTTATTTGGCCTTAATTTATTTACATCCACATTTATTTGATTGCAATTCACACTTAACTGTACTGTATAACGCAAACTGCGTCGAACAAAATTTGTACCAATGCCGGTATTCGATCTTGGGCCACCCGCTAAGTAGGCAAAAGCGCTAACCACTACGCCACCCTGGCACAGGGGCTTTGCACAAAAGCGCGGACTACCACAGTACGCCACCTGCCTAAATCATAAATTCCCATTCGCCTTCAGCTGTTCGATTTTAGCTGGAATTCCAAATGAGCTAAGGCGACAATAGGAATTTGAATTGAGGAGATAGGCGTTTTAGAGTAGTCTGTGCAGTTGGGCAAAGCCACTGTGTCAGAGTGGTGGAGTGATTAGCATAGTGAGCTGGAGGCCTTGGTGCAAATTTTCATTCGTCGCTTCGGCCGCTATGTATATGAGTACATGTTAGATGTTTGTGATTTGAATAGGTCTCTGGAATCATACAGGTTCATTTCACATTTAACTGTTGGCCGAGGCTCCATAGCACCACTTTCAGGCTATTTTTCGGCCGTTCCAATTTCGAAGATCACTTGAAAAATTTACACATATATGTCTCCGGGAGAGCCTCGATTTCTCTTCTTTTGTTGCGATGGTCCTATTGTGGCTAAAGTCCACAAAATATTTTCACATTTAGCGGAGTAAGTCGTGGAATGAAATTTTGTGAAAAGATCCCACCGCAACGAAAAAAGCCTTTGTCCCAGTGATCGGCTCCATAACTCGCGTATCATCCGTGACCCTTTCTCCCACCTTTCTCTACAAAACAGAGGAGCACCATACATTGAGCTTTCTCGATGCCCACCACGAATCCTGTCTGCTAAGGATCGCATACCACAAAACAATACTACATGCGAGGGCAGACAAGCGTGTTGGAGGCAGTAACTTTAGTAGATTTGTTTCATCCCTAGGTACATAACTTAATGTGTTTTTCATCCTCTCACCAAAATCTGGCTCTATTTGGTATTCACGTGGAAACTTCGCACTTCTTATTGTTTACGGCTAATTGTCGCTTTCTTCACCATGCAGATACGCTGTCTAAATCATTTTGCATTTCATTCCGATCTTATGACTTTTTTTTCGGTCATCAGTCTTCTGACTGGTTTGATGCGGCCCGCCACAAATTCCTCTCCCGTGCTAACCTCTTCATCTCAGAGTAGTCCTTGCAACGTACGTCCTCAGTTATTTGCTTGATGTATTCCAATTTCTGTCTTCCTCTACAGTTTTTGCCCTCTACAGCTCCCTCTAGTACCATGGAAGTCATCCCCTCATGTATTAATAGATGTCGTATCATCACGTCCCTTCTCCTTACCAGTGTTTTCCACGTATTACTTTCATCTCCGAGTCTGCGCAGAACCGCCTCAACCCTATCTTTATCAGTCCACCTAATTTTCAACATTCGTATAATGCCCCACATCTCAAATGCTCCGATTTTCTTCTGTTCCGGTTTTCCCACAGTCCTTGTTTCACTACTATACAATGCTGTACTCCAGACGTACATTGTCAGAAATCTCTTCCTCCTTCCTCCGTCCGTCATTGGTTATTTTACGGCCTAGGTAGCAGAATTCCTTAACTTCATCTACTCCGTGACCATCAATTCTGATTTTAAGTTTCTCACTGCTCTCATTGCTACTGCTTCTCGTTACCTTGTCTTTCTTCGACTCTCCCTCAGTCCATACTCTGTACTCATTAGACCACTCCGTTCAGCAGCTCATTTAATTATTCTTCACTTTCTCTCAGGATGGCAATGTCATCAGCAAATCGTATCATTGAAATCCTTTCACCTTGAATTTTAATTCCACTCCGCAACCTTTCTTTTATTTCCATTATTGCTTCGTCGATGTTCAGATTGAACAGAAGGGGCGAAAGTCTACATCCTTGTCTTACACCATTTTTAATACGAGCACATCGTTCTTGGTCGTCCACTCTTATCATTCCCTGTTGGCTGTTGTACATGTTGTATATGACCCGTCTCTCCCTATAAATTCTACTTTTCTCAGAATTTCGAACATCTTGCACCACTTTACATTGTCGAACGCTTTTTCCAGGTCCACAAATCCCATGAACGTGTCATGATTTTTCTTTAGTCTTATTTCCATTATTAACCACAACGTCAGAATTGCCTCTCTCGCACCTTTACCTTTCCTGAAGCCAAACTGATCGTTATTTAGCGCCTCCTCAATTTTATTTTTCATTCTTCTGTATATTATTCTTGTAAGCAAGTTCGATGCATGAGCTGTTAAGCTGATTGCTCGGTAATTCTCTCACTTTTCAGTTCTTGCCGTCTTCGGAATTGTGTGGATGATGTTTTTCCGAAGGTCAGATGGTATGTCGCCAGATTATACATTCTACTCACCAAAGTGAATAGTCGTTTTGTTGGAACTTCCCCCAATGAATTTAGTAATTCTCATGGAATGTTATCTATCCATTTTGCCTTATTTGATCTTAAGTCCTCCTAAACATTTTTAAATTTTGATTCTAATACTGGATCCCCTATCTCTATCTAAATTGACTCCTGTTTTTTTCAAATAGGCCCTCAGTGTACTCTTTCCATCTATCCGTTCTCTTCTCTGCATTTAACAGTGGAATTCCCGCTGCGCGCTTAATGTTATCACCCTTGCTTTTAATGTCACCGAAGATTGTTTTGACTTTCCTGTATGCAAAGCCTGTCCTTTAGACAATCATTTCTTTTTCGATGTCTTCACATTTTTCCTGCAGCCACTTCGTCTTAGCTGCCCTGCACTTCCTGTTTATTTCATTCCTCAGCGACTTATATATCTCTATTCCTGAGTCCCGGAACGTTTTTGTACTTCCTGCTTTCATCGATCAATTGTGCTATTTCTTCTGTTACCCATGGTTTCTACGCAGTTACCTTCTTTGTACTTATGTTTTCCTTCCCAACTTTTTGATGGCGCTTTTTAGAAATGTACATTCCTCTTCAACTGTACTGCCCACTAAGCTATTCTTTATTGCTGTATCTATAGCCTTAGTGAACTTCAACCGTATGTCGTCATTTCTCAATACTTCCGTATCCCACTTTTTTGCGTATTGATTCTTCTTGACTAATATCATCAACTTCAGCCTACTCTTCATCACCACTATATTGTGATATGAATCTATGTCTGCTCCTGGGTACGCCTTACAATCCAGTATCTGATTTCGGAATCTCTGTCTGACCATGATGTAATCTAACTGAAATATTCCGGTACCACCCGGCCTTTTCCAAATAAACCACCTCCTCTTGTAATTATTGTACAGGGTATTCGCTATTACCAGCTGAAACTTGTTACAGAACTCAATTAGTCTTTCTCCTGTCTCATTCCTTGTCCCAAGACCACATTCTGCTGTAACCTTCTCTTCTACTCCTTGTCCTACAACTGCATTCCAGTCTCCCATGAATTAGTTTTTCATATCCCTTTACATACTGTATTACCCTTTGAATATCCTCACTGACTTTCTCTGCCTCTTCATCCTGAGCTTGCGACGTCGGCATGTGTACCTGAACTATCGTTGTTGGTGTTGGTCTGCTGTCGATTCTGATACGAAACAACCCTATCACTCAACTGCTCACAGTAACGCACTCTATGCGCTACCTTCCTATTCATAACGATTCCTACTCCCGTTGTACCATTCTCTGCTGCTGTTGATATTACCCTATACTCATTTGACCATAAATCCTTGCCTTTTTTCCACTTCACTTCACTGACCCCTATTATATCTATTTTGAGAATCTGAATTTCCCTTTCAGATTTTCTAGTTTCCCTACCACGTTCAAGCTTCTGATATTCCACGCCCCATCACGCAGAAAATTATCCTTCCGTTGATTATTCAATCTTTTTCTCATGGTAACCTCCCTCTTGGCAGTCTCCACCCAATCCGAATGGGGGTCTATTCCGGAATCTTTTGCCAATGGAGAGATCATCATGACACTTCTTTAATTACTGGCCACATGTCCTGTGGATACACTTTACGTTTCTTTAATGGAGTGGTTTCCATTGTCTTCTGCATCCTCATGCCGTTTACCATTGCCTTTAGGGGCAGTTCCCAACCCCTAGGACAAGAGAGTGCCCGGAACCTCTGTCCGCTCCTCCGCCCTCTTTGACAAGGCCGTTGGCAGAATGAGGCTGACTTCTTATGCCGGAAGTCTTCGGCCGCCAATGCTGATTATTTATCAAAATTTAGGCAGTGGCGGGGATCGAACCCGGGACCGAAGACGTTTTGATTATGAATCAAAGACGCTACCCCCAGACCACGGGTTCTGTTCAGTGGTACTAACCCTGTCTAAATCCCACAGCATTTTTCCCTAACAGTAAGCCATATGTTTACTAAGCGTGGTTGAAATTGCTCCTTGTGTTCCATAGTTACTCCAGCATGTAACCCTCTTCGCTGCCGTACCTTGACTTCTACCTCTAGAAATGCTAATGATTTTCCACTCTCACAATACTTTTTTCCAGATGGTTTGTCATATGTTTACCAACTTCGATTGAAACTGCTCCAAACAGTCCATTATTCAACTTCATGTGTCAGCCTTCCAACCGCAATTCTTACCCATACGGTTCAATGCTACTGCCACTAGTCGAGTCAGTGATGGTTCAAATGGCTCTGAGCACTATGGGACTTAACATCTTTGGTCATCAGTCCCGTAGAACTTAGAACTACTTAAACCTAACTAACCTAAGGACATCACACAACACCCAGTCGTCACGAGGCAGAGAAAATCCCTGACCCCGCCTGGAATCGAACCCGGGAACCCGGGCGCGGGAAGCGAGAACGCTACCGCACGACCACGAGCTGCGGACTACTCGAGTCAGAATCCACAAAAACTGTTGACACTAGTATAACTCGTTTACAATTATTTATACAACTTTTCACACCAGAACCCATACCCGAACGTCCCTAAGTGTGTGTTACCTGGACAGTATATTTTTCCAGAAAATGAGTCGCGTGTGTCCAAAGTTTGCTTGATATTACTGTAGGAGTTCCAAAGCTGTGCTGGAACACACGCATGTCCACTTTTAGTGTACATACATTTTTGTGGATGCCCCATTATGTTTCGTCTTCCATCTCCTTTAGTTCTTTTTATTTGAATCTTATAGTTTCCTCACGAACGTATCGGGAAGCATCTGCAGCGAGTTGGTCTCAGAGAGTTCAACGATTTTACGTAAACTGATTCTGAGATACATCCAGTTATCAATTGAAGACATGAAGTCTGTAAATGAGTCCGCAATCATTTTATTTATAGCACTTTTATTTTCACAAGTCCGTCTTGATCACACAGATTTATTTACACTTTATTACCGGTTTCGGCTTACCGCCATCTTCAGATCTGTTGTAAAAATTTTTATATTTACAACATATCTGAAGATGGCGGTAAGCCGAAACCGGTAATAACTTGTGAAAATAAAAGTAACATCCAGCTATTTAAAAAAAAAAAAACTAGTTTAAGGGTCATGAAATATGGTTATAATTAACACCAAAGTGAGTACAGAGTTAACAATAAAAAATGTGTCTCAAATGATGAAGGATAATACAAAGAAAAGTAGCCGGTCTTCTTCGGCAGCTGCGCGATCAGTGTGGCGGATTGCAAATCGAACTGTTCTGGGTTCGATGCCCAGCCTGGTCGGAGATTTTCGCTGCACAGACAATTATCGCTTATATTAGTATCTTCACAATCGACATTCCACTATCGAGATGGCTGTTTCCACACGTCGTGGTAGGCAATAAATTACAAAAGAAAAAGGAGATTAACTGCCACGTCAAAGGAAAAATCTAGAAGCGACAGTCAAAACCAAGGGAGATCTGATAAGTAGCAGTATTACACAATACTGTCAAAATAAGGCAGGCAGTGGGAGTAATTTGCAGTTGAGGAATAAATATTACTTTTACAAAATAAGATACCGGTAACTGACGTGGAATTGGAGATATCTGGGAACTGTCAGAAGCATAGTCCTCTAGGAGTGTGAAACTTCGACCGTGAGAAAATCGGGAAGGAGAATGTGGGAGTATTTGAAACGTGATCCAAGAGAAAAATGTCTTACATGAAATGGACACATAAAATACAAAAGAAATATGTTCACCGAACACTACATCAGTTACGTTCTCACAAAACTACACTGGTCATTTTGAAAAGATGTAGGTGGTGCTGAACCGGTACCAACCAGCCATGGGACCCTCCACTGGTGAAGTAAGCCGCGGCAGTGAAGTTGTGTGTGTGTGTGTGTGTGTGTGTGTATGTTTGTGCAAGTAGATTGTGTGAAATCAACGCAGTAAGCTGGAATGAGGAGGAGACATCACAGAACGGCGGAAAGGGACGATTATTTGATAAGTGCCGACGACCTCACTGTGAATGACGTCTTCTGCATTTCAAGCATACATTTCTCACACTGTTTCAATATTTCTGTCAGATAGTGTACAGACTCACTCATAGGCATATGTCAAATCTGAAAATTTGGCGCCGGCCGCGGTGGTCGTGCGGTTCTAGGCGCTCCAGTCCGGAGCCGCGCTGCTGCTACGGTCGCAGGTTCGAATCCTGCCTCGGGCATGGATGTGTGTGATGTCCTTAGGTTAGTTAGGTTTAATTAGTTCTAAGTTCTAGGGGACTGATGACCACAGCAGTTGAGTCCCATAGTGCTCAGAGCCATTTGAACCATTTTTTTTTTTTTTGAAAATTTGGAAATCATGGATTCATTCTGTACGTTCTTTCTTCGTCACTTCTAACCATCATGGTAATAGAAGGGGTACTGACGCGAACTTTTGTTTCCACGAATGAGGGTCTATTTATCAGAGTAGAAAACTCATCTACAAAATCTATTGTTCGCTGGAGCGTGATTGATTTCCCTAATCCAATACAAATAGTGATTCAGCTGCTCCTACCTTTGGATCTTAAGTAACCCCTCGACGCCTTCTAAACCCACGCGAGAGATTTTAGTATTCTTCTCTCGCTCACTAGGCGCAAACTATGAACTTTTGCACTAGTTACGTTTTCTCTGGAGGCCACGGTTTTAGAGTTATTCAATAAAATGAACATGCGTTTGAAGGTTAGTTTCGTACGTTTTTCTTCTATAATTCGAAAACTACGACCTCTGGCGGAAGCGTGCGCCAGTATAAAAGTTAACTACATTAAATTTCTTCCAAAAAAAGTCGTATTTCTTTTTTCTGTAGGACAAGTAGTTTGTGTGTAGCTAGTGACTAAACATCAAACTCTTGCAAGTGGTGTTTGAAGGCGATGCGTGTTGCACAAAACACAGCAGTGGCAGCTGAATCACGGTGTGTATAATAACAAACGTTTACGCCAAAAGTGGTCAGTGCTGTGTACGATAGAAGGTATGTATAATCGGTTGATTGGAAAAGTGGGTATACTAGGGCCCGAATTATCAAAGGGTTGTAGTACAAGCTTTGAAGCATCATTTTACTTGCGTGCAGAAACATGAGACGCGCACAGTGAACGGTTCGCTATCCAGTCGCAACGTCGGTGAGAATGATGCAAAGTTTTATGGGGAGAATTGAGGCATTACTATCAAAAATTCTTAGACAATAGAAAAAAATCATAGTCACAATGGCATTACTGCAAATGAATTGTTCCCGGAAGTTCTAAAATATTTCCATCGTTAATTTGTAATTCTGTTATACCTTAAGCCCAATTACCGTAACGCTCCTTAACTAAAAGCCAAGTTTTAAACTTACATTTGTTACTTTCTTAGAACTTACTTTGTTGATTTGTATGTATGTTTAACATCGGTTTACGGACACACATTTTGAACCCGAAGCCATTTTGAGAGTAGTGTCCAGTTCGTTTCTGGGTGTGGTGGTTACGCAGCCGACTCCCACTGAGCGAGCTTAATGAATGCCTCGACGTCCATGATGAAATGGTCTGAAATGTCAGGAGAACCATGATTACGATCCCTCAACAGTTACAGAAAAGCGTCCGAATAAGGTGTAGTTAGACACCTATTTATAATTAGAGACTTTACACGTAATCCCGGGTCAAACCTTTCACTGAGCGCTAAAGTGTTAACTCTTGCAGAAGTGTGGCCATTGCTGGGAATTGAACGAAGAGGACTGGAAACGTACAGGAGAGGAGGTTGCAGTTGTATACTGATGTAATTTACCAAACCGGTGACCACTGTTCTAAATGTGAGAGAGATACTTTTGTATGTTAAGAGTATGTCTCTAGTGTGGAATCAAAGTGACATGGCATATAGATTCGGATGAATGAGGGAGGACCTCAGTGAGAAGTCCTTTAGATTCTCCTGCATACCTACAGCCGCTTTCAGGGCAGATGAATGAATGTTAATAATAATCTACATGATGTAATTTGTTAATTATGTGAAACATTTATATTTGTAAGCACGAAGACAAGGTTTGCCAATGTTGTAGTATCGACAATGCATCTTAGTAGTTGAAATTAATAAATTATAGTAAGATTGTTGAACCAATTTTTTTGTTCTTGTACAGTTCTCTTCTAATTATTCTTTGTAGTTTTTGTGATGGGCATGTTTAATTTTTGTAAAAGTGGTGGTGGAGGTACTACGTCATGAGTGTCATACAACAAGCTTAGGCCTTTATAAACAAAATGCCTTCATAATGTAAATTCATACTCGATTGAATATGTCAACTTACGAGCCAAATTGTTTTCATTTGAAGGGTTTTTAATTTTCTGCTTTAACATGAAGAAAGTGGCTGCTGGGGCTCATATAACGCTGGGTAAGACTTATGGTGCAGCAACTGTTAGTGAAAGAGCGTAAGCCAATGGTTTCAACGCTTCAAGAACAGTCATTTTGACTACTAAGTTCGGCACTATGGTGGAAGAGAGGAAGACTTCTAATTACTGAAAGCGACGGATACAATCACAGGAGATCGTTATCGAAAGCAACTGCTGCGTGTAAACCGAGCACTGAGAAACAAACGACAATATAGCGATGAATATGAAAAGGTGATTTCACAGTATGACAATGCCTACGTAATGTCGCAAACCCCATCAAGACATATTCGGAACTGGTGAAATGATAAGTTCTACCCCACCTGTCGAATTATGCAGACGTTGCTGCCTCTGACTCAAAAGGTTCAAATGGCTCTGAGCACTATGGGCCATAACACATCTATGCCCGAGGCAAGATTCGAACCTGAGACCGTAGCGGTCGCGCGGTTCCAGACTGAAGCCCCTAGAACGGCTCGCCAAAGCTACCGGCCTGCCTCTGACTACCACCGACTTAGATCAATGGCACACGCCCTGTCTGACCAGCCGGTGCGTAGTGGATTCGTAATCTACCCGAAAGATGGCAGAAATTATTTGCCAGTGGTGGCCAATACTTTGAAGCGTAAGGCTTTTGTGAGTTTTTCACAATAAAGCCTCGAACTTCGAGGAAAAAAAAAAACCTCTGGAAACCAAGTTGTAAACATAATAATACTTGATGGCTCTGAGCACTATGGGACTTCTGAGGACATCAGTCCCCTAGAACTTAGAACTACTTAAACCTAACTAACCTAAGGACCTAACTAACCTAAGGACATCAGACACATCCATGCCCGACGCAGGATTCGAACCTGCGACCGTAGCGGCCGCGCGGTTCCAGACTGTAGCGCCTAGAACCTCTCGGCCACCCTAGCTTGATACCAATGTTGGAAAGCAGACAGTGCGTCCTAGATCCTTCATAGTGACCGCAAAAGAATCATTCTGGCACAGTATAAGGAATCAGAATTACGAGGTGGGGGAGGTGGGGGGGGGGGGGACGAAAAACTGAAAGCAGCTGGGTAACCACAACAAGCGTTCTATGACAACATAAAGTGTTATTTTCGTGAAGAGATACCAGATTTTTAACCAGATTTTTAGTTCTGATGATGACTCATGGAAGACGAGAACTGTAATACCGCAATAGTCTAAAAAATTTCAACACTGGATTAATAACAAAATAGAGTAACGTTAAGATGGTGGTTTTAATGCTTCACTACATTGTCTCCCTCCCATTTGAGCACAATGCATGGAACGTTCATAGAACCATGTGACACTATAAGAAAAGTCATTCATTGGGTTGATATTTCAGGTCGCATATCAAGTTGACTTGAATGTTATGTCGTCAAAGCGTTGACTGATCATGTGAGTTTCTGCACTTTGTCGTTTTGCGGTAGGTTCGTGATGACAACACCAAGTCTCGTCACCATGACGATGTTTTATAGAAAACGTCTTGCATTTTAATCAAACCGTGGCAGGCGCCAACGCCTGGTTGCTTTTGTTCGGGGATCAAGGTGTGCGCGACTAACATGGCACACTCTTCTCTCTTCTTTAAAACATTCTGGAGAATGTTTTGAACACTTGATTTAGAGATGTTGCTCCATTGCGAGTTCTGACACAACAACACTGACACACTACTGCCTCACGTCCACTGCTTAACATTGGCTGCTCACATCTGACAGGTCGTCTGCGTCGGTGGTGCGCGGTCAGCGCGTGTAGTTGCCGAGTGAAGGGGCACGGATTCGACTCCCGGCAGGGTCGGAGCTTTTGTCCGCTCGTGGACTGGGCGTTATGCAGTTCTTACGTTTGTATTGTCATAATTAACACTCTCCTGCTGAGCAGACTGTATGGACATCTCCCCCCCCAAAAAAAACAAAAAAAAAAAAACTCTGTGATCGAACACACATCCGTTGTTTGAGGCTGTTAGTTCAAGCTGCCACTGCAGTTACCGCACTGACGTCTCTTTTACGCCAGGAATAAAATCTTCTGGGAGGGACCTGCCGAGGGAGGAGAGGCCTGAGAGAGGGAAAAGAGGTAACAAGATGAGGCAGAGGGGGAGGGAACTGGAGAGGGTGGGAGGAAAAGCAAGGGGGTCGGGGGGCGCAGCAACGGGCAGGCGAAGGGTGGGGTGGGAGCTGGAGAATGAAGGCAAGTAAGGAGGCAGCACAGAGACGGAGAAGGGATGCACTGAAAAAGGAGGGAGTGGAGTAGGGAGGAAGAAACCGCTCAGGGGAAAGAAAGAGAAGGGGAGCCCTGAGGAGGGGTAGTGGAAGTTGATGTTAGAGTTAGTAGGGAAGGGAGGTGGATGGTGTGGAGATGCAGAGAGGACGTGATACCACAGTAAAGTGTGGCAACAGGCTGGGGGTAGAGAGGACAGATGACACCAGATGGGGGGAGGAGGGGTTTGGATTGAGTCTGCAGACGATGTACAGGGTTCAGATGTGTTTGAGGAAAAGAGAGAATGTGTGAAGGGGATGAGACCATAGAGAATCCACGTGGCAGTCAGATATGGAAGGCGAGGCAGAGTGCATGACATTCAAGGATTTAGAGGACTTTATAGAATCTTGGTGGGGCAGAAATCCACAAAGGATGGGACAAATCAAGATTTGTAGGTATGAAGGATGGTGGAAAGATGCAGTCACCATGTCCAGGGGGACAGGAGTTTCAAGAGGTGGGCTGTAGTGGGCTCTGTGTTGGATCATAAGGAGATAGGGAGTCCAGCTGAGGTGACGGTCCAGGGTGGGGCCCAAGTATTTCAGAGTAGGTGGATAAGATGACCAAAAATGGTGAGCTAAAAATCCTGAAGCTGGAGGGATGATGATTGCCTGGGTCTTACAAGGGTTGATGTGAAGGAGCCACTTGTTGTACCAGGAGGTGAACTGGTCAAGGTGGGTTTGAAGGATACATTGATTGAAGGGTAGGATAAAGGGGCAGGAGAGTGGTGTCATTAGCAAATTGGAGGAGGCGAAGAGGTGGGGGAGGTTCGGGCATACCTGCAATATAGGCGTTCTGGAGGTCGAGGGAAACAAAAATAATGGAGTGACGGAAGTTAAGTTGGAGGGAAAGAAGGTTAAGGAGCTGGTTGTCAGCTGAGCTGGAAGCCACACTGGGTAAGGGAAAGGAGGTGATGCTGGTTAAGGTGGTGATGAATATGATGGGACAGGATGGACTCGAAGACCTTACTGAACATGGAGGTGAGGTAGATAGGACCATAGGAAGAGCTGTAAGAGGGGGCTTTGTTGGGTTTAGCGAACAGCACGATGCAGGAAGTCTTCCACAGCCCAGTGGAGAGGAGGACGTTATACAGGGACAGCGAGGAAGGAGGAGGGCGATTACTTGAGATGACTGTAGGTGACACTGTCATGACCAGTGGCGGTGTTGCGTTTGGTGTGAGTATGAGTTTGATGTCGTGTGTGGTAATGGTAGTGTTTATGTCTGAGGGGAGAGGTAACTGATTCAGGTTCTGGAAACTGGGGGCGAGTGGTGGAACCAATGTATTGGATCATTCAAGGACCATGGGGAAGAGGGAGTTATCAAAGTGAAGATCAACAAGAATGGAAAAGACCTCTGAGAGATGGGAAGCAAAATGGTTAGCCTTACTGAGGTTGTCAGGCAAGGGTCGGTCGCTGTGGAGAAGGGGATAATGCAGGGTGGGATGGCTACCAGTAAGGTGGTGGAAGGCAGACCAGTACTTGGAAGAGTTGACAGGGATGGCAGAGTTGAGGTGGTGTACATCTCTGGTGCCAGTCCCGGCGTTTATTTGCTTTTAGGAGGTTTCGGATGTGCTCTTGTAATTGCCAGTGGCGGAGGAGTGTATCCTGGTCACGTGTGCAGAGGCAGGAGCGGTAGGGCCTGTGGAATTGATGGAGAAGGACGGCCTGTGGAGGAATAGTAGGGTGTTGAGGGAGGATAAGTTTGGTAGGAACTGCAAGTACCCAGCGTCGGCCTTGTAACATTAATTGGTGCGGAAACGCAAGCGCATTGATGGCCGTCACACGAGCTGCCTCTATCGAAATACTGTTGTATCTGTGGCGTGCAGTCGCATGCGTAAAGGTGAAACTACATGTCCGTCTCTGTCGGAATGCGCACTCGCATCTCTCAGAAGGAATTAAGGAGATCGACGGGTCCCAAGTCTTGTCTATTTGAAAGCTGCTGTCACGATTTAAATGATTTTGTGTTAGTCGTATTTCCACAGATCTTTTAATTACTGAATCCCAAAAAGTTCTCACTACGACCAAATTTTTGTGGCAAAAAAATCCATAGAGTATCCTACTGTAATACAGTGCTCAGCTGCGGCCGACTTACTGGTCTGCGAAAGGCTAGTGTAGCTCTCATGTCCAACGCACCTTTCATGTACTGTGCGTATCGTCTAACCTATGCAAGCTTTGCCACAATGGCAAGGAATTTTGAGATCCTGGCCTTCCGCAGACCCAGATCGTCTTTTACCTAGCCGAGAAGAGCACTAACCTTCGGCGGTGGCCAGGAGATTACTTTAACTTGATATTTCCTTAGAATCCTACCTACTTTAGAGGAGATATTGCTGACGTACGGAAGGAACGCCTTGGAATTGAACAGCTCCTTACCTTCTTGATGTTGTGGGTCGTCACGTTTCTTCTTCCTTAGCGCTGTGCTAATCTGATGCATATGGTAACCATTATCTATGAACACCGACTGTAGATGTTCTAGGTCTTTTTTAAGGCTGTTTCCGTCAGAAATATGAGCCCGGTGTACTAACGTTCTAGGAACGCCGGTAGTTTGTGAAGGGTGATGGCAACTCGACGCTTGCAGGTAAAGGTCCGCATGTGCGGCCTTACGATAGACAGAATGCCGTAATGACCCATTCACTCTCTTAGTAACCAAGGTGTCCATAAATTTTAAACAACCATCCTTCTCTATTTCCATCGTAAGCTGGATGTTCTTGTGGACTGCATTCAGATGTTGCAAGAAACGTGACAGTTCTTCTTCACCATGGGGCCACACTACAAAAGTGTCATCTACATATCGCCAGGGGAATCTCGGTTTAAGTTCTGCTGAATCAAGTGACCTTTCCTCAAAGTCTTCCATGCAACGTTTTCTACCAATGTGGAGACAGGACTGCCCATGGCAACACCGTCTCGTCTGCTAAAATATTCGTGGTTAAATATAAAGTAGGTAAAGGAAAGGAGATGATGCGAAAGGGATGTCATATCGGCCGTGAACTTATTGCTGATGAATGCCAAAGAGTCCGTAAGAGGCACCTTGGTGAAAAGTGAGAGGACATCGGAGCTCACTAGTAAGTCATTTAAAGTGACTATTGATGAAGTCAGCCGAGTTGCGAACATGATACGCAAACGTCCCCACAAGAGGTTTCATTAGGGAGGTGGAATGTATTGCCAAAGCATATGTGGGGGCGTCTGTATTAATGACGATCGGCCGTGACGGAACGTCCTTTTTATGAATCTTCGGAAGACGATACAATCTGGGTGGAGCATAACTATGAGATCTTAGTTTTTGGGTCACTTTTTGCGGAATAGAAGAAGAATTCAGTCTTCCGATACATTGGTTCACCTGTCAACTTATAAATCTTCTGTTCATAAACGGCACGTGGAAACTGCACGGTGGCGTTTCCTTTATCTGCTGAATCACAAGAACAATGAAATTACGATTGTCATTCAGCACCAAGACACTTTAATACTCTCATTCAGGGGTTTCATATATCTTGATGGATCATTTACGAAAAGGGATGGTAACTCTTAAAACATATATTTCTACTTCTCTCTCAGATTTGAACGATTTAAAAAATTCTGGATGTAAGTAAACGAGCCAGTGGGTAGATCAGGGGACGATTACAAAAGCTTTGTTGTATGTATACGTCTAAAACTGCATGTTGTTTACTTTGAGGACATACAGTAAATTGCTTCGAATGCTAAACAGGAACTTGTTCTGGTACAGATTGCAACGTGTAGCAACTCATACATTCAAGGAGCTCAAGAGTGGAACGAGATCACCATCAATAAAATAATATGGAAAATGACATACACCACTGTATCGTATGAGCAGCGTTTGGAGGTTTTAAAAGTTCTGCATGCCAATGTATTTCTACGATTATCTTTCCATTCATGGGAGGTTTTCGAGTTCCCAGTGCTATCGACTGCAAGGAGACAAACGTGGTGTATTAAAACCTCTGCTCAATTAGAAACAACCAGGTTCTTCAGAAGAAGAAGGATGTCTACTAAGCCCACAGGAATAATCAAAACAGAACGAGGTAATTAAATCTGGACCTATAGATACATTTGAATATGAATTTTCGGTAAATTTCCCAGAACACATAGCTGCGTATTCTATGTGATTAACTATTGCCTTCTAGCTGGTGTTGTGCAATGAGCCGTATAATTGAGAAGGTACTGCGCCATACACAGAGCATTTCACAGTGGCTTCTCAGAGTGTGAACATCACTACAGACGCTGAGGATTTCAGTGATGATGGGTGTAGACAGTTCATGTTTAAAGCCGTTGCATTCATAGGATACACAGAAGATGACGGAATAATAGATACATTCTCAGCAAAAATTGCACCACCGAGGGCATCCAAGGACGTGAAGTGTGCTAAAACATGGATGAGTGCAAAGTTTTTCACACTTTTTTTACCAATGAATTCACTGGAATGATTCTGATATAGTCTATAAAATATAACAACGTTGCTTCGATTATTCGTCTACACACATACCACCATCTATGTCGCAGGTGAGGAGAAGATCAGATGGATGTGTCGAATTTTCAAGTTTGCTGCTATTCAAGATCTGGAATTCTGCGGGTGTCCTACTCTCCATCGAGTCTTGAAGAAGAACATATGTGAAAATAATGTTGTATATGTTTATGAAAATATTAAATAATTTTTTAAGTTCTATGAAAATTAAATGCTTTTTTTGTACCTTACAATCTGTGCACTTTTTTTTCACACTTTGTTAGTATGTAACTTTACCCAGATATTGCGTGTGTGGTTTTCTTCAAGTGATGGTGAAATAATTTTAGACGTCCAGAATGAAATTTTCATTCTGCAGTGGAGCGTGCGGTGATAGGAAACTTCCTGGCAGATTAGAACTTCGTGTCGAGTTTCAATTATAGACATGTTTGCTATATGTCTTTCAAAGCGGACATGGTCACGTGCCTCCTGATAAACCAATTCATGCTGCGCAATAGGTGTAACCTATGCAGTCATTCTATATATTTTGTTACCTTTCACGTTAAACTTCACCTTCATGTTCAAAACTAATATCATTTGTGTCCTGCACATCTTTTTAGGTATTTTGTAAATAACATTCAAAACTAATGTCATTTGTGTCCTGCACATCTTTTTAGGTATTTTGTAAATAACAACAACAAAGACGTATGGTAACGAATTCACTTTCATTCAGTTCTTCATATATAATAAAATGTCGGATGATAGATACAATTTGATTCTTTAAAAAAGTTGCAAATCCGTTCTTAAAAAAGTTAACATGATATCTTTTTTATGCAGAGATAGTTTTGTTTCCTTACACTAAAAACTACATAAGACGACAGTCCACGGAACAGTAGCGCTGGTTGACAGTAAATTGTTTCATCCGAACGATTGGTTTGATCATTCACGCACATGCTGAAACACTGGTTGACAATTAATTTATCCGAACGATTGGTTTGATCTCTCACGTAGTAGCACTGGTTGAACAGTAATAATTTCGGTGGACTGGGAGTTATATATACAACTACACTTAAAAACTAATCAGATCTGGACAGTTAGCGGCAGGTGAAAGTTAAGAAACTGATCTATTTCTATGAGGTATAATTTTTGTCCTACTCCCATGAACCATGGACCTTGCCGTTGGTGGGGAGGCTAGCGTGCCTCAGCGATACAGATGGCCGTTCCGTAGGTGCAACCACAACGGAGGGGTATCTGTTGAGAGGCCAGACAAACGTGTGGTTCCTGAAGAGGGGCAGCAGCCTTTTCAGTAGTTGCAGGGGCAACAGTCTGGATGATTGACTGATCTGGCCTTGCAACACTAATCAAAACGGCCTTGCTGTGCTGGTACTGCGAACGGCTGAAAGCAAGGGGAAACTACAGCCGTAATTTTTCCCAAGGGCATGCAGCTTTACTGTATGGTTAAATGATGATGGCGTCCTCTTGGGTAAAATATTCCGGAGGTAAAATAGTCCCCCATTCGGATCTCCGGGCGGGGACTACTCAAGAGGACGTCGTTATTAGGAGAAAGAAAACTGGCGTTCTACGGTCGGAGCGTGGAATGTCAGATCCCTTAATCGGGCAGGTAGGTTAGAAAATTTAAAAAGGGAAATGGATAGGTTGAAGTTAGATATAGTGGGAATTAGAGAAGTTCGGTGGTAGGAGGAACAAGAATTTTGGTCAGGTGAATACAGGGTTATAAACACAAAATCAAATAGGGGTAATGCAGGAGTAGGTTTAATAATGAATAAAAGAATAGGAGTGCGGGTAAGCTACTACCAACAGCATAGTGAACGCATTATTGTGGCCAAGATAGACACGAAGCCGATGCCTACTACAGTAGTACAAGTTTATAAGCCAACTAGCTATGCAGATGATGTAGAAATCGATGAAATGTATGATGAGATAAAAGAAATTAGTCAGGTAGTGAAGGGAGACGAAAATTTATTAGTCATGGGTGACTGGAATTCGAGAGTAGGAAAAGAGAGAGAAGGAAACATAGTGGGTGAATATGGATTGGGGGAGAGAAATGAAAGAGGAAGCCGTCTGGTAGAATTCTGCACAGAGCATAACTTAATCATAGCTAACACTTGGTTCAAGAATCATAAAAGAAGGTTGTATACATGGAAGAATCCTGGAGATGCTAGAAGGTATCAGATAGACTATATAATGGTAAGACAGAGATTTAGGAACCAGGTTTTAAATTGTGAGACATTTCCAGGGGCAGATGTGGACCCTGACCACAATCTATTGGTTATGAACTGTAGATTAAAACTGAAGAAACTGCAAAAAGGTGGGAATTTAAGGAGATGGGACCTGGATAAACTGAAAGAACCAGAGGTTGTACAGAGTTTCAGGGAGAGCATAAGGGAACAATTGACAGGAATGGGGGAAAGAAATACAGTAGAAGAAGAATGGGTAGCTTTGAGGGATGAAGTAGCGAAGGCAGCAGAGGATCAAGTAGGTAAAAAGACGAGGGCTAGTAGAAATCCTTGGGTAACAGAAGAAATATTGAATTTAATTGATAAAAGGAGAAAGTATAAAAATACAGTAAATGAAGCACAGAAAAAGGAATACAAACGTCTCAAAAATGAGATCGACAGTAAGTGCAAAATGGCTAAGCAGGGATGGTTACAGGACAAATGTAAGGATGTAGAGGCTTATCTCACTAGGGGTAAGATAGATACTGACTGCAGGATAAATAAAGAGATCTTTGGAGAAAAGAGAACCACTTGTATGAATATCAAGAGCTCAGATGGAAACCCGGTTCTAACCAAAGCAGGGAAAGCAGAAAGGTGGAAGGAGTATACAGAGGGTCTATACAAGGGCGATGCACTTGAGGACAATATTCTGGAAATGGAAGAGGATTTAGATGAAGATGAAATGGGAAATACGATACTGCGTGAAGAGTTTGACAGAGCACTGAAAGACCTAAGTCGAAACAAGGCCCCGAGAGTAGACAACATTCCATTAGAACTACTGACAGCCTTGGGAGAGCCAGTCCTGAGAAAACTCTACCATCTGGTGAGCAAGATGTGTGAGACAGGCGAAATACCCACAGACTTCAAGAAGAATATAATAATTCCAACCCCAAAGAAAGCAGGTGTTGACAGATGTGAAAATTACCGAACTATCAGTTTAATAAGTCACAGCTGCAAAATACTAAAGCGAATTCTTGACAGACGAATGGAAAAACTGGTAGAAGCCAACCTCGGCGAAGATCAGTTTGGATTCCGCAGAAATGTTGGAACACGTGAGGCAACACTGACCCTACGACTTATCTTAGAAAATAGATTAAGAAAAGGCAAACCTACATTTCTAGCATTTGTAGACTTATAGAAAGCTTTCGACAATGTTGACTGGAATACTCTCTTTCAAATTCTAAAGGTGGCCGGGATAAAATACAGGGAGCGAAAGGCTATTTACAATTTGTACAGAAACCAAATGGCAGTTGTAGGCGTTGAGGGGCATGAAAGGGAAGCAGCGGTTGGGAAGGGAGTGAGACAGGGTTGTTGCCTGTCCCCGATGTTATTCAATCTGTATATTGAGCAAGCAGTAAAGGAAACAAAAGAAAAATTGGGAGTAGGAATTAAAGTCCATGGAGAAGAAATAAAAACGTTGAGATTCGCCGATGACATTGTAATTCTGTCAGAGACTGCAAAGGAGTTGGAAGAGCAGTTGAACGGAATGGATAGTGTCTTGAAAGGAGGATGTAAGATGAACATCAACAAAAGCAAAACGAGGATAATGGAATGTAGTCGAATTAAGTCGGGTGATGCTGAGGGAATTAGATTAGGAAATGAGACACTTAAAGTAGTAAAGGAGTTTTGCTATTTGGGGAGCAAAATAACTGATGATGGTCGAAGTAGAGAGGATATAAAATGTAGACTGGCAATGGCAAGGAAAGCGTTTCTGAAGAAGAGAAATTTGTTAACATCGAGTATTGATTTAAGTGTCAGGAAGTCGTTTCTGAAACTATTTGTATGGAGTGTACCCATGTATGGAAGTGAAACATGGACGATAAATAGTTTGGACAAGAAGAGAATAGAAGCTTTCGAAATGTGGTGCTACAGAAGAATGCTGAAGATTAGATGGGTAGATCACATAACTAATGAGGAGGTATTGAATAGAATTGGGGAGAAGAGGAGTTTGTGGCACAACTTGACAAGAAGAAGGGACCGGTTGGTAGGACATGTTCTGAGGCATCAAAGGATCACAAATTTAGCATTGGAGGGCAGCGTGGAGGGTAAAAATCGTAGAGGGAGACCAAGATATGAATACACTAAGCAGATTCAGAAGGATGTAGGTTGCAGTATGTACTGGGAGATGAAGAAGCTTGCACTGGATGGAGTAGCATGGAGAGCTGCAAAACATCAGTCTCAGGACTGAAGACAACAACAACTACTACTTTTTGTCGGTATACATGGTTCAAATGGCTCTGAGCTCTATGGGACTTAATATCTGAGGTCATCAGTACCCTAGAACTTAAAACTACTTAAACCTAACTAACCTAAGGACCTAACTAACCTACGGACATCAGACACATCCATGCCCGAGGCAGGATTCGAACCTGCGACCGTAGCGGTCGCGCGGTTCCAGACTGTAGCGCCTAGAACCCCTCAGCCACACCAGCCGGCGGTGTGTACACGTCTGGAGTTACATTGACAACCGACAATTTCTTCTGCCTTTCAGTTTTTTGTTAGGCAATGTATGCTGCGAATGTCTGGAGGTTGGCCTCACTTCTTGGCCCGTCTGCGAATCGTTTTGTTTCGTATTCAGTGGCGGACACAAGTTAAATTGTCAGTAGTGCTGCTGTACACCTTTTTTTTATTGATGTTGGTGTATCGTATGCACTTCGCAAATACTTGTATGACCTTCCATTCTGTGACGACTGTACATACTCGTATGTTGCCAATTTCGTTTGGGCGCATTCACATTGATTGTTTTAATAAATCATTTGGTTTACACGAGGGACTACCTGGCTTTTACGGTTACTTTGTATGAATTTTACAGCAAGGTCAGCAGACGCGAAGGGCACGCAGCCTTTTCCTGCAACACAAGTCGCAGGCCGACCTGAGCTGCAGATTTAGTGTTCCGGTCGGCTCTGCCCCAGCAGGGCAGCCTTCCGGCTGGACCGCGCCACCAGCGCAGCGGTTGCCCCGCTGTGCCTATAGACGTTGAGGGTCTGCGGATATTTATGGCTCCGCCTCTCGTGGGAGTAACTGTGAGCAACTCTTATACAGATTAATGTTTCAGCTTACGGTAGAACCCGGATCTACGCAACACTGAAGCAGTTCAGCCTCGGATGGCTGAGTGCCTGGCGTCTAACGGGAGCTGTGGGCCACTTCAGAGAGGGTGTCATACTTCATTAGCGGCACTGTACTAGGCGGCATTAGTCAGGCTACGCTTTGAAATCACATTAAAGCAACTCCACGAATTTATTTCTATTCATTTTTTATGCTGGCTCCAGACAAGCACAAAAAAGGACCATCAACTTGTGCAGTTTCCGTTCGCGTTACTCCCTGCGAAGCCACGGAGGATCTGTCCCTGGTGCAAGGACGAGCTGATCAAAGGGTTGTTCGTGCACGTTATTTTGTTGGGCGTAATAATAACGTCACGGTCGGTAAAGGAAACAATCACTACTGGTCCTGGATGTTGTCAGGACGTGAGAATCGATCCATCTAAACTACAAGCAAACGTAGAGTGCTCAACTCCATATCAAATGTATGTAAAGTAATTAATAGAAGATACGTTGTACAGGAAACGGAAGCACAAGACCGATCGATAGTAGCTAGGAATTGGCGTTGTGTCGCAGCCTCGCGTCAGCTACTTGGTACTATACTCCCAGGGAGAGGAATGTCTCTTTATGATGAAATACCATCACTACAGAGTTTGTTGAGAAGCAGCATCTTGACTTCATGAATTTCATAGATAAGATGATGCTACAGACGAGATTAGAGAAAGTAGTTGCAAAGTAACATAGGAGACAGTCTCTTAAACGGGTAAAGAAAAAGATTTGTAGCACGATAAACGAACTTGAGCTGCTGTGATTTTATGTAAGTGATGCTGAGCACTCAACAAGCTTAAACACAAACAGTATAGCTCATAATGACCAGTCCACAAGATAAGGAATCATTTTGCTGTCACGTGCAAAATGACACCAAACGAAGTTCGTGAACTTCGTTCAAGGAGAGACTATTTGAGGAACACTTGTATCGATCCAAGCTGTCGGAACTGCTGACAGAAGAGGTGTTCCCAGTGCAGCAATTCCTGTCGCAGAAGGCTTCCCGGCTTGTCTGCTGCTCAAACCGATACCGCATGTACATGGAGCTCATGCCAAGGGCTGTGACAAGCATGGTGATGGTCATGATGACATCGACACCCCACCTGCAGTAGTAGCAGACACGCACGCAGGTTCGACACCATCTGCAGGTACTTCCCTAATTCTGCATAAAGTGGATTGTGGTGACCATGATAGTACCGATGAGTATGTTGTTGTGGTCTTCAGTCCAGAGACTAGTTTCATGCAGCTCTCCATGCTACTCTAACCGGTGCAAGCTTCTTCACCTCCCAGTACTTACTGCAATCTACATTCTTCTGAATCTGTTTAGCGTATTCATCTCTTGGTCTCCCTCTACGATTTTTACGCTCCACTCTATCCCCCAGTACTAAACTGCTAATCCGTTAGTGCCTCAGAATATGTCCTACCAACCGATCCCTTCTTCTAATCAAGTTGTGCCACAAATTTCTCTTCCCCCCAATTCTATTCAGTACCTCCTCATCAGTTATGTGATCTACCCATTTAAGCTTCAGCATTCTTCTGCAGCACCACATTTCGAAAGTTTCTATTCTCTTCTTGTCTAAACTATTTAGCAGGCCGGGGTGGCCGAGTGGTTCTAGGCGCTACAGTCTGGAACCGCGCGACCGCTACGGTCGCAGGTTCGAATCCTGCCTCGGGCACGGATGTGTGTGATGTCCTTAGGTTAGTTAGGTTTAAGTAGTTCTAAGTTCTAGGGGACTGATGACCTCAGCAGTTAAGTCCCATAGTGCTCAGACCCATTTTCGAAACTATTTATCGTCCACGTTTCACTTCCTTACATGACTACACTCCGTACAAATACTTTCAGAAACGACTTCCTGACACTTAAATGTATACTCGATGTTAACACATTTCTCTTCTTCAGAAACGCTTTCCTTGCCATTACCAGTCTACATTTTATATCCTCTCTACTTCCACCAGCATTAGTTATTTTGCTCCCCAAATAGCAAAACTCATTTACTACTTTAAGCTTCTCATATCCTAATCTAATTCCCTCAGCATCGCCCGATTTAATTCGAGAAGATTCCACAATCTTCGTTTTGCTTTTGTTGATGTTCATCTTATATCCTCCTTTGAAGACACTGTGTGTCCAAGGAATAGAAAAGCAACTGAATTCACTCAACAGATGAAAGTCCACTGTACCTGACGGGATACCAATTCGATTCTACACATAGTACGCGAAAGAACTTACCCCTTCTAACAGCCGTGTACCGCAAGTCTCTAGAGGAACGGAAGGTTCCAAATGATGGGAAAAGAGCACAGGTAGTTCCAGTTTTCAAGAAGGGTCGTCGAGCAGATGCGCAAAACTATAGGCCTATATCTCTGACATCGATCCGTTGTAGGATTTTAGAACATGTTTCTTGCTCGCGTATCATGTCATTTCTCGAAACCCAGAATCTACTCTGTAGGAATCAACACGGATTCTGGAAACAGCCATCGTTTGAGACCCAACTCGCTTTAATTGTTCATGAGACCCACAAAATGTTAGATACAGGCTCCCAGATAGATGCCATTTTCCTTGACTTCCGGAAGGCGTTCGATACAGTTCAGCAATACCGCCTGATAAACAAAGTAAGAGCCTACGGAATATCAGACCAGCTGTGTGGCTGGATTGAAGAGCTTTTAGCAAACAGAACACAGCATGTTGTTCTCAATGGAGAGGCGCCTACAAACGTTAATGTAACCTCTGGCGTGCCACAGGGGAGTGTAATGGGACCATGGTTTTTCACAATATGTATAAATGACCTAGTAGATAGTGTCGGAAGTCCCATGCGGCTTTTCGAGGATGATGCTGTAGTATATAGAGAAGTTGCAGCATTAGAAAATTGCAGCGAAATGCAGGAAAATCTGCAGCGGATAGGCACTTGGTAGGGAGTGGAAACTGACCCTTAACATAGACAAATGTAATGTATTGCGAATACATAGAAAGAAGGATCCTGCATTGTATGATTATATGATGGCGGAACAAACACTGGTAGCAGTTACTTCTGTAAAATATCTGGGAATATGCGTACGGAACGATTTGAAGTGGAATGATCATATAAAATAAATTGTTGGTAAGGCTGGTGCCAGATTGAGATTCGTTGAGAGAGTCCTTAGAAAGTGTAGTCCGTCAACAAAGGAGGTGGCTTACAAAACACTCGTTCGACCTATACTTGAGTATTACTCATCAGTGTGGGATCCGTAGAGGTCGGGTTGACAGAAGTGGTAGAGAAGATCCAAAGAAGAGCAGCGTGTTTCGTCACAGGGTTATTTGGTAAGTGTGATAGCGTTACGGAGATCTTTAAAGCTATCCAACCTGCTCCATCCTGTGCGAGCCTGTGCATCTACGAATAACTACACCATCCTTCATCTTTCTGAATCTGCCTACTGCATTCCTCTCTTGGTCTCCCTGTATAATTTTTACCCCCAACACTTCCTTCCAATAGTAAATTGGTGATCCCTTGATGTGAACCGATCCATCCTTTTTGTCAAGTTGTGTCAGAAATTTCTTCTTTCCTCAGTGCTGTTCAGTATTTCCTCATTGGTTACTTGATCGACCCGTCTAATCTTCAGCGTTGTTCAGTAACACCACATTCCGAAAGCTCGTATTCTCGTTTATCTAAATTGTTTATCGTCCATGTTTCGCTTCCATACATGGCTACGCTCCAGACAAATACCTTCAGAAAAGACTTCTTAACATTTAAATCTGTACATGTTATTAACAAATTATTCTTCTTCAGAAACGATTTTCATGCAATTGCCAGTCTGCATTTTATTCCTCTCTACTCCAGCCATGATCAGTTATTTCGCTGCCTAAATAGCAAAACTCATCTACTATGTTAAGTGTCTCGTTTGATAATCTATATCCCTTAGCATTATCTGATTGGAATACATCCATCACATAAATGAAAAGTGGATCGCAAGTGCAGCTCTGAGATGAGGTGGTTGGCACAGAAGGGGAATTCGTGGCGGGCCGCTTCAAACCAGTCAGACGATTGATGACTTAAAAAACCATAAACTATTTAAGAGACAATCTGAGCAACTCTTTTCAGCTATCTGCAGGTGATGCTGTCATTTACCGTCTTCTAAACTCATCGTATGATCAAACCCAATTGCAATAGGAATCAGACAAGATATCTATAAGGTGCGAATACTGGAATTCACTCAAAATAATGAAAAGCGTTAATTCATCGACATGGATACTAAAAGGAATTCGATGAATTTCGGTTACACAATAAAACACACAAATCTGAAGGCTGTAAATTAAACTAAATATTTAGTGATTGCAATTACGAATAACTTAAACTGGAATGGTCACATCGATAATGCTGTGGTGTGAAAGCAAACCAAAGACTACGATTTATTGGCAGAACACTTAGAGAATGCGACAGTTCTGATAAAGAGACGGCATACACTATGCTTGTGCGCCCTCTTTCTGCACTACTGCTGTGCAGAGTGGGATCCGCATCAGAAGGGCATCCCGTTTTGTATTGTGAAATAGGAGAGAGGGTACCACGGACATATCACGCAAAATAGTGTAGAAATCATTAAAACAAAAGCGTTTTTCATAGCGGCAGTATCTCCTCGTGAAAATTCAATCACTAACTTTCTCCTTAGAGCGTGAAACTATTTTTGGCTCCCATCCACACACGAAGAAATGATCATCATAATAAAATGAGACTACTCATATCTCGCACCCGAAAAATTTGTTATTTTTACCAGTGAGCTGTTTGGAACAGTAGAGAAATAGTTTGAAGGTGGTTCGATGAAGCCTCTCCCAGGCACTTAATTGTGAATTGCAGAGTAATCATGTAGGTGTAGATGTAGATTTAGACGGACGTGAAACTGTCACACAAGGCCGAAAGAAGCAGTTCACCCAACGGTGTGGTGTTGGGTGCTACAGGCATCTCTATTACTTCCACCTCTTCCTGTCTCATTCGCGAATGGTGCGTGGAGAAAACTATCTTCTATAAGCCCCAAATTCTCTTCTATTAGCACTGTGATAATTTTGTTTATGTGCAGTGATGAGACAAAACACTAAGACCACCTCCCATTGCGATGTTGAGTGCCGCCTCCTGGCAATGCGGCCACGTGATGCGGTAAGGAAAGCGGAGTAGACACGAATGAAGAATCACCCTGGTGACGATACAGACCGCAAATTGTGAAATTCACTGAGATACGTGACTCTGACAGAGGACAGGTTGTTATGCTCCGATATCTGGGTACGAGAAAATCAGTAACGTCGAAGCTGGTCGGCTGTTCGCTTGCTACTGTAGCGGGTATTTACGCACAGTGATTGAAGAACGATGACTTCACGTGTAGGCAACAAAATTCGGATGTCAGTGCATCACCGCAGAAGGCTGAGGCCGGAAGCTTGCGCACTCTGTGAAATAGGATAGGTGACGATCTGTTGGACATCTGACGACAGAGTAAAATCTTGGTCCAGGAGCACATCGTTTAGATTACATTGTTGAACATGAGGTACCGAAGCAGACCAACTACGGTTTACATTGTTGACCAAATGGCTACAGTGGGCGCTGGACCATAGAGACTGGGCCGTAGAATAAGGGAAACGTGTCGTTTTGTCGAACGAATAACAGCAGATCAATGTCCAGATACGCCGTCTTTCAGGCGACCGGTTGCTCAAATGGTACGTCTCGCCAAGAACGCAGGCAGGTATTGGCAGTATTATGCTAGGGGCGACATTCGCCTGGGATTTCATGGGACCCGGGGTAATAATCGAAGGTACTAAGACAGCTCTGAACTGCGTAAACATTAATGTAGCCGAGATGCATCCTTTCACGCTTGATGTCTCGTCTGAATACGATGGCGTCTTCCGCGGGTTAACTGTATCGCATGGTCAGGATGGTGCTAGAAGTGTTTGAGGAGTTTGACAGTATACTCACGTTGATGTACTGACCACCAAATTCGCCTGACCAGAGCCCGATATCTCGGACGCTAACAGGAGCCAGTTTCGTTCCTGCAGCACACTGATCTCTACTTTACGAGAATTACGTGACCTGTGCCTAGACATCTTGAGCCACATAACCCCTAAAACCTAAAAATACTTGTAGAATCCACGCCGCACTGAAATGCTGCTGTAATTTGTTCCAAAATTGGACCAACGGCTTTAAACCGGTGGTGATGAAGTTTCCGGCTGAAACGTGAAGGAAGTAATGTGTCATTTGATCAGGCTGGAAACATATGCGCTGTGAATTTTGATGCTGTATCTCTCTGTGATGCTCAAATTCTTGTAGCTTCCGCCAGTGTGACCTGGTGAACTTTCGCGCTTACTAAACTAATCTTCGAGCAATCGCTCCTCTCTTCATTACGTTTTCTCGATCAACCCAGCAGGGTCAGAGTCCCAGACTGACGAGCAATACTCTAGAATCAATTGAATGTGTATACTGTAAATCACTTCCAACCCGTTGTAGCCAAGGACCACTTGTCATAAACCTGTCTCTGAGTAAAGCAGGCCGGCCGGTGTGGCCGAGCGGTTCTAGGCGCTTCAGTCTGGAACCGCGCGACCGCTGCGGTCGCAGGTTCGAATCCTGCCACGGGCATGGATGTGTGTGATATCCTTAGGTTAGTTAGGTTTAGGTAGTTCTAAGTTCTAGGGGACTGATGACCTCAGATGTTAAGTCCCATAGTGATCAGAGCCATTTTTTTGAGTAAAGCAGATCTCGCGAATATTATGTCAATTCACCTGAGAGTAAATTTAGGCTCAGGTGACAAAAGTCATGGGATTCCTTCTAATATCGTGTCGCACCTCCTTCTTTCCAGCGTAGTGACGCAGCTAGATGTGACATGGACTCAAAGAGTTGTTGGAAGTAACCTGCAGAAATATTCAGCCATGCTCCTTCTACTACCCATAATTGCGAAACTGTAGCGGGCGCAGGATTTAGTGCACGAACTGAGTATGTCCCTTAAACGTTCGGTGAGATTCATCTCGGACGATCAGGGTGACCAGAACATTCGCTCGAATTGTCCAGAATGTTCTTTAGACCAATCGCGAACAACCGTGGACCGCTGACATGGCGCATTAACATCTACAAAAACTGCAGCGTTGTCAAGGGACACGACGTCCATGAATGGGTGCAGGTGGTGCCAACTAGCCGAACATCCAGAGGACCCAGTCCATTCCACGTAAACACAGCCAATCCTATTATAGAGCCACCACACCTTGCACAGTGCGTTGTTGACAACTTGGGTCCATAGCTCCTTGGTGCCTGTGCCACACCATCAGCTCTTAGCGACTGAAATCGGGGCTCAGGTATGGTCCAGAGCCCAACAGAGGCGCTGCAGGTGATGTCGTACTGTTAGCAAAGGCAGTCGCGACGGTCGTCTGCTGCCATAGCCCATTACGCCAAATTTCGCCGCACTAACGGTTAGGCTCGTCGTACATCCCACATTGATCTCTGCAGTTACTTGAGGCAGTGTTTCTTGTCTGTCAACACTGAAACTTCTACGCAAAAGGTGCAGATCTCGGTCGTAACTGGAGGCTGTCAGCCACTGCATTGTCCGTGGTGTGAGGTATCACCTCAAATGTAGTACGCTCGGCACATTCTTGACGCTGTGGATAGCGTGTATCGTCACGAGTCAATATGCAATAGCATTTTATTGCAGTGACCTACTTTGAAATACAGGCTACTAGCTTTGGAACCGTTGGCGGTGGCAACATGCAACCGCTGGTATCTTAGCGTGGCTCACTCGCACCTGTCGCTAGCCTAAATGTGGGAAGCGCAACCTGTGGCAGTTCGAGCGACAGAATATTCAAGCCCCTAAGAATCTAAATAAACTGTATTAAATATTATTCAATTTTGTTAAAAGTTAATATACAGCCCTTTGTTATTAAAAGGATGGTTGTGTTAAAATCTCAGCTATCTAGCTGAGATACTTTCAGATTTAGAAACAATTACGTAAAACACCAAGAACCGACACTTATAAGATTGAAGTCAGTTAGGATTCATAGCAGTTTGTCTTTTAGTACCATTTGGAATTATTACTGAAGTTCACTAAAGGGCAAAACAATTTATTTAGATATTTATAGTTAAAAACGTTCACTGTTTTTCATTTTCATAATACAGAATTCAGAAATGATTAATATTTATTTAGTAACCATTTGTTTTGTTGTGTGAATGAGAGTGACGAATAGTGTGTATGTGGGACATACATAGAGATCCAATATTATCTGATATTAAACATTACGTACCTAATGTGGAACTTCCTGGCAGATTATAACTGTGTGCCGGACCGAGACTCGAACTCGGGACCTTTGCCTTTCGCGGGCAAGTGCTTCTGTGAAGTTTGGAAGGTAGGAGACGAGGTACTGGCAGAAGTGAAGCTGTGAGGACGGGGCATGAGTCGTGCTTGGGTAGCTCAGTTGGTAGAGCAGTTGCCCGCGAAAGGCAAAGGTCCCGAGTTCGAGTCTCGGTCCGGCACGCAGTTTTAATCTGCCAGGAAGTTTCATATCAGCGCACACTCCGCTGTAGAGTGAAAATTTCATTCTATTACGTACCTGTGTTTTGGGAAAGTGTGAAGCAAACTGATACAATGAAAGCTGTAATTGCCCTACCTTGCTGATGACGTATGTCCAGGGATACTTGCCCTACCTTGCTGATGACGTATGTCCAAGGATACTTGCTTTTGTAAGAAGGCAGCCAGAATAGTCATTTGCTGAGTGATGATTTTCTAAAGTAATTTCAAGCTTAGTTTTCTTTTCGTTTGGTTTAGTTAAAAGTTTTATTAAGAATTGCCTGACGAAGTGACGTAAATGCATTTGTGAATATGGATTGGCGTAGGACAGTTTTGACGCGAGAAAGAACTCGAAGAATCTTTTTGATTGGCTGGTCATTTTGAACAACCAATCAGAGTTAAGCATTTCCCGCGCTCTATCAAGTAGTTATAGGCCCTGGAAGGAACGGCAGGAGGGGAGTCGTTGGCTAGCTATCAGACGTACAGGTCATGTTGGGCGTGTCCGTCTGCGTCATGAATAAAATGAAGAAGTTACTGGTATTTCGCATCAAGATGATATTGCTGTGAAAGCAGTTGCATTTACGGACAGATTGTGGAAATTTGAGCTTTGGGAAGTTTTTAGTTGCAAAGATAAACGCGTGTGAATTTTCGGCCTTTGTAGAATTCCGCGTGGCATGTTTCATAATTATTTATCTGTGGAATAGTTGGCGAGCAGTTTCTTTATTAGAAATCCACTGAAAACAAACGACCGAATATGAAACTCATATATTGTAGCAGAGCATCGACTGTACATCACGTAACAATTCAGGTCGGACTTAATTACATTTCTGGCTGTCTTGCGTTTATACTGGGTTGTATGAACTGTGAGCTGAGGACATTGATATTAGTCGTTTAAATAAATAAGAGCTCATAGCTAATTCTTTAATTTTGAACCTAAGGAAATAAAGAACTTGTTGCGGAATTTTGACATTTTTTCTAAAATAATGAAGCAATCGTTCTCCACCCGTAAATCGTTATAAGGTATTATTATACCAGAGTTTAGGCGGACCTTTCAAACGTAAGTATTGACTATGTTTTTCTTCATCGCTGCTTTTAACATCGTCTGAACAGTATGTACGTATGCAGAGAATCGGGCTAGTGACCAGACGCCGTGCTGAGGTAGGTGGAACTTTTTGTAGTGCACAGTTCGACGAAAGACAGTGGTCAAACAATTACGCAACGCAACGCGACTTTCAACCCGCCTCGCCGCCAGCGGAGTATTGAATTCCCTGACGATTTCCGAAATGGAATGTCCAATGCGTTTAGCTCCAACCAGCAATCCGCATGCAAAGTCTGTTAATTTCTGTCGTGTGGCCATAATCAAGTCGGAACCCATTCCACATGAATCACCTGAATGTAAATAACAGCTCCATCAATGCACTGTCCTTTTGTACCTTGTGTATGTACCACAACCGTCATCTGCGCATATCGCTATTCCGTGACTTTTGCAACCTCATTGTATGGCATTTTAATGTATCTTTTCCTGCACTGTAATGTGAGCAGAGGAATATTCGAAGAAATTGAACAGTATGAATTCAGTGTTCTGCTGTTGCCTGGAACACATCCCTAGACGCGAGCTAATTTAACCTTCAAAGAAAAATAAGAAAGAAAAGGAATGAGGTATCCAGAAGAAAGCAGGACAATAGTAATCATATTGCCTGCTAGAAACAAAGCACTGAGATGATGAGTTGGAAGTCACGTCGGAGTAAGTGAACAAAGTCTACCAGCGGCTAAACAGATAAAGCGCCTACTGGCCCCCTTCAAACACAACGGGTGATCGTCGCCGTTGTGGGTCCATTTTTTATCGTCCCTTGCACCGCACGGAGTCAGATGCATCGGACATTTGACAAATAACTTCAGAGTATGGGATGCGTGATTAATTAGGGGAGATACCCTGCGGACCTGGAGATGTGCTCCAAGCAGCGAGAGCGCCTCTATACTGAGATAAGCCGAGGCACTGCATCACCCCGGCCGGCGAGTTTTCTTGCCCGTATTTACATTCCCAGGACTAGCTAGCGAATTCTCTGCCTCGGAAGTACGAGATGAACTCCAAGCCTCCTGAATGCATCTGTCTTTCAGTCTGCTGACCAGAAATGCTTCTGCTCAGCATAGGAAAGCAACATGATTAATTAACCAATTAATCACCTAAATACTGAACCAATTAATCACCTATACACATATTGTTTTTCTCCTAATTAATGCAGACATAAAGTTTTCCAATAACTATTAATCTATAAGTTCGAACTATAATTTCAAAGAACCATTTTTTTTTCTTTTACAGCTAATAGCATACATGTTACCGTATACCTGCTTCCGAATAAAATTTCTCTTATAAATACACAGAGCTCGTAGCATAATTATCTATAAGAACTGAATTGTTGCACAACATTTCTTACAAAAGTTCAAAGGTTATGAAAGCACTGCCGAGAATTCTTCCGGGTTGTATGACCGTTGCCCATGGAACTCTTCTATCCCTGACGTTTCGTCCAAAGGTACGTTGGACATCTTCGGAGGTGCTCCTGGTTGTGCTGAGTCTTTCCAACTGACGAGTCGGACGTCGAAGGACGTCCTAAATACGGTGGGAAGTGGGCGTGGTCTGGATTTCACGTGATAGAAGAGATAAACCTTGTCAATGATAAAATATAACTATCGATCATAGTGCGTCAAAGATAAAAATTTCTCATCGATTCTTTAGCACCACTGTCCATATATAGCTGAGTTTCACAGCTTCTTCTTTTCTGTTAAAATTATCCCCATGTTTATATATTTCGGTGGTTTCTCTATATAGCCGTGGATAATACTTCGTCATAATGCATAAAACTTCAGTTTCCGAAAATTTCAGTACGTGATCACCCAACTGAAGAGCATGTTCCGCCGCGGCTGACTTGTCTGTTTTCCCTAGTCGGCAAAGACTTTTATGTTCCTTCAACCATGGATTCACACTTCTCTTTGTAGTTCCAATGTAGACCCTACCACATGTACACGGAATCTTGTATACACCACTTGCAGAGGGGGACGTTTATCCTTAACGGAACGAAGTGTTTGGCCTATTTCCTTAGTTGGTCTGATAATCGGTCGAACGTTATGTTTTCTTAAAATCTTGCCAATTTGATCCGTTACTTTTTTGATGAAGGGTAAGGAAACTATGTTCTTCATCAAAGAAGTGGCCGCGCTGTTTGAGGCGCCATGTCACGGACTGTGCGGCCCCTCCCGCCGGAGGTTCGAGTCCTCCTTCGGGCATGGGTGTGTGTGTTGTCCTTAGCGTACGTTAGTTTAAGTTAGTTTAAGTAGTGTGTACGTCTAGGGACCGATGACCTCAGCAGTTTTCTCCCTTAGAAATTTACACACATTTGAACATCTGACCTTCATGACTACAGAAAGAAACTGACTCTCCAGTGCATTGATTTCTGCTCGTATTCTCTGACTGCTTATTGCAGATGCCACAGAACTATGGCTTCTAGTACTGCGCAAAACCTTATTCTCCGCATCCCAAACCGTTCAGTCCACGTTTAAGCTGCGAACTTCAGTTACATTGTCTTCTGGTGATCAAGAGGGAAGTATACGCACTGCTGAGATTATATACTACATTACGCCTATTTATATTATTAACCCGTTCGGGTAATAACACACAACGTACTTTATTTTTACTTTCTCCTAATTTTTAATTTTATATTTACGTTTCACTACGAGGTCAAATGTGACGTTCCTCTTTCTGTTCTCTAACTTTATTTTAACTTAGTTTTCGTTCCACATTAACTAACGGTGATGAATTCTGAACAAAATTTTGACTGCTGAATGTTGAGGAAACTCTTTGCACTCGTGTTCTCTAGTTATATTCGTGTTACGCTACATGCATTTTAGCTCGTTTTTCTTGAGTCATCAGTCCTCTGACTGGTTTGATGCGGGCCGCAACGAATTCCTCTCGTGTGCCAACTTCTTCATCCCAGAATAGCACCTGCGGTCTGCGTCCTCAAAGTATTTGCTGGATGTATTCCAATCTCTGCCTTCCTCTAGAGTTTTTGCCTTATACAGCTCCCTCTAGCACCATCGATATAATTCCCTGATGTCTTAACAGATGTCCTATCGTCCTGCCCTTCTCCTTCTCCGTCACTGATTATTTTGCTGCCTAGGTAGTAGAATCCCTTAACTACATCTACTTCGTGACTATCAGTCCTGATGTTAAGTCTGTCACTTTTCTCATTTATGCTACTACTCATTACTTCCTTCTTTCTTCGATTTACTTTCAATCCATATTCTGTAATCATTAGACCATCCCATTCAGCAGATCATGTAATTGTTTTTCACTTTCACTCAGATAGCAATGTCATCAGCGTATGGTATCATTTATATCCTTTCACCTTGAATTTTAATTCCACTGCTCAACCTTTCTTTTATTTCCAACATTGATTCATTGCTGTACAGACTGAACAGTAGGGACGAAATACTATATCCCTGTATTACACCTTTTTTTAATCCGAGCACTTCGACTTGGTCCTCTACTCTTATTACTCCCTCTAGGCTATTGTAGATGTTGCACATTACCTGTTTCTCCCTATAGCTTACCCAGATTTTTCTCAGAATTTCAAACAACTTGCGCCATTTTACTCCGTCGAACGCTCTTTCCTGGTCGACAGATCCTACGAACGCGATTTGATTTTTCCTTTAGTCTTGCTTCCATTATCAACCGCGACGTCAGAATTGCCTCTCTGGTGGCTTTAACTTTCCTAAAGCAAACTGATGATCTAACACATCCTCAATTTTCTTTTCCATTCGTCTGTGTATTATTCTTGTCTGCAACTTGGATGCATGAGCTATTAAGCTGACTGTGCGATAATTCTCGATCTTGTCACATCTTGCAGTCTTCGGCATTGTGTGGATGATATTTTTCCTAAAGTCAGATGTTCCGCCGGCAGACTGATACATTCCACACACCACCGTGAATAGTCGTTTGGTTGCCACTTCACTCATTAATTTTAGAAATTCTTATAGAATATTGTCTGTCTCTTCTGCCTTATTTGATCTTAAGTCCTCCGAAGTTCTATTAAATTCTGATTCTACCACTGGATCTCCTAGATCATCTAAATCGACTCCTATTTCTTCTTCTACCAGTTGAATAGAATTGGGGAGAAGAGGAGTATGTGGCACAACTTGACAAGAAAAAGGGTCCGGTTGGTAGAACATGTTCTGAGGCATAAAGGGATCACAAATTTAGCATTGGAGGGCAGCGTGGAGGGTAAAAATCGTAGAGGAAGACCAAGAGATGAATACACTAAGCAGATTCAGAAGGATGTAGGTTGCAATAAGTACTGGGAGATGAAGAAGCTTGCACAGGACAGAGTAGCATGGAGAGCTGCATCAAACCAGCCTCAGGACTGAAGACAACAACAACAACAACAACAACCACTTCATGCAAACCTTCCACCTGATAGAGGCCTTCAACGTACTCTTTCCACCCATCCGCTGTCCCCTTTACAATTAACAGCGGAATTCCCGTTGCACTCTTAATGTTACCACCCTTGCCTTTAATTTCACCGATTTTGATTTTCCTACATGCTGAGGCAGCCCTTCCGACAGTCATTTATTTTCCGATTTCTTCACATTTTTCATGCAGCCATTTCGTCTTAGCTGCCCTGCACTTCCTATTTACATCAATCCTAAGCGATTTGTACTTCTGTGATCCTGAATTTCCCTTAACATTTCTTTTGTACTTCCTTCCTTCATCGATCAACTTAAGTATTTCTTCTGTTATCCATGGTTTCTTCGGAGCTACCTTCTACGTACCTATGCTTTCTTTTCCAGTTTCCGTGATTACTCTTTTTAGAGATGCCCGTTCCTCTTCAAATATGCTGCCTGCTGAGCTATTCCTAATAGCTGTATATGCAGCCTTGAAGCCTATCTCGTCATTCCTTATTACTTCCACATTCTACTTCTTTGCATATTGATTCTTCCTGACTAATATCTTAAGCTTCAGCCCACTCTGCATCACTACTACGTTGTGATCTGAGTCTGTATCTGCACCTGGGTACTCCTTACAACCCAGTATCTGATTTCGAAATCTTTGTCTGACCATGATGTAATCTAACTGAACTCTTCCAGTATCCCATGGCCTTTTCCAAATATACCTCCTGTGCCTGTGATTCTTGAACAGAATATTTTCTGTTACCAGCTGAAATTTATTACAGAACTTATTTAGTCTTTCTCCCTTCTCATTCTTTGTTCCAAGCCCATATTCTCCAGTAACCGTTTATTCTTCTCCTTTCCCTACAACTGCGTGCGAGGCCCTCATGACTATTAGATTTTCATCCCCCTTTAAGTACTGTATTACCCTTTCAATACCCTCTTATAATTTCCATATGTCTTAATCTTCAGCTTGCGACGTCGGGATATTTATCTGAACTATTTCTGTAGGTGTTGATTTGCTGTCGGTTCTGACAAGAATAACTCTATCACTGAACTGTTCACAGTAACTCACTCTCTGTGCTACCTTCCTATCCATAACGAATCCTACTCCCGTTATACCATTTGCTTCTGTTGCTGATATTACCCTATATTCACCTGAACTGAAATCTATGTTCGTTTCCATTTCACTTGACTGACTACTATATACAGAGTGAGCCTTTCCATTTCCCTCGCAGGTTTTTAACTTCCCAATGAAGATTGTGACATTCAACGCTCCGACTCGTAGAATGTTAGCCTTTTGTTGGTTAGTCATGCTTTCTCTCATGGTCAACTGCCTCTTGGTAGCCCCATCCCGGAGATCCGATTGGTGACTATTCCGGAATATTTTGCCAATGGAGAGATCATCATGACACTTTTTCAGTTAAGAGCCACATGTCCTGTGAATACACGTTAGGTGTCTTTAATGCAGTGGTTTCCATTGCCTTCTGCATCCTCATGCCGTTTATCATTGCTTATTCTTCCACCTCTAGGGGCAGTTTCTCACCCCAAGGACAAGAGAGTGCCCTGAACCTCTGTCCGCTCCTCCACCCTCTTTGACAAGGCCGTTGGCAGAATGAGGGTGACTTCTTATGACGGAAGTCTTCGGCCGTCAATGCTGATTATTAATCAAAATTTAAGCAGTGGCAGGTTTCGCACCTTGAACCGTGGACTTTCTGATTACTAATCAAAGTCGCTATTCCTAGATCACAGGTGCATAAGAATAAATTAATAGAGCGACACCTTGACACTACAATGGGTTATTTTTAGTGGAACTTCAAAAGATTTTTTTTTTTAGAAACTGATTAACTATGACCTAAAAGGCAACGGCCTTGCCGCAGTGGTAACACCGGTTCCCGTCAGATCATCGAAGTTAAGCGCTGTCGAGCGTGGCCAACACTTGGATGGGTGACCGTCTGGGCCGCCAAGCGCTGTTGCCATTTTTCGTGGTGCACTCAGCCTCGTGATGCCAATTGAGGAGCTACTCGACCGAATAGTAGCGGCTCCGGTCGAAGAAAACCATCATAACGACCGGGAGAGCGGTGTGGTGACCCCACGCCCCTCCTATCCACATCCTCAGCTGGGGATGACACTGCGGTCGATGGTCCCGATGGGCCACTTGTGGCCTGAAGACGGAGTGCTTTAACTATGACCTAAACGTGACGGAATTACTGTAAAGGCTATGATATTGTTCCGGAATGTTAAGTAGTGGTTATCGAAAACATGGCACACACACACACACACACACACACACACACACACACACAGTGCACTTCTTGACTTGGCCATTATTCAGATGACTTCGAGACATTCACTAAACCATGCTGTTTGTGTTCAGTATTTGGGACGACCCTACTTTGTGACTTTCCATCAGAAAACATACTGTTAGCTAATAAATTCCGTTGTTAGTCATGATGTGCCAATATTGTGAATTGTCATATGTGTCGTCAAAGCCATTAAAAATCTATCATGAAGTTTCACTACATCAAGCACAATTTTATCACATTTGCAGTCAATATAACTGCCATTGAAGCAGCCAACAGAACTGAGACTGAAACTTCCTGGCAGATTAAAACTGTGTGCCGGACCGAGACTCGAACTCGGGACCTTTGCCTTTCGCGGGCAAGTGCTCTACCGGTTGAGTTGTCTACCGGTAGAGCACTTGCCCGCGAAAGGCAAAGGTCTCGAGTTCGAGTCTCGGTCCGGCGCACCATTTTAATCTGCCAGTAAATTTCATATCAGTGCACACTCCGCTGCAGAGTGAAAATCTCATTCTGATAACTGACATTATTCAAAGAGACATTTAGCCTATTGTAAATTAGACTGTTTTATATTAATTCTATAAAATATTTATAGTCAATGAACGATGAAGTTGAGCAAAGCAATCATTTAAGAAGTTAAGAAAAATATTTGTTTTGAAATATTGCAGTTACTATTCAGTGTCGAAATAATAGAAATCTGCGTTTAGAAATTAACTAACTACTTTTACTGCATACGGAAGGCATTGCATCAGTACTTGTGTTATGTAACACTAACGTTAGTGCACAGACATTTAAGTCGCATACAATTACTGTGCAGTTAACAATATAACTTCACAAACTGATATAAGGAAAGGGAAATGTTTTCAGGTAATAATAGCACAAAATTATTATTAACCATGGTAATTTACCGTTCGCAATCAATTAGCAACAACTGTCGCTAATATAATTGTCCAACAGAGTAAAAGCCGTTCTTGGCTTTGAACTGCGGGACAGACTTGTAAGCGGTGAGCAGATGACACGCTACAGTACTTTTCTTGAAAGAAATTACTGTCCTGCGTTGGCTGTTTTTTTATATCTCTTTTATTCTGATTATGTGTACTCTTCACTAACAATGTTAGAAGACTCTACCAATAAATTTAATACTTCGATCAGGAAAACTGCAATGAAATGTAATTTTCTATTCACAAGAAACAAATGTATTCTTGGAATGAACCCCAAGACACTCACATTGAGAGCACATCGCAAATTATATAAGCAAGATCAATCGTTTTGTACTATAATGAACTACATAATTAACCGTGTGATAGAGGGACTATACACATACAAACCCAACTACGGAGTAATGAAATCCGTAGAAATGATAAATTAAACTGAAGGTGTTTGATTTTCTGGTAATGATAAACTGGTCTCCTTTGAAATTGAGAACTTTTACACACATATACGTCAATTGAAACGGTTAGTAACTTAAAAGTTAACCTTGTTAAATATGAAAAGATTAGCACTGAAGAAATGAATCATCTACTTGAAATATTCCAGCTGATATTCTTGTACAATTATTTCACATTTCAAGGTAATTTACACACAGCTAGGTGGTCTGGTGATGGGTAGTTTCAAAGTTTTCTTGTGATACGTGATATATATCGGGACACCTATCAACAGACAAACGATGGGGCGTTTGAACTATTGTTAAGAGGAAAACTTATGCTCTTCTCTGTATTTTCTGAACCACAAAAATCCGACCAATTAAGATGAGTGCATGACCGGTTACGCTACAACCTAGTGAACACCAAAATTATGTCACAATAACACTGACCTATGAATGTTCATATTTTTTAATAACTGCCAGTCGTGAAGATAACGTGCTGAATCCCCAAGCAACGGTAGAAAACATAGAAATTACGCAGTAGCTTTGCAGTAAAAAAGCACTATAAAATTAATTTCTTAATGAGTTGTAACGAAGCTAATTTTGCATTTTGCTATAATTGTGGCGAATGTTTCTCATATCTTTGCAAATTTGAAAACCCCCGTTTTCGACGTACAGCGCTCTTGCTGTGAGTGTACCACGGTGCACCTGGTGTCGCGACCTGCGACCCGCGGCGGATCCTTCCCTCCCGTGGTGTTGGACAACGTGGAGCTCGCCGGAAATACTGGCCCTCTTCCGTAGCTGGATGATAGTTTCTATCGCCTGATGTCGGTGAGATGTGAGGTTAATAGGGAGGGAATGCAGTGGGGAAGCCAGTGGGCATTCTGGTGAGATCCTCTCCTGGAACTCCAGGTTATGTAGCAAGAGTAAGTTGATAGAGGAGCAGGAGCGTAAGATCTGTGACCTTCAGGTGCAGTTGAAAAACGCACAGGAGGAGCTAGATAGGATGAGGAGGGAGAAGGGGGTTGGGGAATGGGAGCTGGCTGTTGGCAAGTGATCTGCTAGGAGAAGGAGATTTTCAGATAGTTTTACTATTGGTGTTTGTAATAGATATGACCAACTGTCAGAGTCTAGTGGAGAGGAATCTCTAGTAGCTGTAGATGTAGGAAGTATGCAGCAGACCTCAGCAGTTACGGTGGCTAGGACAGTTGCAAAGTCTAAGAGGAAGAAGAAGGTTCTGCTGTTAGGTAGTTCTCATGGTAGAGGTGTAGGCCAGCAGTTGCAGGAAGTTTTGGGGAGTGAGTACCAGGTCACCAGCATTGTGAAGCCTAATGCAGGATTGGCTCAGGTGACTTTTAACATAGGGGGGTTATGTAGGGATTTTACTAAAGAGGATCAGGTAGTGATTGTGGGTGGGGCTGGTAATAGTATTGATAGGGATGGGGAGTATGACATAGATGGTGACCTGGAAAAGATAGCCACTCAGACTGGCAACACGAATGTGCATTTCGTGGAACTGTTTCAGCGTCACGATCGGCCTCATCTTAATACAGCCGTCAGGCGTAATAACATGAGACTTGGGGGTGCGCTGATGACAGAAGGCATGAGTCACATTTCAGTGGTGTCGGTGGAGTCTATCAGTAGGATGGGTTTCACTAGACATGGCCTGCACCTCAACAGGTATGGGAAGGGGAGGTTGGCAAAACTTATAGGTGACAGCATAGGTGGGGGTGGTGGGATCACTCATGGGAAAATTCCGGTAGTTGTGGGTGTTAGAGCTGTACCTTTTTTAGATTGAAGTCAGCTGATAGGTATTCCTGCTTAAGTGAAGTCTCTCTAACAAAGAAACCACTTTCTACAAAGCTTGGGTATCCGATTAATGAGGGAATTAGTATATTTCATCAAAATATACAAGGTATTAGAGATAAAGTTAGTGAACTGCTTATAGATGTTGACTCTGAAATTATTGGTATATCTGAACACTTCTTAAATAAGGAGATAATTCAGAGGCTTCCTTTACCAGGATACAGGTTGGCTGGCAGCTTTTCTAGGAGCTCTTTGCGGTGTGGGGGAGTAGCCATGTATGTGAAAAACGGTATCCCATTTGAGTCAATTGATGTTTCAAAGGACTGCACTGAAAAGGTGTTTGAATGTTGTGCAGGTGTAGTTAAATTTAATGGAGCTAAACTTCTTACTGTTGTTATTTATAGATCCCCAGACTCCGATTTCACAACATTTTTGCTAAAGCTAGAGGAGGTTCTTGGGTCACTTTATAGGAAATACAAAAAGTTACTTATATGTGGTGACTTCAATATTAATTGTATAAGTGATTGTGCAAGGAAAAGGATGCTGGTAGACCTCCTTAATTCATATAATCTTATGCAAACCGTATTCTTTCCAACGAGAGTGCAAGGGAACAGTAGAACAACCATAGACAATATTTTTGTTCATTCGTCATTATTAGAAGGGCATTGTGTTAGCAAAAAGGTGAATGGCCTTTCAGATCATGATGCACAAATTTTAAGTCTAAAAGATTTTTGTGCTGCAACACATGTTAAATATAGTTACCAACTTTTTAGGAAAGCTGATCCAGTTGCTGTACAGACTTTTGTAAACCTTATCAAGGAACAAGAGTGGCAAGATGTTTATAGTGCTGATACAGTAGACGATAAATATAATGCCTTCCTCAAGACTTCTCTCGTGCTCTTTGAAAGTTGATTTCTGTTAGAACGTTCAAAACAGGGTACTAGCACAAACAGGCAGCCTGGGTGGCTGACTAAAGGGATAAGAATATCTTGTAGAACAAAGTGGCAATTATATCAAAACGTTAGAAACAGTCAAAATCTAAATGCAGCAGCCCATTACAAACAGTATTGTAAGGTGCTTAAAAAAGTTATTAGGAAGGCTAAAAGTATGTGGTATGCAGATAGAATAGCTAAGTCTCAGGATAAAATTAAAACCATATGGTCAGTCGTAAAGGAAGTGGCTGGTCTGCAGAGACAGGTCGAGAATATAGAATCAGTGCGTAGTGGGGATGTCCGTGTTACTGATAAGTCGCATATATGTACAGTACTTAATAATCACTTTCTGAATATAGCAGGTGAACTAAATAGAAACCTAGTCCCAACAGGGAATCATCTAGCGCTCTTAGAAAAAAGTGTTCCGAGACTGTTACCTGAAATGCTCCTCCATGATACTGACAAGAGGGAGATTGAGTTAATAATTAAACCACTAAAGACCAAGAACTCTCATGGATATGACGGGGTATCTAGCAGAATACTGAAGTATTGTTCCACGTATGTTAGCTCAGTACTTAGCCATATCTGTAACTTTTCCTTTAGGAGTGGTCGGTTTCCTGACCGATTAAAGTACTCGGTAGTGAAGCCACTTTATAAAAAGGGAGACAGGGATAATGTTGACAATTATAGAACTATTTCTATGCCATCGGTGTTTGCTAAAGTTATCGAGAAGGTTGTATATACAAGGTTACTGCAGCATTTAAATTCACATAATTTGCTGTCAAATGTACAGTTTGGTTTTAGAAATGGCTTAACAACTGAAAATGCTATAGTCTCTTTTCTATGTGAGGTTTTGGACGGATTAAATAAAAGGTTGCGAACGTTAGGTGTTTTCTTTGATTTAACGAAGGCTTTTGACTGTGTTGACCACAAAATATTACTGCAGAAGTTGGAACATTATGGAGTAAGGGGAGTAGCTTACAATTGGTTCGTCTCCTACTTTAAGAACAGAAAGCAGAAGGTAATCCTCCGCAATATTGAGAGTGGTAATGATGTTCAGTCCCAATGGGGCACTGTTAAGTGGGGCGTTCCCCAAGGGTCGGTGCTGGGGCCACTGCTGTTTCTTATTTATGTAAATGATATGCCTTCTAGTATTACAGGTGATTCAAAAATATTTCTGTTTGCTGATGACACCACCTTGGTAGTGAAGGATCTTGTGTGTAATATTGAAACATTATCAAATAATGTAGTTCATGATATAAGTTCGTGGCTTGTGGAAAATAATTTGATGCTAAATCACAGTAAGACTCAGTTTTTACAGTTTCTAACCCACAATTCAACAAGAACTGACATTTTAATCAGACAGAATGGGCATGTTATAAGCGAGACGGAACAGTTCAAGTTCCTAGGCGTACGGATAGATAGTAAGCTGTTGTGGAAAGCACATGTTCAGGATCTTGTTCAGAAACTAAATGCCGCTTTATTTGCCATTAGAACAGTATCTGAAATAAGTGACATTTCAACACGAAAAGTAGTATACTTCGCATATTTTCATACGCTTATGTCATATGGTACTATTTTTTGGGGTAATTCTTCTGATTCAAAAATGGTATTTTTGGCTCAAAAACGGGCTGTTCGAGCTATGTATGGTGTAAGTTCGAAAACCTCTTGTCGACCCCTATTCAATAGTCTGGGAATTTTGACATTGCCCTCACAGTATGTATTTTCTTTAATGTCGTTTGTTGTTAGCAATATTAGCTTATTCCCAAGAGTTAGCAGCTTTCACTCAGTTAATACTGGGCAGAAATCAAATCTGCATGTGGAATGCACTTCGTTGACTCTTGTGCAGAAAGGAGTGCAGTATTCTGCTGCATCCATTTTCAATAATCTACCACAAGAACTCAAAAATCTTAGCAGTAGCCCAAACACTTTTAAGTCTAAACTGAAGAGTTTCCTCATGGTTCACTCCTTCTATTCTGTCGAGGAGCTCCTGGAAGAGCTAAAAAATTAAGCAAATTCCAGTGTTACATTTTTTATTTTCTTTATTTAAACTAACGACTTGTCGCCTGAATATGTTTCTTATATTTCATTTCATCTGTTTCTACAATCGTGTTATAATTTCATGTATTGACTCGTTCCATGACCATGGAGACTTCTCCTAAATGTGGTCCCACGGAACAATAAATAAATAAATAAATAAATAAATGTCATTGTGACAGCCTTTCGATCGCACCTTTGTTTACAGGAGAATGATGTGATATACCGTCTGGTACTTTCCTAGCAGCCTGATGAGCTCAGAGTGTTTAACCTCAGAAGTCGATGGTGATTATTCAGACATGGTTTCGTGTGATATCGAATGGAGAGCCAGCGTTCGTAGTTTTGGATGTGGTTTAGTTGTAAGGTGTCAGGCAAATGCAACACCTTCCATGAAAACCCTGACATGATAAGCAAATCCAGTAGTATGTCACATAGCTCCGAGTAAATCGTTACATTAAATTAACCAAAGGAATATGAGTAACGAGTGAGCAAATGGAATACCACAGACTAACACAAGAATGCCTAAATGCATGTCATACCTTCCTACCGTGAGGCAGACGCAGTTCCGAGGGGAGAAACGAGAACAGAAGCCGAGAGCAGAACCGTGTTAAGCTAGAAGGCCCTACGATAAGGGACGGACTGGACACCCACATTTCCAGCTAACCACTAGGACCACCTCAGCTGCAAGTTTTAGCTTGAGACTTTTTCGCATCTCTGTTACGTCAGGACCATCCCCAGCCCATGTTAAAAGCTAGAGCCCTCCATAAGAACAGTATAGATCTTACGATAACACAAAACGGGGCCACACCACCCGCACGTTTTTAGCGTGAGACTTTTTCGCTTCTCTGTTACGTCAGGACCACCCCCAGCCCATGTTAAAAGCTAGAGCCCTCCAGAAGAACAGTATAGATCTTACGATAACACAAAAAGGGCCACACCACCCGCAAGTTTTAGCGTGAGACTTTTTCGCGTCTCTTGTTACGTTGCAAACTTTAAAAACATTGCCCCACCACAAAAAGTATAACGTTTCTCATTGGATAGACACAATTTTTGTTGGCGGAGCTTAAGGTTAACATTGAGACCCTGATTGGTCAGATGAAAACACAGCCAGATAGTTTTTTTAAACCAACTTCGGTAAATTGTAGTAAGGAGAAGTTAGCAGAGAGTTGCTTCCGAGATGGCGAGGTGAGCGGAGCTGTGCTGCACGCCGCCACCTGAAGAACACCGAAAAGGTAATGAACGCACGCGATGCCACATAACAGCGCATAAAGCTTCACTCAGAACTGCAGAAGTCTCATCTGTTACACCCCCTTTTTGCGTGATACTAGTGTCGATCGTCAATTAAAGCTCGTGGTGTTCACATTTGTCACTTGAAGTAAAAATCTGAAACGCGATGATTTTTCTGTTATATAGTTATTGAGAAGCCACATCAGCCACTGTAATTTACGACAAGTTAGATAAGTAATTAAAGATAATTGAGGGCCACTGTAGACCATTTTGATAGTTTTCTCTTTTGTGAAACTTAATTTAAACCTAGATTATAGATGTGATATGGCATAGGTCATCCTTCGATCCATTGTAGAACTTGGAAACCCATTCAGGGAATGTTCGTTCACATTTTTGTTGAACGCAGTTGGTTTTTACCATCCTGTATTAAAACATTTCCTTTTATCAATAGCGCAATTTATAAGCAACGTTTTGTGAGTAGAATAAAATTTCCAATGGTAAACTTAACTGCTTTTTCGACGTTATTTTACCAGCTAACTAAAAATAGGACAGCCTTGAACCCCTTCCACTAAATTTAGTTAGTATTAAGATTCTTTTACAGGGAGTGCAGTGGAGCTGACGCTGAAGTCATTAAGTATTTGGTTATATCATCGCTAGTCTCACTGAACTCTTCTGAATTCTACATGTCATGCGTGGTCTGGCGTCTCCTTACCAGCAACAGGTCCCAGGTTCAAACTAGTCAGTTCCCTAAAAAACACGCTCAGAGCGTCGTTGCGCGAAAGTGGTAGGGAGACACGATATAGAACAAACAGACACCACACAGAATGTTAGATAGCGTGTGCTCCTGAGAAATTGACATCTTGGATTTGCAAACTGTATTTTCTCCTGCATGAATGCTACCACCTTAATGTCTTGTTGCTGATTGGGAGATGTTTATATCCACTGTATGTTCGATACTGTTGTGGAGTATACAAGCTATAGTTGCTTGTCTAATATCCTGTTTTGACAGAGGTATTTTTAGAGTTTAGTGTTGTGGAACTTCCAGTGAGTTTGTTATCAGAGGAGTGAACTAATCGTGCAGTGAGTCAGTTGGTACGCCATTGAGAGGATTCTTAAGTCTGCTGTGCTTTGTTGTCTTAAGTGTTGGTTCACCACTATGTGAGCGGCTGGTGAGTTAAACTTCACGGTGCCAAGTAAAGTTAAATCATCTCAGAGTCAAACTTCCTCGTTTGTATGGACTGATAATGTGAGATCTGGCGGAACAGAATCCAAGGGAACCGAGATTTGCACTGTGACTTGTTATTATTAGCTGCTTGAACTCATTCTCCTTGAATGGTCTTCAGTATACGCGCTTTTGGCGCGACCAATTTAATTTGTTTGATTGATCAGCACTCCGTTCCCTATGTGGTTTCATTACAAACGACTGAGGAGAACTTGTAATAGTAGTCTTAGTTGCAGTTAGTGCAAATGCTGGTCCCTCTATGCCCAAACATAGCCAAAAGTGGAGTACTGCGGTTTGAGTTTCGTTGCTGTGTGTTCTTGTATGCAAGACAAACACTGTTGCATATTGATCCTCGTTTCAGAAGGCTACGCATTGTGATTACAGTTCATCGCCTTGGCTGGTGTGTGTATTAATCTATGCCTGGTGAAGTCAGTGATGAATTAAGCTTACTTCCTGTCATGTCGGTAGACACTGCCATATGCGTCAAGGATGAACCACAGTCCTAATAGCTGATAAAGTGATGTACTATAAACGCTGCCTAGACGATACAATACTTCTATTTGATGGGTTTACAGATGATGTTAACACTGGCTCAAATGGCTCTGAGGACTATGGGACTTAACAGCTGTGGTCATCAGTCCCCTAGAACTTAGAACGACTTAAACCTAACTAACCTAAGGACATCACACACATCCATGCCCGAGGCAGGATTCGAACCTGCGACCGTAGCAGTCGCGCGGTTCCGGACTGCGCGCCTAGAACCGCGAGACCACCGCGGCCGGCGATGTTAACACCATGTTGTTGCAACTGAACAGCATGTACTATCATACAAAATTTGCAACGGATATAGAGGAAGGTCAGAATATAGGTTTTCTTGGTATCAACATCATAAATAAAAAACATAGGCTTAAATTTGAAACTTTTCGTAAAACTGTTACAGATGCCATTATTTACAACGCATCTTGCAATCCTGTGATGCATAAAAAGCTCATTTTCATTCTGCAATAATCAGACTAGTAAATGATTTATATATGCAGACTGAAGCGACGAATGAAAATTTGAACCAAGACCAGGATTCGGACTCAGGTCTCTTGCTCACCAAGCAGATGCGCTAACCACTAGGCCACCTGGGCACAGTAGCTTCGCACAACTGCAGGATTACCCTAGCATGCCTCCTTCCTGAATCCAAATTCTCACTGACGCCTCAGCCCACTTGTCCCCCTAAAGTCTAATGGCATTGCAGAGGCTTTCCATCTGTGTTGGAATATCACTGCATCGAGCGAAGCGATGGGTCCTACCTGAAACCCACGCATAGGTGCTTTAATCAAGCGAGACCTTTCCAGAGACCTTTCCAAGTCTCAGACAACTATGATATTTATGTGCAGACTGAAGTGATGAATGAAATATTGCATCAAGGCTAATAAATTTTCCTTGAGAATAAAAGAACTCAATAAAGAACTAAGAGTACTTAAGGAGATCGTGTAGAATATCAGTTAGGAATCAGATATCGTACAAATGTTGTATATCAATAAACTCCGTCAGAAGAAATAGAAAACAAACTATAGGATAACACTGTGAAAGGGAACAGAGACACGAAAGCTTAAGTACAATATCTTACCCTACCTTGCTGTCTCCTCAAATAAGATGACTAGAGTACTCCATATCAAAAAGGAGTAAAAATAAGTTTCTATACAGAGAACCCTTTAAGTAATACATTGTACCATAATAATCGAACAAGGCCTCCGTTCTCGCATTCGGGTATCTGCAGAATTGACAGCAGATATATCAAAACTTCAATGTGGGTCAGATGAGCAGAACGTGTAGTGATAGGTTTATGAAACACACACTTAATCGAGAGCAACAACCAGTTTATTTGCAATATGCATTAGGGTAGAGAGGAATCAGGCACTAAATGTAGATAATGGAATGCAGATATTACATAAAGTAAATAAAGGAAATGTTATAGAAAGTTCTGAGGAGATTGTAATATAACAGCCTTCATTAACACCCCCCGTGTAACCTTAACGAGCAAGCTGAACTAAAACACAAAAATAGAAAACTTCCATCAGATACTGCATGCCATTTAATACCGTTCAAGCGAGCGAGGTAGCGCAATGGGTAGCACACTGGACCCATATTCTGGAGGACTACGGTTCAAACCTACGTCCGGCCATCCATGATTTCAGTTATTTCCCTAAATCGCTTAAGGCAAATGCCTGGATGTTTCCTTTGAAAGGGTACAACCGATTTCCTTCTCCGTCCTTCCCTAATCCGAGCTTTTGCTCCGTCTCTAATATCCTCGTCGTCGATAGGACGTTAAACACTAATCTCCTCCTGTTCTAATACTGTTCAGTTGTTTTGCCATCTTTAACGTGTCAACTAAAATCCTTTGCTGCTTCACGAAGGTACTGTATTCTCGCAATATCAAATCTACTACTGTGTGCCGTCACGTACCTTAGGTTCCCAAGCTCCTTGACCCCTTGACTTGGTTGATAGCATAGATAGCATTGTGTCTGACCCTTGCGCCGGCTCGATACGTATCGAAGGCGTCATACAATCCTTTTCCACGTAGCTAAGGAACCACCTGCTTCGCGTCTCACCAGGCAGCATGCACACGCTGTTCTGAACCAGCTTAATGGCGGCCCTTGTCAGCTCCCCTCATTCTTTGACCACGGGTAACTGGAGGATGGTGATGCAAGGACAAGTACCACCAGTCTTGTGGCACATGACAACCGAGAAGCATGCCACTGGAGTTTGGCGGAAGGTGGCCCTGGTCTGTTACTTGTGTGTGCAAAAATCACGGTCAAAGTGTGGTATCTGAGGCATATGGATATGTCTGGCGTGCTCGTTTATGTGTAGACTACATGAGCTGCTATTTGGAGCTATCATAGGGTTCTTAGTGCTACAAGCCTTAGTTTTGAGTTACCCCAGTTTTATTTATAACATTTACTGGTTGAGCTAAATTACATTGGTAAAATTATTTATGTCACTATTATTTCTGTTTTCCAAGTTTAACCCTGGTTCGTAATACATGAATGCTATTTGTTCTTCCTTTATGTATTGGATTTCAGTGCTCAAGATTAATTTTATTGACTGTTGTTTTAGAAGAAGCCTTGAGTGCATCCCTGTTTAAATTTTATTTATGTATTCCTGCATGCAATTAATATGAATATTTCAATTTCAAGTCAACCTATGCACACTGCTACCTGATCTCTGGCTGAGATTTCATTTCACTCAATTTGTATGAATGCTCAAATAATATTTATCTGATATACGTTTCACATTGTTTTATACTCGTTCATTGCATGTTCAGATTTTCCTGCCATTGGTGATGTTAACTGAACAGTTAACAAAATTTTTTTGATGCTTGACGTCTGTTGTTGGAAACATCCGTTAATTAATTTTAGTACTAACCGAAGCCATTCTGTGTTTTGTTGAATTTATGTAGTAGGAGAGCCGTCTGAATGAGGTCAAAATTTACGCAATAATACCAACTTATAATTCAAATACTAAATACTTATTGGCTTTTTTATTTCATATGTTAAAAGAAATTGTTAACAACATCTTCGACAAATTTTTCTTTAAGAAACGTGTCTTTTTTCTGGATAAAGTGTTATTTCTTCGCAGCTTGGCACCCTACTAATCTCAGATCTCCACTTGCCATAGCATTTCAATTTCAGTATAATTATACAGCACAAGGTTTCTGTAGTACTTCTCCTTTACATTTGAAATACCACGTCTCCCACCAAATATTAGTCAATACTCGTGAAATTGCTGATTCCTAACCACAGGTCCACTGGTTCTGTCCAGCTTTGATATTTTGTATATAATGTGAGGTGTCTTGTTACTCCTGCACCTGATGATCTCGCTCGTGTCACTTCTTCTTACAGCAGACCTTGTCAGACGCTATATTCTCGTGGCATTACATGTTCCCATCTCTCGCCATATCAGATTATGTCCAGCATTGTCGGACACGATCGTTTTGTTGCCTAGGCGTCAATATATGGGGAGGCACAATGTTGCATGGCCTTATCGACCTGCAAATCTTTGAACACGGTACACTCAGCGGGGAACGTTATTTCAACACTCTACTCCTTCCCCCATGTACGTCATTTCAGGAATGAATCTGGCCCTGACTTCAATTTTATGGTTGACAATGCGTGACCGCATCGAACTGCGGAGACGGAGCAGCTCTTGGAACCAGAGGATATTCGGCGAATGGAGTAGCCTTAACGTAGTCCCCGCTCAAATCCAACTGGGCGCGTGCGGGGCGCGTACTACAGCACGTCCACATGCATCAACTACTATACAGCTGTTTTCAGCCACACAAGTGGAGAAACGGAACGCCCTGCGACAAGTACTCCATACCGACCACACAGTCAGCGTGAGAGTATTTTGCAGAACAGGCACTGCTGTCCTTGGTGATCATACAGCCTATTAAGAACTCTATCCTGCCTTCTACAACGTCCATCATGAATTGCAGTGATTTCAATGTAACAATTGTCCGTAAATAAATGTGCCATTTCTGTTCGTATCATTGCACATCTCCTCAAATTACCTTCAGTTCTATACTGTAGCAGTTGTTTCTCTGTATTCCCCAAGTTTCAACAAGCTTCCTTACATGGCAGCGACAAATCACGTGCAAGCTACTTTCGTTTTTAAGTTTTTCACACAAACGTACGTGATATCGTGTTTATAAGCTGGAGAAATCGTAGCCCGTTATTACTTTCGTAGTTTAAATGTATTTAGCATATGTATGGAAAATAAAAGGTCGAAACCTATCTTCCTTTCTGGCAAATAGTACACTTTCATTGGTTAAAATGTATTTAGCATATAGTTGGAAAACAGAAGGTCAAAACCTACCTTCCTTTGTGGTAAATAATACACTTTCATATCAGAAAAATTTTAAGCTGACCAGATTTCAGAATCGATGAAGTGGGACACGTCTGACCACTGAACATAACTAGAGCCATGTCTTCATGTTCACATAGGATTTTCAGAGTTAAATATTCAATTTTAGACTCATTTTATCGGAATGGCAATTGCGGGAAAAAGAATAACAAATCAGTATCAAAATTCATTTATTTCCCTGATAGCGTAAAGCATGAATATCGCACACAAGTTTTCAGCATAACATTTGAAGATGTCTTCGACATATCACTTGCCAACGATTTCTACATTTCATGAAGTTTTCCGGGCATGTATATGTCCCTCTATATAAAAAGTATGTACAAATTAGCGGTATTATGGAGGTGTACATTAATCTTTCAAAACATTGTTTATGATGTATAAGAAAACACAATTACTTACTTCAAACATTCTTGGAATCTCCGGAGACAGTGGATTGATCTGTTTTTCGTGAAACAGACACACTATAAACACTTGCCGCACCAAATGATCACTCACAGCCTACTACATTTTTCAACCCCATAGTCCATGGTATTTTTGTCCAAATTCCGAAAGCATCTCGCTACATGCTGGCACAAGAGAGATGTCCCAACGCCCAAAAATTACTGTAGTGGGGCATATGTGACCTATTAACCATGAAAGAGTAAATGATTGGATCGCCTTTCTGCCGAAGTTCTAGCTTCCCATCAATTGATGGGATTGACAGTCAATGTGGTAAGGACCTATTGTACGCCATCTGGCTGCGCAGTGCCTACTGCAGACTTGTGTCATATATTATTTGCCAGTCAACACGTGGAGCAAGTACAGATCCAAATTCCCCTCATGAAGCAGCTTTATACTGTTAATGAATCTTAGTATAGACTGATACAGCACAGAACGCCTTCGTTGTGCCGTTGCGTTGCGAGTAAACTGGGAGGTACACGGAAATTCCATTAACGGGACTAGATGCGGCATTTTTATTTTTGCGAGTTTCTGCGAAGCTCGCAGTGACTGATGGGGAAGAGTGGACGTGCGCGGGGTATACCGTGCCGTATCCGTGAGGCCGGCGTCGTGTTTCGGCGAACAATGAGCGGGGCCCGGCCGCCGCCCACGCCAGGTGACGCGGCAGCTGGAGCTGGAGCCTTCAAGCCGCGGCCGCTGCCGCTCGCCCAGCCACACACAGTCCCCTCACGTCGAGGCGCAGCCGGCGCCACGCCAAATTAATGGCGCCTGGCGCGCTGCTGCGCCGCTGGTCGCGTCGTAAATTTCCTCAACACACCGCCAGGAAGCCCCGAGCGGGCCGAGGGCAGGGGTTCTGCAAACCGGACAGACCCCTGGCCAGTCGAGTCACCTCCCGCACCAGCAAGCTCATTGGCTAAACCTGTAGCTGTCTCAGAGAGGAAGCTGTACCTGGAGACCACCCCTGGAGATCTGGAACAATTTCATGAAGCTCAATTTCATAAACAAGCAGCTCCAAGGTTCATCCCGTGCCATGGACTTCCACCTTATCTGTGTCATCCGCATTCTTTATTACATCCAGTTTCCATCTCTTCTCACATTACTGGATCATCCAGTATTGACCGCAATAGATATCGACGACGACGTACAAGTTTAGGCAAACCATTCCTCAACCATAAGGTTGGTTTAAACACTGCAGGGCTTTACTAAGTTTGCCCGCATTGCCGACAGTATGCCCTTATTATCAAGCTACATTGGAAGTGTCTCATCCAGCCAGTAATAGGTGACCTACAGTTTAATTTGGACTCTGAACCAGATAGAGTATATGACACAGGTATTGGGCCTGAAGATCGCCTTAATTGGGGTCCTTGATGATATTGACCAAAAATGTCAATTTTCGATTTATTTTTTATTTGTTAGTACAACTCATGGAAAACAAGTTCCCAAAGTTTCAATACTGAAATCGCATCCGAAGTGCCTAAAACTTAATTAAAAGTATGACGCAGCCTCCTCCAAATGAGTCTCTACATTCACTCATATGGAAACGATCCCCTAAAAACACATTTGCATCTGCTACAGTTGTCAGAATTGCAACTTATGATGCAGTTATTGTATTTAATGATGGGAACGTCGGGGGGATGAAGGTATTAGAAAGAATGGGCTTCAAGGTAGGAAATTTTACTTAAGACATCCTGAGCAAAATAGATTTACAGCGCCTCTCTGCAGTTGACAAGTCAGTTGAAGACCTGGTAAGGGAAAGAAGACAGACGACAAGAAACCAGAAGAGAAGCCTTGAAGCGAAAGACGACCCAGAGTACAAATGTGGTGCCTTCTGAAGAAGTGGCATAAGGAAAAAAGTTAGGTTGAACTTTAAATTATGTTTCCTGAAAAGTTTGTTTTTTAAAGTTTATCTACCTTTTCCTCAGATTCTATGAATGCTAGAATTATGAAATTTTGTACATATATTTCTGCAAACCTAATAAACGTTGTCTCAAGAGCGAATTTTGAAATTCTGATTGCAAACTGAGATATGGGGCAAAGTGCTTGGAATTTTGCATGAATTTAAAATTGTACTTCTTGAATTATAATTAAAAAATTATGAAAATTCTATTTCACATATTCCAAAAACCTCTTGAGAGAAGCTCACAATATATAAAGAGATGTAACAGAGAATTGTTTTTGAAATCTCTTGAATATTTTCTAGGAAAAAGGAACATATATTATTTTTTGAAAATTAAAACTTCAATTTTCATTCAAAAGAATGTTGAATATATATAATCAAAGAATTTTATATGTAAATGTGGTACTTTCATGTAAAGCGTGGTACACAATTTCGTTCCTATATCTCTAAAACTGTGGATTTGGTGCATTTTTTTAAATAGTGTGTGTTTTTCATCAACGTACCCCCTTAAGACCATAATGGCTCGCTCACCAAAGAAATGCAATGCCGATGAGTTTGTTTAATTAAACAATGCTTTAGCTCATATAACGTAAGTTTATTTTGTCATTGTTGAATCCGACTAAGATTAAACTGTGATCTTTCTCATATATATTCACCTTCGTAACCCAAGGACTGCTATTCTTTACAAGTGTACAAAGTGCACTGAAGGCCCGCTCCTGTTATGGAAAACGGCGCTCCAGCTTGAGTGCTAGTCTGATGACATATTATACAGCTTGTGGCCAACAGTACAAAGAAGAACAAAAGGGAAAATAGAGGGGAATACAGACGAAGATCAGTTCTGATTTAGAAAATGAAGAGCTACCTGCGATGCTACTGGATGTCGGAGGACGATGGAAGAAAGATTTTTGAAAGTGGATAGAGATATGTATGTTGGTTTTGTCGACTGGGGAAAAGCATTTGACAGAACTGACTGGTGTATACTGTTGAAGATTCTGAAATATACTAGTATTGATTGGAAGGCAGTTCTCTGTAGGATAGAGAGTGGTAGTTCGAGTAGAAGAAGATGAAAATGAAGGGGTGGGTTTTGGAAGAGGTGTGAGACACGGTTGCCGTATGTTACCAGCACTTTTGAAAATATGTGATGAAAAGCTAATTAATAAGATCTCGCAAGAATAGAAACGACCTATAGTGGGAGGAGAAGGAATAAAAACCATCAAGTAAGCTCACGATATGAATGTACTAGCAGAACTGGAGCAGAATCTTCGTGTAATGTTGGAGAATATTGTAAGTCTGGGAAGTTTGGAATGAAACTGAACATCGGCAAAACAGTAGTGATGAGATTCGGAAAAGAATAAAGCATGTTTAATATATACAATATGTACAGACACCACGCATACATGTAACTGATTCACCTCGATGGGCAACGAATCCACCACCTTGAGTACAGACACACAATCACAGCCTGCCTCCTACGAGAATCTCAATGTAGCAAGCGTGCAGGACGTGAACAGGGACGGTGGATACGTGGCGCTGGGTGGTAGTGTGGGTCGGCTGGGAGGCGTGGAGTTGCTATAAACACCGTCCGTGTGGCCCAGTGGTTGACGCAACTACCTAGTAAGTGGGAGATCCCTCGTTCAAGTCCTGTTCTGGTACACATTTTCATATGTCGTCGCTGATTCTGCATAAGGTACCGATGTAGCTGATGTAGTTCCTTTCCTTACCTTTCTTCTCCCTCAACCTTCAGTTGACGTAATGAGGGGCTGAAGAGGGTGGGAAACGAGAGGAACTTCATGAGGATGATATAGAAGGAAAAAAGATCTTGGATGGAACCCATATTAAGAAGCACTTGTTTGAAAGAATACACCTCTATCTGACTGTATATTATTGTATTCTTCAGAATAATCTAGATTTAGGATTTCACGCCATTATCGAGTACAATGTTCTTAGACCAGTAACATCGTTTTGCTGTGTTCTAAAGATGGTTAATATACCTCGAAAAATATTGTGAAGTGATGCCACAAATACTCGATGGTAACCCACAGTTCAGCTCTTGAACAACGTTGTGTCCTACACATCCAGCAAACCTGAAAGGCAAACCTCCAACGTCTTCAAGATCTAATTTAATTCTACGTCACTGGAGTTCTTATACTAACATGTCGCCCCCCCCCCTTTCTATGAAGCATACATTTCCACCAAAACAAACTGACCATCCTCCTGAAACAGGATTCTCTGTCGACATTTGCTCTTCCTCCTGTCAGTTACAGTTACGTGGCTCCACTATCCCGCGCGACAGCCTATTCTTACAATCGAGTCTTAACACTTCAAAGTCTAGCACTTTCCCATACTTCCCAACGTTACCACCAATCTCAATACCGTAGTGATCCCTTAAATTTTTCTCAAGTTCGACATCGATCCATAAAATCCCAAGGAAATAGATCAATATGTATTAAAAAGTCCTTTACCTAATCCCCGCCAGCTACATCACCAATTATTCGGAATTGACAGATCATCTAAATCAATATGTTATTAAAAGTTCATCATAGTTAATTATCATTCATTATATTCAAATATGATTATTTTGACCCCCTCAAATTTAAAATCTGTTTTAAATCCTTCTCCCCCCCCCCCACCTCCCTCCCTACGAAAAGAAATACAGTTATCAAGGAAGAAAAAGGTTAAAAGTGTTGACCTAAAGGACTTTATTTAGTGTTTTGGAGCTCTCTTGGTGCGTCAGCTTACATATTTGATAACCTTACACTGTCTCGACTAAGTTTGTACTTGAGAGTGAGTTATGTATACCACATAACTGTCCGGAGTAGATTGTATTGTATTGTATGTTAACCGGGGACCTAGAAACGACGGAGAGGCTCCGTCCCCGCCGCAGCCGCAGTGGTCCACAACGCCACGACGACTACCGCAGTCCACTTCGCCCCTAGGCCGCCCCACAACGAACCCAAGGTTATTGTGAGGTTTAGCCCCCGGTGGACCCCCCAGGGAACGTCTCACACCAGACGAGTGTAACCCCTATGTTTGCGTGGTAATGGTGGTGTGCCAGTACGTGGAGAACTTGTTTGCGCAGCAATCGCCGATATAGTGTAACTCAGGCCGAATAAGGGGAACCAGCCCGCATTCGCCGAGGCAGATGGAAAACCGCCTAAAATCATCCACAGACTGGCCGGTTCACCGGACCTCGACACAAATCCGCCGGGCGGATTCGTGCCGGGGACCAGGCGCTCCTTCCCGCCCGGAAAGCCGTGCGTTAGACCGCACGGCCCGGAGTAGATTACTGTCGTGAGCCGCTTCTCCACATTATTTCAGTCAAATGGTACCATGGCTCCAGTCAATATTCTTTTCCATTCTTCCTAAGTGGGCGTTCCTTGTTCGATAGTAACATTGCAGGACCGTGGCTGCTGTAGCCGCGTAGGGTTGTACAGAGAGTCCTAAGAGGAATGGTCATTACTGAGGGATATGACAGTAACGCTCGTTTCAAACAAAAAGCCTCATATGGAACATGTGACCTATAATGAATGGTTTACGAGACAGAAAACGTTTGTTTTTGGGATAGTGGCGTGCACTTTGTGTCTTACGCTCCCAATCTCTTTGACGTTTTCTTCTAGCCCAACCAACTTCGCTGCTTCCAACATCTTCGCTGGGCATTGTACTAGCCCGGCGAACTCACCGTTGTCTACTGTGTGTTGTGTGTGAAGTAGTGCAAGGCTTCAGAGTGTGTGAGAGAGAAGCATCCGTTAACTGTGTGTGTACTCGCGGTGGCTAAAATGCAATACACCTACAATAATGAAGAATATGACGATATGGTGTATGTTTAAAGATTATGCGGAGATAGCGCTTCTGCAGCTGTGGACGAATACCGTCGGCGATTTCCGACACGTCGAATTCCTGATAGTAGAGTGTTTAGGAGCGTTTTCAGCACACTACATGAAACAGTTATTCTTCCAAGTTCCTATTTTTCTTGTGAACGTATTAGTCAACAACCCGTGCAGGAACAGCAACACGTTGTTGAAATGGTGCAGCGTTGTCCTACTATCAGCACACCTCGGCTTTCTGCACGCATCGGTGTCCCACGAACGCTTGTGTGGCGAATGTTACATGTGGAAAACTTGTACTCTTTTCACATACAGCGTGTTCATAACCTTCACACCGGCGACAATGCCACACGAGTTGAATTTTGTTATTGGTTAATGACAATCATCATTTGCTTCCATTAATAATATTTAGTGATGAAACCGCGTTTACACGAGATGGAATTAACAACACACGTAACAATCTTCGAAGATCGCAGGCAAAATAAATCTACACCCTACAGCGGAAACCAGTTGCCAAGTTTGTTTCTCGATCAGTTTCTGGTGCTGCGTGATGGATAACATGTAGACGGTCCAGTAATTTTAGAAGAGTGGACGACAGGACAGAATTACTTGAATCGTTTGGCCTCGCTGACTGCAGTGTACTTCTAGCATGACGGAGACCCTCCACATTTTACCAGAAGTGTGACGGAACACCTACTCTAATCTCTAGACTGGTCGTGGTATTAAAATTAATTTGCCAGCAAGGTCGCTGGTCGTTACTCCACTAGACTTTTGTTTAGAAGGTCAGATGGTGTCTGAGATGAACAAGCGGAGGGTGAATACGCGAGGCGACCTTCAACATGTTCTCCTAAGAGTGTACAAATGAAATGAAGTTGGCGGTGGGAGATCCGAATACTTATTGTGAACTGTGCAGCAGCTGTAGTGTGACGTGTACGCTAATGCTTGGAGGTGAATGTGTAAAAGATTCTTTGCAGAGCGCATGATGTAGTGCTTACTAAGGATGTACATGAATATTCGTAAACATGATAACGTGTTGAAAAATAAATAACAATGTACATTAATTGAGTACTAGTTCGGAAACTACTCGGAATAGGGTGCATGTCCATCTTTGCTTTTCACTTCAAAGATAGTTCTGCGTATCCCTGAATACTGACCATTCCTCCCTGCATAGTGTGGAGGGTAATCAAGTCGTCAGTGAAAGAGACGGTGCGATGCGTTACCCTGGGAGCTGCCGTGCTAACTACTTATATATTGTGGAATATGAAAAGACTCTGCCGCCTGCAAAACCCTGAAAACTACTTTTGCGGTCAACCAGAAAGTGATGAAGAACATACTGATCATAATTTCCAGTCTGAAAGTCCACATTACTCTTCGAGCTCACTGAAAGAAAATGTTCCTACTTGCTATTTACTCTGCGGGTTCAGATACTATGAGTACAAGCAAATGTTTTGAGTTTTAACTGATACATGTGTTCTGTGAAAGTTCACACGTACAAAATAGAAATCTTAGTATTGCAACTAATATCCCTATCGGAAAAGGTATTATTAACAGTTCAGAGGCGACCTCTACGGGAAGTTACAAGTAAAATGGTCTATCTCCCTGACTTCTAATCACCAAAAGTTAATTAGTTACCTTAAAAGTGAAAAATAATCTCGTCTTTGCCACGCGGTTTTGTCAACATTACAGGCGCCACACAAACAGTTACTTCCGTGAAATCTCAACGATCCAGGAGGGTGTACAGTCCTCGCGAGTTCACTTACTGCTTTCACTGGAAATGCATTCAAGTCTGCCCAGCTCTGACGTCATCCCTAGCACAACGTACGCGGCGTTTGACTGACGAGGCAGTCTGATGTCCCGGTGAAAAGTGTTCCTACATTAATTAAACGAAATTAATTACCGTAATGTCTCAGTTTAGGACAATTCTGATACGAGTACCTCGTATCAGCTGTCTCGCTGTTTTCATGAATACCTAGGTTGGTGACTGTGTGGAAGTTGCTTACTATACGCCACCCCACAGAACGACCCAACACAACCACACCGTTGAAATAATTGGTCGTGTGCAGTGCGTAGTATCACACGGCCGGTAGGCTGTGAAGCAGTTGATTTAGAGTAGTGCTGTTCTGCCGTATAGTTACTCATAGAGCAATATACAGTACACACATCCGGAGAAGATTTTCATCCATGCGATAGGTATGAATCAACGGAAAGACTGACACTTGCAACATTTAGAAGACTTTGTACAAGTGTCGGTCGTGATGAAATGCAACTGTCCAGCCTGCCAGCTTTGGTAATATTTACATCTATGATCAAGCATGCATTGCTGGCGGTGTTTCCATATTTTTGTGCTACCTTATAGCTCTGCCTAATACATCGGAAAACAAGCTGCTAAAACTACTTTTCGACCAGTGGCTGTGAATGCGATATATTATATTAATTTTTATCAACTCTTTACAGTTTGATGTTGACGCCTGTCTTTTTTATATATTAGGTTCCTGAAGATGGTCCGCATAGGCTGAGACTAGAAGCACACTTCAATAAAGTGAGCAGTCGATCGACGACGTATGTAGGCATGTGCTTCATCAACTCTCGGAATACCATCGGTGAGAGGGGTGGGGAGGAGGGGAGGAAGGAGGGGTACTTTCTGCCCACCTTCTGGAAATATCGTGATCTAGTCCGGTATTTCATATTTTAAAATTTTGAAATCAATATTTATTGTTTTTCACAATGTCTTATATTAGATTCTGCAACTGTTTTAAATTTTTAGTGAAGCTTAACCCAAAACTATAGTCTTATTTGCAACAAATGTCATATTCTGGTTCAGGACCCTTCTTACACACTTACATAACTTTAAAAGTACGTTGTTCAAAAAAATGGTTCAAATGGCTCTGAGCACTATGGGACTTAAAACCTGTGGTCATCAGTCCCCTAGCACTTAGAACTACTTAAACCTAACTAACCTAAGGACATCACACACATCCATGCCCGAGGCAGGATTCGAACCTGCGACCGTAGCAGTCGCGCGGTTCCAGACTGAGCGCCTAGAACCGCTAGACCACCGCGGCCGGCAAGTATGTTGTGAACGAAAATCAGGGCCAGTTAACGAAATTTGCATGTTTCCAAGTTTTTGCCTCACTCATAGAGTACCCTCCACACGGTGCAAACATTATGGAAAATGTATGAATGCAGAGTCTCGCGGCGATAACATTGAATAAAATTTTCTCTGGTTTCTAACCGCGTCAATTGCTTAAAACTACACGAGCTTTCGGCTAAGCACTCCTTGGCCATTTTCAAGTAGTATGACTGCCAATGGGTTGTTGGTGCTCCCTTATATACGCTATCTGCCGGCTGTGACGTCACTGGTGCCCGTGACATTGCCATATATGGGCACGTTTTGAGTCGATGATACCTCTGTCGTGGCTCGCACTAACGGCTTCTGCGACAGTTTAATAAAGGAAGCAATTGAAATAAAAATTACCGCAATCACCCTGAATAGAGACGGTGGCTTGCAGCTCAGCGCTGCGTAGGATCCAGCGATCGAGCGGTTGAAGAGGGCACATCGAACGCCGACTCAAAACATGCTCATATATGGCTATGTCACGGGCACCAGTGACGTCACAGCCGGCAGCTAGCGTATAAAGGGTGTTACAAAAAGGTACGGCGAAACTTTCAGTAAACATTCCTGACACACAAAGAAAGAAAATATGTTATGTGGTCATGTGTCCAGAAACGCTTACCATCCATGTTAAAGCTCATTTAATTACGTCTCATCAAATCACATTAATCATGGAATGGAAACACACAGCAACAGAACGTACCAGCATGACTTCAAACACTTTGTTACAGGAAATGTTCAAAATGTCCTCCGTTAGCGAGGATACATGCATCCACCCTCCGTCGCATGGAATCCCTGATGCGCCCTGGGGAATGGCGTATTGTATCGCAGCCGTCCACAATACGAGCACAAAGAGTCTCTACTTTTGGTTCCGGGGTTGCGTAGACAAGAGCTTTCAAATGCTCCCATAAATGAAAGTCAAGAGGATTGAGGTCAGAAGAGCGTGGAGGCCATGGAATTGGTCCGCCTCTACCAATCCATCGGTCACGGAATCTGTTGTTGAGAAGCGTACGAACTATTCGACTGAAATGTGCAGAAGCTCCATCGTGCATGAACCACATGTTGTGTCGTACTTGTAAAGGCACATGTTCTAGCAGCACAAGTAGAGTATCCCGTATGAAATCATGATAACGTGCTCCATTGAGCGTAGGTGGAAGAACATGGGGCCCAATCAACACATCACAAACGTTCACAGAAAATCTGTGTTGATGACGTGATTGCAGAATTGCGTGCGGATTCTCGTCAGCCCACACATGTTGATTGTGAAAATTTACAATTTGATCACGTTGGAATGAAGCCTCAACCGTAAAGAGAACATCTGCACTGAAATGAGGATTGACACATTGTTGGATGAAACATTCGCAGAAGTGGAGGCCAATCAGCTGCTGATAGTGCCTGCACACACTGTACATGGTACGGAAACAACCCGTTCTCCCGTAGCACTCTCCATACAGTGACGTGGTCAACGTTGCCTTATACAGCAGCAACTTCTCTGACGCTGACATTAGGGTCATCGTCAACTACACGAAGAACTGCCTCGTCCATTGCAGGTGTCCTCGTCTTTCTAGGTCTTCCCCAGTCGCGAGTCACAGGCTGGAATGTTCTGTGCTCCCTAAGACGCCGATCAATTGCTTCGAACGTCTTCCTGTCGGGACACCTTCGTTCTGGAAATCTGTCTCGATACAAACGTACAGCGCCACGGCTATTGCCCCGTGCTAATCTATAATCAAATGGACATCTGCCAACTCCTCATTTGTAAACATTGCACTGACTGCAAAACCACGTTCGTGATGAACACTAACCTATTGATGCTACGTACTGATGTGCTTGATGCTAGTACTGTAGAGCAATGAGTCGCATGTCAACACAAGGACGGAAGTCAACAGTACCTTCCTTCAATTGGGCCAACTGGCGGTGAATCGAGGAAGTACAGTACATACTGACGAAACTAAAATGAGCTCTAAAATGGAAATTAAGGGTTTCCGGACACATGTCCACATAGCATCTTTCTTTATTTGTGTGTGAGGAATGTTTCCTGAAAGTTTGACCGTACCTTTTTGTAACACCGTGTATAAGGGCGCACCAACAGCCCACTGGCAGTCATACCACTTGACAATGGCCAAGGAGTGCTTGGCCGAAAGCTCGTGCAGTTTTAAGCAATTGACGCTGTTGGACACCCTAGAACATTTTATTCACTACGGAAAATGAGTTGGTGTTGCTAAGATAGTGCTAAAAGATACTTTCAGTTTCTGCACTCTACTTACGTGTTATTAACCTATTTAAAAAGTATATTGTTCATAAAAATTAAGAACATTTACTGATTTTTTTTTCTTTTTTTGTTTTAGGCACAAAGTAGCCTATCCCCTCTACACTTTTGGTATTAGGCATTATGGAAAACGCGCTGGTGTTTCTGGGGTTGCGGCTGCTCCAGCCCATGAAGGACTACGTTGCAAAAATAATTCCAGCCGGTGGCGTGTGTAGTGGCGTGAGCGGGCAGACGGCGGCCAGACGGCGGCGCGGCCGCTGCCAGTGCGCGGGTGGGCAGGCGCCGCTAACGGTAGCCCCGGCTGCAGCCAGTGTGGGCGCGGGCAGCGGCGCCTCATGAAACATGCAGAGCCGCGCGGGACAGCCGCGACCGCGACCGTGGCCGCCAGTTCCGCGGAAAATACGCCGCACGTCCAGCGGGTCCGCTGCCCGCCGCTGGGCCAGCCGCCTGCTGACTGCTGACGGCTGACTGCTGACTGCTCCGCCGATTAGGGACTCGCTGCCGCTGCTGCTGGCGCCACCCCGTACACTCCAAGAAAAAAAAAGTCCCACCACGAAGAAACTTTTCGAATGGAACGGAAATCTATAGATATGATGGACATGTACAGACAAACAAATGATTACAGTTTGGGAAAAAACTGGATGACTTACTAAAGAGAATGAGCTTCACAAATTGAACTAGTTAATAACACGTTGGTCCACCTTTGACCCTTATGCAAGCAGTCATTCGGCTTGGCATTGATTTATAGGGCCGTTGGATGTCCTCCTGAGAGATGTCGCCCCAAATTATGTCCAGTTGGGACATTAAATCGTGAAAATCCCAATTTGGTCGAAGGACCCTGCCCATAATGTTCCACCGCGGAGAGATCCGCCGAGCTTGCTGGCCAAGGTTTAGCACGCACGGCAACAAACAGTAGAAACTCTCGCTGCATGGGAGCGGGCATTATCTTGCTGAAATATAAACGCAAGATGACTTGCCATAATGGGCAAATAAAAAGGAGCGTAGAATATCGTCGACATACGGGTGCTGCTATGAAAAGAAATGACACACCAGACTGTCACTTCTGCCTATCAGGCTGTATGGCAAGCGACAGATGTAACACCTACAAAGCCTCTCGGTGTTAATAAACCAAAATAGCTCCCAAATTAGCTCCCATGCCCTCTAAATATAAATTCAGAAAATGTCCCAAGCCCCTCCACAAGTAGTAATTTACGAAATAGAAATCAGAGACAAATAGAGGGAAATCTATAGTAGAAAAATAATAGAAAAAGAAAAAAAAATTTAATCATAAATTTTGGAAGCATGCGAGGCGGGAAAAACAATAGAAATGGTTAAATTATTAGTTATTCTTATATATGAGAAAATCAATATTAGTCACAGAACGTAGGTCTTGAACACTTGAACACCAAAGATAGCGTATACTGAAGTATAAATAGACATACAATGCAATTATGATACTCCAGTTAGTATCCTCTAGTCTGTTCGAAGTCAATTGGGACGTACAGCTTTAGGAAGCAGCAATAGGAGCTTTATTAAACCAGGGCGCAAGAATAAATCGCAACGAGATTTTTTTTTTTTTTTTTTTTTTTGGGAAGCATTAATTTCAGATCAGAATTAGAACTTTTGTCATATTAGAGGAACGGGGAGGTGATCAATAAACTCTGTAACTTTAACGTCACTTCGTGTGAAGATTTACATATTTTACGGAATTAACGATTTTTGGACAGATTCGGACTTTGTATTGTGATAATGGAAAAGCTTTGCTTCACGCGACTAGTAATCATAGTTCGTAACAATTTATGGATATTAAACGGGAACAATATTTTTATCGAAAGTGATGGAACATTGTTTAGTATCTCTGATACTGACGGGATTCCAGATTAGATACTTATTCAAAGAACCCCTTTGAATCCGATCGTGTGAATGAACTGATTTATTAATAATTATTGTTAAATAAAATAACGTTTTAATTTGAAACTGACTATTCGTCTTGAACTTTACTTCGATTTAGGGTCATAAATAATTAGGTTACGTGATTTTCACCAAGTATAAACTGCAGACTAGTAACTGAACAAGTGAACGAGAATCTATTGAAAACACTAGTATTAATTTACTTATGGTTTTTTCCTTCAGAACTGGGAAGACAATACGTGTAGTGACTCACTGGGGTTAATTTACGAACTAGCCGGGATAAAACAAAACCCCTCAATACCAATCAATGTATAGATAAATTGACATTCCTACTTTCATGCAAGATACGGAAGTCGGGATAGAGAAAAGGGTCGCTACACAGACTAGAAATCTACTCTGAAGAAATCAGCGTGGGTTTCGAAAAAGACGATCGTGTGAAACCCAGCTCGGGACTCAGAGGGCCATAGACACGGGTTCCCAGGTAGATGCCGTGTTTCTTGAGTTCCGCAAGGCGTTTGATACAGTTCCTCACAGTCGTTTAATGAACAAAGTAAGAGCATATGGACTATCAGGCCAATTGTGCGATTGGATTGAAGAGTTCCTAGATAACAGAACGCAGCATGTCATTTTCAATGGAGAGAAGTCTTCCGAATTTCAGGTGCGCCACAGGGGGTGTCTTAGGACCGTTGCTATTCACAATATATATATAAATGACATTGTGGATAACATCGAAAGTTCACTGAGGCTTTTTGCGGATGATGCCGTAGTATATCGAGAGGTTGTAATAATGGAAAATTTTATTGAAATGCAGGAGGATCTGCACTGTCGGTTGTCATCCATGGCCCACTTTCAGCACACCGTTACGTCGACGTTCTCTTGCCCTTCATGGCAAGCCATCCTGGGCCATCTTCTGCAAGATAATATCCGCCCGCACATGAAGACAGTTTCTACTGCTTGTCTTCGTGCTTGTCAAATCTTACATGTGCCGGCGACGTCGCCAGAACTCTCCCCAGTGGAAAACGTTAGGGGTGGTTTGGGCAGGGCCCTCCAACCAGCTCGGGATTTTGACAATCTAAAGCGCCGATTGGACAGAATTTGGCATGTTATCTCTCGGGAGAACATCCAAGAACTCTATCAGTCAATGCCAAGCCGAATAACTGCTTGCATTATGACCGGAGCTGTACCAATTCGTTACTGCCTTTCTCAATTTGTGAAGCTTTTTTTCTTCAATAACTTATCCATGTTTTCTGAAATTATAATCATTTGTTTGTCTGTACATAAACATCACATCTACCGATATCTGTCCCATTCGTGGGGCCCTTTTGTGTCTTAGAATATATATATATATATATATATATATATATATATATATATATATATATATATACTGCTGCCGAGGCACGTACCATGATAAGCGGAAGCATTATGACCACTGTCCACGGTAAGACTGGACACATTGTACGGTAAGGAAAGACGAATAGGATTTCATTATAGCGACTAGCGATGGCACGGTCCACAAATTCACAATCCGCTGACATTAGCGACTTTTATGAGTGGCAAATTGTTGTGGCCCAGCACCTGTAAACGGTAAAGCTGCTCAGTTGAGCGCGTGTTACTCTCGTGGGGATCTATGGAAAGTGGTTGAGGGACACTGAAACAAAGACTAGGCGCCAAGGTATTGGATGTCACAGAACGTGGACCTCAGTTGCCTGCTCTCTCTGCAAAGACGACAGAGAACAGCGCTGATGCAGAAACTAGTGTTTCAGCGCACATGGCGCTCCGGCCACTGTGGCCGAGCGGTTCTAGGCACTTCAGTCCGGAACCACGTGGCTGCTACGGTCGCAGATTCGAATCCTGCCTCGGGCATGGATGTGTGTGATGTCCTTAGGTTAGTTAGGTTTAAATAGTTCTAAGTCTAGGGGACTGATGACCTCAGATGTTAAGTCCCATAATGATTAGAGCCATTTGAGCCATTTTTTTAACATGGTGCTCTGCAGCAGATGACCCCTACGTGTTTCCATAAGACCCTATGACACCGTCAATTACGATTGTTGTGCACATGGAATCTTTGATATTGGAACATGGATCCATGAAAATGTGTCTCTTGGCATGAAACATGTTTCTTGCAACACAGGTCGGTAATCCAGGCGAACGGCTACTGGAAACAAGCACCTTGCCACACACGCAGCCAGTGTGGGGAATATTATACGATGGAGAAGATTCATCTGGGCTTCCATGGGGTCTCCCGCATTATTCCATGCTAGATGTCTCCTACGATGGGAAACGATCAACAAGCATGAAGCTGTCCTTGTCATATTCCAGAATGGTGCTACTGTGCTTTGTGGGACATGATAGTTAAATCAGGTTATTGTTTTGATCCCAAATTCGTCTGACGTGAATCGAGTGGAACACATATCCGTAACCATCTCCGTGCCCGCAAACCATCGGCGTAGTGTGACACATAGAAATCTGGTACCACATACTTCCGGAAACCTACCAACGATTTGTCAAATCTGTGTCACTCACAGTCGCAGCTATATTGCTATCCAGATGTGGACCAAGACGCTGTTACGCAGATGTTTTATCTCATTACTGTATAACAGCAAAAACACCGTCATCCACTCATGACTGGAGGCAGACGCTACCGCAATCAAAAACGTATCCAACAACAAAGAAAGCTTTCGCAATCTTTGGATATTTTTAGCGGTTCATCTCCATCATCAGTTAATAATCTATTTTTAATCTATTATCAGTATCAAAGATGTGTTTCGTTCAAATGCAGAGCTCTCTGGGACAAATATGGCGTTCCAAGGGAGTCAACTGTAGAGCTTGTGATGAAGCTATTCTATGCTATCATATTAAAATTAGGAACTGTCATCTGTTCCTGAGACACATACTGATTGTTAAATTTAAATACGTCTAGTCACATTTTATTTTAACTTGTTAACTAAGCAGTATATCACATGATCAAAATAGTTTAAACTGAATGCTTTTTCTGTGTCCTATTACTCTTACGTTTCTAATCTGAAAATGAAACGGCTATAGGTCGGAGAGTACCTCACACATGTTTCTCAGCCGCTCATCCATAAAGAATTTTCATAACAGTGGAAAAAATTCGGTTTCCGTAAATTAAATGCGAGTTAAAATTGTGGAACGTTTTGAAGATTTTTTGAGGTACTGTAAGAAATAAATTTTGAGAATGAAAATCCTTTGTTCTGGGTCATTAACGGGTCATGGTTTGGTGGCGCTCGACTCGGGAATAGCGTCTTCGAATTCAGGAAGTGGAAGAAATTTTGTCCGGTGAGGAAGAAATTACTCAAACTGTACAGAACGTACAGTGTTGTATGATAGCGACTCATGGACTGTCGAAGTCCGCCCCCGGTAGCTTAGCGGTCAGCGTGACAGAATGTCACTCCTAATGCCCCGGGTTCGATTCCCGGCTGGGTCGAAGATTTTCTCCGCTCAGGGACTGGGTGTTGTGTTGTCCTAATCCTCAACATTTCATCCCCATCGACGCGCAAGTCACCGAAGGGGCGTCAAATCGAAAGACTTGCACCCGGCGAACGGTCTACCCGACGGAAGACCCTAGTCACGCGACATTTACATTTGACTGTACAAACTGAAAAGAAAATAAAAGAAGAATTTGATGTGTAGTGGTATAGAAGGATGTTTAAAAGTCAGGCGGAATGATAAAAAATACGGAGATTCTCCACAAAATCGATGAGGAGAGGAATGTGAAAAACACTCACAAGAAGTAGATAAATGATAAGGCATGTGTTAAGACATGAGGGAATAACTTTCCTCGTACTAGAAGAAGCTGTAGAGGGTAAAAACTATATTGGAAGACAAAGATTGGAGTATAGGTAACATATAAATGAGGTTATTGGGTGCAAGTGTTACTTTCAGTTGAAGAGGTTGGCACAGGAGAGGAATCATGGGCGGGTATAACTAAGCGACCCAGACGACTGTTGACAAGAGAAAAAAAGGGGTTTTTAATGATTTGATGGTGCTCCGAGCTCTTGGGTTACATTCCAAACTGCTAAGTCCAATATGAGGACATCATACGTGTAAATGGTCTGCCACTTAGAAACGAGAAGTTCACCGGCCCACTCGGTGCTGTTTGAGAGGAGAAGGCTACGAAAGAACAGCTGATTTCTACCTCTCTCTTCCTTTTGCTTCACGATAATTCATAAAAATGTGACTCTGAGTTGCACAAAGACTTATCACAACCGTCCTCTGGCTACGGATGACACTTGACACTTCATAGCCATTCTGGGGAAGACAGCGGCACACCACTCAGAGTGTCGCAGGATGAATGGTCAATATTCAGGCATATGACAGGAACGATCATACGAAGCATAAGTGTCTACTAAACATGGGCTCTAAATTGCACATGTTAAGAGCTGTGAGCACTTATTCAGTAGAAGGAATGTGTTTCACAGCAGCAAAGTGGATCAAGTGCTCATAGCTCTTAAAGTGTGCAATTTAGAGCAAATGTTTACCTTCTTTGTTTCCAATTATCATTCCTGTCATATCCGTGAATACTGATCATTTCTCCTGGGACACTCTGCTTACGCTGCGACGACTAACGGAGTATAGAACTGACTGAAGGCTTGAACGTAAGGTAAAAGAACAAAGGGTGAGTGCCAATTAAAGCTTGTTTCTTAGCTACTACAGTCGCTGTTCATTAATTCTGCCTGTTCACTGTAATTTACATCGTAAAGGAAAGTTAGTTTCTCCAGGATGTCACAAGGAACAGGAAAAATCGTATTGGCCACTACTCACGATTTTCACAGGGTGCTGCGGAAAGATCTACCCAAAACCAAAGAATTGCCACGACAGGAGCACGTTAAGCTCATGAAGCAGCTGTTAACACTAAGATATTATGAAAGATGCCAAATTCAGTCTAACATATTCAATAAAGCTTCTTACTCTATGTAGGTGCCTGAGCAAGTGGAAGCCAGCACGCACGCATATCTCACAAGCTCAGTATGAATCTGGGAAGATTTAGAAACTTTCAGACATAATAAGAAACATGTACAGAACATCCTCAAACCGATGAACTTTTAACAGCTTTGTTGGTGTCGTGTATTATATACGATAACATGCTACTGCTACTTCCTCTGCAGTGACAAAAAATGGTTCAAATGGCTCTAAGCACTATGGGACTTAACATTTGATGTCATCAGTCCCCTAGACTTAGAACCACTTAAACCTAACTAACCTAAGGACATCACACACATCCATGTCCGAGGCAGGATTCGAACCTGCGACCGTAGCAGCAGCGCGGTTCCGGACTGAAGGGCCTAGAACCGCTCGGCCACAGCGGCCGGCTCTACAGTGACAGAAACTGAGTATATGAAACCGTAAAATTATTACAGTAAGTATTGCAAGAGCGTTAAGTAGAGAAGAATGAAAGTTGTCTATATGGTAAAAACTATATTGTTATGTGGATACCTATGCGTAAGTTAATTGTAAGTGACGCTGATAAGGTTCCTTGTCTGTCTCTACAGTTCATCAATACAGCCTCCTGTACAAGGCGCCGCCTCTCAATAGGGTCAGTCGAAGGTTTCCGTTTTCCAATGGAGTCAGTAGTACGTGTGCATGTGACAATACCTTATTGGAACAACTTGTAAGTAAGTTTATTTTCGTTTGTAATGCAACACTGAGTGACAAAGTCTGCATAATAACTGCCACATAATTATCTTTATAGCAAAATGAACATAAAGCAGACGACTGGCCGCAACAAATAGAAATACACAGGTAAAACATTTTCCCATCTGAGGATGAGGGTGAAAACCCCTTAAATGAATCGTGGATATAAACAAAAGTGTGATCGATTCAGGTAATTGTTTTGTCTTGCTGAAACGATCAGGGGCCGTTTTGAACAAAGAGGGTGTTTCAAAGTATTTGCTTTAATTTTAAAACTAGGCAGCCATATCAACAGTAATTATATATAATTGCTTGTCATTAATAGAGTATAACATAGATGCTAACATACAGGTGTTAAAACTATTAAAATATAATCCTAAATGAAAAGTCCAATAGTTCGCAATAGCTGTATTTATTGAAGTCGTTTATAGATGCACACAATTGTTTTCGCCTCTTTTTATTTGCATTTTGGTGTATATTTGCGCAGAAATTTTATAAATTAATACTTTGATAATGTGGAAATGAAGTTAGCAGAGATATTGTTACTCTTCATCATTCTGTAATAGCTCCCTGTACTGTAAGCACCCATCTTTTGGTATGAAATTATAAATCTTATTTATTATGCACGAAAAGACCCGTTGTTTGTGGGGTTTATGTGATCCACGTCTGGTTTTCTAACCAGATGCATTAATATTTTCTTCCCTATTTACATCTATTCAGCCGGCAGAAGTGGCCATGCAGTTCTAGGCGCTACAGTCTGGAGCCGAGTGACCGCTACGGTCGCAGGTTCGAATCCTGCCTTGGGCATGGATGTGTGTGATGTCCTTAGGTTAGTTACGTTTAAGTAGTTCTAAGTTCTAGGATACTGATGACCTCAGAAGTTAAGTCCCATAGTACTCAGAGTCATTTGAACCATTTTAACATCTATTCACTCAGTACTCCGAAAACATCTCGGATAACTTCATTTCCCCATTACCGAAGTATTAATTTATAAAATTTCTGTACAATTATACACCACAAGATGCAACTTGAATGTTGCGAAACCGGTTGTGTGGATCTATAATCAGTAAATACAGCTATTGGACTTTTCACTCAGTTTTATATTCAAAAATCTTAACACCAGTATGTAAGCACCTATGTTACAGTGTATGAATGGTCAGTCAATTATGTAACTTTGCATTAAATGTTTAGGGGTGATAGGCGATGTTATGGGGAACAATTTTTGTTAAAGACCAAAGGTATGCTGACGCTTCCCAACGTCGCCCTTTTGGTAATATTTCATGCGTAACGTATGCTGTTGCCTCACAATTAATCCACCGCTAGTGGACTCACATTCTCTTGATGGGTTACGTATATTGACTATTTTGAACCCACTTGTTTCTAAAATGTTACCGCCTGAATACGGGGGAGCTAAAGCAGAACTCGCGTCAATGTGGATGATTCTCACTCTCTAAGCTGCCACCTGTTCTATGCTTTCATAACACTACAAAAGGGGATGCTACGTATGTAATAGTATTTAGCTGTGCTTTCTTGATATCTTCCATTAATAGCGGCGTAGCTGTGTGATTTAATTACGCGTAATTTTTCAGCCTCACGTGGTCAGTCGGGAGTAGTGCACGCAGTGACTGCATACAATACATTTCTTTGGGTGAGAATCAAGTCCCATTTCTCCAAATTCTGAAGTAACGTGCTTATAATTTGCAGTCATCGGCTTATTTACTAATGTTTGCTTTTCAATAATTCATACAGGTTTGCATGTTATGTAGATTGGATTCACGTGAGAATTGCACAGATCGATGCAGAAGTAACGAAAAATACTTGCCAAATTTAAAATAACTCAAAATCTGCAAGGTTGTCGATGTTTCACAAAATCTCGAAATTTAGTATGAACTTCAATGTTAGATGATTTTGATAGTTTCCATGTGGCAAGACACAATCAGTATCTTCATTGGGCGATAGCCATGATTATGTTCCCGATGACAGTGGCACTAAAGCGAAGTTACTGAAAAAAATTTTTCCGAAATTCCTTAGAATCCCAGGTGGCTATGCAAGCTATTCTCTATAGTTTCATGTTTCCCGCATACTTTACTGCAGGAAGGGGTGCCTCGTCCCTGCTGTCCAAATGGGAAGTGCACGTTCAAGGAAACCTCCACCAAGCTGTGCCACCATCTGTGTGCATTTTCCTCCTGGTTTCGTTCTGTCAGATCTTACAGTCAAACAAGTAACAACCGCAGTGTACTCCAGCGAAGACTACCCCGATATGATACTAAGGGGAGGCGCACCGCATTGCCGCTCAGGGATGAAGGATGTATTCACAAAGATTTCCAATGTGTCGTCTACCTAATGCGCATGCTTTTAGACGTACAGAGGTGCATTTAAGAACCAAGTGAGCTTTCCAGGTATATTTCCTAGAAAGACAAATCCGCGACTCACCCGATGTTGCCCGGAACGTTATTGAGTATTTTGGAGCACATCTCACGCACGGCAGGCATAAAATGCGTACGTACAATGTAGTATGAACGAAAGTGTTATCTTATTATTGCATTTAGGTTGCCGTATTAGTTGTACCAATAATAATAATAATAATACCCGTGAAGGCCCGGGAAAAGAATAGGCCTCCGGTATGTTCTGCCAGGCGTAAAAGGCGACGAAAAGAACAAACCACTAATAGGGCTAACCCCCCTTTTAGTGTGATTAGTTGGTTCAGGACAGAACTAATGAAGCCTCGGACAAGTGCTGTCATGGTCGGGGAAGACGCTTGAACCCTATGCCCGTCCACAATGGTAACGGCACTGCTAGCCACACGGAAAATGACTTAAATCCAAATAGAGGTGTTATGCAGGATATGCTTCCTGCAACCACTCTAGAAGGAAAACAAAGACAGAGGATGAAATGATCAGATGAAGTTAACCGACACCTCATGTTCTGTTATTACCAAGCAACAAACTTAGGAACCAACACAGCTGGATACAGATCACAAGTATACACAACATTTATTACCAGTTACCCAGAATTAAAATTTTTAACAGAACAACGACTAGCTGATCAGATTCGTGTAATAACAAAAAATAGCAGGATACCCCAGTCAGAATTAGAAAACGTCAGACAACAAGTACAACAAATACTAGAACAAAATAATGTGCAATCAGAAGAAGAAGAAGAAGAAAATACAGTAACGGACTCAAACATCCCAGAGCAAACAAACAAAGAACAACACGCATCAATTAAACAATCAGAGGAAAACGAAATCTTAAGACAGCCACCAGAACAAGCACCAATAGAACACGAAGTGACACACATGTTAGATACAGCAGAAAAATTTCAGCTGACATATGTAGAATACAAACACACAAATACAGACATTAGACCATTCTTGCATAGACCACCAAATAAACCACAAGTCGAAACAACAATAACAACTACCAACACAATCATACACAACAAAATAAATGAAAATACAACTATGGAAGAGTTACAACTACTGATTTATATAGGAGCACTTACTACACTAAATATACACACTAGGCAGAGATCAGAACCAACCAACACCAGCATTGCAACACAGGCTACAGATCAGAATAGAAAACTGAGAAAAGACATTGGACAGCTAACACAATTTATAAGAAATGAAATATCAGACAAAAAACGAAAAAGCTTAGGTAAAATCTCACAACAAGAAGCGATTGAGCAATTAGATGAAAAGAAGCAGAAATTACAAGCATTGGCCAAACGACCTAGAATATACAAAAAAAGTGAAAATAGAAGGAAACAAAACCAAACATTCAACACAAACCAAAAGAAATTTTACCAAACAATAGATAACACACACATTAAAATAGACAATCCACCAAACATAACAGACATGGAACACTTCTGGAGCAACATATGGTCAAACCCGGTACAACATAACAGGCATGCATGGTGGATACAAGCAGAAACAGACACATACAAGATGATACCACAAATGCCTGAAGTGATAATTTTGCAACATGAAGTCACCCGAGCAATTAATTCTACGCACAATTGGAAAGCCCCTGGAAATGATAAAATACGAAATTTCTGGCTAAAGAAGTTCACCTCAACACATTCACATCTAACTAAATTATTTAACAGTTACATTGCAGACCCATACACATTCTCTGATACACTTACACATGGAATAACGTATCTGAAACCTAAATATCAAGCAGACATAGCAAACCCAGCTAAATATCGCCCCATAACATGCCTAGCAACAATATACAAAATATTAACTTCAGTCATTACACAGAAATTAATGACACATACAACACAGAACAAAATTATAAATGAAGAACAAAAAGGCTGTTGCAAAGGAGCACACGGATGAAAAGAGCAACTGATAATACATGCAGAGGTGACATACCAAGCTAAAACTAAACAAAGGTCGCTACACTACGCATACATTGATTACCGAAACGCTGTTGATAGTGTACCCCACTCATGGTTAATACAAATATTGGAAATATACAAAGTAGATCCTAAATTGATACAGTTCCTAAACATAGTAATGAAAAATTGGAAAACCACACTTAATATCCAAACAAATTCAAATGCTATCACATCACAGCCAATACAGATTAGGCGTGGAATATACCAAGGAGACTCATTGAGTCCTTTCTGGTTCTGCCTTGCTCTGAACCCACTATCCAACATGCTAAATAATACAAATTATGTATACAATATAACTGGAACATACCAACACAAAATCACACATTTGCTATACATGGATGATCCAAAACTACTGGCGGTAACAAATCAGCAACTCAACCAATTACTAAAGATAACACAAGAATTCAGCAATGATATAAATATGGCTTCTGGAACAGACAAATGTAAGAAAAATAGCATAGTCAAGGGAAAACACACTAAACAAGAAGATTACGTATTGGATAATCACAGCGACTGCATAGAAGCAACGGGAAAAACAGATGCCTATAAATATCTAGGATACAGACAAAAATAGGAATAGATATTACAAATATTAAAGAAGAACTAAAAGAACAATATAGACAAAGACTAACAAAAATACTGAAAACAGAATTGACAGCAAGAAAAAAGACAAAAGCTATAAATACTTACGCTATGCCAATATTTACCTACTCATTTGGAGTAGTGAAATGGAGTAACACAGACCTAGAAGCACTCAATACACTTACACGATCACAATGCCACAAATATAGAATACATCACATACATTCAGCAACGGAAAGATTCACATTGAGCAGAAAGGAAGGAGGAAGGAGATTTATCGACATAAAAAACCTACATTATGGACAGGTAGACAATTTAAGAAAATTCTTTATAGAACGAGCAGAAACTAACAAAATACACAAAGCAATCACTCATATAAATACATCGGCTACACCACTACAATTTCATAACCACCTCTACAACCCTTTAGATCACATAACATCAACAGATACGAAGAAAGTAAATTGGAAAAAGAAAACACTACATGGCAAGCACCCATATCATCTAACACAGCAACACATCGATCAAGACGCATCCAACACATGGCTAACAAAAAGCAATATATACAGTGAGATGGAAGGATGCATGATTGCAATACAGGATGAAACAATAAACACCAGATACTACAGCAAGCATATTATTAAATATCCCAATACCACAACAGATAATTGCAGACTTTGCAAACAACAAGTAGAAACAGTAGATCACATCACAAGCGGATGTACAATACTAGCAAATACAGAATACCCCAGAAGACATGACAATGTAGCAAAAATAATACATCAACAACTTGCCATACAACATAAACTAATAAAACAACACGTTCCCACATACAAGTATGCACCACAAAATGTAATGGAGAATGATGAATACAAATTATACTGGAACAGAACCATTATAACAGATAAAACAGCACCTCGTAACAAACCTGACGTCATACTCACCAATAAAAAGAAGAAATTAACACATCTAATCGAAATATCCATACCCAATACAACAAATGTACAGAAGAAAACAGGAGAAAAAATTGAAAAATACATCCAACTGGCTGAGGAAGTCAAGGACATATGGCATCAGGATTAAGTTGACATTATCAATTACAGGAGTCATACCACACAATATCCACCAGTACATCAACGCAATACTGCTACATCCAAATTTATATATACAACTACAGAAATCTGTAATTACTGATACTTGTTCAATTACCCGAAAGTTCCTAAATGCAATGTAACATATACCGTTCAGTTAAAAGGAAGTCACGCTTGATCAAAATACGCGTCACTTTCCATTTTTAACCAGACATGACGTCTGAGAAAGAAAAGAAATAATAATAATAGTACTATTATGGCCATTATTTTTATTATTATGAAAGTCAGTAGATATCGCCCAGTAATACCTATTACTCATCTTAATTAGGACAAAGAAGAGCTGCAACGGACCTGGGGTTACCGAGGTATTCGATACAAAGGATTCTGGAGAAACGAAAATGGTATCCCTTTAAGCTGCACCTGCATCAACAGCTACATGCAAACGATTTCGGAAAACAGGTATCGTTCTGTAGACGTCTCATAAATAAAGCAGCCCTAAATCGGGATTTCATCAGGTAGATTTTATGGGGAGATGAATGCTATTACGCCTATGACGCCACTATCAGTAGACGCAATCTACATTACTGAGTTCCTACAAATCCTCACTGGTTATGATCACATCACATATGGGCGCGCTGGGGTGTTAACATATGGCGTGGCATTCTGGGAGAACACAACACTGGACCAGTTTATTTGGCTTCCAGACTAACTGGTCGGCTGTTGCAATTCCTACAGAATGAGCTGAATCTTGGACACCTCCTAGAAGACATCCTACTTCAGACCGCTGCGAGGCACTGGTTTCAGCACGATGGTGCATCGCCCCATTATTCTAGAGAGGTTAGGGAATATCTCAACAATGTTTACCCCGAAAGGTGGATAGGTCGCGGTGGCTGAATTCGATGGCCAACGAGATCGCCTGATTTAACACTCTAGGAGTTTCTCTTATGGGGTTATACCAAAGCCAATATTTTCGAAACGGAACCAGAAAATCCATATGGGTTAAAAGAACGAATATGACATATTTGCGCTTCAGTACCTGCAGAAATTTTAAGAGGTGTCCATGCTAATACCGAGAGGGGTTTACATCAATACATGAACAAGGTGGACATGAATAATGCAATTATAGAGCTTAGTCAGTCTATGACATAGGTTTAAATGAACATTATTTATGATATTTATAATAATCATTGTTCTTCATTGCAATCAAAGATATGATAGCATTTATTTAATACTGCCAATTCTGAAGCACGAATTAGTGCGTTATGTGTTGTTAATAAATTATCTATCACATGTTGATATGCCTTGAAACATAATTAATATGCTTTGGCCCTTGTGCGTACTCATTTGGTCAGGGACAGTCATTCTTCTACACAGATACCTTTCTCGTGCCCAGGAATCGAACCTGGCACCCCTTCTACAGCCAGTAAGTTTTCTAGCGACGAGCTATAGGACCAGTTATAGCTGTGAAGTGTTTGTTTTCAAGAGCTGGTCTTAACGTTTAGCAGGGTATTCTCTTTCTTGGAGTCCCCTTTACTGTTCTGCTTATGCAAACCTTTTGACGTCTGTGATATCCGGGATTAACTAACGTCAACGGAGGACGGTGTGCATGGGCCACCTGGTATATACCCTTGGTGTAGCTAAGAAACTTAATAAAGACAAGCCTTCCACTGCATACTGTATACTAATTAGATTCTTTCAGAGTATGTTCACGTAATAGCTCCACCGTTAGCAATGAATTACAACCGTTCGCTCGACGAAGATCCGTGCTTAAGGACTGCAAAGTTACACAGGTCAAATAAATTCACAAGAAAGGAAATAGAAGTAATCTACTAAAGTGCAGATAACGTCGATATGCAGTGACATTTTGGCACATACACGGTGTTCGAACACAGCACGAATTCAGGAAATATCCATCTTAAGAGAGACTGTTGTTTCTTTATGCACGTGACTATCGACATAAGATCACAAACTGATTCCATATCTCTAGTTTTCCAGAAGATTTTGATACCGTTCCTCACAAGTGGGTTTCCTCACAAGTGGCTTCTAAAGTGCCTATGGAGTATCACCCCAGTTGAGCGACTGGATTGGGGTTTTTCTGTCAGAAGGATCTCAGTTTATAGTAACTGAAGGAAAATCATCTATTAAAACAGAAGTGACAGCTGATATTCGCCAAATAACTGTTATAGGCATCCTGTTGTTCCTAATATACACAAACGGGAAGCGCTCTTAGATTGTCTGCCGATGATGCTGTCAATTATCATCTAGTGAAGTCATCAGTAGAACAAAAGTAACCGAGCGGGGTGGCGCAGTGGTTAAACACTGGACTCGCATTCGGGAGGACGACGGTTCAATCCCGCTTCCGGCCATCCTGATTTAGGTTTTTCGCTCCAGGCATATGCCGGGATGGTTGCTTTCAAAGGGCACGGCCGACTTCCTTCCTCGTCCTTCCCTAATTCGATGAGACCGATGACCTCGCTGTCTGGTCTCCTTCCCCTCCCCCCCCCCCCCTCCCCAATAAAAAAAAAGTAGTTGAAAAGAAATTTAGGCAAGATACCTCCATGGTGTGAAAAGCGGTTTATTGGCAGAGCACTAGAAGATGCAATACATCTACTAAAGAGACTGTCTACACTATACTTATCCGTCCTCATCTGGAGTACTTGTGTATTGTATGAAACTTTTACCAAATATGACTGGCAGAGGACGTCTAAAAAGTTCAAAGATGGGTAGCTAGTTTAGTAATATCGCGAAACAGGGGAGAGAGTACCACGAGTGTGATACACGAGTCGGGGCGGCAATCATTAAAGCAAAGGTGTCTTTCGTTGTAGCGAGATCTTTTCACGAAATTTCTCTACCAAATGTGGTAATATTTTGTTGATGCCATCTTACCTATGGAGAAATAACCTTCTTTATAAAATGAGAGAAATCAGAGCTGGGACGGAAAAATGTAAGTGTTCGTTTTTTCCGCGTGCTGTTCGAGAGTGGAATGGTAGAGAAGTAGGCCGAAGATAGTACGTTGAGCCCTCTGGTAAGCTTTCAGGAATGAACTGCAGAGTAGTCATGTACATGTAGTTTCCTATATTGAGGAATACAGTTACATAGATGTTATCAGATGCAGTCTTACACTCTTTACAGGATCATAACCTTTCAATTGGCTTACTATGCCAGGATTAATCACATCATACAACATAAAATATAACACCATTTACAGTTTGTTGTATAATGTAGATACATGCCGTGAGAGAGGATGGAGCCTTCTTATACTGAAGTGAACTAACGCTGGAACCGCACGTTTTAAACTTCAGTTGGGCGTCATATAAACACGATATTCTATAAAATGCACGTACACTGACGAAAAGAAATTGCAGTACTAAGAAGGATTTGTACAACATAAACGAAAGTTGGTAGGCTTGTTTCTACATCTATAAGATGAAGTCTGTTCAGTTTTCGCGCTAGTACCGCCACTAAAGGGAAGAAATGATGCTTGCTCTAAATACACGATGTAAGGGTCGTGAGCATTAGTTACATTTAATATCAGACGTGGTGAGTTGATGTTAGTCAGGAACGCCTCTAAGATGACAAAGACACCATTATCAACATCTTAATGAGCTTGAGCTATGAGAATCTTTTTTCTATATTGCAGAAAGACTTGGCAGGAATGTAGGGTTTGGAAATGATTGTTGTTGCTGTGGTCTTCAGTCCTGAGACGGTTTGATGCAGCTCTCCATGCTACTCTATACTGTGCAAGCTTCTTCATCTCCCAGTACAAACTGCAACCTACATCCTTCTGAATATGCTTAGTGCATTCATCTCTTGGTCTCCCTCTACGATTTTTACCCTCCACGATGCCCTCCAATACTAAATTTGTGATCCCTTGATGCCTCAGAACATGTCCTACCAACTGGTCTCTTCTTCTTGTCAAGTTGTGCCACAAACTCCTCCCCAATTCTACCTCCTCATTAGTTATGTGATCTACCCATCTAATCTTCAGCATTCTTCTGTAGCACCACGTTTCTAAAGCTTCTATTCTCTTCTTGTCCAAACTATTTATCGTCCATTTTTCACTTCCATACATGCCTACACTCCATACAAATACTTTCAGAAACGACTTCCTGACATTTAAATCTATACTCGATGTTAACAAATTTCTCTTCTTCAGAAACGATTTCCTTGCCATTGCCAGTCTACATTTAATATCCTCTCTACTTCGACCATCATCAGTTATTTTGCTCCCCAAATAGCAAAACTCCTTTACTGCTTTAAGTGTCTCATTTCCTAATCTAATTCCCTCAGCATCACCCGACTTAATTCTACTACATTCAATTATCCTCGTTTTGCTTTTGTTGATGTTCATCTTATACCCTCCTTTCAAGACACTGTCCATTCCGTTCAACTGCTCTTCCAAGTCTTTTGCTGTCTCTGCCAGAATTACAATGTCATCGGCGAACCTCAAAGTTTTTATTTCTTCTCCATAGATTTTAATGCCTACTCCGAATTTTTCTTTTGTTTCCTTTACTGCTTGCTCAATATACAGATTGAATAACATCGGGGAGAGGCTACAACCCTGTCTCACTCCCTTCCCAACCACTGCTTCCCTTTCATGTCCCTCGACTCTTATAACTGCCATCTGGTTTCTGTACAAATTGTAAATAGCCTTTCGCTCCCTGTATTTTACCCCTGCCACCTTCAGAATTTGAAAGAGAGTATTCCAGTCAACATGGTCAAAAGCTTTCTCTAAGTCTACAAATGCTAGAAACGTAGGTTTGCCTTTCCTTAATCTTTCTTCTAAGATAAGTCGTAGTGTCAGTATTGCCTCACGTGTTCCAACATTTCTGCGGAATCCAAACTGATCTTCCCCGAGGTCGGCTTCAACCAGTTCTTCCATTCGTCTGTAAAGAATTCGTGTTAGTATTTTGCGGTTGTGACTTATTAAACGGGTAGTTCGGTAATTTTCACATCTGTCAACACCTGCTTTCTTTGGGATAGGAATTATTATATTCTTCTTGAAGTCTGCGGGAATTTTGCCTGTCTCATACATCTTGCTCACCAGATGGTAGAGTTTTGTCAGGACTGGTTCTCCGAAGACCGTCAGTAGTTCTAATGGAATGTTGTCTACTCCCGGGGCCTTGTTTCGACTCAGGTCTTTCAGTGCTCTGTCAAACTCTTCACGCAGTATCGTATCTCCCATTTCATCTTCATCTACATCCTCTTCCATTTGTATAATGTTTTCCTAAGTACATCAACCTTGTATAGACCATCTGTATACTCCTTCCACCTTTCTGCTTTCCCTTCTTTGCTTAGAACTGGGTTTCCATCTGAGCTCTTGATATTCATACAAGTGGTTCTCTTTGCTCCAAAGGTCTCTTTAATTTTCCTGTAGGCAGTATCTATCTTACCCCTAGTGAGATAAGCCTCTACATACTTACATTTGTCCTCTAGCCGTCCCTGCTTAGCCATTTCGCACTTCCTGTCGATCTCATTTTTAAGACGTCTGTATTCCTTTTTGCCTGCTGCATTTAATGCATTTTTGTATTTTCTCCTTTCATCAATGAAATTCAATATTTCTTCTGTTACCCAAGGATTTCTACTAGCTCTCGTCTTTTTACCTACTTGATCCTCTGCTGCCTTTACTACTTCATCCCTCAGAGCTAACCATTATTCTTCTACTGAATTTCTTTCCCCCATCCCTGTCAATTGTTCCCTTATGCTCTCCCTGAAATTCTCTACAACCACTGGTTTAGTCAGTTTATCCAGGTCCCATCTCCTTAAATTCCCACCTTTTTGCAGTTTCTTCAGTTTTAACCTACAATTCATAACCAATAGATTGTGGTCAGGGTCCACATCTGCCCCTGGAAATGTCTTACAATTTAAAATCTGGTTCCCAAATCTCTGTCTTACCATTATATAATCTGATACCTTCTAGTATATCCATGATTCTTCCAGGTATACAACCTTCTTTTATGATTCTTGAACGAAGTGTTAGCTATGATTAAGTTATGCTCTGTGCAAAATTCTACCCTGCAGCTTCCTCTTTCATTTCTTACCCCCAATCCATATTCACCTACTATGTTTCCTTCTCTCCCGTTTCCTTCTCTCGAATTCCAGTCATCGATGATTATTAAATTTTCGTCTCCCTTCACTACCTCAATAATTTCTGTTATCGCATCATACATTTCAACAATTTCTTCACCATCTGCAGTGCTAGTTGGCATAAAAACTTTTACTACTGTAGTAGGCGTGGGCTTCGTGTCTGTCTTGGCCACAATAATGCGTTCACTATGCTGTTTGTAGTAGCTTACCCGCACTCCTATTTTTTTATTCATTATTAAACCTTCTCCTGTATTACCCCTATTTGATTTTGTGTTTATAACCCTGTATTCACCTGACCAAAAGTCTTGTTCCTCCTGCCACCGAACTTCACTAATTCCCACTATATCTAACTTTAACCTATCCATTTCCCTTTTTAAATTTTCTAACCTACCTGCCCGATTAAGGGTCTGACATTCCACGCTCCGATCCGTAGAACACCAGGGAGCAATCACAGAATGACCGGGATCCGGACGGCCACGTGGCATTACCGAGAGGGAAGACTTTCGTGTTCGGTGTAAGTATCTGTCGTACTGTATTGCATCTACATCTGCAATATGAGCAGCTGTTGGCACTACGTTGATATAACGAACTGTTAGAAATTGGTTAGAAAGACAGCTCCGAGCCAGACCCCCAACAGCGTGCATTCTGCTGATCCGACTGCGACTGCAGTGGTGTCAAGCGAGAGCACGTTGGAGGGCAGGGTAGAAGTCTGTTGTGTTTTCTGATGTGCGAGTAATGATCGTGTCTCGGGTGGAAGAGGCCAGCTGAGGGCCCGCAACCCATCTGCTTCGTGCCAGACACACTGGACCTAAACCTGGATTTGTGGTCTGGGGTGCGATTACGTATGGCAGCAGGGGCGCTCTCGTGGCTATCCCACGCACCCTGACTGCAAGTCTGTGCGTCAGTATGAAGATTCGACCTATTGTGCTGCCAATCGTGAACAACGGTCGAGAGACTGTTCTCCAACGGGATAAAGCTCGCCAACGTACGGCTGCTGTAACCCAACATGCCCTACAGGTCTCCTTGGTCTGCACGATCACCAGATCTGTCTCCCATCGGTCAGCAACTCTAGCGTCATCCACAACCAGCATTAACCGTCCCTGTATTTACCGACCAAGTGCAACAGGCATGGAACTCCACCCCGCAAACTGACACACGGAACCTGTACAATACATGTTTGCATGCTCGCATTCAAAATTCTGGCAGTTACACCGGTTTTTAGTGTACCAGCATTCTACATTTGCGATGGCTTATCTCCCACTTGCATTAACCTATGATCTTGCAGTGTTGATGACTTAAATAGCCGACCGGGGTGGCCGAGCGGTTCTAGGTGCTACAGTCTGGAAATGCGCGACCGCTACGGTCGCAGGTTCGAATCCTGCCTCGGGCATGGATGGTTGTGGTGTCCTTAGGGTAGTTAGGTTTAAGTAGTTCTAAGTTCTAGGGGACTGATGACCTCAGAAGTCCCATAGTGCTCAGAGCCATTCTTTAAATATGTTACTCATTAAATTTTCTTACTTTACGTTATTTATTTTTTGTTGTGGGGTTTTTTGCGACTGTGTAGATGGAACCGGGGTGTGTGCTGTGTGTGCGTGACTCGTTTTCGATTTTTTTTCCAAGGGGTCACTCTACTGTTGAATTTTGAAGCCGTACATGAACTCATTGCTTTTTGTTTGGTATTTGCGGAACTCCGACCACGCACAGAACGCTAGGATTTCCTACAGCCCGTTTGTCAGCCCGGCGCCAGCCCACTGGTCTCGCTGCCGGAAAGCGTCCGCCGGAGACAAACGCAGCAGCCCAGCCACAAAGAGAATTGTCTCGGCCGAGTCGTTAATACGAGTGCGGCGCGTAACTCGTCCCGCTGAACAATGCGGGCAGCGGCAGAGGCCGGACACCGCCGGCGAGGGAGGATTTATGATGGAGTGCGCCTCATTACGGACCATTTGTTACGTCCACCTGACACCCGCCTGTGAGCGACTCGACAAGTGCGCTGAGGGAGATCATCAGCCGCAATAAAGTGGGCTACCTACCTCTAGGCGCGAGAGGCTGGACAGAGACCGAACCACGTGAGAAAAGGATCAAGCCAGAGTGTGGTGACGTGTAACAAATACGCTCGCTACGGGGTTGTTTTTTAAATTTTTTTCCTGCAACACCTATAGCCAGACAGCAGCGATCAGCCCGTAATGCAGTGAGTGTGTTACCTCGTTGATGAGGTGTTCGGAGACGTAAATTGGCTTCTGTACCTTACGTACGTCACTCGCATAGAAGAACGACTCTTTCAACATTATTCGTGACATTAGTATTTGTAGCACTCAGAAAACAAGTAGTACCAGTCAAATTTTTAATGTAGTATTGTTTCAACACTCTTTGCAACACATCTCTATGTTGAGTGACAGGTCTACTTGTACACGTAATGAACGACTTTCCGTCCCAATCTTGAAGTTGGGCCAAAGTAAAATCCTCCGAACAGAGTTTGGTTTTTTCTGGGAATGGAAACCTGGTAATCAAGATGCAGTCGTTTTTCAGCAGTCCAAATGCAGGTAGCGTAATCTACTGTACGAAGAGCGTAAACAAAATTCAGGCAGCTTGGTGATAGTTTTGAGTTCCGAGCTAGTTATAACAGATCTATCTAAAACGCAACAAGAATCGAAAACGTTCGATGGGAAGGAGCATACAGGGCGAATTATATCTGCTGAATGTAACCGGAACACTAAATAGGAAACAATTTCAAAAAGGTGCATAACAAAGACAGTATTTACTCTCATAATGGTCATTTGATCCACACTGAGCTTTTATGTAGATAACTTTGAAAGTCATATGAGTTGCCTGCATGCACGGCAATAAACATTCATGATGCTAACTTTTCATCATGCTGCTAATACTCTGGCACCATTCAGCAGAAGAAAATTTGTTAAAACAAAGATACCTCGTCGGAATCGAGGAAGTCTTAGGGCATGAGAACACATATGCGTCACTTTCTCTTCAGTTAACCCGGTCAAAGAATGAGACGAAAACTCCGGTTGCCCTGAAACGCAACCACTGGGTGATTACAATTAGCCGGCCACGGTGGCCGAGCGGTTCTAGGTGCTTCAGTCCGGGACCGCCGCGACTGCTACGGTCGCAGGTTCGAATCCTGCCTCGGGCATGGGTGTGTGTGATGTCATTAGGTTAGTTAGGTTTAAGTAGTTCTAAGTTCTAGGGGACTGATGACCTCCGATGGTAAGTCCCATAGTGCTCAGAGCCACTTGAACCATTTTTGATTACAATTAAACTTTCACTACATGAGCCAGTGTAGAAGGAAAACTGTTTACTGTAGGGGAACGAAGATTTATAGGAATGATATTCAGAATGTGCGCTGGAGTATTTGCGTTGTTAGTAGTGTTAGTGTCATGACTTACCGTTAGGCGCCGGTAGTGGTACAGCGACGTAAGGTTGAAACACAAACATCAATGTGCATCAAAGCACTAGCAATAGCACTACTGCTCTTCGCAAGCATCGACGCATTAAAGGAATACGGAGAAATCCTCTTTCCAACCAGGGTCGAAGAACGTGATTCGGAATTTCGAATAAACTGGCGATTTGGGAATTGCTTTCGGGACCGGCCGTTGGTCAATTGCACCACAAATTATTGAGTAAGTCAATGTTGTAGTGGCTGACAACGTTGGGCGAAATGTACCCCCTCCAAGAGTGCACGATCTGTGTCAAGACAGTCGAAAAATCCACGGTCCACCGCTGTTTCGGGCAGCAGCAGAGCGATCTCTATTGCGGTTCCACACTGTAGTGGATGCAGATGGTCGTAATGGTTTTAGTAGGCTGTTTAGGTTTTCATGTTGTTGACGCCATGTAGCGCTCTGTATTAAAATCGCTGACTGCGCTGTGTGCAGTCTGTGGCTGGTTAGACTCACGGTTAGATTATTCGCTATTGTAGTGTTGGGCAGTTGGATGTGAACAGCGCGTAGCGCTGGACTGTTGGAGGTGAGCCACCAGCAGTGGTGGATGTTGGGAGAGAGATGCCAGAGTTTTGAGATGATAATATGAGTGGACGATCTGGAAGTGTGTCCGTCAGAAAAAGGAAATTTGTCAAAGGTAAATACATTGTTTGTTCTCTATCAAAATCTTTCATTTGCTAGCTATATGCTTATGAGTAGTTTGTGTCTTCAGTAGTTAGAATCTTTTATTTAGCTGGCAGTATTGGCGCTTGCTGTATCGCAGTAGTTCGAGTAACGAAGATTTTTTGTGAGGTAAGTGATTCATGAAGGGTATAGGTTATTGTTAGTCAGGGCTATCCTTTTGTAGGGATTATTAAAAGTCAGATTGCGTTGCGCTAAAACATTTGTGTGTGAGTTTAGAAATGATCAGAGTAAGTAAAGAGAAAACTGTCTGAGTACGTTCAGTTTTACTCAGCTGTTTCTGTATCAAATAACGTACAAGTTTATCAGCGCAGTCTTTCGATACATTCAAAGGCGAAGTTTCACAGTGAGCAACATTTTCAGCCTAGAAAGTAAAGATTATACATAATTAACAAATATTACACTCACACATGGCAATTAAAATGTCTTTCTTTCAGCGTTTTCATCCTTATTTCTGTTCTGCAAGTCTTTACAAATGTTTCCGCAAGGTTTCATTGTCATATGATCATTCGTTTATAGGGGAGGGGGGGGGGGGGGGAGGAGGAGGAGGAGGAGGCCTTTCAAGTAGCGAAAGCTTAATTCAAAAAATGGCTCTGAGCACTATGGGACTAATTCTGAGTTCAACAGAACCCTAGAACGTAGAACTACTGTAAGTAGGCTGTTTATGTTTTCTTATTGGCAACGTTACGTAGCGCTCTGTATGAAAATCACTGGCTGTGCTGTGTGCAGTCTGTGGCTAGTTTGCATTGTTCTCTGCCATTGTAGTGTTGGGCAGCTGGATGTGAACCGCGCATAGCGTTGCGCAGTTGGAGGTGAGCCGCCAGCAGTGGTGGATGTGGGGAGAGAGATGGCGGAGTTTTGAAATTTGTAAGATTGGATGTCATGAACTGCTATATATATATTATGACTTTTGAACACTAGGAAGGTAAATACATTGTTTGTTCTTTATCAAAATCTTTCATTTGCTAACTATGCCTATTAAAAGTTAGTGCCTTCAGTAGTTCGAATCTTTTATTTAGCTGGCAGTAGTGGCGCTCGCTGTATTGCAGTAGTTCGAGTAACGAAGATTTTTGGTAAGGTAAGTGATTTGTGAAAGGTATAGGTTAATGTTAGTCGGGGCCATTCTTTTGTAGGGTTTTTTGAAAGTCAGATTGCGTTGCGCTTAAAATATTGTGTGTCAGTTCAAACACAGTCATGTATAATTGTTCTAATGGGGCGTTTCATATGTCGACCCTTAGCCACTGATTTTTTCTTGTAGTTTGTGTAATTAGTGTAGATTTTGTTTATTGCTAGCACGTAATTGTAGAAAGAATCTCCTTTGTAGTTGCAGTTTTTAATTGTTGTACAGTAAAACAGGTGTGGCACGCATGTAAATTTGCACCAAGTGTTTCGCAGCTGTGCGTGCAATTAACTAGATATTATTTTCAGTGCTATATTAATGTGTTCTCTTATTTTTGCTCTTCAAATTGTGCTTTTCTGTGTTATTGTGTGAAATACTGTGACAATAATGGCGTGTGAACAACGTAACACTAGGCTCCAAAGTAAACTGAGAAATGACAGCGAAGTCGAAAGCAGTGTGTTAGCGCCACCGTGTAATGAATTAACTAATGTTGAAAGTAGTAATTTGGTAATTGTGCGTAGGGAAATGGAGAGCGCTGCAAATAATGGCGTAGACAGTGAAACAATTAGTGAACAGGGAAGTCTTATCGATCGATCGATCGGCAACAGCTCGCCTCAGGATTCCGAAATGACAGGGCACAATCTTGCAAATACTGTAGATTCAGGTTTTGCGTCCTCACCGTTTTCTCAAATAAGTCAAGATACATTTTCTGCTTTTAAAAATGCGAATATTGCCAGTTCAAATGCACTGCCGAATAGCACTGAGGAACATGTTTCAGACACCAGTGCATTGTTATTACAGTTAATGCAACAAATGGGACAAAGGCTACAAAAGTTAGACACAACGCTTGAACAAAATCAGAAACAAATGGGACAAAATCTTCAAACGTTAGACACAATGGAACAACACCAGAGACAAACACAGCAACAGTTAGACACAATGGAACAAAATCTTCGGGAGTTAGACACCACACTTGAACAAACACGTGAAGATTTAACTACTGAGTTACATAACATTGAATCGAAATGTCAAAAAGTCTGTAATGACGTAAAAACACAAATTTGTGAGCATTTACAACCTATTTTTTCGTGTCATGAAAATGCATTACAGAATCACGAAGCAGCCATAAAAGAACTGCAAACAATTGTTCATGAAAATCACGACACCTTGCAAGCTAAAATTGACTCAGTTGAATCTACCGATTCGGTTACACAACTTGCAAAAACTCAGGAAAACTTAAAGGACACAGTAGATACGATTTCAACACAAATGGACACTCTGAAACTTGGTTCAGAAAAACACACAGAGGAAATAATTTCACTATCGGATAAAGTAGCCGAACTTTCAGATCAGTTCACTAACTTATCTACAAAGGTAGATGATGATCTGAATGACACAAGACCTGTAGCCTTCAAATGGTTCAAATGGCTCTGAGGACTATGGGACTTAACATCTGTGGTCATCAGTCCCCTAGAACATAGAACTACTTAAACCTAACTAACCTAAGGACATCACACACATCCATGCCCGAGGCAGGATTCGAACCTGCGACCGTAGCGGTCACGCGGTTCCAGACTGAAATGCCTAGAACCGCACGGCCACACCGGCCGGCCTGTAGCCTTCACGGACACTGAAGAATTAGAAAATTCAAACAAAATCAAAATCAAATCAATACACAGTACAAAAGAGAAATCCGGGAAGTACAAGATCAGTTGGCACAAGTAATACAAGAATTACATATTTCAGAGGACACTCGCACTCCAGTACGGGAAGAGGGACACAGAAATACGGAACCACCACAAAATAATAACACAGGACACTTCGGAAATTATGAAAGAAATTGGCAAGGCGCATTGGATTTTGAGATGGAACCGCCGAAACGAAGTAACTATGAGCGATGTGCGACTCGCCGAAACGATGATTTTGTCTATAAGCTGTTCATTACTACACGTAAATTCAAAACATTTAAGAATTCTGGCAACGACATTCATCCACGAGCATGGCTTCATCAATTCTCTAAATGTTTTCCTCCCAACTGGTCACAGATTAGAATTTATGTGTGGCTACTTGGAGAATGAACCAGCTGTAAGAATGCGATCGGTCATTCACGATTGTCACAGTGAAGGAGAATTTTATCATGCCTTCCTCTCAGCATATTGGCCTCAAGCTACACAAGACCGAGTAAAACATAGCATCATAATGATGAAACATTTCGAACAATCTGAATTCTCCAGTCTTGTGAAATATTTCGAAGACATGTTGCACAAGAATCAGTACCTGTCAAACCCATACAGCCCCTCAGAACTCATCCGCATTTGCTTAATCAAACTGCCTGAACATTTACGACATAATATTTTGACAGGACGTTGCAAAGACGACATTGAAGCTTTTCAGGGACTGTTACAAGAACTGGAAATTGACACTGACAATTGGGGAACGCGAAAATGGGAGCACAACAATTACAGGTGACATCTGTCACAATTCCGCGATGACAGAAATAATACACGACAAGGCTATTCTTACAACGTAAATCGTGACCAAAACAGACACCACCCATATGACAACCATTGGCAGAGTAGTAATAATTACAGGGAAAGCTCACCTCTCCATAGTAATGAATATGACAGAGATAACCATAGAAACAGACAATATGGGAACGAAAATAATTATTATCAAGGGAGACAGAATAACTTCAGACACAACGGTCCACCACGCAGTTACGATTCCGGGAGAAATTCTCCACCACATGACCGACAAACAAGAAAACATGTAAACTACCGACAAAACGACAGACCTGAATTCCATCAGAACCGGCGAGCTTCAAACAGGGCAGGGCCTTCTCAACAAGGTGAATTTGCAAAAGTTAAGTCTCCTAATCCTAATAACGACGCGCACCAACAAAGGAACAGACAATGACTCGCACCGCAGGCAGCCGCGTACGCCGGCTGGCTCAGAGAAAAATAACATAGACGCTAACCTTGAGAAAAATTTTAGCATTCCTCACCGACATATACCGCATGATAATTCCGTTCAAGTTGAACCTCTGTGTACTAGGAAGAGTAAAGGATTGCACCACATTTCACATGTAAAACCGTTTATTGAGAGGGAATCTGCTTTTTAACTTTGTCTTTGCCATATAACTTTTCACTTTACATTGCTAGTATGCTTTGTCAGACTTAGAATCTGTTAACATGCAACAATGTTTGAAGTTAAATATCCAGTCCAGAACCAAGAGAACTTATTTAAACAGAAATCACGAATGCATTGTTATTTTGAACAGACAACACAGTGTTATTGTGTGTGTACATTCTTGCTTGTTAGTTGCACGATTACATAACGACTATAAGGCTCACATATTTAGAACATTTACCAGTACTGCTAATGAGATTTTAATGCAACATTTTGGTTTACTTGAAAATACATTCTGGATTTAAAGTACTTTCTGTGAGATACCAGATGACACAGTGGTTAGTTTGTGTGACAGCTACACCATTTTATCACGACGCTACTAATGAGTGACAATTTACAATGTTGCTTTTGCGGTGTATCTGTTTTATATCTGTACAGTTTTTCTGAATTCTTCTGGAAAGTAAAACATGTTTTAGTAGTAACTTTTGTGGTATAGCTACAATGAGACAGCCTTTTCTGTAGCACAACAATACGTTACAGCACAGTACTTTCTTCATCACGGCAATAAGCGCAATAAGTAAGATATCTATATGCAAAGCATTTCAGTTTTGTTTATAATGAGGTAAGTATATTGACTTCTGCAGAACTTAGCTTTCGGAGGACGATAACTACGACACTTCCATAGAGATTATCTTACAACAAGACGCACAGTTTAGCGCTACAGTACACGTATTTGAGTGATTAATTTTGCACTTAAAACTTTTATTTTTAACGATTTTTGAATCACAAAGATACAAAGAAAGTTTTCGGTGATACATTTCATTCCATTGCTGTAATCTGTAACACCTGAGGGTATAATTACATTAATCCTCAAGGGGGTACACGCCTACTTTGTGTACCTTGTGTTTGGCAAGCACAAGGGGCCCTAGCTAATATGGTATTGGCTTATACAACTGTACACATCAGTACCATATTTCTCCAACACATAAATTACTCAGCTACCTGTTCATTTAACTGGAAGAGACAAACATTTATTTTACTACATCAGTGACAGATGTTTACGTAATTACGCAGTTGAATAACTTCACACTTATGAAACTGTATTTTGTCTGTACTTTGTGAACTGTTCATATTTTTTTTTTTGGAACCATTGTGATACTACGAGAGCTTTGAATTATGTATTTGGTATGGGATCATGATTTTAAAGTACGTTTGAGGTAGATAACACTACTGAAATGAGCAGAGATTTTTTTTAGGTTTTGAAATTATTGGAGGAAGCTACGACGATTTTGAGAATTGACTGAGATGTTATGATATTATTACAATGACAATATGTATTATGCTGTTGATGTATGTTTATGATCAGTAAGATGATGCTACTGTATATGAGGAATTTGATTATGCTACGTATTTCTTATGATGAAATCTTGAAGAAGTGTCGACGAATATGTATATGTATAATAAGGTAAGGAATAATGAGTATGAGTAGTTAGGGACTCTGATTTGTGGAAAAGGATGTTGGAAACCAAGAATCGTACTTTAGAATTATGAAATGTGTGTATATGTGTGAATGTATCACAATGCCACTGAAAATTTTTTGGATACTGTTGTATTTATAGGATTTTGTTTATACACATTTGTAACGCAAATTCTCGACCTGTGAAATTTTTCATATGTGACTGTTACTGTAGCGCAAACTGCTGTCGTAAATATTTCGGTAGGAAAGTTAAGTGACTTTCACGTAATGCGTGGTAGGCACCCAGCTGCACGATAGTCGCCTGGGAAAAAGCCATTAGTGTGTGCCTTTCAGAGGCACAGGTGGGGAAAAAAAGACACCATTAATCCGGCTATTGACATTCCTTTGTAGAAAGCATCGCAAATATGACACGCTCATTACTTGAAAACATATGATTACTCGTACGTTGTGCTACTTACTGAAATGCTTATGAATTGATGGGAAATATTTGTACATCTGCATACCTGATTATGACAGGTGTCTTTCTACCAGAATTGAGAGAACTTTTACTAACTTATGAAATGCCTCATGACTATGGAATGATTATTTTATGCTTTACTTTGTACATAGTTGCTTATTTTATTTGATATCTGTTTTCCAGGTGTGTTGCATCATTGCTTTTATAAAATAAAATTAAATGCATTTGCTAATGTGAACACTTTCTGTCAACAGATCTGTTAGATAACAATTTTATGATCCACATTCTTAAAAATAAATAAATATATAAAAGGAGCACTTGGAAAGGGAAGAAAAGTAAGAAGGGACTAATAACAGTAACTGCATACATAATTTACTTTTCAAGTACTTGGTAATTTTTATGGTAGAATAAGTTGTGGAGCACCACTTTAATTACATAGACATTAAGATTTGAATAGATATTTTCCTTATCTGCATTGTTGTCTTTACTGTACTATTTTTTCTGCTTGAGCTTTGTCATGTTTAGGTACAATTTATTGCATTTGCTGCTGCTGTGTGTCAGGCGTAGTACTACTGAATTTCACTTCGTATTACTCTGTTAAGCCAGTTTTACTATTGATTTATTTTTCTTGTTGCTGCACATTGGCTCATATTAGTTGTAATGTTGCATTTGCTCTGTTAATTTAGATTTACTGCTGCTTGCTTTGCCAATTTGCATTTTTTTGTCATTGCTGTTTGCGTTAATTGTTTTGTGCTGCTGCATTGCCTCGTCCCTTAGTTTAGCATCTGAGCTCAGTAGATTTAAGTTAGCTTAAGAGGGGTAGACTATATAAGAGAATGAGTTGCGATGAATTGGAAGAAATGCATTGAGAAGTTCTACGAAAAAATTACAGAAAGCAGGTATAGACAGGACTTTTTGGAAATAAATAATGAGGTAAGAAATATGTGAACAGAAAGCATGCTTGGATAGGATTTTTTTAGTGGAAACAAATGTTGAAATAAGACGAAAGATCTATGGAATGAAGTTTTGGGTTGGACTGCAGTACCAAATGTTACACTGAAAACAAACCCTGTCCTTTCCTTCTGTGATATTCTGCTATGTGTTTGTGTACTCTTGTGAATTTGTGTTTTTCCTGTCAGATATGTGTTTAGCTAATAAGATTTATGTTGCAGAATTTTTCTGATAATATGTTATTTACCTTGTAAAGATGCTTAGACATTATTTATTCTGTTTTGTTTTAATGATCATGTGTGAAATTAATGTTTCAAGAGCTATTCTCATTATTTTAATTATTTACTTATGTCATAATTCCTGTAACACTGATATATATGTCTATTTCTATTCTTTTGCAAAGCTTGTATTACTACAAGTGTTATCTGTACTATTATGTTCTTTAATGATGTTTCTTGTACCTTTGTAATTGTTTTGTTATGTTGTAAATTTATAATAATATAGACACCAGTTCTTCAAATTAAGTTAGATTTCACTGCACACGTTTCTGTTGGTCATAGTAATGCACAATATGTGAGAAGTTGGGACTGTTAGTGTTTTCACATGTGTTAATAATTCAGCAAGGGACTGGATAACAGCATTGCTGGTTCTAAGGACATTTCAAAAAAAATTTTTTTGAGTGCACAAGTGGTGGTTCATGGACTTGCTATATTGTCCACAAGACTCTTCGATGGTGATTGTGCACCTCCACAGTCGCAACAGATGGCTGCTAGCCATCTCTACAAGGACTACAGTGGGTCTACACCTTTGATGACTCACCAATACCATTATTTCTACAAGGGCTACAGTGGGTCTGCACCTCTGGTGGCCCACCAATACCGTAATCTCTAACAAGACTACAGTGGTCTGTTCTGTGATGACCTAGCTACCAATATTCTTCAAAACTTCGACTGACTCTGCAGTGGGTTTGCTCTGTTGTGGCCCATTAACTGTCAGCATGTCAAGAGTCAGCACTGTCTTTCCGTTGGAAGGACAACACTACTTCTTCAAGACTGCATGGAAATCCACTACTTCCGTGTGCATTCTCTTTTACTGCTCAAACTTTGAGAAAAAAAAAACAACATTGCAATTTTACTGTGATGAATGATCAGGACTGTCTTTATGGACTGTGAGAAAATTTTAGCTTTTGACCAACATTGTATCAATAAGTGTGTGCATTTGATATCTTTGTTATTGTAATTATGAAAAATTTTATCAAATCATTATTGGCCACTGCACAAAACAATTTGTAAAATTTTTGTGGGGAGCATGGGGGCTATGTAAGTAGGCTGTTTATGTTTTCTTATTGGCAACGTTACGTAGCGCTCTGTATGAAAATCACTGGCTGTGCTGTGTGCAGTCTGTGGCTAGTTTGCATTGTTGTCTGCCATTGTAGTGTTGGGCAGCTGGATGTGAACAGCACATAGCGTTGCGCAGTTGGAGGTGAGCCGCCAGCAGTGGTGGATGTGGGAAGAGAGATGGCGGAGTTTTGAAATTTGTAAGGCTGGATGTCATGAACTGCTATATATATATTATGACTTTTGAACACTAGTAAGGTAAATACATTGTTTGTTCTCTATCAGAATCTTTCATTTGCTAACTATGCCTATTAGTAGTTAGTGCCTTCAGTATTTTGAATCTTTTATTTAGCTGGCAGTAGTGGCGCTCGCTGTATTGCAGTAGTTCGAGTAACGAAGATTTTTGGTGAGGTAAGTGATTTGTGAAAGGTATACTTTAATGTTAGTCAGGGCCATTCTTTTTTAGGGATTATTGAAAGTCAGATTGCGTTGCGCTAAAAATATTGTGTGTCAGTTTAAACACAGTCATGTATAATTTTTCTAAGGGGACGTTTCACTACTTAAACCTAACTAACCTAAGGACATCACACACATCTATGCCCGAGGCAGCGCGGTTCTAGACTGTAGCGCCTACAACCGCTCGGCCAGCTCGGACGGCTAAAGCTTAATTACAAACATCCAATACAATTCGTGATGTGAGCGCCCATTTTCCTGGTGACTGCAAAACGATCTCCGATGGCTATTCGAAAAGTAATTTCCTATCGGTCGCCAAATGGGAACCACTCTTAAATTAAGTTTTATCTGCAACAGTTAGCGACACTTTCCAGTCACTTATCTGCGTAGTTATCGCTCCGATGTAGACATTTTTTGTGGCGTTGTACCAACTTTACAATACCTTTGTCAAAGCAGGCAGCCACGTTTGCTTTTCGCCAATTCTCTACGGTCACTGCCAAAACGTTGTTTTCACAGCCAGCAGTTCATGCGAGCACAGACGAAACTCAGCGGGAGCCTATTACAGGCAGTATTGTTGGTGATCAAACACTTCCCATCGAAAACGCTGCAAGAGTATCTTCAATGCGCCTGCAGACTGACGTCGAGTATTGTCACGAAGAAGGAGCTGTATGACAGTCATGTGGGCTGCCTGAAATCAGGCGAAATCTATCACCAGGCCCTCTTACTTGGCGGGATGCACTGTTTTCCTAGGCAACATTAAGTGCTCACCGTGCGCTCAGAACTGAAAACAGCGACGGGGGCAACAGCAGATCATCAGTGGCGGCCTGCAACGGTTAAATCCCGCTACAGCGATGTCTTTTCTCGGCAGCATATCTTGATTCGCCAATCAAATTATTTCACGGGAATCAGAGATGCTGCTGTCCTTACCGGACACCAAGACTCAGGCTTTGGAAGGGCCGGCGATGCGGTCATTTGTCCTCATTATACGGAGGTGTCAGTAGACTTGTCTCCACACTGGTATCTCACTCGTGATCAGTTCCCCTTATCTTCGCACTTTCCATCAGTGCAGGACGCCATGGAGCAGTTGAAATAGGTTACATGTAATGGCTCGGTGATGCAAGAGTCGCAGCATTACGCATTAGCTGCATTCGTACGTTCGATTAGGGCTCGGATACGTGTAGAAATGTATTACTATTGGCTCCCTGCGTTCTGCGACGTTGCACTCCTTACGTGTCCAGATACCGGCTGCAGCACAAGCAATAAGCCGGATCTGATTCTCTGCCGTCTGCGCCGAGTAATAACTTTAAAAATTTGTATGCGCACTCAGTAAATGAATTTGGTGTACAACAATGATTCGAAAAGCCTTTGATCATTCCAATTATTTGTGTTGTTAATCAAAATTAGAGCCACATTCTGGGCTCAAAATTCTGATCAGTTGGTTTCCACAGGTCCTCACTTGTATCTTAACGTTAACGTGCAAGAGGGTAGGTACTAATTCGACACGTGGTCTGGCCCACATGGACGTTATTGCTTGCCAAATCTTTCTTTATTAATTTGTACACTGTTTCTCAATATGTTTTTCCGTGCTTTTTATGATACTGGGAATAGTTGGTAGTTGTTTTATAGGCCCTCTGCATTATCTTCCGCGATCCTTAGTCAATACATCTACATCTACATTTATACTACGCAAGCCACCCAACAGTGAGTGGCGGAGGGCACTTTACGTGCCACTGTCATTACCTCCCTTTCCTGTTCCAGTCGCGTATGGTTCGCGGAAGAACGATTGCCGGAAAGCCTCTGTGCACGCTCGAATCTCTCTTATTTTACATTCGTGATCTCCTCGGGAGGTATAAGCAGGGGGAAGCAATATATTCGATACCTCATCCAGAAACGCACCAACCTGGACAGCAAGCTACACCGCGATGCAGAGCCACACTCTTGCAGAGTCTGCCACTTGAGTTTGTTAAACATCTCCGTAACGGTATCACGCTTACCAAAGAACCCTGTGACGAAACGCGCCGCTCTTATTTGGATCTTCTCTATCTCCTCTGTCAACCCGACCTGGTATGGATCCCACACCGATGAGTAATATTCAAGTATAGGTCGAACGAGTGTTTTGTAAACCACCTGCTTTGCTGATGGACTACATTTTCTAAGGACTCTCCCAATGAATCTCAACCTGGCACCCGCCTTACCTTTCCCATGCTCACTATCTTGTCTTTCTGTAACCTGTCTCCTTACCAGAGGTTGCTACTGCATGTCCATGGGGTCGGTGGGTGGCTCCTTGTTTCTCTCTCTCTCTCTCTCTCTCTGTCCACCCCTGCCCCTCTCTGTTTCTATCTCTCTCTCTCTCTCTCTCTCTCTCTCTGAGTCATCAGTCTCCTAACTGCTTTGAAGCGGTCTACCACGAATTCCTGTCCTGTGCCAACATTTTCATCTGCAACTTGTAACCTAACATAGATTGTCAAATTAGTTGCCCCTCCAGTACCATGAGAATTATTCCCTAAAGTTTTAACACATGTCCATCACCCCGTCCTTTCTTCAAGTCAGTCTTTTCCATATATTCCTTTCAACGCCGAATCTGAAGAGAACCTCCATATTCCTTATCTTATGAATCCACCTAAGTTTCAGCATTTTTCTGTAGCACCACATCTCAACTGCTTCTCTTCTCTTCTGTTCCGGCTTCCCCATAGTCCATGTTTCACTACCATACAACTTTGTGCTCCAGACGTACGTCATGCCTTGCGTTAAATTCCAAACCTCTCTGCAGTATCTCACGAAGTGAGGTCATGTAACAATGTTGATGGTGATCTGACCTTCGCATGTAGACGTCAAGACCGGCGCGCCTCTACGCCATGCGGCAGGAGTAGCCTATGTGATGGCACCGCGTTTCACCTCTGTCCTTTCTGCCACCACACAGCGCAAACATACCATCACACTGTCTATTTTCAATAAGATGAACTGTCAATTAACAGCTTGCTGAAGAAAATTTTAATCCCTGGCATGCAGAGACCAGTACTTACAGCAGAATCAAATGGTAAACAGATTTTCAGATGTTTGGGGTAAGTCGGCTTCACAAGAATGCGTCTTACTTTACTATGTAGACACTTGTGGCTGCACCGTTGATGGTTAGTTCGTTCCCCCAGATTCCTAAGAGTGGTTACCAGAATTTGTTTCATAAACAACTAAACAATCTTAAAGGCCTACGCGGGTTCTGGATCATAACTGAATTTACCAAAGACGCGAATTACGTACAGGCAGAATGTTGAGTGAAGTTTGTTGTACGCTTGTTCTAGCTTAAAGAGGAGTGGTTGTGGCAGTTATTACGAGGAGAACACAGCAAGTGCTATAACCAGATTTCCCACTTACTTTGCTCATTGGCAGAGGGGTCAAAATTAGCGAACAGGTGTCTCGGCTTAGGCGTCGATATTCGATCGTTTCTGAAAAAACTACGGTCACAATTTTCGACGTATTTTCAATGTACTTTGTGTGTACTATACTGCGCGCTGTTACCAGGCGAAATAGTGGCTCAGCGGTTAGCGTGGCGGCTTTTTTCCTTTTTTTTATTTTGCGTTCCGTGTTCGAAGCCCAGTTAGTGTTTTTATTTTATTTTTATTGTTTTCATTTATCTCCCATGTCCTTAGCAGATTACTACACGAATGTTTCTTATCAAATAAGGGGATACAAGGGCGTTTCATAAATTGTAAAATTACAACTGAATTTCACAATAAGTGTCACACATTTAGTATATTGTATATAAGTGTATGAGGGGCTACAATTTTTTTTCAGTTCTCATATTATAATATTTCATTCTCATGTCAGTTCTTATATTCTTTTATTTTATTCATATGTCTATTCTTCAGGAAATTCACCAGGCGTTGTCGTGGCCGCTGCATTATGTCTACTGTTGGAAACACCCTTCAAGCGTGTCTACTCGATTGTTGAAAAATCACTGAAAATAGTCACATATATTTAAATATCTGGCAATACGCATTCGCGATTTACTGTGGAACGACCACATAAAAGCTAATCACAGGAAAGGCAAATACAAGACTGAGATTCACTGCAAGAAATCTCGGGAGGCAGTTTACAAAACCGTCATTCGACAGATACTTGATTGTTGTTCAGAAGTCTGTGATCCCTACTAAGCGGTACTGGTAGAGAAGACGAAAACAAGAGCAGCACGTTTCGTCAAAGATTCACTTAGTAAGAACGAAAGCTTCGCGCATACGCTTATTCAGTTTCAGTGGGAGATGTTACAAGAGAGGACTTGTACAACACTTCGTGGCTTAGTGTTAAAAGTCCTGGAGCATATTTTCCTAGAAGAGTGCAGCGTATATTTATTCTTCCTACGTTTACTTCGCGAAAAGACGATGAAAGTAAAATTAGCTTCGAGATCACACGTTCTTCACACCATTCGCGGGTAGGAGTAACAGTGGTACACACTGCACACCATAAGGCGGCTTGTTGATTGTATAACCACAATACAGTGGCAAAAACATCGTGAATTTACTTATATAATGTGGGTGTAGAACGCTGGAAAAAAAACTGGAGAAAAAGAAAAGGGATCTCCACAGAAACAGAATAGACATACGAATAGAAGTTCCTGAGATACAGCATGCAAATAACTGTATAAGTAAGAAGGGAAAATTACAGCTTAGTATAAGAATTATCTTTGAAAGAACTCCTAGGACCATTTCATTCCAATGCGTACAAGCTTCGAAAGTAAGTGTACAATTCCTCAGAAACATTCCAAATTCGGTGTATAAGTCCACTAGCTAGATTCAGTCTGCACAACGAAGGACGTTCTGTTCAAAGCGACATTCTTAGTGTCGGGGGAAGCAACAGCTACCGTAGCTGTTTCATAGACTACATGGTGGTCCTACCAGATTCCACAAGCAGCTTGAAGTAGCTTGTACTCAGAGGAAAGAACTGTCTGCTAAAAGGGCACGTGATGGCTAAGTAATCAAACTCATTGGAAGGTAAACGTAGTGGCGAAGTCCTTTCGTGACCGAAGTCAGTGTTTTGATTGAAGCAGAGGACGTCGCTCGCTCAGATGACTCATCAGGTTCAAAGCGGACGCAGGCTGTGATCGTTGCCAGCGTTAGTACGCAAATCAATGCAAAGTGCATGCGGTTTTCACGTTGTTGTCCCAGTCACGACCGAGGTGAACGTTGTGCTGCATCAGTAGCGCCTGGCTGCGATGGCGTGCATTTGAATCTCGTGTGGACCCCTCATTTTCATGTTACGTTTCATCTCTCTGGAATGGTAAAGCAGTGGGGGCAACGACCCGATAGTTTGCTCCCTTTGGAATGCGAAAGCAACCGCTGAAAATGAAATACATTTCACATCTTAGCTGTAAGAGATTTGTCATTGGCGAAATTTAAATACTACTATGATGACAAAGACCTTTATGACGCGGAAATGAAGGAAAGTTCTAAAGTTCATCTTTTTGTACAGGTCAAATTACTATTAAAATACTGAATTGGACTCAGTTCTAATGTCTCTTGAAGTTCAAGTATAGATATTAATATATATACATCAAGCTCCAGACATCCTGGTTAATGCGGACGAGAGACTGTATGGATAACCGAAATTACTGATAATCCAAAATCGACATGTTTTTACTGGAAATCGCCATTTACTGTCATGGCTTCCGCGGTTAACTTGCAGCGCCAAATTCTGATAAAATCCCAAACCTTCCGTGACTGCCTCCACCATCGTCTCAGGGGATGATTGTCGTGAAATGGCAAGGCTTCCACTTTAAGCCACAACTTGTGAACTACGTACAGCTCTCTCTTAATTATGTGCACTGCGGACATGGTAAAGCGGGACATGTGAACTGCGGACAGAGAATTAATCAGCCAGTTAGAGGTGCCTAGGAGACACCACGAGGATGCTGGGCGATTGTGTCCTATATTCGCCACCGAAATTATAACTAAAACATGAATCAACAAACACATCACTAACAAGCATCAAATCGTCGAAAACAAGTCGTCCAGTTCCTTCTTCTTTTCGTGTGGACAAACATTTGAAGGTAATACTTTTTAACAAAACCGAACCGATCAGTGACTCCTTTCTTCTGGTCTTCCATCTGCTCCCGTCGAAATACTTCCTTCTCAACAGATTTTTCGATGGGTTGGCACTGTTCACACCCCTGATGTTCACGTATGTGCCTGCTTGCACCTCGAGCAGAGTCTCCGCAAAACGATAGACAGAAGGATGGGCAGAATAAAACGAACCGTTCAGTTTAGAATTGAACGCTACACAATTGTTGGTGGTGCAACGCAGGTGAGTGAGTGTTCGGCCCAGATAATTGACTAAAACAAGGCATCGAGGGATATACACACGTTGATACGTAGACGGTAAATTTTGCTAATGCAGATTTCTGTTCCAACACTTGCTCCCCTTCTTACCACACCCCGTCACCACCGATAGTTGACATGAAATTATCAGTGAAGCACTCTGTCGCCTCATCTGGACTAAAAAAAAGTCAGCGCGAAGGAATATTTCAAGTAATGACTGCTTCATGAGTGGTAATTTCAAATTAGATTAAAGCATCTTTCGTAGCGTGAGAATTTTGCCCAGCATGCTGTAAAGCTGCCGTGTATGAACACGTACGTTTATCAGCCAGAAGGACGAATGCAAGAGGACACATAGATATTATGTTTCAGACGTGAATGGTGAATAACTGTGCGAAGTACCATCTTGTACGCACCATCCACATATATTTGCGAAACCTCACTCAGTATCTTCAAATACCTTGAACATTTAATCACGTTCTTTACATCGTCGTTCACTATCAAAAGCTTCAAATAAAATGGAATGAAACTGAGTGGATGAGCAGAGCGACGTTTCTCGAAAGTGAGTAAATGACAATCCACAGTTCACAAATTTCGACAGCGACACTCCAGATGCGATTATAGGATTAATTAGTAGGCCTGTAAGCCGGTTCGGTCCGTAGTTCACATGGCAACATAACGAGGTGAAACCCGGTGTACGCAGTCACATGCAGCCCTTTAAGACCAGAGGACGGAATCTCTTTGGCTAGGCTATGCCATAATGACTCAGGGACAGGAGGTTTATTTAGGTGGTGTTCTTTTCATCCAAAGATTACGGATAGGCTCACTGCCTTGCGTCGCTTGCAACACAACCACCCACATAAAGCGGTAAACTATTTGAAGTCTTTCTTTGTTATTTTTCTTTGCCAAGCAGACGATTCCATGCTGTTTACTGTATACAGTAACGGGCCTCGTGATCTAGTAGTAAACGGCGTGCTGTAAACACAGAGATCGTGGGATCGAATTCCGGCCGAACAATGGGAAGTTATCTAGCCTTCACCTCTCAAAGATATGAAGAGTCGCCAGGAATGGCACGTAGTTCGGGTTCCACGTTGATCTGTAGGTCCACTTTCCAGATTTGCACAACTGGGGTATTTGAGGGACAATCAAGGCGCTGAAGTGGCGTCCAGCTGATAGATTAGCACTCGGCCCTTGAGCCACACAAAATCATTGCTACATGTCACACTGCGTTACTTGTGCGTAACTCGTCGGAAACATAGTTTTCTGTTTCTGTCACTCTAGTCATTCTTTCGTGACTGTAGTTCTCATTTCCCGGAGAGCCAAAACGTCGGTAAGTCGAACGAATTGCGTCCTGTACACTCTGATAGAAGATCAAAGCATTTCAGTGCCTGGATGTGGGTGATAACGGGTTCATCGATCAAGTCGACTTCTCTCTCTTCCTCTGCTGAAAATGGTTCCAAGAGTACCGGAACCCGTGCAGAACATTGGAAAAGAGATTAACATATACATCATTTCTGTCCTTGTTATTGCTCATGAAAACCACACATTGCATGTTGTACCAACATGCAGCGAGACCTTCAGACGTGGTGATCCAGATTGCTGTGCACAGCGGTACCTCTAATGCCCAGTAGCACGTCCTCCTCCACTGTTCATCCGGATTGTCCCACTCCTCAATGGCGATTCGGCGTAGATCCCTCAGACTGGTTAGTGGGTCACGTCGTCCTTTAACAGCCCTTTTCAATCTATCCCGGTCATGTTCGATAGGGTTCATTTCTGGAGAACATGTTGGCCACTCTAGTCGAGCTATGCCGTTATCCTGAAGGAAATCATTCACATGATGCACACGATGGAGCCGTGAATTGTCGTCCAAGAAGACGAATGTCTCACCAGTATGAGGCCGATATGTTTGCACTACATGTCGGAGGATGGCATTCACGTATTGTACAGCCATTACGCTGCCTGCCATTAACACCAGCGGCGTACGTCAGCCCCACATAATGGCAGCCAAAACAGCAGGGAACCTCCACCTTCCTGCACTTGCTGGACAGTGTGTCTAAGGCCCTCAGCCGGACAGGGTTGCCTCCAAATACGTCTCCGACGATCGTCTGGTTGATGGCATATGCGGCACTCATCGGTGAAGAGAACGTGATGCCAATCGTGAGTGGTCCATTCGGCATGCTGTCGGGCTCATATGTACCGCGCTGCATGTGTCGTGGTTGAAAAGACCGCCATTGACGTCGGGAGTGAAGTTGTGCATCATGCAGTCTATTGTGCTCAGTTTGAGTCGTAACACGACGTCCTGTGGCTGCACGAAAAGCATTATTGAGCATGGTGGCGTTGCTATCAGGGTTCCCCCGAGCCATAATCCGTAGGTAGCGGTCATTCATAGCGATAGTAGCCCTTGCATGGCCTGAGCGAGGCATGTCGTCGACAGTTTCCATCTCTCCTCCATGCCCTTCTGTTCTCCATGCCCGAGGACGGTTCACTCTGAGACGCCTGGACACTTCCCTTGTTGAGAGTCCTTCCTGGCACAAAGTAACAGTGCGGACGCGATCAAACCGAGGTATCGAGCGTCTAGGCATGGTTGAACTACAGACAACATGAGCCGTGTACCTCCTTCGTGATGGAATGACTGGAACTGATCGGCTGTCGGACCCCCTCCGATTAACAGGCGCTGCTCATGCATGGTTGTTTACATCTTTGGACGGGTTTAGTGACATCGCTGAACGTTCAAAGGGACTGTGTCCGTGTTACAGTATCCACAGTCAACGTCTATCTTCAGGAGTTCTGGGAACCGGGGTGATGCGAAACTTTTTTTGATGTGTGTACCTGCTGAGAATCACTTCCTCGACTGCCTGAACATTGTCATCCGTGGTCAATGTCGATGGCACTACTTCTCTATCGGCATCACCGACGCCTGTGCAGCCTTTGTCAAACTGTCAGTACCATTTGAGGACAGCTGGAAGCAACAGAGCATTTACCCCATATACCGCCATAATTTCACGATGAATCTGTGTGCAGTTTACGCGCTTTGCCCACACGAATCGTACTGTCCGCGCACATCAACTTTCGACGTACGTTTCCTGTAGTCGCGCCATTTCACTCCCACAATGATGCACGAATCATCTGTGCACCAGCAGAGCCGTGCAAGCAAGTAACCCGGAACATGTAACCTCATGTCACAATGCACAGTCATGTTGCGAATTGGTCTTAGTGTGTGACAACATGTGTGTCTTACTTTTTAAACTCTTGTCGTAAAAGAATACTTCTGACTTCGATTTTTATTTTTTTCTAAAATAGCCGAACAATGTACACGCCATCCGAAAATAATCAACAACATGTTGTACTGTCAGGACAATTAGATGGTTGATGATGGTTGCTGAGACAACAAATCGTTAATGCAGTATTGCAGTTGTAATTTAGTCCATTAGATAAGCATTTATAAGAAAAATGTATCAAATCACGGTAGGTTCCACCATCGAGACACAAAGTCCTGCGTTTAAGTCTCTGTGGTTCCGCCGTGTGTGTTTCGGTTCCTTTGTTCAGAAGAAATTTCAGTGGCCAAATATGTTGACCCCACATTCTGAATACTTTAACGTACGAACTGTTTGCGATAAGTTTGAGTTCACATGGTATCACGTAACAGATTCAACAGCAGCCGCTAAGCAAACACGTAATATATCTAAAACATTGTTATTCATTTGAATTTTCTGCTACTGTTCAGTTTTATTTTTTTATGTTTAATTTAATATAGCGCAGCGCGTTTTGAGCGCGTTCTGCCGTCTTCAGACGTTTATGCAAACAGAAAATTGTTACTTAAAAATAAACTGCCTGGAACTAGATTGACATAGTGTTCGCTAGCGTGGTACCAAAATCGAAATGAACAACCGTCATGTAGAAAAGTGTATCGCATGTTTTTCGCGACATTATAACTGAAGCAAAACTACCTGCATCTGACACACAGGCTGCCATATGAGTCATGATGAACATCGAGACACAGCTCCGTACCAGCAGAAGACATCACCGAACGTCAACTTCTGGCAAACCACTGCCTCCTATCCCTCCAAATACCATAACAGTCACGCCACCAGCGAACAGCAAACAAAAAATTCTACGTTAATCTAGTTTAAGACAATTTTTTCTGTAGGCGTAAAAGCTTGACGATGTGCCGAAAACGCTCGAAATACGTTGCGTTATGGTAAATTAAACACAAGACAAATAAAAGTGACTGATAGCAGAAAATAAAAATAAATAATTAGTCCAAACTGCCACGGTTCCTAAACGTTGCTATTATTGTCACAATAAAACATCAAAAGCATATTTAGGCATCGGAAGGTAAGCACGTCTGAAACTGAAAGGATTTCTTAAGTACTGAGTCACTGAAACCTTTAAAATTATAAGAATTTTGGATGAAATCTTTCGCTTTGAAACAGAACGTACATTGTTTTGAAATTACCTGGCAGGTTGAAACTGTATGACGCATCAGGACTGGAGCCAGAAACAGTGGCTTTGCGGATCATTCATTTGTCTCTCCAGTTATCCTTGCACGATCCATATCGTTTTATTCTAACACAACCTCTCTTCTTATCGCGGCGCGTTGTAGCCGCGTGATTTGAGGCGCCTTGCCACGGTTCTCGCGGCATCCCTCGTCGGAGGTTCGACTCCTCCCTCGGACATGGGTGTGTGTGTTGTCCTTAGCGTAAGTTAGATTAAATAGTGCGTAAGACTAAGGACCGATGACCTCAGCAGTTTGGTCCCGTAGGAACTTACCACAAATTTCCAATTTCTTCTTATAAATGTACCCACTCACAAGCGCGCCCACTTACTTTGCGGGAGACCCTATAGTGACCAATTCTGGAGCACGAAGACGGCAAGAGCTGACAAGTGCGAAAATTATAGCACACTCAGCTTAACAGCTCATGCATCCATGTTGCTTACGACAATAATATACAAAAGAATGGAAAAGAAAATTGAGGGTGCGCTAGATGACGAGCAGTTTGGCTTTAGGAAAGGTAAATGCACGAGAGAGGCAATTCTGACCTTGTGGTCAATAATGGAAGAAAGACTAAAGAAAAATAAAGACACGTTCATATGATTTGTCGACCGGGAAAAAGCACTCGACAATGTAAAATGATGCAAGATGTTTGAAATTCTGAAAAAAGTAGGGGTGAGGTGTAGGGAGAGAAGGGCCATATACAATGTGTACAATATCCAAGAGGGAATAATAAGACTGGACGCCCAAGAACGAACTGCTCGTATTAAAAAGGGTTCAAATGGCTCTGAGCACTATGGGACTTAACATCTGTGGTCATCAGTCCCCTAGAACTTAGAACCACTTAAACCTAACTAACGTAAGGACATCACATACATCCATTCCCGAGGCAGGATTCGAACCTGCGACCGTAGCAGTCCCCCGGTTCCGGACTGAGCGCCTAGAACCGCTATACCACCGCGGCCGGCCTGGTGTAAGACAAGGATGTAGCCTTTCACCCCTACTGTTCAGTCTGTACTCCGAGAAAGCAATGATGGAAATAAAAGAATGGTTCAGGAATAGAATTAAAATTCAAGGTGAAAGGATATCAATGATACAATTCGCTGCTGACATTGATATCTTGAGTGAAAGTGAAGAATAATTACATGATCTTCTGAACGGAATGAAGAGTCTAACGAGTACACAGTATGGACTGAGAGTAAATCGAACAAAGACGAAGGCAATGAGAAGAAGTAGAAATGACAACAGAGAGAAACATCAGGATTGATGGTCATGACGGAGACGAAGTTAAAGAATTCTGCTACCAAGGCACTAAAATAACAAATGATGGACGGAACAAGGAGGTCATCAAAAGTAGACTAGCAATGGCAAAAAGGGATTTCCTAGCAAAGAGAAGTCTACTGATATCAAATATCGGCCTTGATTTGAGGAAGAAATTTCTGAGAATGTATGTCTGGAGAACAGCGTTGTGTGGTAGTGAAACATGGACTGTGGGAAAACCGGAACAGAAGAGAATCGAACCATCTGAGATGTGGTGCTACAGTCGAATGTTGAAAATTAGGTGAACTGATAAGGTAAGGAATGAGGAGGTTCTGCGCAGAATCGGAGAGGAAAGGAGTATGTGGAAAACACTGAAAGGAGAAGGGACAGGATGATAGGACATCTGTTAAGACTGAAAAAAAAAGACTTCCATGGTACTAGAGGGAGCTGTAGAGGGCAAAAACTTTAGAGGAAGACAGAAATTGGAATACTTCCAGCAAATAACTGAGGACGTAGGTTGCAAGTGCTACTCTGAGATGAAGAGTAGAGGAGAGGAATTCGTGGCGGCAACATCAATCCAGTTAAAAGACTGATAAAAAATAAGGCCCACTATCAGCGTTATGATCTCTGAATCGGTATGAGGTTGCATGATAACAATTTTTTATTATGATGCAAGTAACACAAGTAGCTTGAAAATGCGCAAGGGAGTGAAATTATATGTAACTAACTCATGAGATAAAGTGAGTATTTCAATATAATAACAGCACAGTCAGAGAAATGCACAAGATATGAGAGGACATTGAACTAGTTGGTAGAAAGACTGCTACATTGAAAATAGGTCAGTACAGTCCATGCGAAAGTATAACAAAAAATGGTTCAAATGGCTGTGAGCACTATGGGACTTAACTTCTGTGGTCATCAGTCCCCTAGAACTTAGAACTACTTAAACCTAACTAACCTAAGGACATCACACACATCCATGCCCGAGGCAGGATTCGAACCTGCGACCGTAGCAATCACGCGGTTCCGGACTGAGTGCCTTAACCGCGAGACCATCGCTGCCGGCTGAAAGTATAACAGAAATGATTTGAGTATGAAGTGGGGATTTCTTTTTCACGATAACCTGACGAGTAAATTTATAAAACCTTTATTTCAGGATAATTAGCGAAACTTCTGCTGCCACCATCGAAACCGTGTACAGAGATGATGAAAATTTGATATGAGAGACTGATACCAGGACAGGGGAATATAGACCATTTTTCCAACGCTCAGTATGAGAACTGAATAGGACAGAAAATGAATAATATTTCTACAAATTTCCATCTGCAACGCACTTTAGATGCAGCTGCAGATGCTGAAACTGGATATCGCGGATTTCATAGGAGCGGCCTAAGCATTATTTCAAGAAGGAATCTTTCCGGGACTCGTATTTCGATCATTTCCTTCCCAGGTAATGGTCTTACCTGCTGATCTGTCATCCACAGCTTCATTACATGTTCTTTATCTACATTTTGAGGGCCAAGGGCTGGATTCGAGTCCTCGTGCAGTTTTCAGTTTTAATCTTCCTAGGAAGCTTCAGAATGGAGCTCATTTGCTGAAGAGTGAGAGAGTCGTTCTCCACATTATCCGTCGTGTCCCTTGTCCCAGGAAATGCTGCTCCTAAAAGGAGTTTTGAAGGTAGGAGCAAAACTAACTGAATAAATGAAGTTCTGCGTGCGATCTATGGGTGGTGCCCAGGCATCTCAGTATGTATGAGTGCTCTCCATAAAAGGCAATAATACACATGGTTCCAGTATCATAACGATTCGCTGTTTTATTTCGTCAGGAACTCTCATTACAGCAAATGTGACAAAATATTGCTTCCTATGTCTGAAACAATCAGATAATTGTACATTAGTCTCATCTACCAGCTCTCATTGGCGCAGTACAAATTAATACGTTATAAAGCACGGAGTAAGGAAAAATGAAGTAATAGGGGAAGCTATTCGGGAAACCCAAAGTATACCTGTAAGTACTAAGGGTTTTTAAGATGCAAGTCTTAGACTTCACATTCGAGAAATACCCCACCTTCTTCCTATTACTTTCGCTGCAGACTCTAACACATGGCTCTGCAACTAACTCTAAGGCCTCAAAAGTATTCTGAAGAAGAAGTAAAGGTTTCATTTAATAAAATATCATTATCGGCCAACAACAAACCGATGTTGATCATATAAGCAGACTTGCTTCTTTGTGTACTGTCACATATCACAGTTCTAGTGTCGACACAGACAAGGCTTTTGAATGTTATTGAATTTAACAGCTTGGTTTACACATTCTTACGTATAAGAAAAAGTAATGTGTTCAGACGTTCGGTCACGTTTGAGTACTTGTTCGTGAGTGAATTAGATTTTGTGAAGTCAGGCAAAATTTACTGATCCGAGGAGTTTCGTTATCGGGGAACTTCCATTGCTGTACCTCTTGAATACTTGTTCCATGATCCTCATTCTATGCATACGCCCTTCACTGTTTGAGTCCTGCCTCGGACTGTATTTAAAAGAAGGCTTCCGCGGCTTCTTATGAATCCTCTTTCTGTTTACTGTAATTACCTGCATAGTATTAGGGTCATTCAGAAAGAAACGAGGCGGTGGCTACAAAATAAAAACTGTTGAAGAGATAGCAATGCCACTGCCTACGCAGAAAGATGTTGTCCTTACAATAGCGCTGTGGGGCCAAACTCATCTCTGGACAGACGTGGGTGATCACCCACATGACGACAGATCGAACACGTGCAAACGTCGATCGTCCATTGCACTCAATAGTGCTGAAAACACATAAATGGTGGCTGCAAAAGTAGAGCAACTGGATGCAGTGCGTTTCGTGACAGCGGGAGGAGTGCGGGGAACGGAAATTCGTCAAAGAAAGCACAAGTGTACGAAGAGTCAAGGCGTGGCACAAACGATTCAAGGAAGGACGGACGTCGTTGGCCGATGACGCGCGACGTGGAACGCCACATCACATTACCGATACCATTATCAAGCAGTTGGATGCCCTCATTATTCAAGACCACTACCCCAGAGGTCGGAGTGAACGTCGGAATTGCAATGCACACTCAGTCCCCTCCATATACATGCATCATTCTTCGACGAGTTTCCGTCCCCCTCGCTCGGGAAACACACTACACCTCACTCCTCTTCTTTTGAAGCCCGCATTTCTGTGTCCAACACTACTGAATGTAGTAGACGACGTGTCACGTTCTCTCTCTGACGTCACGCGGGAATGATTAGTTAGAGGGACCTCTAACTACGAGTTTGGTGCCTCAGCGCTGTTTTAAGGACCACGCCTTCTGCCGAAGGCGATGAGGTTAGAATCCCTACAGCGGTTTTCATTTTACACCCTATGCTCGCTTCTTTTTAATTTGTTCAAAATGGTCGACGCTATTATTATTATCTCTACTTCGCTAACTTCTGATTATTGATTCATTCCTTGAAACGTTCATATTGCAGTCATTCACTGAGGTGAAAAGTCATGGGATACCTACTAATATCATGATGGACCTCTTTTTCCCGTCGTAGTGCAGCAATTCGACGTGGCGCGGATTCAAAATGTCGCTGGAAACCCCTTCAAAAATATTGCTGCCTATGTAGCAGTCCAAAATTGTTAAACAGTTGCCAGCGCAAGATTTTGTGTATAAACTGATATCTCTGTTATGTCCCATAAATGTTCGATGGGATTCAAGTCGGGAGACCTGGATGCCAAAATCATTCGCTAGAATTGTGTAGAATGTTCTTCAAGCCAGTTACGAGCAACTGTGGCCCGATGAGATTGCGCTCTGCCATCCATGAAAATTCTACCGATTGGGAACATGAAGTCCATGAATGGCTGAAAATGGTCTCCAAGGAGCCGAGAATAACCGTTTCCAGTCAATGATCAGTTCATTTGGACCAGAACAGCCAGTTTATTCCATGTGAACACAGCCCACATCATTACAGAGCCGTTTGAAGTCTAGTTCCGGACACGGAAAGTAAGAATTACAGAGCCACCACCAACAGGCACACTGCCTTGTTGACAACTTCAGTCCACGGCTTCGTGAACTCTGCGCCACACTCGAATCCTACCATCAGCTCTTATCAATTAAAATCGGAAATCTCTAATCAGTCCACGATTTTCTAGTCGTCTAGAGTCAAATCGATATTGTCACGAGTCCAGGAGAGGCGTTGCAGGCGATGTCGTGTTTTTAGCAAAGGTACTCGCGTCGGTCGTCTATTGCCATAGCCCAATAACAACAGATTTCGCCGCACTGTTCTAATGGACCGTTTATCTTAGTCCCACATTGATTTCTGCGGTTATTTCACGCAGTTTTGCTTATCTGTAAGCGCTGACAACTAGACCCAAACGCTGCTGTTCTCTGTCGTTAAGTGAAGTACGTCGGCCACTTCGCTGTCCATGATGAGAAATAATACCTGAAATTTAATATTCTCGGCGCACTCTTGACACTGGGAATTTCGGAATACTGAATTCCCTAACTATTTCCAAAATGGAACATCCCATTGAAAGATTACCGTCAAACCTCCTTGACGAGGGACGCCAGGTGAAAATTGATGTCGTCAAGCCCTGAATGAAAATTGTGCAACGGATAACTGGGGAGGGGAGCTTGAGAGCGCTACCTAGAGAGCGTGCCCTTTCTGTACGAAACTAGGCAAGGGGCTGGAGGGCTCACACGCTGATGTGTGGGTCCCTGCATTCTATATCTTTTATTTTAAATGAATTATTTTAACTTGACTCCTTTGTGATTTTTAGAATATGTTAAAGATTGATGACAGTTGATTACCTATTTATTTTAAACATTATCACTCGACTTTACAGCGATTGAAGCAATTGTTCCAGTTTACAGATATTACAATATTACAACTTATAGCTCGGATATATTATATACTAATCTGCACGCACATTTCTACGGGCAAAACGGAATTGCGTTGGCCAAATGTATACCACCAAAGTCTGCCAATATTTTACGTAGGACATCCACTATGTGAGGAGGATAACGGGCAAAGTGGGGAGCAGATACATTAACTCAGGGGGGTCAAATTTCCGAAATTAAACGAGAACATTCATTTCCTTGCACAATCCGAAGCTGGAAATAAAATAATTAGCGCAAATATTCAAATACCTCTCTTCCACGCATGAGCATCGAGACAGACGCACTGAGGGAACGTCTGCTCACTTACCCGTCTTCTGTAACACCCCCAGAATATCGCGGGCACCCGGAGGTCTTTCTGGGCCCCGGTGGAGGGGATGGTAGATCCACTTGGCCGTGACACTGAAACGTCTTTGACTTTGACATGCCTGTGCTGTCTCTCTGGTCCCCTATCCAGGAGTAAGGTTAGCACTACTATACTACAGAACTACTTCCCAACTAAGATTTGGCCACGCTTTATGGAAAGGTGTGAGGAGGATTAGGAAAGTTCATGTGCAGATTCACATTCACGTACAGAAAATGCATAATATACGACACATATAAATATGTATTATGAAACCTGACGTCTGTGGCTCGTGGTCTTGCGGTAGCGTTCTCGCTTCCCGTGCACGGGGTCCCAGGTTCGATTCTCGACAGGGTGTGTGCATATCGCTATTAAATGACTTTTGTCGCCTCAGTGTAAATTGCTATCAGAGTTCTTGTAGTAGGAGGTTTCCACAATGGCTTAATTTCCATTCCGGAACCTCCGTGCCATTCCAGCGAACATATCACAACGTGATCAGAAAGATCATGTCCTTACATAATATTTTGATCAGAGAAAACTTCTTTAATCCTTTGCTGTATGTGCCACGTCGTCGGTGGATACCTATAAATGTGATTTGTAGTACACAAAAAGTCAAGGGATATTTTTTCTACTAGAACATGGGTAATGAGAAACAGATCTACAGTGTTTTGAGTTTATCCATTTCGAGTAAATTTTGGATGTTGCCTCGCATATAGTGAGAGGACTTTTGTTTATGTTTTTCCTGAATACGTTTAACAGTTTCTTACATGAATGTATATCACTCGTGGTAGTACATTACAGTCGTATTCTGTTATTCCTCGCAGCGTTTTGGTAAGTAAAATAAGCAATCCGCGTAAACAAAAACAACTGGTGAATTAACCCACTTCAGTCATGAACTTGCGTAGACTGTATTAAACATTACGTCATCTGTAATTGAGATCGCTTGTCTTCACCTTGTATAAATCATACGACGCAGATGAAACCGAAAGCATGACTAAGGCACCTGCGGTACAATGCAGTATCAGAAACTGTCCTTGGCAGAGATGTCGTCACCATTACCGAATCGCCGAGGAGCCGACCATGACGCCTGAGTCGTTACGTGACGTCAGAGGAACATACAGATTTACTCTTCTGTACTGAAGGCGATGAGGGTCTCCTGATACCGAGAAATCGAATGCATGTCATACGTATACTATTTTCTTGTCCTATGGATTCTGCTATAGCAATACACTCACATGATAACCTTCCTTCCACTTATGCGACTGTCTTCAGAAGAAAGTCAATAAACACTCTCACAGGTTAAATCACTGAGCCAGACCAAGACTGCTACTTAGGATCTTTTAACTTTAGCTGGCAAGTGCTCTACCAACCGTGCTATCTCCTTTTTTTCTCGAAGAAGTTGTATAACATCACCATTCAATGTGAGACCCTACTGCTTTAATGAATAAGGCCTACTGTGTACTTGTCGAGAGGGACTCTGTTCTGATGAATTGATATTGTCAGTTTCTGAAAATATTCCTCTAAGCACAGGGTTTTAGAATAAAAATAAAAACAAAGAATGTGAATTACATTAAAACATTAAAATCTTTGATTTAACATATTCGTCACATTCAGTTAAATGCTGTATGCAAATTAGTACAGTCTCTTTCTATTTAGTGACTGTAACACTGATGAATATTCAACAATAAAGTCACGACGTTCATAGTTTCTAACCCATTTACTCATCTATTACGATATTTTAGGTGTAAGCTCAAACCTACTGACATCTTCTTCAGAGATTTGTACACCATCAATTGATATGTGCAGTATCGTGTAAACTCACGAGCTCTTGTCACATGTCTAGGCACAACCATGCCACAAGCTCTGTGTGCTGGTGCAGGCGATATTTCAGACAATAGTTCTCTGAAACTTCCTGGCAGATTAAAACTGTGTGCCCGACCGAGACTCGAACTCGGGACCTTTGCCTTTCGCGGGCAAGTGCTCTACCATCTGAGCTACCGAAGCACGACTCACGCCCGGTACTCACAGCTTTACTTCTGCCAGTATCTCGTCTCCTACCTTCCAAACTTTACAGAAGCTCTCCTGCGAACCTGGAGAACTAGCACTCCTGAAAGAAAGGATATAGCGGAGACATGGCTTAGCCACAGCCTGGGGGATGTTTCCAGAATGTTTCAGGAGTGCTAGTTCTGCAAGGTTCGCAGGAGAGCTTCTGTAAAGTTTGGAAGGTAGGAGACGAGATACTGGCAGAAGTAAAGCTGTGAGTACCGGGCGTGAGTCGTGCTTCGGTAGCTCAGATGGTAGAGCACTTGCCCGCGAAAGGCAAAGGTCCCGAGTTCGAGTCTCGGTCGGGCACACAGTTTTAATCTGCCAGGAAGTTTCATATCAGCGCACACTCCGCTGCAGAGTGAAAATCTCATTCTGGAATAGTTCTCTGCATTACAAAACTCTGGTGTTGCTAACATCTTGGTAACATATTTGCCTACTAACCTTTCTTCTCATCATCACCTTTAAAATTTTTCTCTGTTGTTTGCTTCTGATAATCATTATGACACAAAATTAGGGACGTGTGTAGTTTCTTAGCTCCGTATGTGGAATTATGGTTTTTCCAAATTTCCTTAATATACATATCAAAGGAAATTTATTTTTGTGCCGCCAGAATATCTTGTTATTATGATTCCTTCGAGTGTACCATAATGGCACCAAAATCAGCCCATTCCAAATGTTGCCTACTTTATAGGAATATTCACATCATGGAGTATGTTCGCTGCTACAGTTAACTTGTTAATAAGAATTCTTCATGAGCAGCCTCTTCCTAATACTGTATCAAGTGGTATCCAAGCACAGCTCATGACCTGCCAACACAGCTATACTTCCGACAGTACCTCTTCTCCCACCTTCCACACCACACAATTATTCTTACCTAGGAATTCCACAAGAAACAATACTGCCGAAAAATGGGTTGTTTTTGGGATGTGTTTTCAGTCTGTATCAGAGCGAGAATAAAACTGTGCACCCAACCGGGCACAGAACTCGGTACATTGCATATAAATTTAAAAGGCTGTAGTATTTGTTGTGCCTATTGAAAAGTGGTTTGTATACCTTCCAGAGACGCTTCAGCAGCGGCTTAACTAGAATTGCAATGTGCGGATGTGCACCATCTTGGATAAAAATGATCCCATCCACACATCCACGCTTTGGATGACCCGAGGCATCTGGCTCTTCGAAAAAATATAGTCTTTGATAAATGATGTCGTAAACCCGCACCACACGGTCACCTTTTGAGGATGAAGTGGTACTTGTTGATTTGCATTTGGATCTTCTGTTGCCCATATTTGACAATTCTATGTACTGACATATCCTCTCAGATAGAAGTGGGCTTTGTCAGTCCACAAAGTCTTCCACAGTCAATCAGCGTTCCTTCCATGCGAGCAAGAAATTCTAAAGCAAAGCTCTCTATTGCTGACAGGTCAACAGGAAGCAACTCGTGCACACGGATAATTTTGAATGAGTAGCAAAGAAGGATGTTTCGTAGGATTTTAGGCACCGTGCTCACGGATATGTCCACTGTTTGGGCAATTCTCCGTGAACTGCACGTTTGGTCACCGCCACTTGTCTCCATATGCATTGCTGTGGCCACTGCTTCCTCCACGCTGAATCAATTCGTTTCCTCCCGCTAACAGCTGGTGCACCAAAAGAACCCGTATTCTCGAATTTCCAAATCATTTTCTCGAGACCCACGGCAGTCATCGGACCAACGCTTTTTTCAGACCTTTCAGTGTCCGGAACTTCTGCAGAGTGACGTGTGCACAATCATCATTCTTGTACTACAGCTTTACAAGCAGAGCGAGATGCTGCATTGAGACAGTCATGGCGAACGTCGCAGAAGCGAAAAGAGAAAAAGCCGTGTACCAAATTCAATGGGTCGTGCGCATAACAGGTGTTTTCATTTACGTTTTCTGACACATACAGCGCCATCTATTGATCAGTTTTCACAGTATTTTTTCCTTCTGCCTTACGTTTCCTCCCTTCTCCGATAATATTCCGTTGCAATTTGACGTCATTCTGACCAGTGATGTTATTTCTACAGCGTTTTAAAAGATTAACTTTAATTATAATCACTCTGTATTTCAAGTAGCAGCAGTTAAAGTAGCCACATACATCAAAACTCAAGACCGTGAATTGAAGGAAGACATGACGTACGGAACAAGGAGGATATAGAAAGTTGACTACTACATTCCTCGTCAACCAGGTTCATGGAAAACAAATATAAGTATTAATTTGAGAAAGAAATTTCTGATAATGTGTACCTGGAACACAACTTTGAACCGTACTGAATCACTGACTGCCGGAAAACGGAGAAAGAAATGGAAAGATTTGAGACGTGGTGCTACACGCGGCTACTGAAAATGAAGAGAGCCGATAAGAAATGAGATTTTCCGCAGAATCGTCAAAGAAAGAATATGTTAAGAACACTAACTATAAAAAGCGACAGTATGAAGGGACACATGTTAATACATGAGGGAATAACTTCCAAGGGAATAGAGCGAGAAGTAGTTACTTGATTGATGAGACCCGTCACGACTTCTACTCTTGTGTCGGGCTCTTCATTTCAGAGTAGCAATGTCCTCACTTATTTGTTCGATAAGTCCCAACCTGTCTACCTCTACAGTTTTTCTCCTCTTCGGCCCCCTCTGAAACAGCTAACGTGTACTATCATGCTGTCTCTCGGCATTTTCCGCGTGTTGCTTTCCTCGCCGATTCTACGGAGGCTCTCCACATTTCTTCTCTTGTCAGTTCAGTCATGCAGATGTAGAGGACAAAAAAGGAATAGAAAAGGAGAACTGTAATATATATGGGCCAAGTAATGAAGGGTGTTGGATGCAAGTGCTACCCCGAGATGAAGTAGGCCTAGCTGGCACAGCAGGGGAGATCGTGGCACATAGCATCGAATAGACAGAAGATGGCTGACACAAAGAAAGCTAGCAATATAAAAAATATATTTCCGTCTCGATCGCACATTGTGTTCATTAACATATTGCCTAATTCATTACACACAATCATCAAATATACAATGGTAGGCTATGGATAGGTACACTGCAGTATAAAAGGAGTAGGCTTTCCTGCGTATGGCTGTCCACTTCACATTGACGTGCTATTCGTGAACCAAGCATAGTATTTCTGAAGATGGTTCAGAAGAGGTTGAAACCGCTCGTACATAACTAGAAGTACTTTATGAGACGGTAACATGACTACGGAAAAGATAGACATTGTCTATAGGAAAGAGAAGCAACAGTACGGATCTACATCTACATGGATGCTCTGTAAATTACATGTAAGTGCCTGGCAGAAGGTTCATCGAACCACCTTCACAATTATCTATTATTCCAATCTCGTATAGCGCGCGGAAGGAATGAACACCTACATCTTTCCGTACGAGCTCTGATTTCCCTTATATTATCGTGGTGATTCCGTCGCAACGAAAAACGCCTTTCTTTTAATGATGTCCATCCCAAATCCTATATCATTTCTGTGACACTCTCTCCCATATTTAACGATAATACAAAACGTGCTGCCCTTCTTTGAACTTTTTCGATGTACTCTGGTAAGGATCCCACACCGCGCAGCAGTATTCTAAAAGAGGACGGACAAGCGTAATGTAGGCAGTCTCCCTAGTAGGTCTGTTACATTTTCTAAGTGTCCTGCCAATAAAACGCAGTCTTAGGTTAGCTTTTCCCACAACATATTATGTGTGTTCCTTCCAATTTAAGTTGCTCTTAATTGTAATAGTTAGGAATTTAGTTGATTTACGACTTTTATATTAGACCGATTTATCGTGTACCGAAGTTTAACTAGTTCCTTTTAGCACTCATTTGGATTTTAGTTATTTAGGGTAACTGCCACTTTTAACACCATTCAGATATCTTTTCTAAATCGTTTTGCAGTTTATTTTAATCTTCTGATGACTTCTATACCAAGATCTCAGGTGGCAATCCTGTACCAAGCAAGAAGGAAGGCTGCAAGGTGACAGAAATATACAGAAGGATTATAGCAGGGAAATGAAGCCAGTATTACAGGGAAGATGAAGCAGTTGAAGATGGATTGGGAGGTAAGATACTGCGAGTACAAGAATTTGACGTGGCACTGTAAACTCTAAGTGGGAAGAACGCCCATGGAGTAGATGACATTCCATTACAATTATTGGGATCCTTGGGAGAGAGAGCCGTGACCAAACTGATGTGTGCAAGGTGTATGATACCGGGGAAATACCATCTTCGGGAAGAACGTAATATCTGCTATTCTAAAAAAGTCAGATATTAAAGTACGTGAATAGTTCCTGACTATTGGTTTATTATTCAATGAATGCAAAATACTGACACCATTTGCTAACAGAAGAATGGAAAAACTGGTATACGCCGATTCCTGGAAAATGAGTTACGACTCTGGAAAAATGTAGAAACACGAGAGACAATATCGACCCTACGACTTGTATCTGAAGAAAGGGAAACGACCGTTTATAGCATTTATGGATTTAGGGAAAGCTATTGACAATGGTGACTGGATTACATTTTGAAGTGCTGAAGGCAGCAGGGATAAAATACAGGCAGCGAATTGTTACTTACAAATTGTACAGAAACTGTTATAAGACTCGAAGGACATGGAACGGAAGGAGTGGTTGAGAAGGGAGTGAGGATTGCTGCCTATCAAGCTACGACATAATAAGCCAAGATCGCTTAATTTGAAATGATTTATTTCATTACCAGTTTTTCCAGTAGCTGGCTGTCATCCTCGATATCCCAGAAATGCTCATGTAACTACACATCAGTCCCGTCGATGTACTGAGAAAATACTCCAATTTTAATAATACAGTTCCATACTGTTATGTCAGATATGTAAAACTTGCCAAATAAAATATCCGTAGGACCATAATGAATACAGCAGCAAAAGCAAGTAGATTAGTAAAGATGATGTTTCGAAACCCTGTTTACTTGTATATGTTTTTGCTTCTGTGCTCCTTATTGGTGCTATGTATATTTTATTTAGCTAGATTTATATATCTGACATACCAGTGTGTAGCTGTATCATTATAACTGCAGCATATCCTCAGTATGTTGACGAGACATACGTGTAATTAGATGGGTATTTCTGGGATATCTGAGAATCCGAGTATTAAAACTGGTCATGAAATAAACTGTTTCTCATGAAGCGATCTTGGCTCCCAATATAACAAATGACAACATTAGAGAGCCCCAAGATGTGTAAATTATTCAGTTCGTACATTGAACAAGCAGTTCAGGAACCAAGTAGGAATTTGGAAAGGGAATTAAAATTCAGTGAAAATAAATAAAAACTTGGAGGTTTGCCGATGGCGTTGTAATTCTGTCAGAGACGGCAGAGGATCTGGAAGAGCTGTAGGAAGGAATGGATACTGGCTTTAAAAATATGCAAATACGGTACAAGTGCGTTAAACCGAAAATAGAGGGGAGTGGGGGGGGGGGGGGGGGGGGAAGCCGTTTCGGATAGCAAAGCAATTTTTCTCTTAACGCATGAACATCTAATACGTAGTACAGTATTTTGAATTGTACGTCTTTCTGAAAGTTCTGTAGTCAAACAAATTAAAACTACATTTTCAGGATTACAGTGCATTAATATTCAGTATACTGTACTTCATTGTTTATAGCACAGTACAAAAACAAACAAGTAACGGAAAGAAACAACCACTCGAACGCAATATTGTTGGCAGTGCAGCAACGTTTAGATTAAGGATTCTGTGGGTGGAGGAGCAACTCAGTGTCAGGCGTTCATCTCTCCCGTAACCGCAGCCCAGCATAATCTCCCCTCGAATTGCTTCAGTGAGTTAAAGTTATTTTTTATTTCTATTTTTGATTTGCGATTTTCTGAGTTGTTTCGAATAACTCGGGTTTCGTGTTCAGTTAACTAAGGTTTTACTGTATTAAAAAGAGTAATGGAAGGTAGTCGGATTAAATGAGGGAATGCTGAGGAATCAGATTAGGAAATGAGACTCTAAAAGTAAATAAGATTTGGGGTTTGAGCAGCTAAATAACTGATGGTCGTCGAAGTAGAGAGGACATACAATACAAACTGCCTCTAGCAATAAAAACATTTCTGAAAACGAGAAACTTGTCAACATCTAACAGAAATTTGTTAGAAAGTCCTTTCTGACGTTTCTTGTTTGGAATTTAGTGTTGCACGGAAGTGGAAAGTGAATGGTAAACATTCCAAACAAGAAGGTAACAGCAGCTTCTGAAAAGTGGCGCTACAGAAGAATGTTGCAGGTTAGATGGGCGGATCGAATAGCTGATGAGGAAGTACCGGATCGAATTTGGGAAAAAAGAAACAAGTTGACTATCAATAAGTGTTAGGTTGACAGGACACATCCTGAGGCTACAAGGAATAGTCAGTTTTGTAAAGAAGGGAAGTATAGACGCTAGGGTCGTTTAGGCACTAGCACAGTAAGCTGACTCAAATGGATGTAAAAACTGTGGTTGCTCATGTATTGGCGGCAATGAATGTTTGTGCTGTGTCGGGAAACGAACCCGTTCTCCCGGTTGACGCGAGCAGCAGCTCTGACCGCCTCGGCCACCAGTACAAGCTGCCTGGACCAATCCAAACTTCCATATGTCACTGCTTTTCCGCATGCTACACTCGCACAGATACCGTGAGCCCAGTACAGGAAAGGATGTACGATTAAAGTCGAAGGTCTGTTGACTAGCATGAAATACTAAATTTTAGTTATCCTGTTGTTCTAATGGTTCTTGGAATGACAGGCACTGCCTTAACTAAACATTTTATAGCAACGAAAAACTTGAGCTCTTGACATAACCTCGTCTCCAAAAGCCTTCTGAAGCTTACCATAAGTTGTCGTCGCATTTTTACCCAATTTAACGCAAAAAGAAACGGCATACCGTTGCGCTATATTATGTGGCTCCATTTCCGTGACGAGAGACACAAACACCTGTTAACTTATTACAGCACAATTGACGACTGAGCAGTTGCATCGATGTGCTGCTTGGACTAAAAGTAGCTTATAGATCAAGGTCAAAGATATTGTGCCTACGCAAGCCTGCATGGTTGTCATATCTTGCAAAGAAAATCTGTCTCATTACTTTATTGTCACACCTCATATGTGTGTCCGAAGGAGCAGGCACAGCGATGACTACAGCCATTATAAAACACGTAGTTGAAGACATATGGAAGATTACCAGTCAGTCGTGCACTGATAGGTTAATGAGAGGGCACTGCTCGCTGTGGGCGAGAAATCCAGCTTCTAGTCCCGGTCAGGCGTAAATTTTCTTTGCCGACATTGCATTATACAGCTGATGGTTGTCCACATTCGCAACTGCGAATACGTTTCATGTATGGAAGTTTGGGTCGGTCTTGGGAGCGGGCTGTGTGGCCGAGACAGTCAAGCCGACCGCTCGAGTCAAGAGGAAGATCCCGGGTCGAGTCCCGGCTCGGCACAAATATTCGTTGTTACCAGTGCATAGCACAGCCAAAGTTTAGCTAAAATGCGAATATGGTTGTCGTATTTCATGTGCCTGTCCATCGCTGCAATGCCTATTCCTTCAGATGTTTGTCCACATTCGCAATTGCGAATACGTAAGTCTGAAGAACATTCAGAGTGCATTAGAAACACAAAGGCACTGCCATTTGGCAAATGGATTTAGATTACAGTAATTTCGCAGAGATGCAGAAGCTTTCACAGGATATATTAACCGAGAGACCTGCATCAAACAAGTCTTTGGACAGCAGAAAAGCAACAACAGGATTGCAGTTCTTATATTCAATACGACATCATTATTTCACACAAAGAAAGCTCTTGTCGTAGGTGTATTCGTTAGCAGCGTTCGGACCGACGCCGACTTATCCTGGGCGTCCCAGATGGAACGACAGCGCGGTTCGCTGCCGCCACAGAACGTGGGCAGAAGCCGAGTATCTGCGCTGGCGGTGTCGGCGCCTGTGTCCGCCTGCCTGCAGTATCCGGCAGGGACGTCTTCCGGTCAGGCAGCTGGGAGGCGGCGGCGGAGTCGGCGGCGGCGTCGTGTGTCCGCTCCGACGCGACGGCTCGCTATCTGCGAAACTTGTCTGCTCGGAGCGCGGCCGGTGCGATGAAAGGGGCGGGCTGGGGCCGCTCGCCTGCGATAACACCGCCGCTGGCCCACCTCACCCCACGGCGGAGGCGCCGCTGCGCGCTACGCGGCTTTATCGCCTGCTTCCGGGTGTCGCACTATAATTAGCCCGTAAATGCCGACACTCCCTCGTGATCCACCACCCTCAACGGAAGAAGGGGCGCTTCCGCGAAAAAGAAAGAGAAAAGAAAAGCGTTATAGCTCCGTGCCGAATCGTGCAACCTATCTGCGACGGACAGATCCTCTCATTATTTATACGCACTTCTCACCGGATGTAAGATATATTAAGAGAAATGGAGAGCGTAGTTTTCACAGAATGTGATGCAAGAATTAACAAAGGAAACTTGAAGGGCTCAGTAGCGACAGAGAGGAGAATAGCTACAGACGTACAATAAGTAATCGAAAACATCTTTTTGCCGGCTGTGTGACCGAGCGGTTCTACGCGCTTCAGTCTGGAACCGCGCCAACGCTACGGTCGCAGGTTCGAATCCTGCCTCGGGCATGGATGTGTGTGGTCCTTAGGTTAGTTAGGTTTAAGTAGTTCTAAGTTCTAGGGGACTGATGACCTCAGACGTTACGTCCCATAGTGCTCAGAGCCATTTGAACCATTTCTTTTTTTTTTTCTTTTTTTTTTTTTTGAAAGCATGTTTTTCTAAAAGCGGGTAGATTTTATTCGGGATTCCAGAGCACTACAACATTCCCCACCCGCCTAGCAACAAAACACTATAGGCTATTTCAACACAATCCGTATTCAGTGCGGTAGCCTTACGCGCCCTTACTCGGAGGGCCCGTGTGCTTGCACAGTACTTCTCTACTCGTCGACTTCGGGACAAAAGTCTTCCTGCGTCGACAACCTCTCCACCATCCATGTGCTACTTCCCACTGAGTGCACCCTAACAGATGAAATTACCAAATAAGCAGCAACCAGTCGCAAAATCATGTTTCATTTATTCACTTTTGCAAATCGATTTCAAGTGATTACCAGCCATCATCGGTGCTTTCAACAATTATGTGCCCTGAGTAGTGTTGCTTGTTGTTGTTGTGGTCTTCGGTCCTGAGACTGGTTTGATTCACCTCTCCATGCTACTCTATCCTGTGCAAGTTGCTTCATCTCACAGTACGTACTGCAGCCCACATCCTTCTGAATATGTTTAGTGTATTCATTTCTTGCTCTCCCTCTACGATTTTTACCCTCCACGCTGCCTCCAATACTAAATTGGTGATCCCTTGGTGCCTCAGAACATGTTCTACCAACTGATCCCTTCTTCTAGTCAAATTGTGCCACAAACTCCTCTTCTCCAATTCTATTGAATACCTCCTCATTAGTTATGTGGTCTACCCATCTAATCTTCAGCATTCTTCTGTAGCACCACATTTCGAAAGCTTCTATTCTCTTCTTGTCCAAACTATTTATCGTCCATGTTTCACTTCCTTACATGGCTTCGCGTCCGGCCATCCTGATTTAGGTTTTCCGTGTTTTCCCTAAATCGCTCCAGGCAAATGCCGGGATGGTTCCTTTCAAAGGGCACGGCCGACTTCCTTCCCCGTCCTTCCCTATTCCGATGAGACCGATGACCTCGCTGTCTGGTCTCCTTCCCCAAAACAACCAACCAACCATACATGGCTACACTCCATACTAATACTTTCAGAAACGACTTCCTGACACTTAATTCTATACTCGATGTTAACAAATTTCTCTTCTTCAGAAACGTTTTCCTTGCGATTGCCAGTCTACATTTTATATCCTCTCTACTTCGACCATCATCAGTTATTTTGTTCCCCAAATAGCAAAACTCCTTTACTGCTTTAAGTGTCTCATTTCCTAATCTAATTCCCTCAGCATCACCCGGCTTAATTCGACTACATTCCATTATCCTCGTTTTGCTTTTGCTGATGTTCATCTTATACCCTCCTTTCAAGACACTGTCCATTCCGTTCAACTGCTCTTCCAAATCTTTTGCTGTCTCTGCCAGAATTACAATGTCATCGGCGAACCTCAAAGTTTTTATTTCTTCTCCATGGATTTTAATACCTACTCCGAAATTTTCTTTTGTTTCCTATACAGCTTGCTCAATATACAGATTGAATAACATCGGGGACAGGCTACAACCCTGTCTCACTCCCTTCCCAACCACTGCTTTCCTTTCATGTCCCTCGACTCTTATAACTGCCATCTGGTTTATGTAAAAATTGTAAATAGCCTTTCGCTCCCTGTATTTTACCCTACCAGCTTCAAAATTTGAAAGTGAGTATTCCAGTCAACATTGTGAAAAGCTTTCTCTAAGTCTACAAATGCTAGAAACGTAGGTTTGCCTTTCCTCAATCTATTTTCTAAGATAAGTCGTAGTGTCAGTATTGCCTCACGTGTTCCAACATTTCTGCGGAATCCAAACTGATCTTCGCCGAGGTCGGCTTCTACCAGGTTTTCCATTCGTCTGTAAAGAATTCGTGTTAGTATTTCGCAGCCGTGACTTATTAAACTGGTAGTTCGGTAATTTTCACATCTGTCAACACCTGCTTTCTTTGGGATTGGAATTATTAAATTCTTCTTGAAGTCTGAGGGTATTTCGCCTGTCTCATACATCTTGCTCACCAGATGGTAGAGTTTTGTCAGGACTGGCTCTCCCAAGGCCTTCAGTAGTTCCAATGGAATGTTATCTCCTCCCAGGGCCTTGTTTTGACTGTCTTTCAGTGCTCTATCAAACTCTTCACGCAGTATCGTATCTCCCATTTCATCTTGTTCTACATCCTCTTCCATTTCCATAATGTTGTCCCCAAGTACATCACCCTTGTATAGACCCTCTATATACTCCTTCCACATTTCTGCTTTCCTTCTTTGCTTAGAACTAGGTTTCCATCTGAGCTCTTGATATTCATACAAGTGGCTCTCTTTTCTCCAAAAATCTCTTTGATTTTCCTGTAGGCAGTATCTATCTTACACCTAGTGAGATAATCCTCTACGTCCTTACATTTGTCCTCTAGCCATTCCTACTTTGCCATTTTGCACTTCCTGTCGATCTCATTTTTGAGACGTTTGTATTCCTTTTTGCCTGCAGAGGTCTACTATTCAGGGCACATATTCGTTGAAAGCACCGATGATGGTTGTTAATCAATTGAAATGGATTTGCAAAAGTGAATAAATAAAACATGATGTTGCGACTGGTTGCTGATTATTTGGTAATTTAATGGTTTACGTTCGCAGCACAACCTGGGAACCACATGGAGCCCACCATTAAAACAGATGAAAGTCGGAAGGTGAGAGGTCTGGGCTGTAGGTTGGATTTTGTGAGCTCCTCTTGGATGCGTTGACTTGTGTGAGGCCTTACGTTGTCGTGGAGAAGGTTACGTTTTTGTGGAGACGACCACGCTGAAGTCGTTTCTTGATTTTTATGAGGGTGCACAGTACACTTCAGAGTAGATCGTTTTACGAGTACGTTGAGGGAGGACATCTGACGGAATGACCCATTCAGAGAGCCAGGAAACCATTGCCATAACTTTACCGACTGAAGGTGGGGTTTGGAACTTTTTCTTCGGAGGAAAGGTGGTGTGACGTCATTCCGTGGATTGCTGTTTTGTTTCCGTTTCGTACTGATAAACACAAGTTTCATCGCCTGTGACGCTTTTTGACAAAAAATGTCACAATAAGCCGCATAACTCGCAAGCAAATCCGTACAGATGGCCCTTTCTTGCTCTTTATGGTCTTCCGTTAGGGGGCGAGAAACCCAACGAGCATAAACCTTTCAGTATGCAGCTGCTGGACGAGTGCGTCAGCACTAACAGTTGTGCAGCGAGGTGTTTGATTGCGGTCCAAGGAGAGAGTCCGTACGTTCCATGGCTGCGACAGCCATTGCTGTGTGTGGACGACTAGCAGGCGGGAGATCGGAAAGGTTTGCGCGACTTTGTTAAGATGGCAGCCGCCACCACCAACGACTCAACGCGCTTTAATTCAATGTCAGGTATCCGCAGATACTGTGCAAGCGCCTATGAATATCTGCGACTCACTGGTTTTCCATCACATAGAACTCTTACTTTCTTCTTGGAACGCACTTCCGTTACAGGTGCCATTTTGAAGTCTACGTAAAGCTCCGCCAGCAACCGTAACTTCATGAAACTCTACCGGCTGAAGCGGGAATATTTATGCATTTCTTCACCCGAAATTGTCCAAGAAAAAGAAGTGTTGAATTATATAAAATTGGGACAAGTATCCTCCTTCCTGAAATCTTTCTTACTACATACAATGGGTAAAGCAAGACCTGCCAGAATAGCCGAGAGCGCTAACTTGCTGCTTCCTGAACTTGGGTAGGCGCGCCGGTCCCGGATCGAATCGTCCTGGCGGATTAACGACGACGGCCGGTGTGCCGGCCAGTCTGGATGTGGTTTTTATGCGGTTTTCCACTTCCCCCCTAGGTGAATATCGGGCCGGTCCCCACGTTCCGCCTGAGTTATACGACTCGCAGACAATTGCAACACATTCACACTATTTCACAATTTACACTAGACGCAGACAGCTGGAGTACACTACTTCCATCCCCAGGGGTACGGGGTGGTGGCAGGTAGGGCATCTGGCCACCCCTTAAAAATTAACCATGCTAATTCCATCCTTAACCCTGCTGACCCTGCGCACAATGCGGGATACAGGCAGTAGGACAAGAAGATAATGGGTAAAGCAAGAAAGCAATACTAGAGTGGCATAGGCGTAGGTTCAAAATGGTTCAAATGGCTCTGAGCACTATGGGACTTAACATCTGTGGTCATCAGTCCCCTAGAACTTAGAACTACTTAAACCTAACTAACCTAAGGACATCACACACATCCATGCCCGAGGCAGGATTCGAACCTGCGACCGTAGTAGTTGCGCGGTTCCGCACTGAGCGCCTAGAACCGCTAGACCATAGGCGTAGACAATATATATACGTGGTACAGTCACGTTAATGTGGCCACCGCCTACATTTAAAATCAGCGTGCAGTAACTACTCACAGACGGTTGGTAGCAGCTCTAGCAGTGGAGTGTATGTATAAAGTGTCGGGGGAATGCGAACAACAGTGCAGTCGTAGTAGTATTGCGGAGAAGGAACGATTTATCTGAGATCCAAGATGACATGATCCTTCGCTTTCGGGCCAACAGCGCAAGCATTTTCGAAACGGCTAAGTTTGCAAACTGTTAGCGTGTCCCAGTGGTTAATGTATACCGTGCGTGGCAATACGACGCTATCCAAAACCGGCGCAGGGGCAACTGTGGTGCACCGCGAGCGATAGATGACGAGGGTGAACGGTGGCTGGGAGATGTGTACAAACCAACGGACGTGCTCCAGCACATAACCGCCCAGATGTACCGATGGACTAACACAAGTGTCCCCTCAACAGCCGTCCAGCGAATGTTCCTGCGTATGGTCTGCCGCTGCAGGTGCCTATTTCAAGCACTCATGCCAACTCCTGTTCATCAGTGATGAAGGCTAAATCTGCATGCCAATACCGCAGCCTCTGGAGGCAAACTCACAATATACTGTATAACCTGAACAATGTACATGTCTTAATGAGCGTGCAGTTAACATGAAATTAACTTTTCTTAATGCACAATTATTTGTGTGATGCAATTTAAAATATTGATAACTAAAATCCTCCCGCTAGTATAGACTTTTCCTGTGCTAACCTCTTCATCTCAGAGTAGCACTTGAAACCTACGTCCTCAATTATTTGCTTGACGTATTCCAATCTCTGTCTTCCTCTAGAGTTTTTGCCCTCTACCGCTCCCTCTAGTACCATGGAAGTCATTCCCTCATGTCTTAACAGTTGTCCTATCATCCTGTCCCGTCTCCTTATCAGTGTTTTCCACATATTCCTTTCCTCACCGATTATGCGTAGAACCTCCTCATTCCTTACCTTATCAGTCCACCTAATTTTCAACATTCGTCTATAGCACCACATCTCAAATGCTTCGATTCTCTTCTGTTCCGGTTTTCCCACAGTCCATGTTTCACTACCATACAATGCTGTACTCCAGACGTACATCCTCAGAAATTTATTCCTCAAATTAAGGCCGGTATTTGATATTAGTAGACTTCTCCTGACCAGAAATGCCTTTTTTGCCATAGCGAGTCTGCTTTTGATGTCCTCCTTGCTCCGTCCGTCATTGGTTATTTTACTGCCTAGGTAGCAGAATTCCTTAACTTCATTGACTTCATGACCATCAACCCTGATGTTAAGTTTCTCGCTGTTCTCATTTCTACTACTTCTCATTAGCTTCGTCTTTCTCCGATTTACTCTCAAACCATACTTTGTACTCATTAGACTGTTCATTCCGTTCAGCAGATCATTTAATTCTTCTTCAATTTCACTCAGGATAGCAATGTCATCAGCGAATCGTATCATTGATATCCTTTCACTTTGTATTTTAATTCCACTCCTGAACCTTTCTTTTATTTCCATCATTGCTTCCTCGATGTACAGATTGAAGAGTAGGGGCGAAAGGCTACAGCCTTGTCTTACACCCTTCTTAATACGAGCACTTCGTTCTTGTTCGTCCACTCTTATTATTCCCTCTTGGTTGTTGTACATATTGTATATGACCCGTCTCTCCCTATAGCTTACCCCTACTTTTTTCAGAATCTCGAACAGCTTGCACCATTTTATATTGTCGAAAGCTTTTTCCAGGTCGACAAATCCTATGAAAGTGTCTTGATTTTTCTTTGGCTTTGCTTCCATTATTAGCCATAACGAATTGCTCTCTCGTCCCTTTATTTTTCCTAAAGCCAAACTGATCGTCACCTAGCGCATTCTCAATTTTTTTTCCATTCTTCTGTATATTATTCTTGTAAGCAGCTTCGATGCATGAGCTGTTAAGCTGATTGTGCGATAATTCTCGCACTTGTCAGCTCTTGCCGTCTTCGGAATTGAGTGGACGATGCTTTTCCGAAAGTCAGATGGTATATCGCCAGACTCATATATTCTACACACCAACGTGAATAGTCGTTTTGTTGCCACTTCCCCCAATGATTTTAGAAATTCTGATGGAATGTTATCTATCCCTTCTGCCTTATTTGACCGTAAGTCCTCCAAAGCTCTTTTAAATTCCGATTCTAATACTGGATCCCCTATCTCTTCTAAATCGACTCCTGTTTCTTCTTCTATCACATCAGACAAATCTTCACCCTCATAGAGGCTTTCAATGTATTCTTTCCACTTATCTGCTCTCTCCTCTGCATTTAACAGTGGAATTCCCGTTGCAATCTTAATGTTACCACCGTTGCTTTTAATGTCACCAAACGTTGTTTTGACTTTCCTGTATGCTGAGTCTGTCCTTCCGACAATCATATCTTTTTCGATGTCTTCACATTTTTCCTGCAGCCATTTTGTGTTAGCTTCCCTGCACTTCCTATTTATTTTATTCCTCAGCGACTTGTATTTCTGTATTCCTGATTTTCCCGGAACATGTTCGTACTTCCTCCTTTCATCAATCAACTGAAGTATTTCTTCTGTTACCCATGGTTTCTTCGCAGCTACCTTCTATGTACCTATATTTTCCTTCCCAACTTCTGTGATGACCCTTTTTAGAGATGTCCATAACTCTTCAACTGTACTGCCTACTGCGCTATTCCTTATTGCTGTATCTATAGCGTTAGAGAACTTCAAACGTATCTCGTCATTCCTTAGTACTTCCGTATCCCACTTCTTTGCGTATTGATTCTTCCTGACTAATGTCTTGAACTTCAGCCTACTCTTCATCACTACTATATTGTGATCTGAGTCTATATCTGCTCCTGGGTACGCCTTACAATCCAGTATCTGATTTCGGAATCTCTGTCTGATCATGATGTAATCTAATTGAAATCTTCGCGTATCTCCCGGCCTTTTACAAGTATACGTCCTCCTCTTGTGATTCTTGAACAGGGAATTCGCTATTACTAGCTGAAACTTGTTACAGAACTCAATTAGTCTTTCTCCTCTTTCATTCCTTGTCCCAAGCCCATATTCTCCTGTAACCTTTTCTTCTACTCCTTCCCCTACAACTGCATTCCAGTCGCCCATGACTATTAGATTTTCGTCCCCCTTTACATACTGCATTACCCTTTCAATATCCTCATACACTTTCTCTATCTGTTCATCTTCAGCTTGCGACGTCGGCATGTATACCTGAACTATCGTTGTCGGTGCTGGTCTGCTGTCGATTCTGATTAGAACAACCCGGTGACTGAACTGTTCACAGTAACACACCCTCTGCCCTACCTTCCTATTCATAACGAATCCTACACCTGTTATACCATTTTCTGCTGCTGTTGATATTACCCGATACTCATCTGACCAGAAATCCTTGTCTTCCTTCCACTTCAGTTCACTGACCCCTACTATATCTAGATTGAGCCATTGAATTTCCCTTTTCAGATTTTCTAGTTTCCCTACCACGTTCAAGCTTCTGACATTCCACGCCCCGACTCTTAGAACGTTATCCTTTTTTTGATTATTCAATCTTTGTCTCATGGTAACCTCCCTCTTGGCAGTCCCCTCCCGGAGATCCGAAAGGGGGACTATGCCGGGATCTTTTGCCAATGGAGAGATCATCATGACACTTCTTCAATTACAGGCCACATGTCCTGTGGATACACGTTACGTGTCTTTAATGCAGTGGTTTCCATTGCCTTCTGCATCCTCATGTCGTTGATCATTGCTGATTCTTCCGCCTTTAGGGGCAATTTCCCACCCCTAGGACAAGAGAGTGCCCTGAACCTCTATCGGCTCCTCCGCCCTCTTTGACAAGGCCGTTGGCAGAATGAGGCTGACTTCTTATGCCGGAAGTCTTCGGCCGCCAATGCTGATTATTTATCAAAATTTAGGCAGTGGCGGGGATCGAACCCGGGACCGAAGACGTTTTGATTCTGAATCAAAGACGCTAAACCCCTTTTTTTTTTAATCTCATTTTGTTCCTTATAGTTCGTTGCAATTGTTCGTGGCGGACGTCACCTGACGCCCATTGAAGTTCGTTATTGATCCATTCACTCAGTTTTTTTATTGCAGAGGTCAGCTGACCCTCTGACCGAACACGCTGAGCTACCGTGCCGGCGTCCTAGACCACGCCACGAATTACATAACCTAAAGATGTCTTGTTTTGTGTCTAAGAGACTTAATGTGACAGCACATGTTCTCATTCAGACCAAAGTATGCAGTATGAATCCTGTACGTATGTCAACGCCCGTGTATAATCTTACATGTACTCTATGGCTGATGGTGAACGGTGACGGCAGCTAGTCACAATGTGGACAGATCTGTTGAGACGAGAATTATCAGTGAGAGGAAGACCCGTCGTAGCCTATGGTGAGTGCAGATGGCTGAGCATTTACCCCACATAACTTCGGACGTCAGTTCCTCCAAATGACCATCCAACTGCTCCATTTATTTGCCTGAAGAGCCTTCCGTGCAAAACGCCCAATTTTGAACTGTTGAACTTAATATGTTAAAATTATGTACTCATAACTACATGTACTTGAACAGGAGCTATTAGGTGATCGTTAAAATCACACAGATATTTCTGGCTCATTGTGCCCATAGGCTTCCACAATGCGTCTCTTTACGTCATGTGGTTTCGATGGTGCTCTCTGGAACACAGAATAGAATCCACTGTGCGATCAGGAGAGCGCAAGTCAAATAACATCGCCACTGCATCCTACAATCACTCTGACTACGTTTCGTTCATTTTATGTCTTGGTGATTAGGTAAATTGTACGGTACAACAAACGAACTCGCAGAAATCAAACATTCTGCTATATGATTAGGGGTACATCTTCAAGAACTCCTCGAAAAATGGCTCTGAGGAAGTCGTCGTAAGTACAGTTGGTGTTAATGAAACATAGTCCAATGATTAAGGCAGCAAGAAAAATTGCGAAAGTATTGCCAAATGTTTATGAGTAATTCAAGCGACTTCCTAATTATGTCTAGTAACAGATTTTTTTTTTCGAGAGGGATATTTAGGAGTTTTCGACACAAATTGATTTGATAAACATGTTAGGAACTTATAATCATGTTTGTGTAACTGAAGATGGTTATAAAATAAAACCAGTTCAGCTAGCAGATGTCTAAGTGGCTATACATTATGAGTCAATGCGGTACGTGTCAACTGTGGAGCGCAACTTAGCAAAAATATTTGACACTAAAGAGGACAACGGGTGCAAAATTCAAGGAACTCTGAGATATGACACTATTAGGAGATCAGGACAAACGCACTAGTAAACGTGAATGCCTTGTCAAAGGATGTGCTGTATTGGACTGATGGTATGGCTCTGAGCACTATGGGACTTAAATTCTAAGGTTATCAGTCCCCTAGAACTTAGAACTACTTAAACCTAAATAACCTAAGGACGTCACACACATTCATGCTCGAGGCAGGATTCGAACCTGCGACCGTAGCGGTCGCGTGGTTCCAGACTGTAGCGCCTAGAACCGCTTGGCCATTTCGGCCCGCCAGATGGTATCTGGAAGGATTATTAGTGTTGAGTTCTCTCTGTTTACCGTAATGAAGTACACGCCAAAGAGAGATTATGCACATTTCTTTGTAAATTGTATGTCGAAACAAACACGTGATCTCACTATGCGGCTGCAATGACAGATTCTAGTACGCAGCAACTGTGGCATACCGCAGGAACAAAAGTCTCGCGACAGACCGGAAACAGAAACCGGCCTTGGCTTCTCGCTAATAGCTCCCACTTGCCCTCTCCAGTACAGGAATGAACCATCAAGGTTTCCTCAGCAAATATGAGGTAGGCTTACTTCGAACCTGCTGGGCCTGCGTGGACCTTCCTGAACGATCAGAAGGCAATACTAGTGTCACTTCTACTATAGTTTCACTTTCTAAATCAAGTAACCTGAAAGTACTGTTGTATCTTCTATTTGTAAACGTAATAACCTGCACTGTAGAATCAACACTGCAGCAAGATAGTCGAAGGATGATGGAATATTATAAATAATGAAGTATAAAGATGACATGTTTTAATATTTTGCTAATGTGCTGAGAGCATGAATCAACTTTTGTCCCGACAAGTAAAGGACATCACTAAGTGTGAAATAACACAATCTTAAAAAAGAAAACATAAATTAAATTTTGAACACTCTTTTTTCTCAAAAACTGTTTTTAGAGCAATTGCTCGAATCTCTTCGTTTAAATATCCGTCCCCGAAAAAAATTGACGTACATTCTCTGAACAGTTAGAAACACGTAACACGTATACTCCATGTTCGCTTACCAGACTACGTTCCACATATTCATCGTTGATTGGCTGTCGTTCTATATCCGTAGCTCCTCACTGGGACATTGACGTCCCACGGTTGTCTGGAAGATTTTGTTTGATCCGATGTCCCTCACTCGGTTTTGAGCATACTATCAGGCTGTTTTACTCCACCCTGTGCGTAGAATGTTGCTTCACTGATAGTAAGATTCAGATTGTCGTATTAACAGAAGCTTAATAGCACCACTTTCATCACCGAAATCTATTCATTTCCCAATGTACGAAACGAGTAATTTATGACTTCGACACTGTAGAAAGCGACTGGTCACTGGAATTTATAAACCAGGTTGTTGCAAAACGCTGATCATACCATTCAGTTAAGTCTTTAAGCGGCGCTATTTCGCACATGAAATTTTCCGTATGGAAAAGGTAATAGCAGTCTCCAAGCATAAGAAATCACTGGCAGACGAAAAAGGAAGCAACAAATCCGTAGAATTATCCCTGCGAGCAGCGTCATTGACGTGTTGTCGTCCTTGTTGCGAACATCCAGTGGAGATTAAAGGGGACCATCTCACTTACGAAAAAGTTCCAATTGAATATCCGTCACACAACTAAGTGCTTGCCGGTGGAAAAGCACTTTTTACTTCTTCCACTAACTTTGGGTATGGTGTTATGTATCTTTCAAATTCCAACTAAAATACACAGAATCAATGAAATTCCAAGTTGCGTAACGACGATGTTCCGAAAGAATACTTCACTTTCCCCATTATCTGCAAGGCAACCTCTGTCAGTCGCAATAATTTGTAAATCTACTTCCAATAATCTATTACGATCGGAAGATTTAGTGTTGGAATAAATATTTCTACAAATTAAAGAAATGAAAGCACTGTCTCGTTCTTTGCGAAATTAATCTTGCTACTGCCTAATCACTATTACTAATAATAAAACAGAGTTATTCCTTACCTTTCTAATGAGCGACCTCTTAACTGTTTAGTCATTATCAAAGATGTCGCGGACCATGTGGCCTGTACTTCTACCGCGTTGTAGAGCAGAATATCTGCGCTTGACTTCTTCAGTATTTCATATGGGAATGGGCTGTAACGTCAAAAGTTAAACTATATTGATACTTGCTAGAATATGTACGGTATCCAACGTGGTTAGAAGAGAAAATGCGGAGCAAAAACGTCACAGTAAATGAAACACTCGAGTCCTTCAACTCCTCTTTCTTGCGAAACACAGTGTTTTTTTTTTCTATTTAACCAAACATGTTTCTAAAACTACGTGTCACCTTATGTTCCATTTATTTCTTGTTCCATTTATTTCTTGAATCACATGGATTGTGATAGTCGATTCGAACAAGTCAGCTAGGAGTGTTTACGCCTTGTTATGACTTCACAATATGTCATGTTATTTAAAAATGGCGTGTTTTATCTTCTCTTTATAATTATAGACCTCGTTTTAAGATATTTCACTTTTCACTCTGACCCGGTATCACACCTTTTCATACAACCAACAAAATTTTTACCGCTTTTGATAATAGGTGAGGGTGAGGTGTAAAATGGTGAAAAATAGTGTTTGTAACTATAATCGAAACAGAAAACACATCAAAAATGTATAATAGGTGCTGTAAGCCATAAAACGTATAAAAGCAAGCAGATATGTACAAACCTGCATTGACAGTTCATGCAGTTTCAAAAATAACTGGAGACCCACAAAGGATGTTACATAGGTGTCGAGAAATGTTTGAGAGAATATAAAAATAAATACTTTTTAGTTTCACACAAGGCGGAGTTTAAATATTCAAAACACGAACACTGAAAAATATGTCAACAGGAGTTTTCAATCCCAGCAATATCAAGTTATCCGCGTAGTTAACAGATCGTCACTACTTTGAGTACATATAACATAAGAAGGACGAGAATACTCTTTTACAGTGTTAATAGCTATGTATTACATGACTTCTGTTGTTGGCAGTTTCTTTACCTCCGCGGACAGACACAAGTAAACTTTTCGTGTCTTTCTAACGTAGGAAATTACTCCAGTATGCTGCCGAATAGAATTATCTATGAGCATAATGTAAGCGTACACTTAACATGTTGGTGTTCTGTCGAGTAACCACGTTGCTCCAACTTTTCAGCTGTATAGGGCAGTGCCGGAGAAGTGGCCGTCAAATACATCTACAATAGTGTAGACCGTATTAAGGTTGGTTGGTTCAAATGGCTCTGAGCACTATGGGACTTAACATCTGAGGTCGTCAGTCCCCTAGAACTTAAAACTACTTAAACCTAACTAACCTAAGGACACCACACACATCCATGCCCGAGGCAGGATTCGAACCTGCGACCGTAGCGGTCTGGCGGTTCCAGACTGTAGCGCCTAGAACCGCTCGGCCACTTCGGCCGGCCCGTATTAAGGTTCTATGTGGTTTTCGTAATTCCTTTTAAGCGAATGCCAGAATATTCTCTTTAAGAAACCCGCAGCAAATATCCTCTCCATAAGTGAGCTAATCTATAATGACTTCGGAATCGACGCGACGTTCAACTCTGACCTTCATTCCTACACCTATGAAGTTTGAGATTCATAAAAACAGTCATCTGACATCAATATCTAGGTACAGGGTTGTTCGAGACATCCCCATGCATTGTGACTACATCCCCTGAGGACTTCATTTCATTTTTTTTAAAGTTGCAATTGCATCTTATTTATTCGTTTGTTTTCCCTGTCTCTTAATAATTTCCGTCAATGATCTCTCTATTGTTATCTGAGCAACCATCTCTCCTGTTATGGTTTTCACACTGTAAGTTCATGTCTCACTCGAAAAGCCAAAAATTGTAAAGTTTCCGTTTCGGAGGCTTAATATTCGAAACTGTGTTTACTGTACCAAATGCATACCAACCCATTTTTAAATTCTAATTCACGCTGATGACGTCCATTCAGTTGTTGTCTTAATCTGGTCTAAATGAAAAAACTCATTAATTTGTTCCTATCATTTTACTGTTCATTCGCTCTGTTTACTTTTAGATGCGACGCTTATACATCATGTTAATCTTAGTGTAATTTATTTTCAGGTCTGAGTTCTTTCCCCAATAATGTTTACCTGTACTCTAGATAAATATCAATAAAAAAACTTCTACCTGAACATGGATATCCACATCATCAGCAGTACTTCCCTATTGCATACTAGTAACTACGTAACTACGCACGTGGAGGCATCGCTGGGAACCTGTTCATTCAGGATATGCTGTAGTTCGAGGAAGCAATGTCGCAATGAACGTGGGAGCTCATCGTGGAAACTCCAAAGTCGTTCCCTACAGCACAGACTCAAATACTGCTAACGCTATCGTTATTCTACTGACAACAATTTGTCCTGCGAAAAAGTGAATCGCACTACTGTAGATTTGCAATCTATGTTTGTAGAAGACCGATTAAATTAAGTCGTAGAAATACTAATTTTAGAGTTCATATTTATCGCAAAATTCATTTAAGAAGTAATTTCTATCTAAATACGAAAGTAATTTGTAACGAATTAGGAAGAAGCTCACATGTAGAAATTTTATGAAACTCTTATCAACGCAGCGAACATTGAGGACCGGTTTCATATTACCCTAAATAAGGATATATATTTGCATTCTCTTAGGAGGTGCCGGTGAACCGGAAATCCACCGTCGAAAGGTGTTTTCCAGGGATATTTTCTGAGTATTTTTGTGTAAGCGTGTTCTCGTCGTCTCCAGAAACTGGGTACAGAATACACACAAATTATAAAAATCGATATGTGTTTGTGCGTGTGTTTGCAAATTTCATCCAGAATTGGGACACATACTTCCTACTGTCACTCAACAATCGCTGTGAGGATGTAAACCACCTACCTACCATAGTTCATGAGATACGACATTATGAACAACGAAATGCGTGAAAAAACTATTGCATCTTACATGACGCTGAAATATATTACTTACGTGCTACTCACTGTATTCGTAATATATTTCGTTTTGAGTGGGATTAATGGGACCAGACTGCTACGGTCACCGGTCTCGTATTGGCTTCAAATGGCTCTGAGCACTATGGGACTTAACATCAATGGTCATCAGTCCCCTAGAACTTAGAACTACTTAAACCTAACTAACCTAAGGACAGCACACAACACCCAGTCATCACGAGGCAGAGAAAATCCCTGACCCCGCCGGGAATCGAACCCGGGAACCCGGGCGTGGGAAACGAGAACGCTACCGCACGGGTTTCGTATTCAGTATTCACATATGCTGCTACATACAGTTACAGAAGTATATGGTGGTACAACACGTAGTTCGGGTGGGTGATGTCCTAAACACTTAGATTCGTGAAAAACTGCCGTATTGCGCGTGACATATAAATTTATTATTTCTTTGGTGCTAACCCTATTCGCAACATACTTTGTTGGCGGGATCCACATATGCGGCTAAATGTACCTACACATATACGTCGTTGGACGACACATAGTTAAAGAGATATCACACCATGAAGACTGAGATAAGTTTATTCTTTACCACTAAAACACTCCTAAAATCGAGAAAACTTAAGGAAATCCTTGACATCTATCGGCACTTTTGACAGCTTTCACTGTGAAGCGCAAGCGGCTGAAGGCGAAAATGATAGCCGTCTATGGAGCTATGCGGGGGCTTTGGCATAGAGACGTTTACAAAATGGGGTTGTACACATGCGAAACAGCTGAGCCCAGCGTGCAGAAACTGTCCGGGATCACGTTTCTTAATTTTTATACTGCACTTATACTTTTGTCCATCATGTATATATCTTGATACGACTGTTTCACAATTTCAAAGGTGAAACTTCCTGGCAGATTAAAACTGTGTGCCGGACCGAGACTCGAACTCGGGACCTTAGCCTTTCGCGGACAAGTGCTCCACCAACTGAGCTACCCAAGCACTCACGCCCCGTCCTCACAGCTCTAATTTCGCCAGTACCTCGTCTCCTACCTTCCAAACTTTACAGAAGCTCTCCTGCGAACCTTGCAGAACTAACACTCCTGAAAGAAAGGATATTGCGGAGACATGGCTTAGCCACAGCCTGCGGGTTGTTTCTAGAATGAGATTTTCACTCTGCAGCGGAGTGTGCGCTGATATGAAACTTCCTGGCAGATTAAAACTGTGTGCCGGACCGAGACGCGAACTCGGGACCTTTGCTTTTCGCGGGCAAGGGCTCTACCAACTGAGCTACCCAAGCACGACTCACGCCCGCTCCTCAGTGCTTTACTCCTGCGAGGAGAGCTTCTGTAAAGTTTGGAAGGTAGGAGATGAGGTACTGGCGGAATTAGAGCTGTGAGGACGGGTCGTGAGTCGTGCTTGGGTAGCTCAGTTGGTCGCCGGCACGGTAGCTCAGCGTGCTCGTTCAGATGGTTACGTACCATGTGTAATAAAAAACGGAGTGAATGGATCAACAAAGAACATGAACGGGTGTTGTCGGACGTCCGCGCCGAACAAATTCTCCGAACAATGTAGAACAAAAGAGATCTAAAAAAAAAGAATTAAAAAAAGTTGGTAGACCACTTGCCCGCGAAAGGCAAAGATCTGTCAGGAAGTTTTATATCAGCGCACACTCCGCTGTAGTGAAAATTTCATTCTAATTTCAAAGCTGTTTCCACGAATACAGAGAAATGAAATTTTTTCGCTACTTCATTATAATAATCAATTTTTACATTTCGTTTCTAATAGAAAACTGGTAACATGAGTAACCGGGCAGTGCCAGGTTTTTCAACTAGTAATAATATAATTAAGATGTATTACGTTTGTTATCCTAGTTACCTATATTTCTTTGGAAATCCCTTGACAACAGTGAAAGAACCCGTTATACAAAATCGCCAAAAGGTACAACATCAAACGTAGAGTAATGCAATGAAACTGGGACAGATGCAAGAATGCTGTGGTGCGGTTGCCGTCGCTGCAGGGACAGCTCACCACAGCGCCGCTCCGCCACTGCATTCTGCGCTTATCAGCTAACACTTCATCAGTAAACCTGTCCGTGCTGCCGTATTTCACTGCCAACGTACAGTTAACATTGCTGGAAAAACAAACTCGAGAAACAATCGAGGAGTAATGAATGGAAGCTCTAGGACATGAGTTAAGTGGACATTACTGCTGCCGACAGTAAGTGCCGCGAATGAATGGAACAAGTTTTGTTTACAAACAACAAACGCAGCTCGTACCACCGACATTTGCACTGAAGTGCAGATATTTATGGTACAATACATACACAAAGATAAAGGCAGGGGTAATAAATCAAATGCAAGTACTCTGGAGAGAGCTACGGCGACCTCGAGTCCCTTATAAGAAAATACAGTAGACCGTCGATTACCCAAACGTCTGTCGAACGAACGATCCCTCACCCGAACTGTTACTCGCTTGTACATGGCGACAAAGACAAAGTTATCAGCACCTCACTGCATTTGAATGGAGTCCTGTATTACGGCTACGAGAAGTTGGCTGTTCTTTCTGCAATAGTGCAGAATGACTTAGCAGCTATGTATGATTGCTGGCAGCGGTGGTCACGGGAATGTGAGGGAAGACAATCTTGTTCGATGTATGTCTCTGGCGCGTCGTACTGAGTCTGCAGCAGCAGTCTGAGCAGTAGTCGGCACCCCAGTCACATAACGAACTGTTACATATCGATTACTTCAAGGACAGCTCCGAGCCAGACGTCCTGCAGCGTGCGTTCCACCGACCCCAAACCACCGCCATCCGTGACTTCAGTAGTGTCAAGTGAAAGATCACTGGAGAACAGTCTGGAAGTTTGTCATGATATCTGATGAAAGCTGGTTCCGCCGCGGTGCCACCGCTGGCCGTGTGTTGCGTAACTGTATGCGTACTGGACAACCAACATAGACCACACGTGGAGTTTTGGTCTGGGTTGTGATTTCGCATGACAGCAGGAACGCTCTTGTGTTTATAGACGCACCCGGCCTGCAAATTTCTTATATCAATCATGAGACATTCCAGGGGGTGTTTTCCAGCAGGATAACGCTCGCCCACATTTTGTCCTTGTAGCCCAACATGCTCTACAGAGTGTCGACACGTTACTTTGGACATCAAATGGTTCAAATGGAGCCGGCTGCGGTGGTCTCGCGGTTCTAGGCGCGCAGTCCGGAACCGCGCGACTGCTACGGTCGCAGGTTCGAATCCTGCCTCGGGCATGGATGTGTGTGATGTCCTTAGGTTAGTTAGGTTTAAGTAGTTCTAAGTTCTAGGGGACTGATGACCACAGCTGTTAAGTCCCATAGTGCTCAGAGCCATTTGAGCCATTTTTTTTCTTCAAATGGCTCTGAGCACTATGGCACTTAACATCTGAGGTCATCAGTCCCCTACTTAAACCTAACTAAGGACATCACCCACATCAATGCCCGAGGCAGGATTCGAACCTGCGAACGTAGCAGATGCGCGGTTCCGGACTGAAGCGCCTGGAACCGCTGGGTCACCGACGCCGGCTTTGGGCCTCATCCGATGACAACTTCAGCGTCATCCATAACCAACATTAATCGTCCCTCTATTTCCCGAGCAACTGCAACAGGTATGGATCTCCATCCCACGAAGTGACATCTGGTGCCTGTACAACACGATGCATGCACATTTGCATACTTCATTATGCGGGTACAGTGTTTATTAATGAACCATTATTTCACATTTCCGATACCTTATAATGCCTTATGTAGCGCTTACATTAACCTGTGATGATGGGATGTTAATCACGTAAATATGTTACCTAGCCAAATGTATTCCACAAATTTTATAATTCTACGTTAATTAGTTTTTGGTGTTGCTATTTTTTCCGACGGTAAGCTTGATTTTGTTGATGGAACTAGGTAATAATATTTACGTGGTTTACACAAAAACCGTCACAAGGAGAACCTATCACTGATCTAGTTCTGTGTGAAGAGTTTAATGTAAATCTTGGCGTGTCGTCTAATTTTAAAGCAACCACGGGCTGGTTAAAACGCTTGAAGTCAAGACACGTAGTTCGTGATCTTCAAACATAAGCATAAAATCTGTCTGCTGATTCCATAGCAACTATTTCTTTCAAAATCAAACTAAGAGTCGTTTTCGGGGAAGCAGATTATGCTCTCGAAAACGTTTACAACGCTGACGAACCTGGGCTCAGTTGGAAAGCTTTGCAAGGAAACCCCTTGCTCCACGACGTGAGTTAGAGGCACCTAGTCCTAAATTAAGCAAAGTTCGTATTACTAATTTATCTTGAGTTAATGCTACTGTTGGTAACCGATGGCCTATGAACGTCAGTGGTGAAATTTGAGAAAACGCGTTGTTTCAATCATGTTAATATGCCTTTGATGCCTGTTGTTTTCACCTCATAAAAGTGTGCCTGGATGGATAGCACGATTTTCACAGAAAGTTGTTCCACCCGCTCATCGGTTAAAGAATTGTAATAGGGAGAAAATTTTACTGCTCCTCGACAGCAAATTAACTCGTGCATCGCATCTTATCTTAAACAAAAGGGATGAGTTCATAAAAGTGATGTTTCTTCGATCCAGTTTAATCTCCTCATTATATCTCATGGATCAAGGCATTATTGAGACATTAAGGCTGTATTAAGGAACAGAACTGTTACACAAGTGCAAGGGATAGTGTAAAGCAACAGAATTTGAGAAAGCCTGTAGTAAAATTTGAGTATGGTGAGGCATTCTCAAAGTCTGTTTAAAAATGACGAACAGAATTTTATGTCCGAAACGGCCATTGTGCTAAAAGAACTCAACCACCATCAATGTGATGAAGAACGAAGAATCGATGAGTGTTGAGGATGCAGATCCAGGGTACCAAATCATACAGGACTGCGAAATTGTATATCTCATCACTGATATATTCCCGCTAGTAGTAATTCATTAACTAGCAGTCCATAAAATGAAGATAAAAGAAATACAGCCTACTTCGGAAATATTTATATGTTTAAATACTGCCTTGCGATGGTCGGAAGCTCATGATGGAAGTGGCAAGTATCTGTCATGAAAAAAGTGCGTGGCGTAACTGCTTGTAAACGGGTATACTTTCTTAGATAGAACGAAATTAACGATTTTTAAGCGTTAATTCTATGTATGCGTACTGTACATGCAAAATGCATATATATTACACAAATTTTGGTTACTAGGTCCTAATACATATGTTTTTACTGTATTTGCCTTTACAATAATGAAGGGGATTCGAATCACTATAAATATATTTTGTTGTTATTGCTAAATTGGTGAATGAAAGTATATATTTCGATAGTTTGAATAAACCGGTTTTCCGGATACAGATGTCCACCAATTGGTTCGTGTAATAGACGCTCTGCTGTGCTCAGAAAATGTTCCTGTACAACCTCCTAAAATTTGTCGGTGTTCTGGTTCATCATTTATATACACCGACGGGACAAAAGCTTATGGTCACTTGCTGAATGGGGTGATGGTCCAACTCAATTGTGAATCAATAGTGATTGTACGTCTATACACACAGGTCACGCAGTTCCCATTAACTACAGGCAGTTGGTTTGTGGGCGCAGATAAGCCTGTCGAGTTCAGATCAGGCAAACTTGATGGCCGTGACATCAGCTGGAGTCAACTGTCATCCTATTAAAACCAGTTCTCCAGTTATCCTCCTCGAAGATGCCATCACCATCGGTGAAGACCACACATTAAAGACCGCAGGTGGTCGCATAGTCCAAAGCTCTCCTGGTACATACTGTTACTATCACCAGTCCCATGGAAGCCCAGTAGAATTTCCTCCACACCTTAATGATGTCTTTACCAGCTAGCAGCCGTGGCGGAATGCATCATTCGAGTATCTGGTGCAATAAGAAACGTGTTTCATTCGATCAGGTGACACGTTTCCGTTAACCCATGGTCCAGTCTCTATACTCGGCTCACTGTAATCTTGATGAGTTGTCGTTGGGTCAACAATGGAACAGGTATTGGTCGTCTGCTGCGAAGTCTCATGTTTAATAACGCATGCTGAACGGCTTGCACCGAAACACTCGTACCTGAACCAGCAATGTACTGTTGTCAGATGCGCCACAGACTGGTGTCCGTGCAGCTTTACAGAGCGGATGTCTCTGACCTCCTCGTTCTACGATGAGGTGCGGATGGCTAGCACTTTGTTGCCTACTCCTGGTTTCACCTTTATTCAACCGCTTTCCATAAATACTCACGTCAACAGCACGGAAACACCTACCAACTTCAACGTTCCAAGATGCTGGTTCTCGTGTACCGGACCTAATTTTCTCTTTCATGTCAAGGTTTTACCATTGTGTATTATCTTCACATACGTTTGTGTTTTCCAGAAGTCTTGGCTAGAGTGGATGGTATCAATACGCTTTAGTCGTTTACAACGTCTTTAAGTCTTCTGATGCAGAAGTATGAATTCTCTTGCTTCAAGCAAAATGTTTACAAAGTTCTAGGCATTCCTTTTTGGATACTTCACTATTTCGACTGGTCTGCTGGTCAAATGGCTCTCAGCACTATGGGACTTAACATCTGATGTCATCAGTCCCCTAGAACTTAGAACTACTTAAACCTAACTAACCTAAGGATATCACACACATCCATGCCCGAGGCAGGATTCGAACCTGCGACTGTAGCGGTCGCACGGTTCCAGACTGAAGGTCTGCTGCTCTTGGAGACAAATTAATATGTAGGTGGTATGCTTAATGAGACGTGAGGGGTTTATACCCTGTTATTGTGACGCCCACAGGTGTGTAATAATGCCGCATCTCCGATATTCTAACGTTTGATGAAGACTAATTAACGTATTTCATGCGTCTAGTTAAATGATTATTAGTACTTTGATCACTGCTAATTAATGTTTTTTACACGTTTAATTAAATAATTATTAGAACACCCCTTATGCTTAGACGCTCATCGCAACAAGACTCGAGAAGCCTCTGTTTCTTCGTCCTTTTTTTGCGACCTGCCCGATTCTCTTGCTTCAGGTTTTTTTTTTCACTCCTGGGAGAAAAGGAAACAAAAATACCAAGTATGCCATCATCGATGTGTGTCACTACTACTCGTTTATCTTCAAGTATCCCAACAACAATAACGTAAGCTCTGAGGCCTTCAAAGGACGCCACGAAGGAGACGTGATAAACAAAGACGTCTTAACAGCAGTACGTGCAACTTCTTTAAATACTAATTTGCAGGTAGTCGAAGGGTTCTACTATTTGGGGGTCCTGGGACGAAGAGATCCATCACATAAATGCCAAGGTCGAGGATTACACTGGAAGCGAGCAGCGCGCGATGACGCGACGAATAATCATCGGCGCGCGAAAATCGAAAATAGCCGATGGCGTAAGGTAGGGGAGGGGTAGCTCGCCGGCTCGTCGGGAGCTGCTCGCATCCGGCATCGAGTGACGTCACGTGACGTGGCACTCTCCCGTGGGACTAAGGGCTGCGCAGCAGAGCGATCCATTACTTCTTAAGTCATTGGCATTAGGACTTACTTAACGTCTTGCTTTCATCTCTTTCTGTTTTGTACCAATCTCTCGTCTATGTGTACCTACGAGAGACGTTTCATAAGTAACGCACAGAAGATTTGGCATTGTTTTCAGTACGATTGTTTTACTTTTTCATGTCGGAAGACTGAAGTTTCTCGCCGCGCGGTGTGGCCGCGAGGTTTGCGGTGCCATGTCACAGACTGCGCGGCCCCTCCTGCCGGAGATCCGAGTCCTCCCTCGGGAATGGGTGTGTGTGTTGTTCTCATCATAAGTTAGTTTAAGTTAGATTAAGTAGTGTGTAAGACTATGGTCAGACGACCTCATCAGTTTGGTCTCTTAGGAATTCGCACGCGCGCGCACACACACACACACACACACACACACACACACACATACATCGAAGTTTTTCTTTCAACAACGGGGCGACGTCCAATGTTTCCTTGTTTCCCGTCCGATATTTCGGCGAGAGTTCCTCTGCTGGGACAGTTTTAAAAGGTCAGCTGATGTTCTGTGTACATTCACATATGTCGTCGCAGTAATCTTAGGCCCAATTTGCTCAAGTTTGCCTCCAGTGATTCAGGTTCAGATATCATCAAATCTTCCAAGTTCTCGCCGCTCGACATCTCTTGCGGTGTACTGTAGTCATTTGGAGAGTCGACAAGTTCTTTCTTCAACACACTCTTTCGGGATCTGAGTCTTCCATGTCCACAGGAAGCTCCAAATAAGGGGTGACTTTCGTCGAAGGTATGCTTAAGATGTGGCTGGTTATTCGGAAGCTGGGATCCATAAATCCGACCACTCTATGCAGTTTATCGATAGACGTGGGTTTCATGTAATAGGTTGTTTGTCGTCAGGCTTCGTTTAAGCTTGAGTTGACCTTCCTGGCATGAACAAAAACAGAGCAGAACGGGCAAGCATATTCTGCTGGGAGGCGCTCAGTTTCTGGGATGTGGTTTTCATAACCTCTGGTCTAGATCCCCATTTGCTGTTACTTAATTTTCTCAGACAGTAATTTCTTGCTGCGAATTTATAACAGGTCTACTTACAGTGATTTTTGTAAGTGAATGGAATGACTGATCTAGTATGACATCCAAGTATCCGATTTATGTCTTCCAGGATGATGACACTGCAAGATACATTCATCTTTAGGTTGGTTGTTTTGAGCGAAGATGGAAGGCGCCTCGTGAGAGATATGGTATTTTGACATGCTCCTTCCAGTACATTCAGGGTTTTGTTCTTTCTTTGAACTATGGTGAAGAGATCGTCAGCGTACAGGGATTCGGTCATGTAATTTGGTATTGGTTGGTCCTCGGTTAAAAAAGGGGCGAGCTAGGGGTAACTTTCACACTATATGGACAAGCTCACTGTTCTACTGTTGATATCGCCTCTTTTTGGCCTCAAATGTGTAGAGCATTATCGTTTTCAACAATTAGTGACTTATGGCTCTGTGTCATAAGCTAAGTATACGTCAACCAAGGAAATCTCTTTTTTTTTGTTGAATTTCATTTAATTTCATTTAAAGATTTCAACATAGCCTCCCTGTTTCTCCCTGATTGTGTCCCAACGAAAAAAAAAATGGCTCTGAGCACCATGGGACTTAACATCTATGGTCATCAGTCCCCTAGAACTTAGAACTACTTAAACCTAACTAAGCTAAGGACAGCACACAACACCCAGTCATCACGAGGCAGAGAAAATCCCTGACCCCGCCTGGAAACGAACCCGGGAACCCGAGCGCGGGAAGCGAGAACGCTACCGCACGACCACGAGCTGCGGACTGTGTCCCAACTTTGAGGAAGTTTTACTATTCCAACTAAGACAGGCGTCCTGCTGATTTTACTGAAAAATGACTCTTCGAGAGATGAATAATAGCGTCCTTGTATAGATTTTTTAACTTTAGAAATATTTCAAAAACCAGTAAATTAATATCTGCACACTATGGTATGAGGCAATATTGTACAACCATATTCTCGTAACTTTTCAATTAAGCCGTTGGCAATGTGTGGGCGACCATTGTGGAAAATGAGCAGCTCGAAGTCGAGAAAATAACGTCGGGTTTTGAGCATTTTTGTTCATTTTCTCACGATAATACACAAGTCTGTGTCAATTTATTTGTCTCTAACGATTATTCTATCGTAATCATAAGCAAATATTACCATTTGTTTCATCTTTGATTGAGATCAAAGAGCTTTCGTTTTGGTTGCATGGAAGACTGACTTTTCCACTGTGACTTCAACTCTGCTTCAAATTGTCTTAACGTTTCACCAATAACGACTATCATACGCAAGAAAGCATGACGTTGGACCTCAGGCCTTTGTTTCATCAATACTGGAATAACTTGGCGTTTATAGTTCTCATCAACAGTCAAGCAGCAAGGTAAACATCGTGCAGCAATTCTTGTACTGTTCTACTCATTTGACACAGCGGAGTAGAGTGGAATTAGTTGAATTCGTGTAGCTTAGAAATTTTTCTAAACGGTTGCACGATAACTCTCTTAGAATCTGCTGGAGGTTTCACACTCTGATCACTTGTTGATGCTTTTGGTATTCCTAGTCTTGAGACCTTGTTTCTGCGTACGCTGCCTTTAAAAAAGAATTAGCCGAAGGAGTTAAGATAATATGCTTAACTGTTAACTCACCACAACCTTTATGAAGTAGTCATCGTGTTACACCCGACGTACTCTACAACGTTTGGCATACCGTAGTCTTTGCCTAAACTCAAGGAACTATCGATACGCAAGTGCAACATCCAATTTATATGGATGCTATGGAGAAATACAGTGACGCACTGTATGGAAATGTCAATGTAATTGTTTGCTGTGGAAGTTGGTGATGTACGAGGCATGTCCGGAAGGTAAGCACCATTTTGGAAAAAGCTCTTTTTTTTCAAACCAAAATTTATTTTTACGAGAAACAGGATTTCTTAAACTATTTTTCTACAATGTTGTTACCATTGTTCAGATATTTGTCATAGCGGGAAACCCACTTTTCTCTGCCCTCTTCATTGAAAGATGTTGCCAGTTAAAACAGCCACTGCTGAACAACATTTTTTGCGCCGTCAGTGCTGTCAAAGCACCTTATTCCAAAATCACGATTAAAATTCAGGAACAAGTTGTAGTTATCTGAAATTTATCGTACAAATCGCTTAAATTTCCATAATTTGTATTACCTTTAGTTCATGAATGTCCACAAGACGAAGACTTGTTAGTGCTTTGATATTTCTTACCCGATACAGAGATGAAAGAGATGAATTCTGCAGCAGAACTGTCACCAGTCACGTCACTTTAGAATCAAAACAATAGCCGATAGAATGCAGGCATTCAAGATCCTCCTCCCCCCCAAAAAAATTGAAAATATAAATTCAAAACAATTTGGGCAACACAAAAAAGTCATATGTACTATGTTCTGGGACTGACAGGGAATTCTGCTTGTTGAGTTCCTTCCTAGAGGTGAAACCTTCAATGCGATACCATACCGCGAAACACTGCGAAAACTTTGGCCTGCAATTCAAAATAACAAGCGTGGAGTTCTCAGTCAAGGCATTGTATTGCTTCATGATAACGCATGTCCTCAATCTGCTGGTGACACAAAACCTTATTCAGCCCCGATCTCGCAACTTCTGACTACCGCGGCTATTTTGTGAACTTAAAGAGTGATTTTGGAGGAAGGTGCTCTGACAGCGATGACGACGCAAAAAGTGGTATTGAGCAGTGGCTGTCTTCTCTGGCGGTATCTTTCTTTGTAGAAAACATAGAAAAGTTGGTTTCCCGCTATGAGAAATGTCAGAATAATGGTAGCAACAAAGTAGAAAAATAGCTTAAGAAATACTCTTTCATTTATAAATAATTAGTCATTTGAAAATAATGTTTTTGTAAGTGTGTTTCCAAAACGGTACTTACTTTCAGAACGTGCCTCATAGTGTTAGTTTCTATGTCATTGTCTTATAGAAAAGTACAGTTTCAGAAACCGTAAAGTGTTATCTTGTCAACCTTCTGTGTGTGTGGAAATGCCTGACGAAAATGAATCTGAAGTACTGCTCGATTGCTCGGGAAAAGTCGTCAGCTCCGAAACTAGCGAAGTTCAAAGGAGAGAAGAGAATCCCAAGCGTGCCATAACTATGAGGCTTACCAGTATACATGTGATTTATATCGACCTCCTACCTAGAAACAGGGAACTTTTATTTTTGTCTATCAGAACACGCACAGTTTATCAGAGCAAACAGCACATAAATGTAAGCAACAAATCTTTCGAGTGATCGCGTTCTGTCGTTACGGTTCGACAGGAGCAGCAAGTTTCTCTCAGGGAGGACAACAAAAAATTCAGGACAACTGGTGTTAGCATTCACGAACAATGATTTAGTGCTTGTAATATGAGCAATACACGTCGGGTTACTGATTTGTATGAGACGTCAACGCGCTCGCTTTATTGCAGGAATAGATTTACCGGCAGCGTGGGATGCCGAAATCGTCGACGCAGATCTGCCCAAAGAGGCTGACAATCGTTACGGCCAGCAATTCATGTTTAGCGCCGTTCGCCATCAGCAATACCGAGCAGATGTTCCTTTACTTAATACAGTATACCGAAATAATTGGACTTGTTGCAACATCCTAAGATCGAAACCTAGCAAGGTAACGGTGAGAACTTGCTGATATCATATGTACCATCTGTGAGGTTGTAAGTAGGCTGTTTAGGTTTTTTTATTGGTAACGCCACCTCCGTATGAAAATCACTGGCTGTGCTGTGTGCAGTCTGTGGCTGCTTTGCATTGTTGTAATACTCGCCATTGTAGTGTTAGGCAGCTGGCTGTGAACAGCGCGTAGCGTTGCGCAGTTGGAGGTGAGCCGCCAGCAGTAGTGGATGTGGGGAGAGAGATGGCGGAGATTTGTAATTTGTCATGAACTGCTATATTTATATATGATGATACCAAGGTAAATACATTGTTTGTTCTCTACTAATATCTTTCATTTGCTAACTATCCCTATCAGTAGTTAGTGCCTTCCATAGTTTGAATCTTTTATTTAGCTGGCAGTAGTGGCGCTCGCTGAATTGCAGTAGCTTGAGCAGCGAAGATTTTTGTGAGGTAAGTGATTTGTGAAAGGTATAGTTTAATGTTAGTCAGGGCCATTCTTTAGTAGGGAATTTTGAAAGTCAGATTGCGTTGCGCTAAAAACATTGTGTGTCAGTATAAGCACAGTCTTGTATAAACTGTTCAAAGGGGACGTTTCAAGGTTCACTCCATGTATTGTCACCTACATTTAAATAATGTTTCTTCTTGCCGGCCGCGGTGGCCGAGCGGTTCTAGGCGCTTCAGTCCGGAACCGAGCGACTGCTACGGTCGCAAGTTCGAATCCTGCCTCGGACATGGATGTGTGTGATGTCCTTAGGTTAGTTAGGTTCAAGTAGTTCTAAGTTCTAGGGGACTGATGACCTAAGACGTTAAGTCCCTTAGTTTTCAGAGCCATTTGAACCATTTTTTCTTCTTTTTGTTAGGAGTAAGAAATAAGAAATCCACTGTCCTCATGTGTGGTTCCCAGTAGACTCAGTCTTCAGTAGGTGTCGTCTTTTTGCTGAAGATGAAATGCCAAGTGTTATCACAAAACACAACGTTGACTACTGGAAACACTTCAATTAGTGAAATAAATATTAATCTTGATAATTATTGAGAACATTTCTCGTGGAGAAGAGCGGTATTTCTTGGTACTTTAAAATGAACGTAAACAGTCTCGACCACAATGATTTACTCGCAACAGGGTTTGCAAGACGGAAGAAGTCCTTACTTACTGCAATGAAAAACTGCTATTGGATTCCTATTTATTCTCAAGTCCGGCTGGCGAAACAAATATTGAAGTGCTATGAAAGAAAAAAAGTAATCTGCTCTCTCATAAATAAAAAGAAAGAACTTTTCGCAGCTCTACACCACAGTTCATCTGTCAACGACCGAGCGAGCTGCCGTAGTGGTAAGAGACTGAATTTGCTTTCGGGAGAACACTCTGCAATACGTCTCCCCAATGCATCCCATACGTCCTCGATTGGATTTTAGACGGGTGAATGGGCAGATATAGGTGTTCCTTTTTCCCACGCGCCATTCGAGAGTGGAATGGTAGAGAAGCAGTATGAAAATGGTTAGATGAACCCTCTGCCAGGCACTTAAGTGTGAATGGCAGAGTAACCATGTAGATGTAGATGTAGATGCAGACCAGTCCATTCTTAGAATATATTGTCGTTCCGAGAGCTCCTCCAACGGCACTATTCGATGCGATCACGCGGTGTCATCCAGAAAAATGGCGTCAGAGTTGAATGCACCCCTGGAATGACGCGCATGGGGAAACAGTACAGTGTCACAATACCGTTGCTCGGTGAGTATCTCACGATCAAAGATTTGAAGGTCAGCACGACCACGCTACATTATGCCTCCCCACACCATAACACGTACACCACCAAAACGATCATATTCGACAGTCATGGACGCACCCTGATATAGCGAGATGTAGAAACAAGTATTGCAGCCAGAAAAAATGTCGAGTATGGTGGATTTGGTGGTCCACGTGTCACGATGTGGGGAGGTATAACGTAGGATGGGCGTACTGACCCCATAACAACGTGCGACCACTTCGAACAACGCTGATGCAGTAGTTTCGGAATGAGAGGATAATCGGCGAATGGACTGGCCTGCCCATCCCCCGTATAGAATCCCATCGAGCAAGTGGGGTACGTTGAGGAGGTGTATTACAGCAAGTGCACGTGTGACAACGACCATGCAGCAGTTAGTTGTCAACCGCGCTGATGGAAGAGTGGAACGCCCTACCACAAGTACTCCTTACCAACCCTGTGTCCGCCCTGGTAGTACGTTGCAGACCTTAAACTACAGTCTGTGGTGGTCACGTACACTATTAATAACGATATCCATGAAACCGTCATGAATTGCGGGGACTTTAGTCTAAGTCTTGTATTTGAATAAAAGTGTATTACATTGTAGCGGTTCTTTCAACGTATGGTCTAAGAATCATCGAGTTATGTTACTTGGAAATGAGACATCATGCGAAAGTTGCCTCCATTCTTAAATTTTGCTCTCCATTGTATTTTCCCAGACAGGTCAAAATATCCCATTGTCGAGCCTCTTTACAAAGGATGGGACACCACAGATGTCAATAATTACCGGCCAGTATCCTTGCTCACGGCATTTTCAAAATTGGTCGAGAAAATAATGTACTCAAGAGTGGTTAGCCATCTCAGTAGTAGTGGGATACTTGGTAAATCACAGTCTGGATTTCAAAAATGTCGTCCTGTATGGAGTGACCTTAACAGAAACAAGCGTAAATTCAGATATGCCCCAGGGCAGCGTAATAGGTCCACTGCTTTTTACGATTTACATAAACGATCTGGTAGAGGGCATTGACAGCGGTATTAGACTGTTTTCCGATGAAGCTGTTGTCTACAGGAAATTAGTATCACACGAAAGTTGTGACCGAATCAATGAGGATTTGCAGCAAATAAATGCGTGGTGTAATGACTGGCAGTTATCTCTCAATATTAGTAAGTGTAACCTACTGCGTATAAAAGACGAAAATCCCCATTAATGTACAAGTACAAAATAAATGCCCAGTCTTTGGAAGGGGTAACATCCGTCAAGTACCTGGGTGTGACTTTTCGAAATGATCTCAAATGGAGTGATCATAGTACACAAGTAAGGGGCAAGGCGAGCTCTATATTGCGGTTTATTGGTAGAATCCTGAAGCGATTCAGTCCTTCAACAAAGGAAATTGCTTACAATATGTTACTTCGTCCAGTATTAGAGTACTATTCATCTGTATGGAACCCTTACCAGTTGGGTCTGATTCAAGAGATTGAGAAAGTCCAAAGAAGAGCGACAAGATTCGTGACTGGTACATTTAACCATCGCGAGAGCATTACAAATCTCATAGAAAGTTTTAAGTGGGACACACTTGCAGATAGACGGAGCGCTAAACGGAAGGGGCTGCTCACTAAATTCCGAAATCCAATCTTCACCGAGGATGTAGAGCATACATTACTACCACCAAGTTTCAAATCGCGCAATGATCACCGTTAGAGCTCGTACGGAGACGTTCAGACAATCGTTTTTCCCTCGTGCGATCCGCGAGTGGAACGGAGGGGAGGAAATACGACTTTGGTGCAAATTGTGCCCTCCGCCGCACACCGCTTGGTGGCTAGCGGAGTATATATGTAGATGCAGAAAAATGCTTTTCCACTGAGACAGCAATACACAACTGCACTGCCCAAATAATAGAGTCTTTAAATAGTAAAACGTCACAAATAACAATTTTCTGTGACTTATCCAAAGCATTTGACTGTGTGATTCACAACATTATGTTACAGAAATCGCAATTCTACGGTATAAATTAAAAAACCTATGAGTTGTTTAAGTCATTTCTACAGAACAGGAAGCAAAAAGTTTCTTTATATGGAATAAGTGATTTAACGAAGTTTCCCCCGATTTAAGGAAGTTTCCCACTTCATCTAACTGGGGTGAAATTACGTTAGATGTTAGATGGGGCCCCTTCTGTTCTAGATGTATATGGACGACCTCCCTTCTTATCTGAAACAAGAAGCTAAACTGACACTGTTTGCTGATATACAAGCATCATTATTAAACCAGTAAAAGAAACTCCAATAGAAAATGATACAAATAATGTCTTTGGAAAAGTTACTGATTCTGCGAATGGGCTTGCTCTGGACTTTGAAAAAACACAGTACATCCAGTTTTCTACTGCAATAAATATAACACATCAACAGAAGTCAGTAGCCAGGATAGAGTACATTAATTTTTGTGTGTATATATAGATGAGAATCTTATTGGAAATTTCATATTTTGGGATCTCCTAAAGTGACTAGGTTCAACAACTTTTGTAATCAGAATAACTGCTAATTTTGAGGTTTTAGAAATTAGTACGTTAACATACTTTGCAATCTTTCACTCTCTGATGTCATACGGAACAATATTTTGGGGTAACTCGACACAATGTGTCTCTAACGGTGATATTATTATACTAACTGTGTAAAATAGCTTATTTTTCTAAAGAAATTTTAAAAAATCTGTAAGATGAAATCTATTACGTATATTGGGGTTAAACCAAATATTCTAAAAATGGTAAAAAGGAAGGTAATGATTTAATATGTGTATAAGAGGGACATTACTATACAGATTGAGTGAAACAGAGGAAATTGATCGGCCTTGCTCTTTCCAAATGGATCACCTCGGAATTCACCAGAAGTGATTTAGAAAAACTACGGAAAACTTAAATCGCGATGTCCTAAGATAATTCGGGCCTCTCTATTCACAAACACGAGACCGTTGTACTAGCCTTTGCGCCACCTCACTCAGTGAGCTAATAACAGAATGCGTTTCGTGGCAGGCTGTACTTGTCTTTTGATCTGGGGCTTCCGAGGGCTACCAGTTTCAGACGATGAAGCTCTACAATTAATGTACGTGCATTTTGATACACATGAGCAATAACCTAACATGCGAGCAAGAGTTGCGAATCACCTTAGCGCAGGCTTTCAAACTGAATAATCGTTGTGTGTCACGCAACGTGAGGGTAAAAGCCTCTCTGGGGGTCGCGAGTTTGGCTTTACCTTGCCATATCTGTGATTTCATGTGTTTATGCTGCAAGATCTTGCAACTATTAATCAAAAAAAGCAGTTTCCAGTCGTAGTGATTTAAGTGACTTGCAACAAGATGCAGATGTTAAAATACTGGAACGAGTTATGCAGTCAGCTACTAAGGTGATTAATGGTTTGAAATGGACTGCAATAGCGAACGTCATACCACTTTCTCTTCAGCCTACGAGTCGCAGCGTATGATCGTTGCCTCTATTTTATGTATATACAGTGGAGCAGGCAAATCATGACGTATAAGATTTATGAGATATCGGGAAAAGACTGCTGGTTATTACGTCCAGTTCTCAACCGGTTTGGTTTCCTCGTTGAATTACTTTAATTTAATCCCGTCATCAGATAGTCGTAGCACGCCTTGAATGTCGACCTACCCAGTAACTGCGTCCTTGCCACCACAACAGCATGAAAATATCGCACTTGAGTTTCTAAAATTTAAGAAGAATCGTATCGTACTACCACGAAATTTGAAGCAAAAATAAAGTATTTTTTAAGAACTTAAGTTCAAAAAAATGTTCAAATTTGTGTGAAATCTTATGGGAATTAACTGCTAAGGTCATCAGTCCCTAAGCTTACACGCTACTTAACCTAAATTATCCTAAGGACAAACCCACACACCCATGCCCTAGAATTTATTTAAGTATTTAGTACGGTGTAGATCAAACGAATAACCCGTGGTCTAGGAGTAGCGTCTTTGATTCATAATCAAAACGTCTTCGGTCCCGCGTTCGATCCCCGCCACTGCCTAAATTTTGATAAATAATCAGCATTGGCGGCCGAAGACTTCCGGCATAAGAAGTCAGCCTCATTCTGCCAACGGCCTTGTCAAAGCGGGCGGAGGAGCCGATAGAGGTTCAGGGCACTCTCTTGTCCTAGGGGTGGGAAATTGTCCATAATGGCGGATGAATCAGCAATGATCAACGACATGAGGATGCACTGCATTAAAGACACGTAACGTGTATCCACAGGACATGTGGCCTGTAATTGAAGAAGTATCATGATGATCTCTCCATTCGCAAAAGATTCCGGAATAGTCCCCCATTCGGATCTCCGGGAGGGGACTGCCAAGGAGGAGGTTACCATGAGAAAAAGATTGAATAATCAACGAAAGGATAACGTTCTACAAGTCGGGGCGTGGAATGTCAGAAGCTTGAACGTGGTAGGGAAACTAGAAAATCTGAAAAGGGAAATGCAAAGGCTCAATCTAGATATGGTAGTGGTCAGTGAAGTGAAGTGGAAGGAAGACAAGGACTTCTGGTCAGATGAGTATCGGGTAATGTCAACAGCAGTAGAAGATGGTATAACAGGTGTAGGATTCGTTATGAATAGGAAGGTAGGGCAGAGGGTGTGTTACTGTGAACAGTTCAGTCACCGGGTTGTTCTAATCAGAATCGACAGCAGACCAACACCGACAACGATAGTTCAAGTATACATGCCGACGTCGCAAGCTGAAGATGAACAGATAGAGAAAGTTTATGAGGATATTGAAAGGGTAATGCAGTATGTAAAGGGGGACGAAAATCTAATAGTCATAGGCGACTGGAATGCAGTTGTAGGGGAAGGAGTAGAAGAAAAGGTTACAGGAGAATATGGGATTGGGACAAGGAATGAAAGAGGAGAAAGACTAATTGAGTTCTGTAACAAGTTTCAGCTACTAATAGCGAATACCCTGTTCAAGAATCACAAGAGGAGGAGGTATACTTGGAAAAGGCCGGGAGATACGGGAAGATTTCAATTAGATTACATCATGGTCAGACAGAGATTCCGAAATGAGATACTGGATTGTAAGGCGTACCCAGGAGCAGATATAGACTCAGATCACAATATAGTAGTGATGAAGAGTAGGCTGAAGTTCAAGACATTAGTCAGGAAGAATCAATACGCAAAGAAGTGGGATACGGGAGGACTAAGGAATGACGAGATACGTTTGAAGTTCTCTAACGCTATAGATACAGCTAAAAGGAACAGCGCAGTAGGCAGAACAGTTGAAGAGGAATGGACATCTCTAAAAAGGGCCATCACAGAAGCTGGGAAGGAAAACATAGGTTCAAAGAAGGTAGCCGCGAAGAAACCATGGGTAACAGAAGAAATACTTCAGTTGATTGATGAAAGTAGGAAGTACAAACATGTTCCGGGAAAATCAGGATTACAGAAATACAAGTCACTGAGGAATGAAATAATAGGAAGCGCAGGGAAGCTAAGATGAAATGGCTGCAGGAAAAATGTGAAGACATCGAAAAAGATATGATTGTCGGAAGGACAGACTCAGCATACAGGAAAGTCAAAACAACTTTTAGTGACATTAAAAGCAACGGTGGTAACATTAAGAGTGCAACGGGAATTCCACTGTTAAATGCAGAGGAGAGAGCAGATAGGTAGAAAGAATACATTGAAAGCCTGTATGAGGGTGAAGATTTGTCTGATGTGATAGAAGAAGAAACAGGAGTCGATTTAGAAGAGATAGGGGATCCAGTATTAGAATCGGAATTTAAAAGAGCTTTGGAGGACTTACGGTCAAATAAGGCAGAAGGGATAAATAACATTCCATCAGAATTTCTAAAATCATTGGGGGAAGTGGCAACAAAACGACTATTCACGTTGGTGTGTAGAATATATGAGTCTGGCGACATACCATCTGACTTTCGGAAAGACATCATCCACACAATTCCGAAGACGGCAAGAGCTGACAAGTGCGAGAATTATCGCACAATCAGCTTAACAGCTCATGCATCGAAGCTGCTTGCGAGAATCATATACAGAAGAATGGAAACGAAAATTGAGAATGCGCTAGGTGACGATCAGTTTGGCTTTAGGAAAAGTAAAGGGACGAGAGAGGCAATTCTGACGTTACGGCTAATAATGGAAGCAAGGCTGAAGAAAAATCAAGACACTGTCATAGGATTTGTCGACCTGGAAAAAGCGTTCGACAATATAAAATGGTGCAAGCTGTTCGAGATTCTGAAAAAAGTAGGGATAAGCTATAGGGAGAGATGGGTCATATACAATATGTACAACAACCAAGAGGGAATAGTAAGAGTGGACGATCAAGAACGAAGTGCTCGTATTAAGAAGGGTGTAAGACAAGGCTGTAGCCTTTCGTCCCTACTCTTCAATCTGTACATCGAGGAAGCAATGATGGAAATAAAAGAAAGGTTCAGGAGTGGAATTAAAATACAAGGTGAAAGGATATCAATGATACGATTCGCTGATGACCTTGCTATCCTGAGTGAAAGTGAAGAATTAAATGATCTGCTGAACAGAATGAACAGTCTAATGAGTACACAGTATGGTTTGAGAGTAAATCGGAGAAAGACGAAGCCAATGAGAAGTAGTAGAAATGAGAACAGTGAGAAACTTAACATCAGGATTGATGGTCATGAAGTCAATGAAGTTAAGGAATTCTGCTACCTAGGCAGTACAATAACCAATGACAGACGGAGCAAGGAGGACATCAAAAGTAGACTCGCTATGACAAAAAAGGCATTTCTGGCCAAGAGAAGTCTACTAATATCAAATACCGGCCTTAATTTGAGGAATAAATTTCTGAGGATATACGTCTGGAGTACAGCATTGTATGGTAGTGAAACATGGACTGTGGGAAAACTGGAACAGAAGAGAATCGAAGCATTTGAGATGTGGTGCTATAGACGAATGTTGAAAATTAGGTGGACTGATAAGGTAAGGAATGAGGAGGTCCTACGCAGAATCGGAGAGGAAAGGAATATGTGGAAAAACACTGATAAGGGGAAGGGACAGAATGATAGGACATCTGCTAAGACATGAGGGAATGACTTCCATGGTACTAGAGGGAGCTGTAGAGGGCAAAAACTGTAGAGGAAGACAGAGATTGGAATACGTCAAGCAAATAATTGAGGACGTAGGTTGCAAGTGCTACTCTGAGATGAAGAGGTTAGCACAGGAAAGGAATTCGTGGCGGGCCGCATCAAACCAGTCAGTAGACTGATGACCAAAAAAAAAAAAAAAAAAAAAAAGATCAAACATATAACATATAATTATGTTTTATTGCAGTAACATTACTGTGACACATGCATGCGCACACACATACACAGACGCAGGCACGCTTATATGTCTGTGCGTAGCTGAACTTCTACAAAGTTTCCAGAATGAGATTTTCACTCTACATCGGAGCGTGCGCTGATAGGAAACTTCCTTGCAGATTAAAACTGTGATCCGCACCGAGACTCGATCCCAGGACCTTTGCCTTTTGCGGGAAAGTGCTCTACCAACTGAGCTACCCAAGCACGACTCACGCCCCGTCTTCACAGCTTAACTTCTGCCAGTACCTCGTCGCCTACCTTCCAAACTATGCAGAAGCTCTCCTGCGAACCTTGCAGAACTAGCACTCCTGAAAGAAAGGATATTGCGGAGACATGGCTTAGCCACAGCCTAGGGGATGTTTCCAGAATGAGATTTTCACTCAGCAGCGGAGTGTGCGCTGATATGAAACTTCCTGGCAGATTAAAACTGTGATTCGCACCGAGACTCGAACTCAGGGCCTTTGCCTTTCGCGGGCAAGTGCTCTACCAACTGAGCTACCCAAGCACGACTCACGCCCCGTCCTCACAGTTTAACTTCTGCTAGAACCTCGTCTCCTACCTTCCAGACTTTACAGAAGCTCTTCTGCGAAGGCAAATGTCCCACGTTCGAGTCTCGGTCCGGCACACAGTTTTAATCTGCCAGGAAGTTTCATATCAGCGCACACTCCGCTGCAGAGTGAAAATCTCATTCTGGAAACATCCCCTAGGCTGTGGCTAAGCCATGTCTCCGCAATATCCTTTCTTTCAGGAGTGCTAGTTCTGCAAGGTTCGCAGAAGAACTTCTGTAAAGTTTGGAAGGTAGGAGACGAGGTACTGGCAGAAGTTAAGCTGTGAGGACGGGGCGTGAGTCGTGCTTGGGTAGCTCAGTTGGTAGAGCACTTGCCCGCGAAAGGCAAAGGTCCTGAGTTCGAGTCTCGGTCCGGCACACAGTTTTAATCTGCCAGAAAGTTTCTACACAATTTGCTGTATATGCGGCCCGTCACGAATTCCTCTACTGTGCCACCTTATCAACTTCAAAACCTAGAAATTATAAATCAACATTCAGTGTCAGTAGTGATAAAAGACATACCTAAGCGATGACGCTCCTCTTACATTATGAACCAGATACGACTCTGCCAATTATACAAGCAACCGTACGATTAGGCGCTCAATCATAGAGGTTCCGAATCCGAATAATGCTGCATTCTAACATTTTTCATCTGTGACGATTGGGTCAGTGTCTTACAATGGACAAGATATCGTCTCAGCACTTATAAAATGTTTCCTGCACGTGATGAATCTGAGGTCAGATAGACCAAGGAATAGCGTCCACACGAAGTGGAAGCCACCCAGAATATTCGAGCTGCTTGAGCAGAAGCAGCAAGAGGAAAACTGAAGTTTTAAGTTCCGCGTTTAAGCAATCATTCACGTAGGAGGAACGCACAGCCGTACCGTCGTTTGACAGTGGCACAGACTCCCGCATGGAGACCGTAGTAATAGGTGTCCCTGGCGCAAGGAATCAATTGAAGGAGGTAAATGTCGTGTCGGGTAGACCGTTAGCCGGGTGCAAGTCTTTCGATTTGACACCACTTCGGCGACTTGCGCGTCGATGGGAATAAAATGGTGATGGTTAGGACAACACAACACCCAGTTCCTGAGCGGAGAAAATCTCCGACCCAGCCGGGAATCGAAATCGGGCTCTTAGGATTGACATTCCGTCGTGCTGTCCACTTTTCTTTTTTTTTTTCTTTTTTTTTCACCTCTCATTTTGTTCGTTTTCGTTCGTTGTATCTGCTCTAGGCGGACGTCGAAAGACACCCGTTTCAGTTCGTTGTTGATCTATTAACTCAGTTTTTTTATTACAGAGGGCAGCTAACACTCTGACCGGACACGCTGAGCTACCGTGCCGGCAACCACTCAGCTACCGGGGGCGGACATTGAAAGAATTTAAAACAAGTAAGTCGCCAGGTCCTGATGGAACACCAGAGAGTATGCTGCGGCGTTGGCCTCTTACTTAGATTGCATTTATCGCGAATCTCTCACCCAGCACGAAATCCAAAGCGACTGAAAACACAAACACACACACACACACACACACACACACACACACGCACATACACACAAGTGGCTTCCGTATACTCGTATAACAAGGGAAAAATAACGTACCTGCTAAATTACAGTCCAGTATCCTTAACATCGCTTTGCTGTAGAATTCTTGAGCATATTCTGAGTACTACATAATTAATGTCCTTGAGATAGAACAGCTTCTGTCCAGAAATCAGCGTGGATTTGAGGCTCCGCTTGCCATTTTCTCGCATGACTTCCTGCGAACCATGAATAAAGACAGATTCCATACTCCTGGATATCCGTAAAGCGTTTGACACGGTGCCCCACAGCAAACTGAATAAAGATACGAGCGTACGACGAAGGTTTCCAGATATGTGAGTGGCTGAAAGACTTCTTAAATACAGAACCCAGTACGTTAACCTCGTAGGTGAGTGTTCATCAGAGAAAAGGGTATCGGTAGGAGTGTCCCAGGGAACTATGATAGGACGTCTGTTGTTCTCTACGTACATAAGTGATCTGACCAACAGGAAGAGCGGTGTTTGCTGATGACGCTTGGTGCACGGGAAAGTATCGTCGTTGGGTGACTGTAGGAGGATACGAAATGACTTAGACAAGATTTCTAGTTGGTATGATGAGTGACAGCTTCCTCTAAATGTAGAAAAACGTAAGAACTACTACTTTATGTTCGAATACAGCATTAGTACTATGCTGCTCGACACATTCGCGTCGATTTAATATCTAGGAGTAACAGTCCAGAGCGACACGAAGTGGAACGAGTCCGTCACGGCGGTGATGGGGAACTTCGATTTCTTGTGATAATTTTAGGAATGTGTAGCTCATCTATAAACGAAATAGGGTATAGAACACTAGTACAACCCATTCTTTAGTACTGTTCGAGTGTGTGGGATTCCTGTCCGTTGGATTAAGGGAACACATAAAAGCAGTTCAAAGATATGCTGCCAGATTTGTTACCGGAAGGTTCCATCAGCACTCATGCATTACGGAGGCGTTTCGTGAATTCACATTGGAATCCCTGGAGGAAAGACGGCACTCTTCGCGAAACGTTATTGTGAAAATGCAGAGAACCAGCGTTTGAGGTTAAGAGCTGATATTGACGTTAAAAAAGATTTCGCTTCAGGGTCACAAAAATAAGAGAAATTATGGTTCGTGCGGAGGCATGCAGACGGTCGTTACTCCCTCGCCCCATTTGCGAGCGGAACAGAAGATGAAATGGCTAGTAGTGGTACGTAGTACCCTCCGCCAAGCAGCATACGGTGGCTTGTGGAGTATGTAAGTATATATGCGGATGTAGTTGTCTTGAAGAATGGCGGCGAGGGCGACGCACAGAAGCGGCAGAGTCAAGTAGTTCTGTAGGCTCTCCTCCAAGTGCCACTGTGCTGTCGGAAAATGTCACAATTTCTTTTTTCTTTATTGAGTTTCGATTCCCCCCGAAGGGGGCGGGCTGGCAGCAGCTTAGTATGCCGCTCTTCAGCCTACGGAATTTGTTTTAAAAAGATGAAGATAATTAATAATAAAAACAGGTGATAAAATCGGAGACTTAAATGGTAACACGGCGGATAGAAAGTCACAAGAACACCAAAATAACATGATCGGTAGTCGAACTCATGATTCACGCGAGAACTACACTTGAAGCCCGTACACACATCGTTGCTGGATCGTTGCCAAAACCTGATACAAGCGAGATTCGTCGCAGAAAACAATACGTCGTTATTTGTGCGACCACTTGTGACCTTCCAAGCACGAGTCACGACGTGGCGCACGTTGCTTCGGGGTCAAGGATGAACAGGATGACTCGGTGTGTGAAATCCACACTCTGGGAAACGCCGACAGATGGTGCTTATGGTGACATTCACGTAACATAGTCCTTAATATGGAATCTCAGTGAGGCACTATAGTTCAATACAGTGCTTTGGCCGAAATGGCAACCTCACTTTGTAGGACGTAGGAGCTTCACTCTTGCACCTTGCTAGCGGTCCTACGTTAATAGCACTTTGTGTTACAGTTCCTTGCAATCGGCCAGGAAGTAAAATCTCTAGCGACGATCTAAAACACAAGATTCAATGTAGTATTTGGAAATGATACCAAATATTAATACTCTATCTATAATATAAGGCTCAGTCAAACGAAAACGAGACAGATGTAAAAACGTGAGTAAATTTTTCATTATCTCGAAATTTATAACCGTAACTGTAAATACACCAACCACACTGTGCATCAAGACGGTCAATGCCTTCATGGAAAAATGTTTGCGGTTACCTACGGAACTGTGTTTGCACACAGGAGAGCGCTTCTCCTTGTGAAGCAAATCGACGCTCACGAATGTCTTTCTGCAGGGCTCCAAAAATATGGAGATGACATGGCAAGAGATGTGGACTATATGGAGGATATTTAAGAGTTCCCCAGCGAAACTTCAGGCCAATCGCAAGCAAGAAGCAGTTTATAAATAGGACGGCCTTCACATTGACTAAAAGACAAAATACGCTGCTCAAAAGTATAAGGGGATCATTTTTATCAAAGTCTAGTATGTTAAATATCTTTTTATACTAGCGCTACCTGTGGAATTACTGCATAACTTGAGATCTTCGCTTTCAGTGCACGAAACAACTAAAGTTATTCGGCACGTATCGGCTGTGTTATGCATTAAAGTAACATGTGAGCCCTCAGAAGAAAGTAAGTACCGGTGAGCTAGTGTTCTCTGGTGGCGTAAAGCAGTTGTTGTTCGTGGACGTTGTATTCAACCAAGCACAGTAAATACGACACCTTATCACAGTACAAGCTGTAAGGGCAGGCTGTTTGATCCAAGAGGGATGGACTTTCCGTCGGGCTGCTGCAGATGCCATTGTCTCTCAATCTGTCATCCATAGGTTGTGGACACGATAGACGGAGAGAGGTTAGAACGCAAGTCGAGTTGGACAAGGTTGCCGACGCATTACAACACCACCTGAAGAAAGATATCGGGCCATCTTCGCACTGCGGCGTCGTGCGGCTACCGTCAAACACTGCAAAACGTTCTCAGAACGGCCACCGGAGCCTCTGTGTCCGATTAGTTTATAAAGAACAAGCTATGAGAAATGTCCTTAAGACTCTGACTTCCTGTTCGAGCTCCCCGCTTGACACGACAAGTTTCCCAGCTCGCCTTCTGTTCTGCCGTCTCCACATTAATAACTTCGTCACTGACGAAACGTGTTACTCTCAGACTTCCACTGACTCAAGATGATGGCCATTTTCGTGTGTGGGGCTCCGTGGTGAGCAGTACCCGCTAACTACTGCCCAGAAAATTGGCAGATGCGGCCGAGGTTCTATGATTGTGTGGAAAGGCTTCTGTGTTGACAATCGTACGGATCTTCTCGTTGTCTGTGGTAGGCTTACCGCCAGCCAGTACATCGAACAGAACCTGTTTGACCATGTGGTGGGTGCTGCACACGGTGGTCGCCCTCAATTCTTTCTCATGCACAATAATGCCCGGGTCCAGGGTGGCGCGTATCCCCAGAGATCCGAAGCCTGGATAACGAAGCAATGTAATGACTGTGAGTCCTGATTTAAGTCACATCGACCATGTTTGGGACATGAAGGCATAGCCTCAACCATGCGATACCAGATTGTTCTTGATAAGTGTGGTGTGCGTACTGTAAGACCTTTGGTACACACACCATCAGATTATTTGACTTGTCCCTCTGACGAAGTAGGCGAGTGTCAGCAATATGTCTCGTGGTCTTATCGTGGCGTGTTTATCTTCTGCCGTTAGGTCGTCCTGTCTAACCATAGTTTCTCCAAGAACGTTCAAGGGCTCTCGTTGCAAAATGGGATTGATACCGTAGAGTGACTTGAATAGTCGTATACGGAGCGCGCCTCATAGGTGGCGGCTGGTGACAAACGCTCACGGAGGGCATATACGTTTTTGAACCTCTCTAAGCCCACTGAAAAGCTCACAGAATGATTGTTTCCACTACCTACCTCTGAAGGTGTCTTCCACCGTCGGAGGGGAAACTTAGGCCGTTTGGCCGTCGATGTATAAACATCGACTACGGCCCAGTAACCCGGAAGTCTTACGTGATAACAATACCAACCATGAAAGCTTACATTGTATGAAGTTTCCCCTTTATTTTCATCATCTGTAGGTCATTTCAGTTCTTTTTATGTAAATGAACGATGTTGTAATTACTTTTTTTTCTGTTTAGTTAATTTCTCAAAGATGACGTTATAACATACCCAGCCCTCAAGTACTGTTCAGTAGAGTATGGGAGGCGCCCAGAGTCATGTTCCCTAATTATTTTGAGTAGTGCATAAGAATTATGCTATTTTGTACGAAAATGAATACTCGAACCATTTTCCAAGGTAGTGGTTGCGTATCTTATGGAACGCCGGTCCTCAAAATCTACAAACCATGAAGACGACATGCAACAAACATCAAATTCGGTCCATCTGAACGACACAGAGCAGCTAAGAGCTCCGTCATCTACATTCTGTATACAAGGAAAGATTAAGCAGCTAGTTTATCGTTCAGAAACCGTATTGCATGTTGGTTGGTTTTGAGAAGAGCGTGTCATGCGTTATGTAAGAAAGAGGCACCTGGAAGGATGGTGGCTTGTCGATACTGTGATTTATTGTCCTGTGATTCTGTTGCTCGAGCCGGTTTCACCTCAATATTGTTGTGCGAATATGGAATCATGAGGAATATACAAACGTAGCGCCCGAGACGACAGACAGTATGTTCAAATGTGAAATGGCTCTGAGCTCTATGGGACTTAACATCTGAGGTCATCAGTCCTCTAGAACTTAGAACTACTTAAACCTAACTAACCTAATGACATCACACACATCCAGCCCGAGGCAGGATTCGAACCTGCGACAGTAGCAGCAGCGTGGTTCCAGACTGAAGCGCCCAGAACCTCTCGGCCACTCCGGCCGGCAGACATTTTGTTCGTGCGGTCGTGCAGGCTCACACAACGACGTGACGTATCCTGTATCAAGAAATGGACTTGATCTCGCAGGAAGACAGATTTCACACGGAAGATCGACAACGTCCGGAGCGCGACGCACTGACGCCAAAACGACGACAGTTGCGGCATCCCTTGACAAAGAGGCAGTGAGAGGCGAGCCAACAGCTGTGCCCCTACAACACGGCACGGACGAGTCTTGGTTCTGCATGCAATATCACGGTGGACATATACGTGCGTAGAGGCCTCGAGGAGAACTGACGTTACCATACTGCATTTGTCATCGTCATACTGGCCCAACTGCTGACATGATGATATGGAGTCTCATCGGATCACTTCTGTTTCCTAAGTCAATAATTTGGCCATAAAGCGTTGTATTTAAGGCTGGTGGGTGTGCCTTATCTTCGAGGTGTTCAGGACGCCTTATTTAAAATGATAATGCAAGGTCACTTGTTGCTCATACTGCCGTTCGTCAATGTAAGGGTGTTTGACTGTTGAGCAGGCCAGCACGTTCTATAGATCTCTCACTCCCTCAACACACACATGTACCAAATTTTGCACCTACTGTACAAAGTTAAACATGTATTCTTTCTGTCATAATTGTACATGGTGATCCAGCTGCCCCCACTAATGGGACTTATGCAATTCACAAAGCCTTCAAAAACCACACTCGCAATTTTCTTATTCTCTCGCTTGCTACGCGCTACCTACTAGTCCCACAGAAAAAATAAATGGGAACCTTTTGTAGGAAGTTTCATGTGGTCAAATTTTGTACTGGATTATGTTTTCAATGGAAGCCACAGTTTTCGAGTTATTCATGAAAAACGCGCTTTAGGATCACTTCTGTACATTTTTCTTGAAAAATTCGAAAACTACGAAATCTCACGAAAATGTATCCCAGTACAAAGTTTAACTACATTCAATTTCCTACAAAGAGATCCTGTTTATTTTTTCTGCAGGACTAACAATTTGCACATAGCGAACGACAGAATATGAAAATCTGGTGTGTGATATTTGAACACAATGGGGGTTGCATAAAACTCCTATGTAGGGCTGAGTCAAAACCTGTATATGCACGAGAAATAAAATGTAGTTATTTTCTATCTTTCCTGGTGGTGCTGCTTTAATGACCAGCTACACATTACCGTCGTCTATTACTTAACACCTGGGAATGACCACATTCGACATGCATTGTGAATCCCCATGTAGGTCTAATTGGTTCAAATGGCTCTGAGCACTATGGGACTTAACATCTGAGGTCATCAGTCCCCTAGAACTACTTAAACCTAACTCCTAAGGAAATCACACACATCCATGCCTGAGGCAGGATTCGAACGTGCAACCGTAGCTGTCGCGCGGTTCCAGACTGAAGCGCGTAGAACCGCTCGGCCACACCGACCGGCCATGTAGGTCTCATCAGATCTGCTGATTCTTGCGATACTTACAGTCGAAGAGACGCCACACCGGGTCGGCCTTCTATGGAATCAGAATGAAAGTAAACGCAAAGTCCGTCCTCACAAAAATGCCTTTTAGCGTCATTGCTCCTCCGAACATTCGACCCAAATATCTTGGAAATATGCAACAACGTGATCGTATCAGTACAGTATCTTGTTCCACTGCCTGTTTTATGTATGTTCATTTCCACGCATGTAGCAACTGCTCGCATTAGTAAAACAAGACCTGCTCATTTATTTTAGTTGGAAGGAAAACTGAAACGTATATGATTGTTAATGGCGAAAACTGAGGTGAAAAATATACGATAGTACAAGCAAAGACGTTCCAGTATGAAATACAAGCTCAGTTAGTACAAATGTATTCTAAATAAGCTTTTAGATAAATTTTGCGTCTAACTGAGCTCAAATATTGCGCAAGGCCTACGTCAACACATTTCTTGTTAGAATTTGTTGTACAACCGTGCCGGTTAAAGAAGATGCTGAATGCTATTATTACATTCCAGTGCTTGAAATATCACAAAGATAACGAGATACAAATGTTCACAGGCGCTTCGCATTTCATGGACACTGCACCGACAGGTAGTTGCCCATCCGACTTCATGTCCGCCCCGATAGCTGAGAGATTTTCTCCCCTCAGGGACTGGATGTTGTGTTGTCCTAATGATCATAATCATCTCATCCCCATCGACACGCAAGTCACCGTAGTGGCGTCAGCTCAAAAGATTTGCACCAGGCTACTGGCCTGCCCGACGAGAGGCCCTAGCCACACACGACATCCAACGACATCAAGAATGTACCTCGGCAGTCTCCGTCTCATTTAACACTGATTGTTCAACGTTGTTCAAATGTGTGTCAATTCCTAAGGGACCAAACTGCTGAGATCATCGGTCCCTAGACTTACACACTATGTAAACTAACTTATGCTAAGAACAATACACACACACACACACACCCTTGCCTGAGGGAGGACTCGATCCTCCGTCTTCAAATCCGGTTTCAAATTGTCCAAGTGTCATCTCTACTTGACGAGGCAAGCATTTATCAGAGGGTCTGTTGAATATGGGATCCTCTACGTAGTAAATTGTCCTCTGTCTTTGCGTCTGCGTTATATCTGCATATTTATTTCTTTCGGGAATTGGGCAATTCTTGGCACAGTCCGCCGCGAACAGCTTGCCGAAACAACTGTGACACAGGTGTATGTTGGGCAGTTTCTAGTCTCATCAAATCCTTGAGCAGCTTACGTGGTTGTCTTTCTTATTGTTGTGTACATAGTTCCGCGTAGTCAGCGCGTATACAACTTTCCCAATAGAGCGCGCCCCGCTAAGCACAACAGTGCAGGCGCAGCGCTCGTCCGTCTCCGCACTACGAGATGGCGCTGTCTTAGAGACGGACCAAATTCTGCTTCCGCCGATCCGCGTATTAATATGTCACGCAGCCAATGAGATTGCTGCTAACGTAGAACCTTTTCTCCTCGCGGATCACACTCGCGCAGTGATACCTGAATGCGTGACATATTATAATGAGTGTACAGACCTCCGATTAGTCAGTCTGCATTAGTCTGCACCAGTCTGCATTTGTCTGCACCAGTCTGTACCAGTCTGCATTAGTCTGTAGTCAAGTTTCAGCCTTATCATATTGCTGTACATAGCCATGAAGAGAAATGTATAGACACTTTGTCAAGTATCAGAGATATGTGAGAATAAGATTAATGTACCAAGACCAAGGGAACTTCAGATTGTCGATTGTAAACAGCACCCAGAATCAAGTTATGTAATATCTATGATTTTTATTATTTTAATATATGTGTGTGAAAATTAATCAAGTTCTGTTTAAAGTTGGTCACCGTCAATCTGCTACTCTAAGTGTGCAAGTGGCATTTCTATCGTTTGACCTAACGGCAGAAGATAAACACGCCACGATAAGACCACGAGACATATTGCTGACACTCGCCTACTTCGTTAGAGGGACAAGTCAAATAATCTGATGGTGTGTGTACCGAAGGTCTTACAGTACGCAAACCACACTTGTCAAGAACAATCTGGTATCGCATGGTTGAGGCTATGCACTGCGGAGACAGCTGAAGTTTCATCATATGTGCGTGTGAAGGATGATATCCGTAACCCAACCCATTCGGCGCTTGGTCGCCTAGTCAGTTTTATCTGTGAAAACTAGGTTTTTGGCGGAATGCCCCACTTTACTGACTCTTGCGGGGTCTGCCACATCTGCGTCCATTGCTCAAAGGCTTGCTTCTCCAGCTATAATAAAGCTGGCCATCTATCACTCTACGTTTCGCCAGATAGTGCGCCATCTCGTTATATGAGATACTAGTGACACTTGGCCCATAATAACTAGAGCAGTTTGTGCTGACTTTCTCACCGCTACATTAATGGAAGTACGACAAGCACATGGTGGATAGTTCTGGAGCCACATACCTCTTTATCTAGGTTTTAGGCATTCTGGAGGACAATTTATTTGCCAGTAGCCTTTCCAGTGATCGATGGTACTGAATTCAGTTTACTTGAGAGTCCTGATTATGATAAGAGTGGGATGTCCTGAACTTAATCGATTTTGGCTTCGTAGGGAAATACATCGTTCAATACTGGAAGGTCGGGGTTATCAGCAGTCTTTTTGTATTAACGTGGTAGCGTCCTCTTCTACCCGATATTAAGAGCTGAAATGTGACTCAGGATATGTAACCAGTATGTGGGAGCTGATCGCATTGACCCACTAATAATGCGCATGGCTTTGTTAAGTTTTACATATATCTTTTTTACATACCAATTATTAAGCCAGATAGAAGCACAGTACTCTGCTGTTGAGTACACCAATATGACTGCCGATACTCCAAGAGTATCTTCTGACGATCGCCAATGAACAGAAAGGAGTTTGTAGAGAACGTCGTTTCTGCTTTTGAGCTTAGCAGATGTGCGTGTCAAGTGCTGCTTGAAAGAAAGTGTCCACCGTGATCCCTATGTATTTTGGACGCACGTTACGATGAAGTTTGTCTCCTAAACAGACATCAAGAGCTATGTGTGCCAACGTTCTACACAGATGAAAATGCACACTTGCTTTATTTGAGTTTGGTTGTAATCTCCATTTACGTAAGTATTGGCTTAAGGTGCCTAGAACAGAAGTTTGTTTAGTTGTTTCATAGGTATTGTGTAAACAAACAGATAAACAAATGATTACGATTTCAGGGAAATTGGAAGATTTATTCAAGAGAAAGAGCTTCAGAAACTGAACAAGTCAATAATATGTTGGTCCACCTCTGTCCCTCATGCAGGCAGTTATCGGCTTGGTATTGATTCACAGATTTTCTGGATGCCCTCCTTAGGGATACCGTGCGAAATTCTGTCCAATTAGCGCATTAGATCGTCAAAATTCCGAGATGGTTGGATGGCCCAGCCTATATTGCTCCAAATGTTCTGAATTGAGGAGAAGACTGGCAACCTTTCTGGCGAAGACAGGATTTGGCAAGTACGAAGACATGCAGCAGAAACTCTCGCCGTGTGCGGGCGGGCGTTAACTTGCTGAAATGTAAGTCTAAGAAGGATCACTATAAAGAACAACAAAACGGGGCGTAGAATATCGTCGACGTACTGCTGTGCTGTAAGACTGTTGCAAATGGCAACCAAAGGCCCCGGTATAAAAAGGAAGGGGGCCCAAACATCACTCCGGGTTGGCGGGCCTGCGACAGTCAGCTTGGTATCCCACCGCACTGTAGGGCATCTCCAGACACGTCTTCGTCCAGGGAGCAGAATTGTCTTCAGTGATGAGTCCCGCTTCGAACTGGGCTCAGATGACCAACGAAGACGTGTCGCGAGTCACGCCACCAGCGTAGGAATACCAAACTATCAACGCCCGCCTTACGGCACGATAAACAGGAGTGACGGTTGGGGGTCTCATTTCTTTTTAGGTTTCAAAAACACGCAAAGATTCATTTTCTCAGATTTTCCGATTGCAGTCTAACTTCAGAAAGACGGGAGAGAAACAGAAAATCGCACATGCAAACATTAGCAAGCATATTCATGCAAACAAATGCACAAATCCACTTGAAAATGAGAAATTCTCGTGATGCGTTGTGCTAAGCGTAAAAAAAATCAGTAACTGGTTCAGTTTCATTATTTAAATCATGAAGTGAATGTTCTCGTACCATTCTTCAGCTATTTCTCTATCACTTGTCTCAGTACCAATATTGTTTCTTTAGCTTCTACAACTTTTCTAAAACCATGATGGTCTTCAGTAACTGTACCTCTATTTGTTTTTCCAATCTTCTGAGAATAATTTTGGTGACTATTTTTGATGCGTGGCACACCAGACTGAATGTTTTGTGTCGTTCACACTTACTATTATGCATTTAACAACGTCTTCTCCTACCGCTTCAGACATGTAAATGTCACATGACAAGTTATAAAGTGTCACCTTCCCTTATTATCTAACTTTTTAAATAGTTATGTAAGAAAATGAAACACCTACAGCCGTCTTTACGATGTCATTTATTCTACGGCTACCAGTTTCGGTACGTCATTGCACCGTCTTCAGGCCTTAGCTGACGCTGGGGAGTTGTTGGTTGATGGTTGATAGTTGATGGTTGGAGAGACAACATCACAGTTGCTGTTAATCTGCGAAAACCAGTTATAGATGTTGGTCACTGATGCATCACGTATACGGTTAGTTTTAACTCCCACAGAATCAGCCAAGGCCTGAAGATGGTGCACTGAAGCACCGAAACTGGCATAAGGATGGCTGTAGGTGTTTCATTTTCTTACATTAGTGAACAACCGAAGTCCTACAGACCTCCAATCACGAGGATGGACATACAAAAACTTTTCAATAATTTTCTTTTTGTGTCACTAGCTCCCGGGGCCGTTCTTTCTCTGAGGTCAGGTAGTGCTTTTTTCATACTCTGTTTTCATGATAGGAACCCCTACACGATTCAGCTCTACTTCTTCTTCCTTTTCGGTAGTCAGATTGCTGTTGTCTCCTCTGTATAATTGTCATAGGTACTCCTTCCATCGTTTCACTATAATTTCTTTATCATACATGAAAATTACATCTTTGTCCTTAATGCCCATTATTTCTCCCCTTCTTGTTTCAAAGAACTCCTTTACATCACCATATAACATGTCAATTTTTCCTGCCTTTGAGCTATTATCTATGTGTTCACAAATTTCTTTTAAATGCTGTTCTTTACCTTGTTCTTTAAGCTCTTGTGTTCCTGGATTTCCTGGATTCCTTCTTTATCTTTACCGCCTTCCTACTTTTCCCATATTCACGACTTCCTGAGTTAACGATTCTTTCCCATCGTCCTGTTTCCATTTCCCTGATACCACTGCCGCTATGTTGAAAACACAGCTCTTTATTTTACTCCATTTCTGTTCTACCCCCATGTGTTCTCTGGTGTCCTCAGTGGCATTGTATGTTTACGCCATGATTTTTGGTGCACTCATCTTTCAGCTTAGATACCTGTCGCTGTTTTCTTTCTTTCACCTTTAATCCTTTGAACTTTAGTTCACAGTGCATGATAATTAGATTATGGTCGCTGTTGACATCAGCTCCAAGGTAGCTTCTGCTATCCTTAAATTGGTTCTTGAATCTTTCTCTCACCAGTATGTACTATATTTGTGCTCCACGTATGTCCCCTGGAGCTTTGCACGTATGTGAAACAATGAAACAGCAACAAACGAACAGCGACCAGGCACAACTAACGGACATGAACTGTCGAGCAACGTCGGCCGTGGCCGTAAATAACCGCATGAAATCAGAGGAAGAAGTCGCTGTTCAGTCCCAGAGTGCTACCAGCAGTCCCCGTGGAACAATGACTATGAGTAAGGAATTAAAAAAGAATGGGGTGCAACGTTGGAGCAGCTCTTCGTAATTCGCGCATTTCTGTAGCCAGTGATGCTAAGTGGTACTTGGCGGGGTGTAAAGAACGACCCCACCCGACAGTGGACGAGTGGTGGGTAGATTCGTGGGGGAGGGGGTTGGGAGGGGAGGGAGGGACCAAACACGCCGAAGTCATCGGTCCCATCGGATTAGGGAAGGAAGTCGCCGTGCCCTTTCAAGGGAACCGTCCCGGCATTTAGGGAAATTACGGGAAACCTAAATCAGGACGTCCGGACGCGAGTTGGAACCGTCGTCCTGCGGAATACGGATCCAGTGTGGTAACCACCGCGCCACCTTGCTCGGTGGATGACCGGCAATTAGTGATTGTAGTTCAGTGAAGTGTGGAGGAGGTGGTGGGGGAGCTTTCGTGGCTAGGCTGTACTTCTCTTATTGTGCTTAAGAAAACGCTAAAAGCGGAATGTGATGACCACATTTTTTCTGAGAGATTGTCCTGCGTACAATAGAGGAATAGTTCGGAGACAATAATTGTTTTTATTTGCTTGACTGTGCATCCTTTCATAGGCAATAGGTAATGGCTACAGGAAATGGTTTATACGGACAGTAACATTCCTGGAAAGGAATGGTCTGCCCATAGTTCAGGCTTCCGAATTAAACATCTTTGGGATGAGTTAGAATGTCGACTTCGCTTCAGATCCTCAGCGTCCAACGTCACTATCTTCTCTGGTTTCGGCTGTTAAGGAAGAATAGTCAGCCATTCCTGTACAGATACTCAGACATCTCACTCAAAGTGTCCCCAGCAGATTTCAAGCCGTCACAAACGTGAAGGGTGTACACGATCCATGTTAATGACCGCTAGTAGGTGTCCGGATACTTACGACGAGATAGTGTACGTCTTATCTATAACATGGTTATTATAAACAGAGGATGACACCACCCCAATTTAAAACGGATAGACGAAAGAACTGGCTATTGCATTATCTAAGAAATCGTTCTGGCTTACCGCTGAAATCATTTAGGCAGACAGAGATTTAATCCCCTCCGGCGTTTTCACTGCTTTGCTACAAACGCGTTTGGTACATTCCCAACCCCAAAAAATGGTTCAAATGGTTCTAAGCACTATGGAACTTAACATCGGAGGTCATCAGTCCCCTAGACTTAGAACTACTTAAACCTAATTAACCTAAGGGCATCACACACATCCACGCCCGCGGCAGGATTCGAACCTGCGACCGTAACAGCAGCGCGGTTCCGCACTGAAGCGCCTACAACCACTCGGCCACATCGGCTGGCTCCCAACCTCACAAATACGTTAACTGCAATGTACCTCCTGCCGTCGCGCGATCGTGTGCGTGATGACCACGCTCGAGTTCCACCGCCGCTGGGATCGACCTTGAGGGTTGCCAGTCACTGTAAACACACGACGTAACCCAAGCGTCGCGAAAGTGACGCGCAGTTGTTTGTCGGTCGTCGGACATATTAATTCACGCTGCCTCATATTGTAGCACAGCCTTGTTCTAAAAACACACAAGCGTCTGCTTCGTGTGTGTACACAGCGTAAGCGGCGGCGCTGACGGCGTCGCCCACGTGTTCGCAGGTGATTATAGGCCCAAGTTTATTTTGGCAGATAGTGTGTTTAGCGAGGCTACAGTCGACCAACGGATACGGTACACAAATCACTCTTATGTATTTCAGAGAGAAAACCTTGACCTTTTCATTTTGGACACATACAGTGACCCATACAGGTGTACAGCACCTCAAAACGAGCACAGTAGTCCATTTTGCAGAATGATGATGTATCAAGTTTCGAAAACTTATGGCACCGTTATATAGTGATTCTAAATTTACTAAAATTTTCGATTTTGCTCTGCACTCTACATCCAGAAATATTAGACTTCCAGCCCGCATCTCGTGGTCGCGCGGTAGCGTTCTCGCTTCCCACGCCCGGGTTCCCGGGTTCGATTCCCGGCGGGGTCAGGGAATTTCTCAGCCTCGTGATGGCTGGGTGTTGTGTGATGTCCTTAGGTTAGTTAGGTTTAAGTAGTTCTAAGTTCTAGGGGACTGATGACCATAGATGTTAAGTCCAATAGTGCTCAGAGCCATTTGAACCATTAGACTTCCAGACTAGCTAAGGAATTCTACTGCATGAGTGAGCATTCGTTCTGAGAGGCTTCAATAAATACTGTGATAATAGTTAACATTCTAGTTCCAAAACGCTGAAAAAGGACCAAACAGTGCTCAAAATGACGTCAAATTTGAACGGAATATTACCGATGAAGGGGAAAAATCTATGGAAGAAAAATACTGTCACTAGATTGCTCTGTAAGCAATACAATATTGGAAATAAAAGACACGTGGTACACAGTCGTTTCTCGGTTTGCGTCTGAGACGCACGACATGACTGTCTCAATGCAGAACTCTTTGAAGAGAACGTTGCCCAAGTTCCGTAGACTCAAGAGTATGAAAAAATGCATTGGCTTAGTGTCTGCCAAGGGTCTGGAAATTCTAAAGGAAGGGTTCTTTCGACGTGCAGTATAGCAGAGGGAGGAAAAAAATTGATCCGACGTCAGTAAAAGATAATATCAAAACACTGAAGGAGTGGGTCGATCAGTGGTGTGCAAACATGTAGTACGCGGAGAATTGCTCGACGTTCGGGCGTGTCGGTGAGCACGGTGCATAAAATTCTACGAAACATACCACATTGACACCCATACAAAATTTAACATGTTCAGAAGTTGCTTTACGCTGATCTGTAAATAAACATCTGCTCTAAATTTCTTTCTCGCGTATAAGTGGACAGTGATTGTCCACGCGACGTTCTGTTGACAGACGAAGCCCACTTCCTACTCCAAGGTCATGTCGATACACAAAACTGCAGAATATGGGCAACGGAAAATCCACTCGCATATTAAACGATATCACTCCATTCTTCAGAGGCAATTATGTGGTGTGAATTGGTGACATTTTTATCGCTGGGTCATATTCTTTATAGGGGATGGGTCCTGTGGATCCTGTTATCTGTACCGTCTCTGGTAAACACTGTAAGTAGGCAGTTTAGGTTTTTATGTTGGTAACGCTACGTAGCTCTCTGCATGAAAATCACTGACTGTGCTGTGTGCAGTCTGTGGCTGGTTGGCATTGTTGAAATATTCGCTGTTGTAGGGTTGGGCAGTTGGATGTAAACAGCGCGTAGCGTTGCGCAGTTGGATGTGAACCGCCAGCAGTCGTGGATGTGGGGAGAAAGATGGCAGAATTTTGAGAGCGGACGATCTGAACGTGTGTCCATCAGAAAGATTAAATTTGTGAGACTGGATATCGTGAACTAATATATATATATATATATTATGACGTTTGAACATTATTAAGGTAAATACATAGTTTGTTCTATATCAAAATCTTTCATTTGCTAATTATGCCTATCAGTAGTTAGTGCCTTCAATAGTTAGAATCTTTTACTTAGCTGGCAGTATTGGCACGCGCTGTATTGCAGTAGTTCGAGCAACGAAGATTTTTGTAAGGTAAGTGATTAATGAAAGGTATAGGTTATTGTTAGTTAGGGCCATTTATTGTTAGGCAGGGCCATTCTTTTGTAGGGATTATTGAAAGTCAGATTGCATTGCCCTAAAAATATTGTGTGTCAGTTTATTGATGGCTCAAATGGCTCTGAGCACTATGGGACTTAACAGCTATGGTCATCAGTCCCCAATTTATTGATGATCTGAGTAAGTAAAGAGAGAAATGTCTGTGCACGTTCAGTTTTGCTCAGCTGTTTGAAAATCAAATAACGTAAGGGGTTTATCAGCACGATCATTCATAAATATTTATAAGGGGATGTTTCTACACAATGAGATTCTTCTGCACAACAACGTCATCCCAAACCTTCAACCAGCGTGAATGTGTGACTAGAATCGGTTTCAAGCGAGATAGCGCTCACCCGCACATTGCACAGCCAGTAGCAGCTGCTGCAGGGGTATGAAAATACTAGTTTTTTTTTCCGAGTCATCAGGCCGACACGAATTTCTCAATTTCTCTCCTGCACTTCCAACCTATGCCCCCAGTTATTTGCTAGATCTCCTCTGCAGTTTTTGCCCTCTACATCTCCCTCCAGTACCATCGAGGTCACTCCCTGATGTCTTAACAGATGTCCTATCATTCTGTCCCGTCTCCTTGTCAGTGTTTTCCACATACTCCTTTCCTCTCCGATTCTGCACAGAACCCCCTCATTTCTATCTTTATCGCTCCACCAAATTTTCAATATTCGTTTGCAGCACCACATTACAGATGCTTCGATTCTCTACTGTTCCCGTTTTCCCATAGTCCATATTTCATTACCGCTGCATCAACTATGGACCTTGGCTTGGTGGCGAGGCTTGCGTGCCTCAGTGTTAAAGATAGCCGTATCGTAGATTCAACCACAACGGAGGGGTATCTGTTGAGAGGCCAGACAAGCGTCTGGTTCCTGAAGAGGGGTAGAAGCCTTTAGTAGTTGCAGGGACAACAGTCCGGATCACTGACTGATCAGGCCTTGTAACACAGACCAAAACGGCCTTGCTGTGCAGGTACTGCGAACGGCTGAAAGCGAGGGAAAACTACAGTCGTAATTTTTCTCAAGGGCATACAGCTCTACTGTGTGGTTAAGTTATAATGGCATCCTCTTGGGTAAAATATCCCGCAGGTAAAATGCCCCCCCCCCCTTGGATCACTGGACGGGGACAACTCATGAGGACGCCGTTATCAGGAGAAACAAAACTGGCTTTCTACTGATCGGAGAGTGGAATATCAAATCCCTTAATCGGCAGGTAGGTTAGAAAATTTAAAAATGGAAATAATTGTTCAGGTGAATACGGGGCTATAAATACGAAGTCAAATAGGGGTAACGAAGGAGTATCATAATGAATAACAAAATAGGAATGCGGATAAGCTGCTTTGAGCAGCACTGTGAACACATTATTGTAGCCAAGATAGACGCGAAGCACATACCTATCACAGTAGTACAAGTTTATACGCATCTAGCTCCCTAGATGAGGAGGAGATTGAGGAAATGTAGATCAGATAGTTGAGAGAGAGGTAAATTTAATGGACATGGGGGATTGGAATCCGATAGTAGGAAAAGGAAGGGAAGGAAATGTGGTAAGTGAATATGGACTAGGGGAAATTTTGCACAGAGCTAACACTTGGTTTCATAAGCATGAAAAACGTTGTATACGTGAAAGAGGCCTGGAGACGCCGGAAGATCCGAGATCAATTAGAAAATGTCAAGACAGAGACTTTGGAAATAGGTTTTAAATTGTAAGACATTTCCAGGGCCAGATGTGGACTCTGACCACAGTTTATTGGTTATGAACTGCAGATTAAAACTAAAGAAACTGCAGAAAGGCGGAAATTTAAGAAGATGGGACCAGGATCAACTGAAAGAAGTAAACGATTGACAAGAACATGGTAAAGGAATATAATAGAAGCAGAATGGGTAGCTTTGAGAAATGAAACAGTGAAGGCAGCACAGGATGAAGCAGGTAAAAATACGAGGGCAAGCGGAAATGCTTGGGTAACGCGAGAGATATTGAATTTTATCGATGAAAGGAGAAAATACAAAAATGCTACAAATGAGGCAGGCGAAAGGGAATACAAACGTCTAAAAAATGAGGTCGACAGGAAGTGTAAAATGGCTAATCAGGAATGGCTGAAGTAAGGATGTATAATCATATATCACTAGTAGTAAGATAGATGCTGCGTAGAGAAAAATTATAGAAACATTTGGAGCAAGGCATCTGTAGAATATCAGGAGCTCCGATGGAAGATCAGTCCTAAGTAAAGAAGGGAAAGCAGAAAGGTGGAACGAGTACATACAGGGTCTATACAAGAGAGACGTACTTGAGGGTAATATTGTGGAAATGGAAGAGGACATAGATGAAGATAAGAAGGGAGATATGATACTGCGTGAAGAATTTGACAAAGCATTGAAGACTTTTTAGTCGAAACAAGGACCATGGAGTAGACAACATTCTGTTAGAGCTACTGACAGCTTTGGTAGAGCCAGTCATGACAAAACTCTTCCATCCATTGAGCAAGATGTATGACACTCACGACATACCCGCAAATTTCAAGAAGAACATAAAAATTCCAAATCCAAAGAAAGCGGGTGTTGACAGGTGTGAAAATTACCGAACTAAGTCATGTCTACAAAATACTAACACGAACTTTTTACAGAAGAATGGAAAAAGGGTAGAGACCGACCTCGGTGAGGATCAGTTTCGATTCCGGAGGAATGTAGGAGCGCGCGAGGCAGTACTGACCCTACAACTTCTCATGGAGCATACGTTAACCAAATCTATGTTTGTAGCATTTATAGGCTTAGAGAAAGCTTTTGACAGTGTCGACTGGAATACTCTCAAATTCTAAAGGTAGCAGGGGTAAAATACTGGGAGCGAAAGGCTATTTACAATTTGTACAGTAACCTGATGGCAGTTGTAATAGTCGAGGGGCACGAAAGGGAAGCAGTAGCTGAGAAAGGAGGAAGACAGGTTTGTAGCCTACCCTCGAAGTCATTCAATTTTCCTGTTGTCAACTCATCCTAACAGCTACAGCCCTGGTCTCTACATTCGTTTCTTAAATCAAGTTTACTTGCCCTATCTCCATCCTGTACCAAAATCCATTTACAGGGGTCAGGAAGGGCGAGCCTGTTGATGTTTCTTTAGGATATGATATCGAGGCTGTGGAAGTGGAAGGAGAGCAGCATGAAGCACCTGTCTGGCCGTCTTCATAGGACACTGCATATTGAGCGGTGAGGCCGCTTGACCCACAGCTTCTAGTTACAGCAAACGACAGCGCTATTTGTGACAGCGGTAGCGCTGCGGCTGGTGAAGCCAGTGGCCATATCGACATCGAAACTGTCCTGAAAGGAGCAGTCACAACAGCCTTGCATGAAGAAAAATCACAGTGACGAGCTAATTATGTAACGTTTCCTATGCAAACGGTTTTTCAGTTCGATATTTAAACATCGAATGAGTAACTTCTGGCATTCTATTGTTGATTACATCATCTAAGATAAATATTGTTGAAGACGTGTTTAAAAAGTATCACAATATGTAACTGTCATAGTTTTCGTTTGTCCATTTTCGGTAAAAATGAAAAATAAATATATAAATATCCTTCTGATTAATTTTTAATACGAAATATTGACACTCTAGTGTAAGCGGAAGAAACACTACATCACTTTTGTTTTGCATTTTTCAGAAGGTTGAAGTTTTCCGTCAGTCTATAATAGGTACAAGTGAAACACATAGCAAAGAAAAGAATCGACACATTTCCTCATCCTTCCGTCTTCTGTACTGGATATTACAAAATTCTTAGTATTTGTAAGTTACGACAAGAACTAGGGCGTCTGATGTGGAGCTTGTGCGGCCCACATTAACAAGTGGATCGTACAAACTTGCCATCTCTGATCTGATTCATATTCACAGACTGTGCTTGGCACGACTAGGACTTCAACATATGTAAGTAACAAATCGAGTTTGAACATTTGACACTCACTTGCAATCAAGTATACTGCAGTGAAGCGAGTAAGCGCTTAATTTCATAGGCGTGGATCGAATTTCGCTCCCGGTACTCTTTTCTTATTTCACTTTTATTTTAGTCCTATGTAATACTAATAACAGATATGCGTGGTACGCCGCGAAATTTTGACATGACCGAGCACCGCTTACGAATGTATGCCAAGCTTGTTTTGCATAGACACACTGGAAAAACAATGCGCACATAAAGATTCGGCGTTCATTACAGTCCGCAGCTCGTGGTCGTGCGGTAGCGTTCGCGCTTCCCACGCCCGGGTCCCCGGGTTCGATTCCCGGCTGGGTCAGGGATTTTCTCTGCCTCGTGATGACTGGGTGTGGTGTGATGTCCTTAGGTTAGTTAGGTTTAAGTAGTTCTAAGTTCTAGGGGACTGATGACCATAGATGTTAAGTCCCATAGTGGTGAGAGCCATTTGAACCATTTCGTTCATTACAAGTGCTGTGTGTTGCTGTAATTGTGTCCCATGTCTCTATGATCTGTATAATTTTGATTCGTATAGTGCTCCATATTTTACACATTATATTTGCCACACATGCAGATAAAATATTATAAACAAAATGACTATCCTGATTTGATTGAAAGTTTTTGCGTGTATATTTTTTTCCAATATCATTACAAATTTTTTTTTCTCTGTTTTTCAGGATAACGATTATGAAATGGTAAATGAATCATTCAGTAATGACAGTTTGCAAAGTCCTAATAATTACGTGAGAAGAAAAAGAAAGAAATGCAGGTACGGATATTGGATCAATGGTCCTCGCATTCCTGAAACGAACCTCTTAATACGCTCGGCTGTCGATTTCTTCAGTAGCAGTGACAGTGTATAAATATGCGTAAAATTTTCAAACTCGATCTTTCCCGAAAGCGGTTGAGAGTTGCGTCTTCCTGTTTACATAAGCTGAAGTCATGGTCGTGTCCTACACACGAGAATCAAATCGATGAGGGGAAGTTCGTAGAATCCCCTTGTAAGCTCATAAATGAGCAGATGTCTGTGCGGAATGCGCGGGGTCACAAGACTGGAAATGTCTGTGACAGTATGGAACAAAGCTAAAACATCAGGGACGGCGTACGTACAGTTTTTCATCAACTGTCGGAAACTGATACCTTCTACATCCGGAACTTTGCCCCCTTCCTGGCATAGCTGTAACGCTAATCAGTGATCGTGGAGGCTTCCATTACATTAAGACACTCGTGACATCATAAAAGATGTTTTTCCCACGGTATTTAGTCCCTCTAGTGGGGGTTACTTGTGCTAGCCTTCACGAGGGACACTTAAGTGCTAGGCTGTCGTAAGACATTTAAACTACTACTCACAAGGCACTAAAAACTTTACTTCCGCATGGCTTGAGAGTTAGTGCGAGTAACTGGCCAACCACAGGCTGTGCCATGAACACGCAGCCGCAGCTGCTGGCTGCAAAGACATGTTATCTGCCGACCCCGGCATGTAGTGCGAGTTACCCGACACTGTCAACAGACTGCTGATCTATCACCTGGTGATGACACGCACTCCTCTCCTAGTGTGTCTGGCGATATTCTAACAGTAACTAAAAATGGCCCTGGAAGATTTCATTAGTATAATGAATCTTATATTGTCATCTTAATTGTGGCAACAGAAATACACGGTACTAATTTATTTCTTTTCAGTTGCAGCAAGAGAAACTGAAAAAGTAATTAGATATTGCCCATAACAGAAACTTCAATACAAATAAAATCTTTGTAACGCTATCTACCTGCATCCCAGCTTCTATAGTTCATAAGCAGTGTACTTGCTGAAGCAACTGCAGATGCTGCTCTCAATTACAATTAACTTATCATTAATAAATTTGATTAACATTATTTGAACTTCGCAGAATGTGGGACTCTTAACTAAAAACCTATTACCTTGGAATTGATGCTCAGCGTGGGGTTCTAACAAAATATGTCCGGTGCTCACTAAGCTTGCACGAGATTTTTACGGTTGTTGTAAAGGACATATTCTGCTTATTTTGTTGTATCGTACGTCTACTACTATTAATCGTTTAGAGTTCTATAAAACGTCTATATTTTTATTTTTTCTCTTACCTTTGTTTAACGTCGCTTATCTTCGATTGTAATGATTCCCGTACGTACAGATCTAATGTAATATATTACGTAGAATCAATATTGTTATTTATCATGAGTGTTAACTCCATGCATGCATGTAATTTCGTAGAAGGTCCGGCCAGTTATGAAAATTAATGTTTGTGAAAAATGTTACGAAGAGACAATTGAGGAGCGATAGTGAGCTACTTAACGTTTCAACTGCGAGTTAAGCGGCATATTACGAATGAAACGGACTGACTTCATTTGGGGCCGTGAGCTGTCTATGGTACGGTTTTGGTAAGCTAAAAATTGCATGGGCATCTGTGAGGGGGCTGAACTCCTGAATGGCGTAATTTTATATTTTGATGAAGACAGAAATAAACGGGCGGACCGCGAGTCAGGCTTGGGGCTCGGCCGGCCGTCCATTGTTGTTTCTGGAAACCTGAACATTAAATCAACTTGATTGGCCTTGTCTCGTACTGCCTTTGGACCAGTGAGATTTTATTTATGATGTGCTCAAACGGACCAAACATCAGCGAGACGACGGGCGTCCGCACCAGAGATTTTGCAACAGTCGTCTAAGGTAGGAAACTGCCGAACTCACATCTCTGCAAACACACTGTCGACTGTCAACCGGCATTTCATTGCTGTGGAGCATCAATACAGATGAACAACTGTTAGTCAAGTCTATTACATAGGTGCAAGTCAATTTTCAGTTTACCTTTTAACATTGCAACTTCAATAACAACTCAAATTAAAGTTACATTTATGCTCTTAAGGGCAATAATAAGCCAATATGCCTCAAATTTACTTGTTTTGTATAATAAGTACCTGTAAAACTGCACTGCCTACCCATGCATTCATCTTCAATAGCAAACCATAACCCAGACTTTTTTTATCGTTAGAGCATCTCCTGCTAAATCATATTTGTAGATATTTTGTCTTTATATTACTCAGTGTCACATTTATATGCATTTATTTGGCATTCGAAGTGTGATTGTCCTGTATCTGTGATCTCTGTCGGTCTTTCTAGGAGGTGGATGCTATCTGCCAGGTCTTTCTAAGAGGTGGATGCTATCTGCCAGATAATATCAGAGACACATTAGGTCAGGACAGAAACAGATTGTCCAGGCGTTGCATTAAATTGACAGGTGTGTGGCCCTTTAATCCCAGCGGATTACGAGGTATATTGGTGAACTTTTCTACAGAACCTTTATGTGTTACGAGCACAAAAACACTTTCAAATTTTATAAGCTATCTGACAAGGTGAGAGGAAGGAATCGGCTTCTTATTTACTTGTGGTACACTGTTTAAATCTTTATAGAACAAGTAGTCGAATGATAATCCTTTCAATGTTTTAATAAACAGTCTTAACCGAATAGCAGTAGTAAATCGGAGTCAGAGCAAATAAGAAGAAGTTAGGACCATCTTATTATATGGTTTACAAATGGGAAGTTCGGTGGATATCAGTACGTAAGTAATAGTAATGAGAGTGCAGGCAGGACGAAGCACGCAGTGGAGATGTAGAGATAGAAGCATCGAAAAATGGTTCAAATGGCTCTGAGCGCTATGGGACTTAACATCGTAGGTCATCAGTCTCCCAGAACTTAGAACTACTTAAACCTAACTAACCTAAGGACATCACACACATCCATGCCCGAGGCAGGATTCGAACCTGCGACCGTAGCAGTCGCGCGGTTCCGGACTGAAGCGCCTAGAACCGCTTGGTCACAGCGGCCGGCTAGAAGCATCGACAGTTTCTATTAACGAGCCAAGTGAAATCGATATTTTGGCAGGACACTGAGTTGTTTAAAGGCCATTGGGGAGTCTTGATTGTGTATTGTCATAAATGTGCTGGATATTTCGGCTGCATCCTAACACAGCAAAATGAAGAAGATTTGGATCGAATGAACTCAAGGCTAACTTTGAACTGAATAAATTGTGTTGGAACTAGCTTGTCTCACATTTGACTGAGTGTGAAATCACGTAATTTTGACCAGTTAATCCCGATATATGTTCTTCTTTTTTGATAGAAAGGCGTTGTCAGGAACCAATTAGTAGGTCCCCGAGAGATAGTTCATTGTGACATTTTTTCCTTCGAGGGAAAAGACTAGAAGTCCATTTGAGTGCATTCATGGCCGTGCGGTTCTGGGCGCTACAGTCTGGAGCCGAGCGACCGCAACGGTCGCAGGTTCGAATCCTGCCTCGGGCATGGATGTGTGTGATGTCCTTAGGTTAGTTAGGTTTAATTAGTTCTAAGTTCTAGGCGACTGATGACCTTAGAAGTTAAGTCGCATAGTGCTCAGAGCCATTTGAACCATTTTTGAGTGCATTCATGAAGCAAAACACAACCAGAATCAGTGGGTTTCACGTTGTGACTAATTAACTTTGTGTCACAACCCATAACGAGACTGGTGTCCCATAAAAATTTTCGCTTTTCGCTTGTGTGAAGAGAAAAAGAATTGATAGACGTCCTTCAGTAAAATGTTCCCATTATCGACTTCGGCAGAATTAATCCGTGTAGCGAAACTGATTGTTTTTTTTATAGCCGCTTGACCACGTGCATATTCTGTCTACAGCGAGACGCAAACAGAACTTTACCTACCTGCCTGGGTGCCTCATGAGTCTCCTAGATCTTTTCCATCATTGACCTCGTGATGTTTATGGAGTGCTTCATGGATCATTAAGGAACTCAACAATAACACTGCCAATTTTGCTTTCCATTTCCTTCTACATTTATTCTTACTAAACAAACAGCTGATGACTGGTGTCCTTGCAATGAGTTATATATACTCAACAAACCACGTAGGTAAGTTCCTCAGGCTGGAGTAACCTAATAGAAGTTCAAAAGTGGTAGTTCATATTTACACAGACAACTGACTAATAAAAAAAGTACACTGGTTCATAACTCGATTCAAAGATTATTTAATTGTTCGAGTTGATTAACATAGTAACTTCACGCTTTGCACGTTAGTTGTCGAATGACTATGGCTTTGGCGCGACACGCTTAGAACCGCTTTTGCAAAATGGTAAAATAGAGAGCAATTACTTCTTCAGTAATAATATAAGAGACAGAGAAACGGAGTAACGCAAATATGGCAGAGTGTTATACCTAAAGGAGATTGTACCTAGAAAAACATGATTTTCTTGGTCGCTGTTTCAGTTTAGTGACAGATTTCAAAATCTCATGCTAGAATGCGTAGTAGAGACAGCGGAAAGCAAGGTCCGGCATTTTCTACTGTTTTTGTTCCTGTGAGACACGAGTTTGTGTTTCTTGATGCATTTGTAAAATTTTTCAGTTGTGAACATTTAAGTGCTGCATAAAATATTAAAGCTACTCGGGAGATATTATTAATTCTTCAGCTACAGAATTTTATGACCAATAAAGTGCCATACATATTTTAAAACTATGTGACATATGCACAGTTAAACCATATTTCTCGGTAGTACATCTTCTACCTTCAAAAGTATGTTGTGCCATGAAATAGGTGAGATTCACTAATTAACTGGAATTCTTTACAATTACATCTATCTTTAAAATGAAAATTTATTTTAGTTTTCGACAGTTTCTATTTAAAATTTTTAAACTTGTAACTGGTTTTTGATAATATTTCTTCTTAGTTTCATTTCATTTGCTGTTTATTGGCATGTAATGGAGTAGTAATGGAAAAGATCGACTATTAAATACAGTACTGACCAGATTTTCTAGACTGCGCACTTTTAGATTTCTGTAGAAAATTTGTTCCTACGTACAAGATAGAGTTCAACCTTGGAACATTATTTCACGCTTGGAAAAACTTTACTTTCCCAGAGTAATTTTGTTAGTTTCAGGAAACGGGAATGTTAACATTTAAAAATGGATTTAAAAATATATTAAATTTATGTTACAGATCTAGTTAGAGATGAATGTCCGAAAAATTTTGTCAGGTAGCACAACACTATATATATGAAGCAACGAAGTAATTTCGCTTTACTGTAAGCTTCATAATCTAAGAATGGGAGGAACCACAGTTACAATGTTATGGGGTGAAATTTTAATTTGCGCTAAGATTTCCAAAGCCCACCAAGTATTTTCTAGGAACTCTTCTTATTAAAATATTTCATAAATGAACATCCCATTCTTAGGAAAATTATGCTCTTTTGAAATCAGAAATAACAGTGGGCTCACTGGCTTTTGGAGAAGACTACAGTTTAAATTTCGAACATACTAGAATACGGTAAGTGTGAATATTAAAACGTTTTGAAATTCTAAATTTCTGGAAAATGTAAAGTGTGTATTACGAGGATTTTTAAGTGGTGTATTTCAATGGTACAAGAAATAATTAGCGAAGTTGAATTTTGAATTGCACGAGGTTTACACGCCTCTAAAACTGTGTTTTTAAATAAAATGTTTCCTCAAAAATTAATTTTATCATCATCATCATCGTCATCACTGGATCGAAAACTATATATTCAAGTTCAACACAATACAACGCAAATAAGAATTTAGCAGTTTTATGTGATTGTGGTATACGAAATACGTGTAAAAAGAATGTTTATTTGAGTAATGGGCTTATATCAACTGGAACCGCTTCACCTTACTACCTTTCAAGTAAAAACACTGCGGTGTGATATCCATTACGTACAAGGGCTTGCTGGAAACAACACTTTAAGCTTTTTAAATACACTACTGGCCATTAAAATTGCTACACCAAAAAGAAATGCAGATGATAAACGGGTATTCATTGGACAAATATATTATACTAGAACTGACATGTGATTACATTTTCACGCAATTTGGGTGCATAGATCCTGAGAAATCAGTACCCAGAACAACCACCTCTGGCCGTAATAACGGCCTTGATACGCCTGGGCATTGAGTCAAACAGAGCTTGGACGGCGTGTGCAGCTACAGCTGCCCATGCAGCTTCAACACGATACCACAGTTCATCAAGAGTAGTGACTGGCGTATTGTAACGAGCCAGTTGCACGGCCACCGTTGACCAGACGTTTTCAATTGGTGAGAGATTTGGAGAATGTACTGGCCAGGGCACCAGTCGAAAATTTTCTGTATCTAGAAAGGCCTATACAGGACCTGCAACATGCGTTCGTGCATTATCCTGCTGAAATGTAGGGTTTCGCAGGGATCGAATGACGGGTAGAGCTACGGGTCGTAACACATCTGAAATGTAACGTCCGCTGTTCAAAGTGCCGTCAATGCGAACAAGAGGTGACCGTGACGTGTAACCAATGGCACTCCATACCATCACGCCGGGTGATATGCCAATATGGCGCTGACGAATACACGCTTCCAATGTGCGTTCACCGCGATGACGCCAAACAGGGATTCGACCATCATAATGCTGACGTTTTGCCATTCGTACATCCAGGTTCGTCGTTGAGTACAACATCACAGGCGCTCCTGTCTGTGATGCAGCGTCAAGGGTAACCGCAGCCATGGTCTCCGAGCTGATAGTCCATGCTGCTGCAAACGTCGTCGAAATGTTCGTGCAGATGGTTGTTGTCTTGCAAACGTCCCCATCTGTTGACTCAGGGATCGAGACGTGGCTGCACGATCCGTTACAGCCATGCGGATAAGTTGCCTGTTATCTCGACTTCTGTTGATACGAGGCCGTTGGGATCCAACACGGCGTTCCGTATAACCCACCTGAACCCACCGATTCCATATTCTGCTAACAATCATTGGATCTCGACCAAGGCGCGCAGCAATGTCACAATACGATAAACCGCAATCGCGATATGCTACAATCCGAACTTTATCAAAGTCGGTACGTAATGGTATGCATTTCTCCTCCTTACACGAGGCATCACAACAACGTTTCTCCAGGCAACGCCGGTCAACTGCTGTTTGTGTATGAGAAATCGGTTGGAAACTTTCCTTATGTCAGCACGTTGTAGGTGTCGCCACCGGCGCCAACCTTGTGTGAATGCTCTGAAAAGCTAATCATTTGCATATCACAGCATCTTCTTCCTGCCGGTTAAATTTCGCGTCTGTAGTACGTCATCTTCGTGGTGTAGCAATTTTAATGGCCAGTAGTGTAAAACGAACGTTATTACGATTCTACACCTTTTTTCTGCATGTCTCCATTTATTCCTCAATATAGTCACCCTGACGATGAACACATTTCTGCTAACGAGAGACCGATTTGTTGATACAGTCGCTGAAGATTATTGGCAGAGCCGCAACTTCACTTCTGCTTGCACCGCTTCGTCGAAATGAAATCCTTGATGGTGTTCTTCAAGTTTTGGAAACAGATGAAAATCGGATAGGACCAAGTCGGGGCTGTATGGAAGATGATCGATGACAGTGAACCTAAAGCGTCGGATTATTGCAGACGTCACGGCGATCGTGTGTGGTCTGGGACTGTCATGTTGAAGGAGAGGTTGTTCCACGTGTTGACGAAGTCTTCTGTGGTTAGAAATTCTAGTACAGCACGCCGTTTTTAAGGCACAGACACATCACCCTGTTACATGCTACTATTCGGAGCGTTCCAGCTGCAGAGAGCTTCATATATGTAGACGCGAAGAACAGAGATGTAGAACGTTAATAACGTTTGTTTTATTTAAAAAGCTTTAAGAGTTTTTGCGTTAGAAATTCGGAGATATTACTTTTCAACAAGCACTAATACAACAGAAATGGAAAGTAATCTATCTAGTATTTGTAGGAATGTGGCCCGAGTATCAAACCACTGTTCGTTAATCCTAAAGGTGGATCTTAGTGCCAAGGAGCTCGCCTTGCGGTCTCGTAAGCCACCAGCCGGCGCGTTACGGTACACGAGTGCGTCAGCGAGGCGTTAACTATTGCCACTTTAGCGTAGTCTGGCCATTACGGCAGCTCTAACGGCTACGGGAAACATTTGTGTGGGAGCTTAGCTCTGACTTACAACTGCTGCACATTAGCGGCAAGCACTTTCAGGGTAAAACGACGTCACAATAGCTATTTTGTAACTTTCCTTGTGTTTCATTGTTAATAAAAAAAAGCTTCTGTTATTGGAAGCAGTGCCGTGCAATGCAGTGCCGTATCGATTAATTGTAACAATCGATTAGCCAGTCGATTGTCTTCTCGTTCAGTCAAATTATGTCAGCCTTTCTGTTTATAAGTGAACCACGACTACGGTTGTCAAGGTTCTTAGAGACAAAGAATGTATCATATTTTACAGAGAGGTGAATAAAAATTATATTCCTAAAATTAACGTATTTCTAAAACTTATGTGTTTATTTAATTAATACAAATTTTTTTGTACCGTTGGCATTAAATAGGGATTCTTTTTTATTTATTTACAACATGCTCCATTAGAATATTTGTAATGTACGCACAGCGCGAGCGCGTTTGTGTGTGTGTGTGTGTGTGTGTGTGTGTGTGTGTGTGTGTGTGTGTGTGTGTGTGTGTTTGTGTATGTGTGTTTGTAAAGTGTACTGTAATGTTTGTGTTGTATGATGATGATGATGACGATGATGATGTTGATGAGAGAAGGGAGAGGGAGAAACTCGGTGGCGGCACGTAGTCTACACCTCGCATAAAGCGCCAAGGAGGCTGCTAAGCTTAAAGTTCCCAGCCGAACAAGTCACATGCCCTCACTTCATTAGAGACTGCGGAGAAGTTTCTTACGTAAAACAGGGCATTGGAGCAAAATTTTGTGATCATGAGCCTTACCCAACCATCTCTCCTCTCCTTGACGGCCAAATACTAGCAGTGAAAAAAACTTTTCACCGCCAAGATTCGAACCGGCTTGCCCCCCAGTTGAAGCGACACCGCACTTTCGTTGGTTTTAAAGGGCTAATAACTGTTACTGCATTCTAAATTAATATTTAAATAAACCAACACTTACCTGTTATATAAATTTATTGGACCTTTGTCTGTCTTCTCTCTGGTTTGTACCCATCACTGATAATTCTATTTCGAATAACAGTAATAACACTCAACACTCAATAACCATTCATACTATCATGAAATTATAAAAATTGGAAAAGTCAAGAATGATGAGGTATTTCCAAAAGCCACATAGCTGCTGTATGAAGGTGCTTTATTCGCCACTACCGGTACATCAACGATCACAAACAGGCGCCATTAAACAGTGTCAGAACTTAGAACTGCTTAAACCTAACTAACCTAAGGACATCACACACATCCATGCCCGAGGCAGGATTCGAACCTGCCACCGTAGCGGTCACACGGTTCCAGACTGAAGCGCCTAGAACCGCACGGCCACACCGGCCGGCTAAACAGAGCCAGACATTGAGTTGAAGCGTTATGCGGGATGTGCTTTTGGTCGACTGTGAGCAATGCGGCCCCCACATTGGTCACAACTTCTTCATAGCCATTTCTCCGTGTGTTATATTATGCACTCGCTCAGTTACGGTGACTACTGTCTCAGTAATCTCATCAATTTTATTCTGCTGTCATATATTACCATATCATGGATTTTGGCAGTGGTTTCCTCTGTGGTGACCATTATTAGCCAGCTGGAGGACGCTTTGTTTTCAACGCTTGTCTGACCACGTTTAAATTAATTAATCCAGAAGTAAATGGTTTTCAGTGATTGTGCAGAGTCTGCTTGAAATTTTTTTCAATTCTGTTTTGATTTGTACGGCAGCCCAGCCCTTCAAAAATGGTTCAAATGGCTCTGAGGACTATGGGACTCAACTGCTGTGGTTATCAGTCCCCTAGAACTTAGAACTACTTAAACCTAACTAACCTAAGGACATCACACACATCTATGCCCGAGGCAGGATTCGAACCTGCGACCGTAGGAGTCGCACGGTTCCGGACTGCGCGCCTAGAACCGCGAGACCACCGCGGCCGGCCCAGCCTTTCAAATGAAAATGTTTCATTACAGTACGAAGATCGATTTTCTTCGTTTTAAAACGTAGTCGACACACTGATCTTTCCAGATGACTGTCAACAATAAACTGTACGCTGTACATTGTTGAAATTCCTTTTTTATATACGATCCTTGGATTAATCAAGCTTACCAACAGTGAAGGTGCAACAGAAATGATCAATTCCTTCATGGAAATATACCAGAAATATCAAAGCACGCTCTTAAAGCCGAATGACTCGATTGTTTTCCAACAATCGACTCAATCGATTGTATTCATTTGGTTGTTTCCATCGCTACCGATGAGATTGAGGGCACCGAGCAAGCAAGCAAAGAGGAACGCACAGTCTGATCTGAAAAGAGAGAAGAAACGTAGTAAATTTGGCTTAGGAATAAAATGATCTCAAAAGAGAGAATAAAAGAAGTGAAGACGATTTACGAATTAACGAGAAGAAGTATGTGAGTGATCCTACCCGTTGTGTTCCCATTTTCTACTGCGAGAAGAAGCTTTTCCCATGGCTTGTGACTGTAAACGCACGCTGTTGTCGCAGTGTCTCTTCTATTGTGTGATTTCGTGCAAGCAGCACCATAAAGGGACGACCACTATCTAACAGACGTCTGCCGCTAACGTACTCTATGTGTGGCACACACAGCTGCCGTCTACACAGCTGGCTCCTGTTCGGAAGTGGAGTTCTTGCCCCTATTTCCCCACTGTATTCTCCAACCCAATTGTCGACAAACGAATCCTGTAGAAAATGTTCTATTTGTCCGAAAGCTTCCGATTTTTGCCGATTAATTTGCTTGCCTCTCCACTTACTGCTTTTGATGCTCACAAGGTTTGTCTGGTAGGATCTACTGTCTAAAACCTTTCGTGGCTGATTAATAATGTTAAGGGAGTTGTCAGTCGCTGTCCCTGTAGTTCGCCGGGTTCCTCTGAGCTGAGTCCACTTGTAAACAAACTTACGGTCTGACAACGGTCATCGACTGCATTTCTCAGGCATCAGGAGTCGTAATACAAGTAGGCCTCACTTATGTACTTATGTGCTAGGTATCTTGCTGCTGTTCTAGACCGAATGAAGCTCTGTTACAAGCTAAAGCACCCAAGGCTTAGGTCTAACTGCTAACCTCTGTGTTCACCGTTTTATTCGAGTAATGTTTTATCAAACCTCACTGGACAGTCTCTTTCGCTGTGCCTGCCAGTCGTGCCCACACCAACGTGTAGCTAGTATGCCCGTGTCAGAGCGGATCGTGGCGTTGTGGGCAGCAATGTTGCCGGTTAAATGCGCCACTAATTGCCGAATTTGCTTCATCATCGCTGAGCCATACACAATAAGGTGCAGATTTCGTCTTCTTTCAGTCTGTTAAGAAAATAAATTTCTGAAATAGTCATGTGATCTAGAATCGTATCTCACCTGAGCAATAATAAATCCTCAGCAGATCACAGTTTGGTTTTCAGAAGAGTAACTCAGCTGAGAATACCGTTTACATATTCACTCATCAAATTTTACGAACGCTAAATAATAAATTACACCAAATGGTATTTTCTGTCATTTATCTAAGGCATCTGACTGTCTGAATCACAATATTCTCTTGTATAAACGGAGATTGTATGGAATTTACGAGGTAACCAATGGATAATGTCGTATCTCACTAAGAGAATGCAGGAAGTTATAGTTAATAATTCAACTGTTGTAAGCAGGGGAAATTCTTCTGAGTGGAAAGACATTGCGTATGGGTTCCACAAGGCTCAGTCTTAAGACCATTATTGTTTGCCACATATGTAACCATACTTCTAATATAGGACAAGCAAAATTAGTTCTTTTTGCGGATAACGCTAGTACTGTAAGAATGCAAACATATGTACAACAACAGAAGAAATTAAAAATAATGTTCTTTAAAGTATTATTGTGTCATTTTCTGCAAATGAACTCTCTCTCAATTTCAAAAGGACACCAGATATTCAGTTCCTCACATCTAGAGGTGCTAAACCAATGACAAGCATAACACTTAGGGAGGCAATAATAAATACGGTGGAAACTTCAAAATTTTTAGGTATTCATATTGATGAAAATTTCAGATGCAAAAAAATCCATTTTGGATGTCCTAAAACAACTTAGTTGATCAATTTGCAATTTATGTGTCACGGCGCTACATTTAATTCGTTGTATGCAATTTTTTGTCATCAAAATAGTTCATGCAAATAATATTTTTCAATGAAGCTTAATTTTTATCAAATTCACCTCCATAATTGTAAAATTCGCTAAATCTGCGTTGACAAAAAAACAGAAGAGAAGGGAGAGGGTAGGGGACGCAGCTTTGGCATTTCTGCCAGGTGCAGGATAACTTCGCTACGGCTCTGATTGGCCAGAAGGCATAACAACATTATTTAAGCGTGTGATAACCGCCAATAGCTTTCTATTTGATAAATAGACTTCTGGGAAGATTGACGATACCGCCATGTGAAGCTCTCTCACCCCTGTTGACTAAATTATGTATGGAGGATTCTGAAGAAGATTTCAACTATGCGGTTTTATTCTGAAGATACTTTGAGCGTACACCCGCAGTGTGACCGCTCAGTAAAGATAAATGTGGTGGAGTGTTTGGAGCATCTTAAGTACACTCATGAAAATGTCAAGTTTACCATGGAGCAGTCAACTCTGCAACTTTAAACTTTTTGAGGATGCATCAACATACATTCGTAGTGCGAACGCTCGGTGAGAATATTTTTGGTACAATTTGTGGAGTCTTTGAACTACACCCATGAAAATATTAGGCTTAACCATGGAGCGGAAAAAATGGTGACAGTGAATTTTGGACGTATTAGCTCGATGGAAGGACTGTAGGCTTCTTGGACCTTGCGTGTATCGTAAGCGCGCGCAGAGCGATTTAGATTTGCAAGCTTCTTCCTGCCAGTTTTCCTCCTCGAACTATGAGCGTACTTTAGTTCACAGGGCCCGTGTAGTGTGTGACGCTGCTAGCCTTTTGGATGAGCACGATGCAGTGTTCTGGAAAAATGCATATGCATAACATGAGATTAAGAGTGTTAGGTAAGTCAGAACATCAAGCCAACCAGAGGAAGAGGAAACAGACAGAAAGTATATCTCCCATATGTGAGAAACGTCTCTTCGAAAACTGCCATAAGAGGAAAAAGTGAATGTGATCCTCCACACGACCTTCAAGATAGCCGATAATATGGGATATGTGAAGGATGATCTGTTTTTACGATTGGTGGGAGTTATGAAATTTTTCGCAACTGTGGTAAAAGTTGTATGGGGACAGTGCATCATACACGTAACGCCATGATCACATTTCACAGCCTAATGAGACTGTGGTGGCTGAACATCGTATTTCCACTGGATTTCCATTGACCATCCCATGCACTACGGGGACTTAAGATGTTGAACATAGCTTCATTCTATTGGCATTCAGTGGTAAAGGAGGCTAAAAGACAACTTACTTAAAGAGATAGGTATTATCAACGGAAACCTCTTATTTTACGTCTATACTCCTCTTTTGCTCTGAATTTTCGTTCCCTGCCATTCACACGCCTGCCGTCAATTTCAGTGATTAATCATTAAGCATTGTGAACTTTCAGAAGCTCTACATTAGTTTTGAGTCGGCTCTACTGAGCCGTGTTGTCTACGACGAATGCGCATTTTGTTCCAGATTATGCCTTTGAATCACATGGGTTTACTGAATAAATGGGCATGCTTCGACTCTCGGATTTGTCACCACCTCGCCTTGAATATGGATGTAAATTTTACGGCTGCAATATCGCAAGAGGAAACTTTGATGTTCTGGAAACACGCCTTAAATGTAGAGAAATTGAAAATTCCTAATAAAATTTTTACTTAAACTGAAATAACTGGGAAGTTGAAACTTCTTACTTTCATTCTGAAATTGCTGAGTGACACTGAATGGAAGTCAACCTGCTTAAAGTACTGAGTGGAACTGAACGTACTGTCTCTTTGCTCGTCCTTATCATTTCATTTCCGACCTACATAATTATTCATGACAAATAGAACTCAAACGCAATCTGACTGCTCAAATGACTAACACAAAAGAATGGGCCTGAATCAGAAGAAATCCTAACAATAACCCAAATATTTCGTAAGTCGCTTACCTCACTGAAAATCTTCATTCCACGAACTACAGCAATGACACAAGCACCAATTCTGCCAGCTAAATAAAAAATTCTAACTAATGAAGGCCCTAACTACTAACAGGCATGTGGGTAGCAAAGGTAAGATTTTGTTGCAGAGCAAACAATGTATTTACCAGATTTTACCTTAATGAAGTGACAACCAGTTCAATATATATATATATATATATATATATATATATATATATATATATATATATATGATCATCAGTACTACATCTCTATGACGGAAAGAGATTCAGACCGTTCACTCGAGCTAATACTGCAAACCTCCAACACTGCTAATTATTAACTCCTAACCTCCAAAATATGCTGTCTACCGGAGACACTTCAAGAATCACCATCTATAAGGCTGGGGCAGTGCAAGAGCTCCACTTCGTCGTGGTTTTAGCCTCGCTACTTGTCCATTTTAACGTTCGTCTGTTTACTAGAACAAACGCAAAATATTTTATACTCTCACCAAATGACGAAGGAAAATTAGAGTTTAATGTACCGTGAACGATGAGACCATTACAAACGCTGCAGATTAACCAGTCACAGTTTAATTTATTAATATTAATATTTCGTGGCTTAAAACTTGTCTATGTCATCTGGATTGGTGTCCTCCTGAGCTTAGAAGTGTTGTGCTAGGGGATGCCTGCAGTGGAGTTAATGTACTTCTTTTCTCACTCTTAAGCCAGAAACGTACGACCAATTATGAATGAAACTTATCTGGTATGTGGAGGTGACGCAAGGATAATTCTGCATGTGCTAGTTTTCTGTTACACTACTGCGGAAGCTTTACGCTCAGACCAGACGTCAGTTGTTTCTGGCAGTTATGGTTAAATTCAAATTAATGAAACACAGTCTAATTTTTAATAGAGAAGAGGCAAGATTCCGTGTTCTAGCCCCATACGACCCAATCGGACCAGTCAGACCACCGCGTCATCCTGTGACAATGACGTCATTAAACGCAGGACCTTCATAACATTCATAACATTCTGCTCTCTCGGTGTTTGTCGGGTTTTTTGACCTTGGGACCATAATTAATCATTCAAGTAGCTCTTCAATTACCCTCACGAGTCTTAGTGCACTCCTCCCCTCCAACCAAGAAAAAATCCGTTGCAGCATCAGGAATCGAATCTATGCCCTCCGCATGACAGTCAGCCGCGCTGACCCCTCAGCTACGGAGACAGACAATTTTTGTTAGTAGCACCTCGATAGTAACCATTTATTTTTTATGACGTAAGTCGCCGCTACAACACCAAGAAAGCTACAGGGGACGCGATTCTGGCAACCGAGAAAGCTTTCGATCGCCAAGGCTGAGTACCCCAAGGCAGCGTCCTGGGGCCCCTTTTGTTTAACTTGTACATGACCGATACTACAACTACACGAAACACGATCTTGCCATCTACGCGGTTGACACAGCCATCCTAGCGCAAGACTGGAAACCATCGAACGTAAATTCGAGTCTACTGACAACACTCAAAACAGCTGAACCTTGGTTGGAGAAATGGCATCGACAAGTGCGAAGCTGTTCTGCTTGCTCTAATATATTTACCTGAAAAAGTAGGATACCTCCGTGACTGGATGAATCGGAAATTCACACGGGTGGGGATGGGGGGGGGGGGAGGGGGTAGTAGGGAGGTGGGGTGGGGAGATTGGACATACAGAACATGCCCAACAAAGCGTACGCGAGGCAGAAAAAGCTGAACTCTACTCTTAACTGGCAAAGCGCACTGAATAGAGCAGTGTCGAGGTCCGCGTACATGACTCTGATTAGACCACTGACGACATACGCTGCTTCAGTCTGGGGCATCTGCGCCTCCTGCAGGTCAAACAGAACCAAGTGGCCGGCCACTGTGACCGAGCGGTTCTAGGCGCTTCAGTCCGAAACCGCGTTGCTGCTACGGTCGCAGGTTCGAATACTGCCTCGGGCATGGATGTGCGTGATGTCCTTAGGTTAGTTAGGTTTAAGTAGTTCTAAGTCTAGGGGACTGATGACCTCAGCTGTTAAGTCCCATAGTGCTTAGAGCCATTTTGAACCATTTTTTGAGAACCAAGTGCTACGTATCATAAGGGATTCTTCACGATACACACGCACCGCAGACCTTCATAATGCGTACTGTCTAGAATATTCGCCAGAGTTCAGAAAAACTCTCCATACGACTATACAGGAACTCGAGACACTCGAACAGTTCCTTTATCTTTAACCTATGTAATTACAATCACAACCATAGGTGGAAGCGTAGTCGTCCAAAAACACTCCTCCTCAGGGACAATTAAGAACCTACTGCAAGCTCAATTTAAACATACGAAAACAACGCAATATCGTGGCGCCTTATGACACAGCAAATCTAATTGCCACTTCCAACTGAGCACACACACCCGATCAACGGCAATAGCAGCAGAATCGAACACACATGAAATGCAAGCAAATCGCACTCAACCTCCGCACAGAGAGGCAGATTTTATAATCAAATCGACCGCTCAGATGACGGCTTGTTACAGCTACACAGACGCTGAATCTGGCCCAGAAGATATCGCTGCTGTTCGGGTACGTCGATACCTTTCATCGATCGGGTTGACAATCTTATCATGAGCACTGGCTATGACATTGCCACCAAGCATTGCGCGATTCCCGCTGCTAACGTAACAATGCCATTCCAAGATCTGTCGCACATAGCAAGATAACCGCTACTGCTCCGTACTACCCGCCCAGACTCTCGCTGAGATTTTCCTCCCAAAGCGCTTTCCATGGCCTTTTCCCTTCTGTCCCTTGAACAGCTATTTTTCAAAGAACTTTCTACCCTATCACCCAACGGGCCAGTATTAATAAATAATCCTACCCAGAAGTCCACAACATCCCAGACCTGTATCCTCTGAACACCTCACCAGTGCGGACGTGGAAGAGCTCGATCATTTCAAAAAGTATGACGTAGGTCACAAAACGTTTCGACCCAGCTCATTCGAATTTATTGTCTTAACAGACCAGTGACTACCTGGTGTAGTGAGCAGCACACTGCCGCGTGACAGTTACTTTCTCTTGTTGTATAACTGACGACACAAAATATGACTGAGCCCTTTTGCCTTTCTGCAAACACGAGGGTCCTTAAAAAACAAGACCCAGCGTACGTGGGCAACTACGGGCATTTCCTGACCGTTCCGTTACTTGGAAACGTACAAATAAGGCCCTCCTCGTGGAGTGAAGCACTTCAGATCTCACAAATAAACAGATATTCCTGGGAAACGTCTGATCAGCGGGACGTGCCAAGCAGCAGTAGTCTTATTGGTCGCCGTGAATAGCGTAGTTCAGCGGAAAGTGGAGTCATACGTCTTCAGTCTTGGCGAACATCGAGCAGAGCGTTACGCTGGTTGCCCCCGCCATGCATACAGAGAGGCTTCTATTGTCTTCCACTTCTCAAGCATTTGCTCTCTGTTTACTGTGGGAACAAAGGTCTTCCATTACTTCATCCATTATGTATTTCATAGCGCCTGACCTACCGAAGTGCTTCTTTCAACTCATGCTATTTTATTAAACATGAGCCTGTGATAAATTTACCGCCATTGAGGTGATGCACCATTATATCCTTACTTTTTATCTCACAAATATCAAAATATTTTGCTGTAAGCCTGTAACCGACGTACATCTTTTAGCAAGACAACAAAATGTCTTAGCTTTGTCTCCAACACTTCTCTACGCCTATTGGTTTCGAATACAAATCGCTAGCGTTAATGCACCATCACAGTTATACTTGTTGACACCTGATACTGCTTGCAACGAATAACATTGATGCTTAGCCTGAAAACGACACCATGGAGCTCAGTTTCGTTCCAGATGAAAATCCATGTCGCTGAAGCAGGAACGTTCGCAAATCTGCCGCAACGTTGGATGGACTACAAATGCGACACAAATGGTGATAGAACATTTAGTAGTATGAAACGGCATCTGAGTGTTTTGTGTAGTGACATCTTGAAATTTATCTAAGAAAGAAGCTATGTAACTGAAACGAAGATAACGCATTTCGCCCAGTGTTTCGAATGTAGGCCAAAATATTTGGACTTAATCGATTTAACATAACACGAATAGTGAGACAAAGTGTGAGATATGGAACACCTACACATAAACCACACAATATTGAGTACAGGGTTTAAGAAAAAACTTAGTTACTTGAGAGACGGTGAAAGTCTTAGCTCAGATTGTTTGTAAACAACATTTACTGTCGATAACCGGTTTCGGAAAGCATGGTTACCACATTCACATCTCGAGAAAAGATTATTACATGTCTCCTATACCAGCTTCACAAGATCTCTTTCTAAAACATACCAGGTATGTAAGGGACGAGATGAAAGGTGCATCGGCATGTCAGCCCTGGCTGCGATGAAGTACACAGTAGTTCGTGTTACGGGACACTGCTATCTCGCAAATTACTCTGTATCTTGTGGGTTTAACTTTGACTTGCCGATGAATCGTTGACTTACCAGAGTTTTACGTAGAGTACTTGTACAGCTGCTATAGGAGACAAGTAATAACTTTTTATAGAGACATGAAGATGATAACCGTGTTTACCGAAACTGGTAATAAAGATTCTTTACAAACTATTTAGGCTAAGAAGTTAATCTTCTCTCAAGTAACCTGGGTTTTAATAATTTCTAAATTAAAAGAATGTGCTTTCTTTATTTTTGATGTAAGTGACGTGTGCGATCTTGTATCTGGACCGTTGAGCCACTTCAAATGCTGGAATGAGTACAGAAAAGGTATTACGTCATTAGAAGCGTTCGATTGCGTTTTTAATGTCTAATGTTTTTTTCGCTTATTCTTTTGTTATCTCTTTATTTTTCATATGAGTATCTAATTTTTAGCATTTCCTACAGCTCCACATGGCAAATACTTTCAATTCCTTCTTCTATCAGTTTTTCAGGGCACTAATTCCCCTTCCTCACATCGTAGATTTTCAGGGGCAGGAAAGAGTATTGTATCTTGGTAATCTTCTCAGACTTCCGCTTCTAATATAAGTTTAATATATTTTCTTCCTCCATTCTAAAATTATGGCGCATACATCTTATGTGCTCCAGTCTTCTGTGAATTTCCAAAGATTACCCCGAGAAACTACGGCTTTTCCAAATGTGGAAACATTTACCAATATACATGGTAACGTTCCGAGGAACGAAATTTTGACTGAAATTTAAAAGCGTTGCAATTAGAAAAATCTTGTCACTACTATATTTAACAGTCCATCTGCTCCACTACATGCCAATAATGAGAAAGTGACATCAAATTAAGCAGAAGTATTATCAAAAGCCAGTTGTAAGTTAAACACATTCAAAAATAGAAGCTACTGGAAACTAAGACACATTTCCATTTTCAAGACAGGTAAAATACGTAAGTCATTAAAGAAACTCAATTCATTTAGATCATATGTTCCATTGTAAAAGACCTTCTGTTTTATACCTTGAACAAAAACTGTAGAAAATGGAGAACTCAGCTTATTGCGTTGTCTGGGGCTCATTCATCGTGTGGTTGTAATATCAGTCAATAGACTGGAGTCCCGAGCAAAAGATACCGTCCATTCCTAGGTAAACTATCCTTTAGGTGCAACATACAGTTCGACGAACTTCTTGCTCAATTCCGTGTTTCTACTTGATACCAGTAGAACGACTTTGCCGGAGAACGCTTTCATTGCTTCTAGCATTACGATTCTAATTTTTATTCAGTTGGACATAGGTGCCAATTCCATAGATTGAGTCCTTCCTGTGCATATTTTTTGGTCGAAAAAGTATCCAAAACGTTTTTAATTTTTATAAAAACAACACTATTAAATTAATATACACTGAAAAGCCAAAGAAACTCGTAGACCTGCCTATTATCGTGTAGGGCCACTCAAGACCATGCAGAAGTGCCGCAGCACGACGTGGCATGTACTCGACTCATGTCTGAAGTAGTGCTGGATGGAATTGACACAATGAATCGTGCAGGGCTGTCCATAAATCCGTAAGAGTACGAGGGAATGGAGATCTCTTCTGAACAGCGCGTTGCAAGGCATCCCAAATATACTAAACAATATTCATGTCTGGCGAGTTTCGTGGCCGTCAGAAGTGTTTAAGCTCAGAAGAGTGTTCCTGGAGCCATTCTGTAGCAATTCTGGACATGTGGGGTGTCGCATTGTCATTATGGATTCTTACCTACCTTGTCACTTGTCAGAGCCGTACCTAGGTGGATCAGGGATCCCATATTACTCCAACTGCACCCGCCCCACACCATTACCGAGTCTCCACCAGCTTGACATGCAGGGTCGACGGATTCATGAGCTTCTCTCCATACCCGTACTCTTCCATCCAGTCGATGCAATATGAGACGATACTCGATCGACCAGGCAACATGTTTCCAGTTATCAACAGTCCAATGCGGTTGTTGACGGTCCCAGGCGAGGCGTAACGCTTTCATCAAGGGTAGACGAGTGGGCCTTCGGGTCCGAAAGCCGATATATATGATGTTCCGTTGAATGGTTCGCAGGCTGACACTTGTTGATGGCCCAGCACTGATACATGCTGCAGTCTGCGGAATGATCGCACTTCTGTCACGTTGACAGATTCTCTTCAGTCGTCGCTGCTCCCGTTCTTGCAGGATCTTTTTCCGGCCGCAACGATGTCGGAGATTCGATGTTGTACCGGATTCCTGATAGCTACGGTACACTCATGAAATGGTCGTGGGGGAAATGTGTACAATTCCACTTTTACTGAAGATCTGCTTCTTCTCCAACACATAACCCACGGAAACTAGAAAACGTTGAGTTTTGCATGAAGAAAGTAAAGTTTATAGGATATACCTATTAGAAGAATTCGAAATTTTTAAAGATTTTGCTCACAAAGACAAATCCACTTTAAATCAACAAATGCAGCTCGAAACTAGAAATTTTCTGGATAATTTCAGACGTCTATTATCGTTTACGTAAGAGAGAGTAGCTCAATCTTGCGATGACTTTTGGATATGCCATTTTCTTTGCCTTTTAATACAAGTGGTACTCTATTTCTTCTCTGTTATTATTTTAATATATTTCTTTATTTTTATGCCCAAAATTTCTCAGATATTTTAGATTTTTTATTTATATTCGTTTTCATCTACTTCCACCCCACACCAGACCACTCCTCGCTTCACCTAACGGTCAATTTATCGTCGTCGATTAATGCTGAAAATGCCGTAGCGAGTAGAACAATATAACAATATTTTTCTCAGATATTTTTAAGTAGGCAGGTTCGAGTCCGACTTTTTAACTGCACGTAAGAGGGGTTTCTCGGAGCGGATACGCATCAAAACCTCTCTTATATTTTATTTCTATTAAAATGTTATTGAAGTTTTATACTAGGGTAGTCAAATAACTGAGTCTCATGTCCTCTAATTGCAGCATGCACGGTGTTTTGTCTACCGGAGTGAATGTAGTTTTGCTTTCATCTGAGATTAATGTGGTGCACAAGATATTTAAGAAAACCTTTCTGCAGTAATATTTTGTTTTTAAATCAATAACAGTGTGTGCCTTGTTGTGAGAATGTGTACTCAAATATTGCACGGAAATTCGAAAAAAAGAGGAGTGTATGATTCCACGCGTAAGTGTTGAATCTCTGTCTGGCTGATTTTGCTTGTACAGTGCTGTGCTAATCACAGTAAGTGTCATACGTTTTCGAGATCCTTAAATTTAGATAGTGTAATAATGAAGATAGTGGTAACTGATAAACGGAAACCGGAAGAAGTGATGGAAATGCTGGAGCGTCCTCATGAGGTACGGGAAACTTCGTTTTGTACATATGCAATCTTCTCAATAACCTAAAAATTGCACTCAGTTCCCTTAACACACTACAAAAATATTAAGCTGGAAATCATGTATTTTCTTGCACAGATTTAGGACTGCCATGATGAATGCCTCCATTCACTCTGTCTTTGTTCTTCGTGATCTCAAAATTGTGACTTCTTTTGAATAAATATCGTGGTTTCTAAATGAGTTAGAGAGCCTGCGAGTGTGTGGTGAATGAACACAAAATGCAAACTATACCAACCAAGACGTATAACAAGAACAAAAAGTAATGAATATGAGCCAAAGTAACAAGTTACAGAACTGGTTGATAAGTGTAATGCAAGGATTTTGGTTGTCACACATTTTTTGGAAATGTAAACTGATTTACATAAATGGCACATTTATAAAACTTTACGTGTGAGCTAGCAGCGTGGGACACAAACAGTGAAATGTGTACTCAGATGATACACAGATTTACCGAAGTATTCGACGAACGTGAAACAGATTCAAAAGAACATTTATGTTAAAAAATAGCCGCTGAGGATGGTTCAAAATGTGCTGAAACGGAATTCGTACGTAATGTTAAAAAACTATTTTCATTTTGTGGCAAACACGGTCCATACACAATAGCGAGTTTGAATTAGACAGTGGTTTGAAGTAAGAACCGAAAGAAAAGAAACACAAAAAACTGTTATAACGGGAAAATATAAATTGATACCATACCTGGGTTACTGTTAACGCAAAAGTTCGATATGAAGTCTCCAAGTGCACAATACTGGTGCTAAAATACTCTCATATCATGTATGTCTTCTTCTTCTTCTTCTTCTTCTTCCCTTCAAGAACTAGGCCTTAATCTACTTGCCGGTAGACGTTCTAGATGATTCTTTCAATTTTTGTGTAGTAGTACTTTATCGCTTAGGTTATATATAAGCTGTATCAAAAAGGGCTTTACAACTTCGAAAACTCATATTGATTTATTCATTTAGGATATAGGGTTGGTATTGGTGTTATTTTATAGAAAAATACATCAATTTTTAATTCTTTTGTACCATATACCTAAACAGGTTAAAAGTGGCTTCTATTAGTTATAATGCACACATACGATCTGCAGTCAGTTTCTTGCCAAACTCCCTGCAGCACGTGAAGCGTGACATGTTCAGTTGCAAGGTACATTCTAGCTACGAGATCTGGTGGTGAAGCTGGTAAAGGCGGAACAAACACGGTAATCCAAAAGAAAATGTCAAGATGTGTCTGGTATAGTGAACGTGCAATTGACGCATTTCCGCCGGTGCATTTACATATAAATCGAACATTTACCAAGCAGTCAAAACTTGATCTATTTTACTTCGAGATGACACGAAGACTAAATATTTAAGTCGTAAGGATAAGTTTGCACGAATTTTCTAAGCTGTAAAGTCTTATTTACAAATCGACCTCGTTCAGCACATGTTACGTAGAGCTTAGAAATTCCATTTCTGCCATTTGCATGCGGCTTTTATCTTTCTCTCCGTCTCCCTCCCTCTCTCTCCCTCTTTACTTTAACGCGCTCCCCACCGCAAACGGGTGAGTGAACGAATTTCATTTCTGGCGAAAAATGAATGGTGAAAGGTCTTGGTTGCAAATTAATTTACTGATGCGATATTTTATCATTTAGATATAGCTGTGACAAAATCAAATAAATAACAATGTAGAAAGATGCTTCTGGAAAAATGTATGTACTACGGATAGCAGTTCACGTCAGTACTTACAATAAGAACATAAACGAGCCACACAAAGTGGTCACATAAGGTACTGGAAATATAGCTCTAATCTATGTGGAGTCAGGTGCCAAACGGAATACATCGAGAAGCGGTGTAGTATGGACAACAATAGAAGGCATTAGCAACGATAAATACAGTCGATGTATTGTCAGTTTGGCAGCTGGCTCCACAAACGGGATGTTATGGTTATAAGTAAGCATATTGTGATCACTGGTACCTTAATATGCACTCCCTTCAATGTGTTAGTTGTTTTTTCTCTCCATCTAACGATCTTACAGCAAAGGGCACACAGCTTACCACCTGACGTTTTCTGCAACCTCGTAACTGCACCACTAACTAGGCTTCGCCTGTCAGTATAGGACTGTTACGCTTCCACGGGTCTGAATTGCTGCCCAGAAGAAAAATAAGCAATAACAACTTGCTCTTGCCACGTGAACTAGAGAGTACTAACCAACCTAATACCATACGCCTCCTAATAGCTATAATAGTTAGTCTGCGATTGAAGTAAATACTGATGTAATATTGGTTAGAACACTGTTCTGAGTGCCCAATAAAAATATCTACACTTGTACCCTTCAAATGGTTCAAGTAGCTCTAAGCACGATGGGACTTAACATCTGAGGTCATCAGTCCTCTAGATTTCGAACTACTTAAACCTAACTAACCTAAGGACATCACACACATCCATGCCCGAGTCAGGATTCGAACCTGCGACCGTAGCAGCAGAGCGGTTCCTGGCTGAAGCGCCTAGAAGCGCTCGGCCACAGCGGCCGGCACTTGGACCCTTGTCACCCTGTGCATCAGAGCTATAATTCCATTACCTTACGTGCCTACATTTGTGTAGCTGCTGTTTGTACTTCAGTGTCCACTGAGGTGACGAAAGTTACGGGATACCTCGTAATATCGTATCGGACCTCCTTTTCTCTGGCATAGTGCAGCAACTCGACGTGGCTTGGACTCTACGAATCGTTGGCCGTCCGCTGCAGAGATATTGAGCCATGGTCCCTCTACAGCATTCCATAATTGCAAGAAAAACGTTGTCAGTGCTGGATTTTATGCACAAATGGACCTCTCCCTTATGTCCGATGGATGTTCGAGGGGATTCGTGCCGGGCGATCTGGATAGTCAAATCATTCTCTCGAATTTTCAAGAATGTTCTTCAAACCAGTCGCGAACGATTGTGGCCCGGTGCCATGGCGCATTGTTGTTGTTGTGGTTTTCAGTCCTGAGACTGGTTTGATGCAGCTCTCCATGCTACTCTATCCTGTGCAAGCTTCTTCATCTCCCAGCACCTACTGCAACCTACATCCTCCTGAATCTGCTTAGTGTATTCAACTCTTGGTCTCCATCTACGATTTTTACCCTCCACGCTGCCCTCCAGTGCTAAATTTGTGATCCCTTGATGCCTCAGAGCATGTCCTACTAACCGGTCCCTTCTTCTTGGCTATTAAATGTAGACTGGCAATGGCAAGAAAAGCGTTTTTGAAGAAGAGAAATTTGTTAACATCGAGTTTAGATTTAAGTGTCAGGAAGTCGTTTCTGAAAGTATTTGTATGGAGTGTAGATATGTATGGAAGTGAAACAAGGACGATAAATAGTTTGGACAAGAAGAGAATAAAAGCTTTTTAAATGTGGTGCTACGGGAGAATGGCGCATTGTCAGCCATAAAAATTCGTTCGTTGTGTATGAACATGAAGTCCCTAAATGGCTGCAAATGGTATCCAAGTAACCGAGCATAAGCATTTCCAGGCCCGCTCTCGAGCATCTTCAGGGACCCCCTCTTCCCCTGGATGGGCGGAGTTCTTGCAGGATTCCCCTGCATCGCCTCCAAGTCTTCATTTTTGTTGTATTGGTTGAGTCTTCGCTTTTCATTCTTGTTAGCACGTTGCCCTTATCAGGAATTTGAAAGCTTCTCTGTTGCCCGCGTGTGCGGACAACTGTGCTGGCCCAAAGCGGGCCGGAGGTACATCTCCCGGCGCGGACGGCGCAGGGAGCGCCTCCCTGCAGCGTCTGCTTGGCGGCCGCTGGTGTGGCCGTCATCATTGCCTCTGCAACACGCTGCATCGTGTCGGCAAGTTAATTTCCAGGCAATAATAGGTTCAATTAGCCCAGAGAACCCAGTCCGTTCAATGTATACACAACCCACACCATTTTGGAACCACTACGAGGTAGCACAGTGCTTTGCTGAAAAACTGGGTCTCACTGTATCACGGTTGTACAGTCGTCTAGGGTCCAACCAATGTGGTCACTGGTCTAGCGGAGAAGTTGCAGGTGGTGTCGCGGTGTTAGCAAGGGCACTCCTGTCGGTCGTCGGCTGCCACAGGTCATTAAGGCCGAATTTCACTGCGCTGACCTAACAGATGCGTTAGCCGTACTTTCCATATTGACTCCTGCGGTTATTTCACGTGGTGTTGCTTGTCTGTTAGCACCGACAACTCTAGGCAAACGCTGGTGCTCTCGGTCATCAAGCGAACGCTGTCGGTCACTGTGTTGTCTGTGGTGAGAGGTGATGCCTGAAATTTGGTGTTCTCAGCACACTCTTGGCGCTGTGGATCTAGGAATACTGAATTCCCTAACTGTTTTCCAAATGGAACACGTCCCATGCATCCAGCGCGAACTAGCATTCAGTGTTCACAATCCGTCAGTTCCTATCGTACGGCCATTGTGTAAGAAATCGTTTCATATGAATCACTTGAGTACAGATGACAGTTCCGTCACTGCACTGTCCTTTTACACCTTGTGCACGTGATACTATCGCAATCTGGATATGTGCACATCACTATCCCACGACTTGGTTTAAAGCCAACTCACTGACATTAAACCTCGAAAAGACTCACTATATGCAATTCAGAACCTGTAAGAGGTTTCCACCCAGCATATGCGTAAAGTATGAAGAAGAGCACAGAGAAGAAGTTGACAGTCTTAAATTCCTGGGATTACAACTTGATAACAAATTCAGTTGGGAGGAGCACACCACAGAACTGCAGAAACGCCTTAACAAATCTGTATTCGCAACTCGAGTGTTAGCAGTCATAGGCGACATAAAAATGAAAAAGCTTGCATACTTTGCCTGCTTTCATTCCATAATGTCGTATCGTATAATATTTTGAGGTAACTCTTCAAGTCAAACAAAAGTTTTCAGAGTCCAAAAGAGTGTAATACGTATTATTTGTGGAGTAAATTCACGGACGTTCTGTAGAAACCTCTTCAAAGAATTGGGTATACTAACTACTGCCTCTCAGTATATTTACTCCTTAATGAAATTTGTCCTAAATAATAAATCTCTTTTTGCAACAAACAGCTCAATTCATACATACAATACCAGGAACAAAAATTATCTGCACAAGGACTTAAAAGTACTTACTTTAGTTCAAAAAGGGGTCCACTACTCAGGAACACTCATCTTCAATAATTTGCCAGCAAACATAAAAAAATTTGTTACAAATAAATTCAGTTTAAAAGGAGCCTGCAAGACTTACTGGTGGCCAACTCCTTCTACTCCACTGACGAATTTTTTTAGTAGAAACAAATGATGTATGTGTATATTCATACTATTAGTATTATTTCAGCTTTAAAAAAAAATTGTCATGTTCCACATCCACGAGGATCTCCTCAGCACGGATTTATGGAACAGAAAAATAATCTAATGTAATCTAATCTACTTCTGTCACCTCTGTATAAGTATTGATGGAAACTGCTGTCCACAGTGCATATATTTTTCCTGGGGCATCTGGCCCCTTTACCACGGATCAGATGACAATGAATCGAAACGCAGAAGCCTTTTTCAATCACTTGAAAATAATTACATTTCTGTTTCATTTGCTGTGTGATACCCCTCTAGACGGACCCTCTACGGTTCCATTCGTACGCTTATTGAGTGCTGAGAGCGGAGCGTCCTATTGACAACCTGTGAGTCTGCAGTCATTACAAACAGTGGAGTTGCCGCGGCAGCTGGAGACGCCCTGCTGCTGCTGGAGAGCTCCAGAGCCTCCGCGGCCGTTCCGGACGTGCCTGCTGCTGCTGGAGCGCCTGTGCCGCAGCTGCGTCGCTGAACCCCGGCGACCTTGCCGCTGGCCTTGCGCGCTGACTCACGGTCGGGATTCCTGCAGCGCGGCACCGCCAACCGGCAGCGGCTTCGTTGAGTCACGGCCTGCTCTCGGCCGCAACGCCGCAGTCGCCGCCGGCGCTGAATTAAAGATGCGCGGAGTCGTGCGCCGAGATGTATGCCGCGTCCACCATTTACAAGCAACCCGCAGCAGCCGAACTGCTCGTGCGACAACCTCATCAATCCGCGTCCTGTAGTGCGAATCTCCGGGGCGGTCGAAAATGCGGTGGTGCCACACCTGCTCCAGCAGCTGCCGCGGCTAGAGTTTCCCAACCGTCTTTAAATAAACTGTTGAACATTAATTGATTTTACCTGTATTTACTGTCAGTTATTGATTCGATACCTTGTTGTAGTAGTCATCAGTCCAAAGACAGGCCTGATACAGCTGTCTAGAAGTCTTGCTTTTCATACCTACATAACCACTGCACACAGCCAATGAACCTCGTCTACAATTTCTGCCTCCCGCTCGACTCAAATACTTTCCAACATTATTGTAATAAATAATAACTAACTACTCCTTGATGCTTTCAGTACATCATTACCAATTACTCAGTACTTTTGCACAAAATTCTGAGAATGATGGAGCGCAGCACAACAATTGCTTAACCTCTTCATCTACATACGCTACGGGTCATTTAAATTGCTACACCACGAAGATGACGTGCTACAGACGCGAAATTTAACCGACAGGAAGAAGATGCTGTGATATGCAAATGATTAGCTTTTCAGGGCATTCACACAAGGTTGGCACCGGTGGCCACACCTACTACGTGCTGACATGAGGAAACTTTCCAACCGATTTCTCATACACAAACAGCAGTTGACCGGCGTTGCCTGGTGAGACGTTGTTGTGATGCCTCGTGTACGGAGGAGAAATGCGTACCGTTTCCGACTTTGATAAACGCCGTATTGTAACCTATCGCGATTGCGGTGTATCGTATCGCGACAATGCCGCTCGCGTTGGTCGAGATCCATTGACTGTTAGCAGAATATGGAATCGGTGGGTTCAGGAGGGGTATACGGAACGCCGTGCTAGATCCCAACCGCCTTGTATCACTAGCAATTGAGATGACAGGCATCTTATCCGCATGGCTGTAACGAATCGTGCAGCCACGTGTCCCTGTGTCAACAGATGGGGACCTTCGCAAGACTACAACCATCTGCACGAACAGTTCGACGACGTTCGCAGCAGCATGGACTACCAGCTCGGAGACCATGGCTGCGGTTACCCTTGACGCTGCATCCCCAGACAGGAGCGCCTGCGATGGTGTACTCGACGACGAACCTGGGTGCACGAATGGCAAAACGTCATTTTTTCGGATGAATCCAGGTTCTGTTTACAGCATCAGGATTGTCGCATCCGTGTTTGACGACATCGCGGTGAACGCACATTGGAATCGTGTATTCGACATCGCCATACAGTCGTATCACCCGGCGTGATGGTATGCGGTGCCATTGGTTACACGTCTCGGTCACCTCTTGTTCGCATTGACAGCACTTTGAACAGTGGACTTTACATTTCAGATGTGTTACGACCCTTGGCTCTACCTTTTATTCGATCCCTGCGAAACCCCACATTTCAGCAGGATAATGCACGACAGCGTGTTGCAGGTCCTGTACGGGCCTTTCCGGATACATAAAGTGTTCGACTGCTGCCCTGGTCAGCACATTCTCCATATCTCACACCAATTGAAAACGTCTGGTCAATGGTGGCCGAGCAACTGGCTCGTCACAATACGCCAGTCACTACTCTTGATGAACTGTGGTATCGTGTTGAAGCAGCATGGGCAGCTGTACCTGTACACGCCATCCAAGCTCTGTTCGACTCAATGCCTAGGCGTATCAGGGCCGTTATTACGGCCAGAGGTGGTTGTTCTGTGTACTGATTTCTTAGGATCTATGCAGCCAAATTGCGTGAAAATGTAATCACATGTCAGTTCTAGTATAATATATTTGTCCAATGAATACCCGTTTATCATCTGCATTTATTCATGGTGTAGCAATTTTAATGGCCAGTAGTGTATATAAGGTGTTTCATGGGGAAAGTGATTGTTATACTAGGTATTAGTGTGCAATGTCCGTCCGAAAAGTTCGGAGAGTTATTTTATTTTTGTAAGTGACTTCATCGTAGCAGATTCAGTGTTACCGTGTACTAACAACTGTAACCAGTCCTATGTACATTCAACCAGACAGTTGTCAGCAGCCACTGTTTAGCGGACGTGCGGCTGTGCTTGGTCAACGTTGATGTTCACAAATCGCAATGGAGCAAAGTTACTACGTAAATTGTTCAAAGGGTTCTCCAGAATAAGAGAAAAGCGTGCACAAAGTTTTTCCCTCGCAACTTAACTCCAGATAGACAAAAACCGTGGACACATGCGGCAACTAAATTTGAAATGAAAAATGCGGACAGTTCTTTTCTGGAAAAAAAAATCATCAAGAATGACAAAACTTCGTGTTATTAATACGAATCTGCTACGAACGCAGAAATTCACGTCAAGGATCAAAACTTTGACGATGTTACCTATATCTATGCCAAAGTGGCGCTTCCCAAAGTATGACTTTTCTGATAATTTCACATGATTGTGTAAATGTTCTGTGCATTGTACTCAAGTTGGGGGGACTATGTAGAACACCTTGTAACGGAATTCTTGGCTATTGTAGCAACAAGACTGAATCAGAGACGTGCGATACCAACCCAAAACACCAACCTCAAGCACTTTAAAGTGGATAATAATGACCTTTTCTTGGATTATTCACCTTTCAGTCCCAATTGTTGACATTGGCACAAATGAAGATACAAATTTAAAGCTCTTACACTAAAAGAAAGTCGATGCAGTATAGGAAATATGTTCACAATAATGTTTACTGGTGACGGTAGGCAAAATGAGAGTGAATTTGTACTTGCACTCAGTGACGTGCCGGTTAAATGAGTGTACTGTTCTCAGGGTACGGTAAATGTTTGACATCGACAAAAGCGAGGATTTCTCAGCACTTTGACAATTACAGATCTGGAAAACTCGAATTCCTCTGAAACATTTCGTTTTATATTCAAAATTATCACGAAATCAAAACTTAGTAAGCTGCTGCTATTAAATGAAACACTACCTATACACAACGTTCACTCATTTGATAATAGTAACCCACAGTTACAATTTTGTCGCTCCTCACCATTCAAGAAGAACGTGACCAGAATACCATACTTTTTATAACTCCAGAAATTTATCATATCGAAATCAGTATTATAGCTGTTTAGGCTCACGTCCGTTCTCCATTTCATTAGACGACGAGTCAATGAGATAGGCACTACGTGTCACGTGACACTAAATAAATCCTCAACTATCGCATCTCCTTTCAATACTCCAGTCAGTTCTCGATTGCTTGAAAATCGTCCATTATCCGAGGTGTTCTGTCATCGGGTGCTGCTCCCTAGTGACGAAACAGGGAGTCATTCGAGGGTATCTTCTGAACATATTATCACGTTTCAATCTGAAGCTTTAAGATCATCGTCTTAACTTTCCCCTATTTGTTATTAGTTCAGTCTCCAAACTTTTTGCAGTGACAGGGTGGCTTATTTAGAATGAAGCGTTCTATGTAGCATGAATTCAATTTTTCTTTTTCTTTTTTTGTGACAGAGTTTCTTGTTCTATAGATCATGAATACAACACTTCGTAATGATGTGGCGCATGTCAGTTTAACAAAAGATTTCTTTGTATGCCAAAATTCAAGATTTTCCTTTTTTTGAGATTACTAATTTATATCTAGAAACTCATTTATCGAGTAGAATGAGTTGTTATTGAGACAGTCTTTTAATTTGTTTTCAAGTGATATTTGGTGGCCACGTGTCGGACTTCTTTGATGCTATTTATTAAGTGTCCAATGATTTTTGTGGCAGCATAATTCACACCTTTCTGTACCAAAGTTAGATTTAACCCAAAGTAGGGAAGAGCAGACTTTTTCCTAGCGTTGTAGCTATACAAATTCCTATCGCTTTTGAATTGGGACAGGTTATTAATAACAAGTTTCACAAGTGAATATAAACATTTCGAAGCTATTGTGAATATCCCTAGTTCCTCAAACAAATGTCTGCAAGATGATCTTGGTTGGGCTCCAACTATTATTCTGATTACACGCTTTTATGAAATAAATACTTTTTCCTTAATGATGAATCATCCCAAAATATGATGAATACCAAAGAAGTGAATGAAAATAGGCATAGCAAGCTAATTTACTTATTTGTTTATTGGCAAAATTTGCAATAACTCTAATAGCGCAAGTACCTGTACTGAGACGTTTCAGCAGACCATGAACGTGTTTCTTCCAGTTCAATCTCTCATCAATGTACGTACCCAAAAATCTGGAATATTCTGCCTTAGCTAGAGACTTCTGTTCAGAGTCTATATCTATTACTGTACAGAACTGTATGTACTGTGTTTTATAAAAATTTAATGAAAGCCCATTAGCAGAGAACCACTTAATAGTTTTCTGAAAGATGTTTTCCTCAGCTAATTCTTGTTTGCTGGATGAGACTGCTATACTTGTATAATCAGTAAAAGGAACTAGCCTTATTAAGAACAATTAAGGGACTTAAGGCTGAATGTCATGTTTGAGTTTAAATAATTGAATTTCCAACTGCAATTTTGTGGTATGACAGAACCTCGTGTTTGAGTTTAAATAATTGGATTTTCATCTGCGATTGTGTCATATGACAGACCATCAGTTGAATGGGTCTGTTGTGTTCAAATGGCTCTCAGCACTATGCGACTTAACTGCTGAGGTCATCAGTCGCCTAGAACTTAGAATTAATTAAACCTAACTAACCTAAGGACTTCACACACATCCACGTCCGAGGCAGGATTCGAAGCTGCGACCGTAGCGGTCGCTCGGCTCCAGACTGTAGCCCCTAGAACCGCACGGCCACTCCGGCCGGCTCTGTTGTGTTACGGTATCGTTTAACAGGTCACGTTATAACGAAAACCTATATGTCATGCACTTCATAAAAAACGTCATATTGCCTAATATTATCCGGAAGATGTATGGGCAGAAATGGTCACATTTCATGGCCACCAAACCCCAGACCTTACCCCTTTAGACTTGTGCCTGGGGGAATGGTTTACAGACAAGGTCTACACAGAGAAATTTAACTTAGAAGCCGAATTCATCAGATCATGAATATTGCCGCCCTCATAAATGGATGCCGAGACGACCTCTGAATCGCACTAGAGCTAAACGAGATGTTGTCAAGAGTATTACAAAGCGCATTAAAGTCGGATGTGGAATACTTGAAAACCTACACTGAACTTGTTCGTTTGCCCTCCTCTGCTTTGCTAATCTCTTCTTCTCACAGTAGCAATTCCACTCTACATTCTCGTCATTTGTTGGATATATTCCAGTCTTTGTCTTCCTCTACCGTTTTTACCTTGTATAGCTTGCAAGCTGTTCCCTGATATCTTAACATTTGTCCTGTCATTCTGTTCCTTCTTCTTGTGGCTGTTTTCATTTATTAATTTTCAGAGTTTGTGGAAACCTCCTCCCTCCTTACCTTATCAGTCCACCTGGTTTTCAACATTGCTCTCCAGGACCACACGTCAAACGCATCGATTCTCTTCTATTCCGGTTTTCCTACAGTCCATAATTCACTGTCATACAATGCTCTCTGAAATTTCCTCCTCACATTAATGCGTATGTTTGATACTAGCCAGGAATGCCCTCTTTGTCCGTGCTAGTCTGCTTTTTAGTCCTCCTTGCTTCGTCCGTCACGTGTTATTCTGATTCCAAGATAGCATAATTCCTTAGCCTCATCTGTTTTGGGATCACGGTAAAAGTTTCTCGTTAATTTCTTCTCTGCTACTTCTCATTAGTCCTCTATACTGCCACCTACTAACATGTTTTCTCTTCCGCCTTAAACAGCCTGTATACTCCGGAAGCTACAGAAGAGTGCGCGTTGGAGGAACTGCACCGATATTACCGATTCTATTCCTATTCCATTCGTGAATTGAGCAAGGGAAGTTGTGAGTTGCACTATGGTGGTGGAATAGTGATTGCAAAATTTTCTTACAAAGCAGTTTCACTAAATTTACCCAACAGGGTTTCACGAGAACTACCTCGTCTCCTTCCAGGGATTCACACGTCCCCGAGAATTCGCGTTACGCTTTTGTATGGGTTACACCGGCCTTTTTTACCTGGTAACTCACCTTCGAATTCGTTTGTCAGTTGTCACGCCTGCTTGATAAAGACCCCAGACACTGGAACAATAGAACTGGTCGAACAAACGTCTTCCACGCGATTTGCTTTGCAAATGCATTGCATTTTAGCAGAAGCCTTGCAAGAAATATAAGCCATTATACGACCTAATACTGATTTTACGTGGTCATATGGTACGTGACGTGTTCAAGATGTTCACCATAAATCTTGTAATTGGTTTCTTTCTCTTTGTTACGGCCGTTCCCTTACGTTTGTCTATTGAGCAAGAAAGTATGGATAAGAAAGTTAGTAATCCCTCTAGGAATTATAGTTCCTGGAAGCTAGTAGCACCTGAGCTGTGCACTGCATAGCCTGTTGTTGCATTTTACTTGGACCCCAGTCCAATTTGATAACATCATTACCGACTGCAGGAGTGTAAAAATTGCAACGCAAGAGCAGGACTGTTTGGTCAACTATCAATGTCACCAAATTGAGCCTCATTCTGTTAGAAGCCTCTTGAAGAAAAGGAAGTATTCAAAAACTGCGGACAAGTTGGAAGATCTCATGTCTCTCAGTTTACCAGTTAGCGAGATTGCCTGGAGATTTTAGCCAAGCTTAAAACTCCTTTAGTGAGATGTGCAGGCAGCGCTGAATTAGATGAGCGGTCTGAGGCACTGCAGTCGTGGACTGTGCGGCTGGTCCCGGCGGAGGTTCGAGTCCTCCCTCGGGTTTGGGTGTGTGTGTGTGTGTGTGTGTTTGTCCTTAGGATAAGTCCCATAAGATTTCACACAAATTTAAACATTTTTGAGATATGCAGTTTCTTTTTAAATTCTGCCACTGCAAATATTGAGCTAATACTCATATCAATATGGCAGTGAAAACAATTTTTTCAACTTTATTGTAACACATTTTTAATACTGCATTAACCTTTAGGAAAAGCAAGGAGAAAGCGGTTTCTATTCTAAAATCATTTTATCTAAGGCTATTTGTTATGATGTACTCTATCATCTCTTGAACTTCTTAAAGGTAGTTTGATGCATGCATTGTAAAATACTCTCGACATAGCATAAAAGCCCTTGACACTAAATGAATTGGACGTGTGATTCTATATGAAGGATCAAATATTTGTCTGTACGGTAGTGAGCTGGTAACGTTTACTACTACTGACTTATTGAGGCAACTAAGGGATTTTTAAATTGGACTACGTTCTTATTTTGACAGTTTTCGATAGCTACTGAAAACAGGACTGTTGTTGTTTGAGGCTGATTGTTCAGCGACAATCTCCGAATTGGTGAAAAATGCAAAAGACACGGAAAAGGGAATTTTACCTCAATTTTTATGTATAGGTCGACGAAGGGAAAAGGAATAAAATTGATCTGGCAGAGTTACATACTATATTGCACTTGCCTGCGAAAGGCAAAGGTCTCGAGTTCAAGTCTCTGTCCGGCACACAGGTTTAATCTGCCAGGAACTTTCATATGAGCCCACCCTCCGCTGTAGAGTGAAAATTTCGTTCTAGAAACAACCCCCAGGCTGTGGCTAAGCCATGTCTCCGCAATATCCTTTCTTTCAGGAGTGCTAGTTCTGCAAGGTTTGCAGGAGAGTTTCTGTAAAGTTTGGAAGGTAGGAGGCGAGGTACTGGCGGAATTAAAGCTGTGAGGACGGGGCGTGAGTCATGCTTGGGTAGCTCAGTAGTCGGTAGAGCACTTGCCCGCGAAAGGCAAAGGCCCAGAGTTCGAGTCTCGGTCCGGCACACAGTTTTAATCTGCCAGGAAGTTTCATATCACCGCACCCTCCGCTGTAGAGTGAAAATTTCATTCTAGAAACAACCCCCAAGCTGTGGCTAAGCCATGTCTCCGCAATATCCTTTCTTTCAGGAGTGCTAGTTCTGCAAGGTTCGCAGGAGAGCTTCTGTAAAGTTTGGAAGGTAGGAGACGAGGTACTGGCGGAATTAAAGCTGTGAGGACGGGGCGTGAGTCATGGCTTGGGTAGCTCAGTAGTCGATAGAGCACTTGCCCGCGAAAGGCAAAGGTCCCGAGTTCGAGTCTCGGTCCGGCACAGAGTCTTAATCTGCCAGGAAGTTTCATATCAGCGCACCCTCCGCTGTAGAGCGAAAATTTCATTCTATATTTAACTACTTTCTGGATTAATTTTGAAAAACGTTCCGCGATAAATGTAAACAACCGTTGTATCACTACTTACTCTTTTGTAGAGCTCTTGTGTCCTGATAGATAAATTACTCCATTTGAAGAAAATCGTAGTTGCTTCAATGTCTCGGTAACACTTGCCAGTGTTTAATGGTACAGTGAAATACCCTTTAATGTAGTTCCCCATACGGGAAATAATGTTTAGACTACATGAACTTTGACGAATATCACGGTAATTCTCACTACGGGAACATTTACAGACGTTTTTTATGTCAAAGTTCAATTTTTTTCGTATTCACATGTCGCACTTTGGTACACCTGTCCTTAACCAGGTGGATTCATTTGAATACGCCTGTCAGTCAGGCATTAAATGAATTATTCTTTATTTTCTACTCGTTATCTGTTAATTTAATTTCTGCTCTCTCATCTTCCAATTTAAAAACAAAAAACTAAATCATACGAATCCAAATTAAATGTTTTGGCCATTTCCAAAACTTATGGGAGCGGGTGTTACGAAATGCCAATAGTGTTTTACACCAGCGATTCCCGACCTCTTCCTTAACAAGATACTTTAAGAATCCTGGTACCCCGATAAAACCTAATGTGTATTTTGAAGGTCAATACAATTTTTAAAAAAATTAGAGGAAACTTTTTTTGTTCAACGATTAGTTCGATCCTGAATCCTAACCGATAACGCAGATCACAATAAAGTTTGAAGAAGTAATTAGTATCATGAAAAGCTTGAAAAAAACATCATATTATTAATAGTTCTTCGCGGAGCACTTATTCACTGCTTGCGGAACACTAATGTTTAACGGAGCACAGTTTGGGAAATTCTGCTTTGGAAACATCTACATCCAAATTCTATCCAGAGGCCGTCGTACGTGTGCTGGAGAAACGTAGTTATTGTTACGATCAGTGGCGCCTTCCACTCAACCCGCAAACGATGCATTCTTTGGGTGATCTTTTCTCTCCTTTATTAGCCCTAATTTCTATAAAATCATCATGTTCATTAAGCAATATACATGATTTCCTACTGAGACTTTTAACTAAATAGAACTTTTGACACGGTATATATTGGTGATTTTTTCACCTAGACGAATATGCGACAAATGACATTCATGTCTTCGTATCTTAACTATTCACGAAGGTGTCAATGTTTTTTATTCAAATACAACAGCTGCATTGCTCCTACATTATAATTTCCGATGTGACTACTCCAGTGAGCGTAAACAGTCATTTAAAACTTTCTGTTTCACGGAAGCACCGTTACTGTATGATTACGCTACTCCAGAACAAGAAGTGAAAGCAGTCACATTCATCAAATGTCTAACAGAATGCATACGGCGGATTTGAAGTGGAAGGACCGCATAAAACCAACCACAGTTAATGTAAATGCCAAACTGAGATTCATTGGAAAAATCTTCAAGAAGTGTTGATAACTCATGGAGGAAGTAGCTTACAAAACCCTCGTTTGCTCAATATTTGAATAGTGCTCGTCAGTCTGGGATCCTTAGCAGAAATTATTGATAGCGGAAATAGAGAGGGTGAAATGAATAGACGTGCGTTTCAGTACAGGTTCGTTAAGTAAGAGTGGAAGCGGTTCAAAGATGCTCATCCAGCTCCAGTGTCAACAAATGCTTCACGATGTGTTTCACTGTTGAAATTCCATGGGCGTGCTTTCGGAAAAGAGGCACGAAGGGAAAGTTAGGTTCGAACTCATACGGTGGCATACCAACAATCGTCTTTCTCGTGTACCATTCGTGACTGAAAGGGAAAGGTGGGAAGTGTCAGTGATACACAAAAATACCCGCCACCACACAATTTAAGCTGGCCTGCTGAGTGTAGATTCGATGTAAACGTAGATGTAGAAGAATGCATTGTAAATGAATTTTGGCACAACTCACAACAACCGTGACTTACTATCGAAGTGGTTTCCATAAACTTAATGAAAAATTCCTGAAAGACAATACTCATGTGGTGCTATATTTCTTGTGTTGGTTACTGGTAGTCACTCTGAGAGCAACATAAAGTTCTCATTGGCTTATCATCCAACTTGCAACGAGCTTTGAACTTCTTTTGCTAAACATTTCTACTGAATGGAGTCTGGAGCTAGGAAAATAAGAATATCTTCAGGATGGGTTGTAGCTTTCATGAAGTCCGTTTAACACTTTCCCTCGCCAGCGTTTCTTCAAAAAAATCATTGGACTAAGTGAGAATAACCAGGAATATTTTGATAAGTTTCATTTCTGCCCTTGAAAGATTACATTTTATAATATGTTTATTACCATTCATGCTATGCGGATATTTTCAGGGATAAATGCAGGTATGTGGGATGAAATTGTAACTTGTGATTCGCTTATAAACGTTGATAAAAAACTATAGAATATTTTGGATGGTGCTAGAGCTCATCAAAACAAGAAAAATGGGCCCAATAAACATGTCCTGAAACGTATAATTTCTGAGATGTGCACTTGTTTATAGGAGGCGTTAAAAGACATTTGGTTACGGTTATGATCACAATTCTTGCACTGGCGCTCTGTCAATAGGATTAGGATAAATGAAGTTGTTTCTTTTTTTCACCACGGTTCTTTAAGTACACATTTGTCTGAGCACAAGGACGTCTGCATTCAGTTGTATGGTTCGAACTGCTTGGTGCTATAGTGTCATTTTTTACTGTATATTAAAACTGTCCGTCCGAACAGCACCGACCGACCGCCATGTCATCCTCAGCCGACAGGTGACACTGTACGCGCATGTGGTCAGAACAGCGCTCTCCCGGCCATTGTCAGTTTTCGTGAGCGGAGCCACTACCTCCGAATTAACAGGGCTGAGTGCATCCTGCTTGCCAACAGCGCTCCAAGTACTACTCACGCCCGACAGCATTTAATTTCGATTATCTGAAGCGAATCATTGTTATCATTGCGTAAGACTGTACGCTTTAGTGTGTACTATTTGACATTAAATTACCTGCGTCTCTGGGTGTACATCGCGGTCTTCTACCTACTTACACAAATGTCTTTACTTTTGTCTTCACTGATATTATGCTATTTGGCAGTAGTACTCCGTAAGTGAAGTGATGGGTATCGTTATTTGCCGTGATTTGGTAAATGGAAATTTCCTGCAAACCTGTGCCCTTTACACATAAAAAATTTATTTCGCTTGCCAACATCTAATGAGCTGTTCGGCCAACTTTTCCAACATTTTAAGGACACAGGTTCTCTAGCATCTTGCTCAGTTTGCACTCCCGAGATGGAAGAGCTTGTGCTGCCTTTAGTACAGGAAAATTATGGAGCCAGTGAGCGAAAATTAACAACAGCAGAAGACCTGAGTGATTAATTTTTTCTGGGTGTGTGGCAAATAAATGCTGTACTTCAAACATTGCGCGATTCCTTGTGTTGAAAGACAACGGGTGCGCTGTTATGGATGGACGTCACGTTGAGCACGTCCCTTGAACAGCCGTCTGAGAAGTACCACCCATCAAAATGTTCGATACTTCCTTTTGAACACCCTTCAAAAGTTGGAGGGAGCAATATATTCCCTGATACATCCTGGAAAGCCGGGACATTAATTTTGACGAGTAATTTCCATGATGTTCAATGGCTTTTCTGCAGTTACTCCATCTGGACATCCAATGTAACCGAATGAACTCATGACAAAACTATGTAGTTTTAGAGCCGAGGACTATGAACAATACTGAAGACTGAGTCGAACAAGACACCCCTTCTTGTACTGTGTCGAAGAAGTCCTTCCGTCAGCCTTCGTATTATTTCCTTCGATACTTTCAAAGTTAATTAAAATTTGACAGCCTCCTTTCGAAGATCCCAGTGATGGGAAACATTGAATGTTTGTCCCTCACATTCTTGCTCCCAGTCACTCATCCCTGACTCTGCTTACTGTCCTTACCGATGGAGAAAAGTTTCGGTTTGAGGGTCACAGCTGTCAGAGAGTTTATGACAGATCGCTTGGCGTAATCGATTATGGGCGGCCGACTGCTGCCTTGTGCCTCACACTTTCGTCTTCTCAAGGTTTTCTCTGGCAATGTTGTACGCTGAACTGTGATTCATCTTGACTAATATGACAATTTCATCATTTTTTTCTTCAGTGCTCAGCCATGACTGTGGTTGTCAAAGAGGTTTCGCCAGCTACTCACTGCGCGTATTTAGTATTCATCTTTTTCCCTTTGGTTTTAAAAACATTCAAACCTTGAAGACACTGCCTTCTTTGAGACCACTGTACATTCATCTTTGTATGCAGGATGTAAAATAACTAACATAAATAGGCCGAGTTCGCATATCACCCACAGTGCCCGTCGGATTGGCATAAACAAACAACTTGGAACAATCTAAAATAAAAATACCTGTGTATTGGTGTCAAATGAAGTGGTTTAGCCACGACCGGACACCGGGGCAATCATCAGACTTTATGAATTAAATGGACATGCCCCTCCACCCTTACGCGACCGCTACGGTCGCAGGTTCGAATCCTGCCGCGGGCATGGATGTGTGTGATGTCCTTAGGTTAGTTAGGTTTAAGCAGTTCTATGTTCTAGGGGACTGATGACCTCAGAAGTTAAGTCCCATAGTGCTCAGAACCATTTGAACCATTTGAACCCACCACCCTTGTACCGTCTATACGTGCAGCATCTCTGACACAACAATGTACAAGGTATTCTCTCTCAGTTGCCTTTGCGTCCTGTTAATAGAGGTACATCGATATAGGGATCTACGCAAAACATTATGATCTGCGTGGCACAGGATGCTTCCTATTGGACTATATATTGAGTTTTCTTTCCATTCCATTCGCGTTTGGAGTACGAGAAAACGATTTCCGAAAACCCTGTTTGAGCTGTTTACTGTCTAATTCTGGTTTCGGGATCCTTATGAGAGCGATAGGTAGGGATTGCTCTACATTTCTTGGTTATTTATTTTATACTGGTTGTTGAAAATTTATAAGCAGGCTCTCGTAGAATAATGTACGTTCGTCTTCATATTCCTGCCAGGTCACATTTTTCATCATTGCTATGATGTTCTCCCGTTAGTCAAACATTTATTTGATCATTCGTGCCATCCCTGTTTGTATAAATTAAATATCCCCTCTTAACTCTATCTGGTATGGTCTCACATGCCTGAAGAGTATTGTGGGATTTATCGGGTATTTTGTAAGCAGTATTTCATATTGAAACTTCCTGGCAGATTAAAACTGTGTGCCCGACCGAGAATCGAACTCGGGACCTTTGTCTTTCGCGGGCAAGTGCTCTACCAACTGAGCTACAGAAGCACGACTCACGCCCGCTGCTCACAGCTTTACTTCTGCCAGTACCTCGACTCCTACCTTCCAAACTTTACAGAAGCTCTCCTGCGAAACTTGCAGAACTAGCACTTCTGAAAGAAAGGATATTGCGGAGACATGGCTTAGCCACAGCCTGGGGGATGTTTCCAGAATGAGATTTTCACTCTGCAGCGGAGTGTGCGCTAGGCTGTGGCTAAGCCATGTCTCCGCAATATCCTTTCTTTCAGGAGTGCTAGTTCTGCAAGGTTCGCAGGAGAGCTTCTGTAAAGTTTGGAAGGTAGGAGACGAGGTACTGGCAGAAGTAAAGCTGTGAGTACCGGGCGTGAGTCGTGCTTAGGTAGCTCAGTTGGTAGAGCACTTGCCCGCGAAAAGCAAAGGTCCCGAGTTCGAGTCTCGGTCGGGCACACAGTTTTAATCTGCCAGGAAGTTTCATATCAGTGCACACTCCGCTGCAGAGTGAAAATCTCATTCAGTATTTCATATTCACGTGTCTCCCTGGATCTCTATTTTCACACATAAAATGCAAAACTGATCCTAAAGCTGGCCTCTTTGTCCGGGCAACAGAAACCTGAATATGGTATCATTAGTCTGCTGACTCTGGGTAGAGCTAAAATGGATTTGCACTTACAGCCATGAAGAGCTGAAGCCTGCTCTGCTATTCAATCACAACAGCTGAGTTGCGCGTGCTTCGTAAATAAAGAAAACAACTCATTTCTCACGACGACACAGTAATATTTTGATAAGCGATCGTGATTTCCTGATTCGAAATAAAAGCTTCTCCTCATGCACTGAGAGTTACGTGCGATAAAAGAAATTATTCGATCATAGTCAATGAATTCTACTGATTAGTTCAATTATTCGTTTGTCGCGTGATGCACAACGTATTTGGTAGGAAATGTGACTTGGAATTCTGTCAAACAGAGTATTACGCCAAGCTCCCGTATCATCCGCAGCCCTCATAGCATTGGCCTAAACAAACAACTTGGTACGTTCCCAAGATAAAAATTTCTGTACACTGTGAAGTGCTTGTAAGAACTTTATGTGTACATTAAGCCAAAACGCTGCTTTGTGTAGCAGTTGCTATTATTGTGACTTGTTTTCATTGGCTATAAGCCTATTTCGGCTCAGAGGCCATTTTCAAGCACTCTGCAACATATAGTACGGTATTTAGATCATATTTCTGTGTGTTTTTGTAATAAATAATTATTTTGTACATTTAGCGTGAGACTTACTTCCATATTACGTCGTTCACGCTCTTGCTGTCAGATATCTTACTTGATGCGTTTTTAAGCAAAGCACAGGCGGAATTATAAATTACTCTCTAAGTAATGTCTCAGCAGTGGAATTTTTCTTTGTTGGCCAGTATCGTTAAGATCTTGTTAACATTTTGTAACCTTGACAGCTTCGAGTTATGTCAGCGATGTTACGTGGTTACAGATTTGTTTTATAAATCTATGGAATTGAGTGATAGTAAAATCTTTGCAGCTGTATATTGGTGTTCGTTTTATGAAATTATCTGTGGTCAATAATTGATCCAAATATTAACTTTTTCCCCAGATTCGGATAAGTTTTGTTTGTTTCATGGTCATGAGGCCACACAACTTTTAATTATCAAACAAATCATCTGACTAGCTAACTAACAAACATCCTACTTACTAACGAGTGAACTCATTAACTAAAAAAACTAAAAAACGGGGGTGGCGGGCTAATTTTAGCACCAGCAAATGCCCCCCCCCCCCTTGAAAATAATCAACTTTGGATTCTACACATTCTTGCATGCGAAGCTCATTTTGCGAGTTATTCTGGTTTGCCAACTTAAAGTTTACACCTTGTATACGGCACACGTTACGAACTACAGTAAATGAGCGTGCGCCACCACAATTACAACCGTCTATGCAGTGAAACAACTTTGACACTACATTGTGCAAATTATTTTCGACTATAGTATTTTAAAGAGCTACTTACGCCATAGTGTAACTCGAATCACCATTTAGGATTTTCACTGGTGATGAATGTCAGTAGTGATCATTCAAGAGCAAACAGCGGCGGAAAGATGAAAGAAGCTGCATAAACGCACTTCGATAAAACTGTTCTACCACGGAAACGTATGTCGCTAGCGCTATGAGTGCCCGATATAAAATCGACAGAAACGAACAGTAGGAGTAGGGGATTAATCTGACAGATTCTTGAAAAAGCAGATTTCCTTAGTGAAACTGCTGAACGTTTTGAAGGATGTATAGGAGTTCGCTAAATCTAGCGCCTGCTGTTTTAGTTCTGGACCAAATTGTAAGAGAATGTGAAAAAGACGTCAAAAATATAAACTGCCTCAGATGATTAACTGTGATCACTAAGACAGTGATCACGAAGAGTGAAAACGCTCACCAAGGATAAAGAAGTAACATATGTCAAAGAAAAGCTACACATGATAACGGCAAAAACAAGCCTCCGGACATCTTAAATACGTCACGTGGAAAATCTACATCAAAACAGCAGATAACTCCCGCTAAAGATCGAATATGGGACGATTCTACAGGTTCTTCTTCAACTAGTGAGAGCATACTGGCATAAGAGTTGGACAGTAGACTATTCCTAGAAAGAGCGATTAAGAATCATAAGGAACTAATATAAAGAAAATGCTCAATGCGAAATTATGACAATACAAGAAAATTCTTTTACCAAATGTACTATATACAAGAGAAAATGACAGTTGTGGGGCACTCTACAGTTTTAGAAATTGAAAGGAGCGGAAAATTCTTGGGAAAGTATATGGCACCACTCAAGATTTATATTATTCTGGTGAAAACGATATCATTTGGTCCCGACCCGAAAATGGTTAAGTTCCTTAAAATCTTACGGAAATTCCACAGGCATACTTGTAAAATGGACAACAATAGACGCACAAACAGACAATTTAACATTATATATTTGAAGACGATCGAAATCAGATGATAGAAGAAACTGGGGAAGCTTTACATGACTGGAATATAACAAAAGGAAACATAATAAATTCTTAGCTCTCTGAAACGTTGGTAATATCACAGATTCGCAGAAAAGATTAAAAGACTGGCAAGAAACTGGTTGTTGAAACGAATAAAATATTATAGGAAATTCATGAAGATATTTTGGGAGGATAAGAAGGCAGGAACGATCAAGCCAACTAAGGAGTTCAAACGCACTGTTTCAGTTGGTACAACGAAGAAACAAAGAAGTATAGAACTGAAATGAGTGAGCTCCTTTTGGTGAGGGCCATAGTATCCATAAATTTAAAAATCGACATCTTTTCCACTTGCTGTTGATTTAAATGGTTTAATTATTAAAATGAGGTTCGAGTGTATGCTTATTTTCTGTTGAAATGATGGTAAGTGTATAACTAATATCATATGCCAAGGCGAGGCGAGGTAGCCAATGGATACGACCTCTAAATAAGTGCCCACAAACCACGCATACCAAACAGTTTGTAGTTTTACACCAGAAACGAATTACAGACATTGACTAGCAGCGGGCATTAACCTAAATCAATTGTTAAAATGGATATAATTGCTTTGCGCCTTAATTCGTAATGGCTGCTGCATGTAAATTGTGTCTGTTCTTTTGGACATGTCCGAAAGAACAGACATACCACGCATATATAACGCATGCAGTCTAGCAACAAGTGCTACTTGTTATACACACTGCGAAGATGGTATGTCCAAATCCATTTGAGAACTTTAGAATGAGCGTATGCTCGAAATTAGCTAGTAGTGTTTAATATAGAACTCGTTTCCAGTATCAGGCTGGTGCAAGTAATGTTCATTAAACCTACAGACGTCTTATACAAACGAGCCTAAATTAAGGTATGTAAAACAATATACGATCATAACACTAATAGATATGTGTGTAATAAGTTTCTAGAGGTCAGTTTTAATTGATTGCTTGCTGAAATATTGTCTCTACGAACGGCACGGTGGCGATAATGTATAAGAGTCTTGAAAAGGTAATAATAATGATAAACATGCTGTAGTTTACAAATATGAAGCTCGAAAATAGATACATCCATCTTTGTTGCTACTAATTCTGCCGCATGGAAACAAAACTCGAAATTCTACGAGAAATAGAATGGCATGATCAGCGAAATTTCACTCTCAGACATCAAATGCGCTCCAGTGTTTAATGTACGTTTTCCTCGGAGTGGATGATGTAAGAATTTGTGGTGAAAAGCGGATGACTCTTACGTCTATCAAAGTTCTGAATCAGCTCTGCTTGCAATACTTTTGAATCAGCGATGTTTGAAATGCTTTCCAGACCGTAGCAAAAAGGTGCTCAGTGAGATGGCTTTCATAAAGAGAGCGCTACAAGCAGACACAGTTTGCGTCGATGGAGCGGATGTTGTGATGAGCCGCCACCTGATCACGCTACGAGTACAGAGGCGGTATTTTCCGTTTCTCATCGTGAGTGCTTTCCGAACGTTTCGTCACGAGCCGTGAGAATCTGCGGCTTTTGCGCATCACCTCTACTGCGCACGAGCGAGTCACTGAGACATGCAAGAAGCTACATATCACATTAAACTATGGTCTCTGGAGGCTAAAGCTAATGTCATATTTATGATTCTTCCGTCACTGCGTTGTTGTGCTCCTAATATTTGTTTATTTCGAAATAGTTTTTTACTTATTCAGTTATTGTTAGGAAACTACTCTCTAGCGTCAGTAAGAAAAACTAGTATGTGGGGAAAATGTCACAAACAAAGATTCTATCAACACAAACACTGAATGAAACTTCCTGGCAGATTAATCTGCCAGGAAGTTTCATATCAGCGCACACTCCGCTGCAGAGTGGAAATCTCATTCTGTTCTACAAACACTAAATCTTTTGTCATGGCACTAGGTGGGAGTTATCAGATCGAGTGCTCGTCATTCGCGTTATGCTCCAAACCTGCTAAATTACAGTGTTAAATTACAATTTGCTAGACGAATAATACGAAATACAGGACATAACGAAAACACACAAAACTGAAATATACACTTTCTTTGAATGTAACATTAAAGGTTGTAAAGGAACATAAAGTAAAGTAGAATGACAATCTTTTTTGTGGTACAAACTTGTAGAGGTAAATGTACTCGATGGGTATGAGGTATGGTTGAGAGGATAATATGAAGCTTGCTAGAGCGTTCACCAGTAAATGATCAATTAAAACCAGGTTGAAATTTTAAGATAAGTGCTTATTTACCACAAGCACCCTTATTTATTTTTCTTTGTGGGCTAAATGTGGCACTTCTGTGTTGACTTTGTATTCGTAACCTATCGTCAGCACACGTTCCCCAATGAAGGTGACGCCTTATCTCCAGCTACATCAACGCTCAGTCTTTCTATGCGCTATTGGCCTGCCCATTGAGCAGTGCACAGTTCGTTGCAGTCAATGCAAGTGATTTTATGAACAGCACTACTGAGCGATGTGGCGCAGTGGTTAGCACACTGGGAGCACGACAGTTCAAACCTGCGTCCGGTCATGCAGATTTAGGTTTTCTGTGATTTCCCTTTTCTGTGATTTCCCCAAATCGCTCCAAGTAAATGCTGGGATCGTTCTTTGAAAGGGCGCGGCCGATTTCCTTTCCCATCTTTGGCGCAATCCGAGATTGTTCTCCATCTTTAATGATCTAGATCTCAACCGGACGTTAAAAGTCAGTCTTCCTTCCTTTCTTCAACACCGTTTTTACTTAATAAACCTATTTTACTCTAGATGTTGAACATGATGTGACCTGTGGTGCCTCTTGCGTAAAATGACTCTTTATACTTGATAGACTGGAAAGTTTTGTCTGTTTTTTTGGATGAGACCAGTATCGCGGTGCATATGTTGTCTTCCTAGCGTAGGTTCATATACTTATGGTCTGGGTTCGATTCCGACTTTTCCTGATGTTTTTTGATAGGGAGAGACAGATTCTATTCTCTTCTGCCTACGCCAAGTGAAGAAGATATAATGGTATTGTGGTCTCTGCCAAGTAGACGTTAGGTTGAACCACAATAAAATCAGGAGTGGCGACATGTAGAAACTCAATCACCAGTAACCTTTCTTATTCTAGTTATTTATTTCTAGTGACGAAACAAACGCTATGAAGGGTCACGGGACACTTATTCCATCTTTTATAAAATTGTTTCTGAACTGGTAATGCAACTCAGACCACCCTTAACGCGGAAATTGATCCCTTCGTGACAATACAGCTCGACTACAATTTCTTGTTTGTTCAAAACTGCAGATTCCTCAACATCTCCTCATATTGCGCGTGAATGGGTTCGAATCCTGGCCCGGCACTAAAGTTTTCATTGTGTATTATCAAGCTCTAGCATGAGAACACCTATCCTAATAATTTTGATTTTTAATGTATTTTCATTCATTGTCAACAGTAACAATATCTGACATTTCTGACTCCCAGTGATACACGGAACTATTTGCGAGATCACTGCAAGTTCAAGGATGTTATTCCGAGCTGTTGGTGGAGAAAAATTCGGTAGCTGACGTCTCTTTGTGTTTATTCGACAACGATATGTGTGGGATTCGATTCCCAGTCAGCACTGAACTCTTCGTCATATTATTTCTAGTTCAAACATGCTCACATGTCGCTGCTGATGTAACAAACCCATATTTAACGTTCGTTTTCTGTAGAATATAACAGCGATAGGTGCCGGTTTGGAGTCTTGGGAAGGAAAAAATTAGTGTTTCATCTCGTCATTTCAGTTAAAACACCTAGCTACTGCCGAGAAAATCCGATATGTCAGTTGAGTGTGCTTTGATATCAATCCGATTAGGTTCTGGGTTCGAATTCCTGTCCAACACAAAGCTTTACCTCAAGCTATTTCAAGTAAGTTACTTATGAAGAAGCAATATTTAACATCTCTCGTAGTTCGTTAACATGGACAATAGATGCTGGGTAGGAATTCACGTCCGTTAAAAATGTTTACGTTATGTAATGTAAAGTTGATATTTGCTAATTGACACTGTCTAAAATCGAGGTATATCACTCTCTGTATGCGTAGTCAGGAATGGCTGTTAGTTTCCGTCAGTCACGAAATCTTTGCTTAGTCTGCATGACCTGGGTTTGAATCCATATGCAGAACGAGACGGTTCGTCGTGTCATTTGAAGTTCATACATATTCTCAACTAGCTGCGCGTAATGTCATTTTGTGTTAAATAACAAGTACGTTATGTTACTTTGAAGAGGAAATCATGAATACGACAAACTTACTACGTGCATTACCCATCTGACGTATTAATGAAAGTGGTAACATTTCAGGTATGTCATTTACTATCATAAATGTGAGCTTACAAGCCTTAAGGACAGTCTTATCTGTGATACGGTGTTCCCTAATATTTTTAATATCTTGGTATTACTTTACATCTTGAGTTATTGCGATACAGAGCAGTGTTTTCTAGAGGTGACTTGTTGCCACCATTTTCAATAGTCAAACGACTGTACCAAGCAGCTATTAGAGGACCTGCAACACAGCTGCGTTATGCGGCTTGCATGCGAATAAGGCGAAATGCAATTCAGGTCGTTCGGACACTTTTGAACATGACTGTACATGCCATCGGCAGATATATAACTGACTAGAGTTGCACTTCTCTGTGATAGGTAAAACCCCCATCAGAGTATATTATTGTTGTTAGTGTTCAGTGAACAGCATAACATAGTGAGTGATCATTATGAACAACACGGAGATGCCGCTTGAGGCAGCGTTATCAGCCCCTGACAGAATTTGATAGGGCCTCATTGTGGGTCTCCAATTGCCTGGCTGCTTTATTCGTGCAGTACCCACAATTGTGAGGCGTTTGGATGTGACAGTGACTCGATGTTTGACTGCAGTGAACATTAGGGCACGCATTTTAGTTATCATGGTTCCGTTCGACCACATCTAATCACAAAAAGGCAAGAACGCTGTATTGTGCACCAAAAACTGTACAACCCCTTTAAATTTGCGCCTCCCATCCAAGAACAGGTAACATTCTCCCTGCTACATTCTGTGTCATCACGCATCACCAGTCGGAAACTAGCAGCAGCCGAACCAGGAAATTACTGCCCCGTCCGCAGGCTGCTGTTAACACTACAGCTGCGTTGGAGTGATGCTGTGACTGGGCAGCATGGACCGTACTACCCCGGGTGACCATCGCCAGCTGGTATGGCGGCGACTTGCGAAAAGTTCCCATTATTCCAACGTTTTGGAGGTCAGAGTGATGTTACTCCTGGCATAATGGTGTGGGCAACCGTCGGATACCACGCCAAGTCACGGCGGTCAGTGATTGAGGGGTCTCTGACGGTACAATGGTACACCATGTGTCCTCATATCTGTGACCTCTGATGCGACAGTACGTTGGTGTCATTTTTCAACAGAGCAATGGTCGTCCACACATGGCACGTCTTTCTACGAACTGAAAGATGTCGAGGTTCTCAGGTGGGCAGCGAAATCCCCTCATCTGTCTCCAATAGAACAAGTGTGGAAGCAGTGCGGATGTCAACTCTGACCCACTGTCAGTATCCAGGGAACCAAGTACCAGTTACAACAGTTGTGGACTAGCTTGCTCAGGAAAGAATAGAACAGCTTTATGACACCCTGCCAAATCTATCAATGCATACGTCCTGGAGAGGGGGAGGGGGGGGGATACAACTTCACACTGGTAAGTGAGCTCACCTTCACTGCGCGATAACAACGGTGAAGTCACTGATGACAGTGCCACTAAAGCAGAGTTATTAAACACGGTTTTCCGAATCTCCTTCGCCAAAGAAGACGAAGTAAATATTCCTGAATTCTGATCAAGAACAACTGCCAAGATGAGAAACATAAAATTAGATATCCTCAGTGTCGCAAAGCAGCTTAAATGCCTTAATAAAGGCAAGGCTTCCGGTCCAGGTTGTATACCAGTTAGCTTACTCTCAGAATATGCTGATACAATAGCTCCATATTAACAATTATATACAACCACTCGCTCACAGAAAGATCTGCACCTAAAGACTGGAAAATTGTTCACGTCACACCAATACCCAAAAAGGGAAGTAGGCGTAATCCGTTGAATTACAGGCCCATATCACCAACTTCGATTTTCAGTATGGTTTTGGAACATATACTGTATTCGAACATTATGAAGTGCCTCGAAGAAAACGATTTATTGACACATAGTCAGCACAAATTCGGAAGATATCGTTCTTGCGAAACAGTTGTCCGACTGGATTCGTGATTTCCTGTGAGAAAGGCCACAGTTCGTAGTAATAAACGGAAAGTTATCGAGTAAAACAGAAGTAATATCCGGCGTTCCCCAAGGAAGTGTTACAGGTCCTATATTGTTCCTGACCTATATTAACGATATAGGAGAAAATCTTTGTAGCCGTCTTACATTGTTTCCAGATGATGCTGTCATTTACCGTCTTCTAAAATCATGAGATGATGAAAACTGCAAAATTATTTAGATAAGATATCTGTAAGGTGCGTAAAGTGGCAATTGATTCTGAATAAAGATAAGTGTGAAGCTATTCACGTGAGTACGAAATGAAATCCATTAAATTTCGATTGCACGGTAAGTCACAAAAAACTGAAGGTTGCAAATTCAACTAAATACTTAGGGAATATAATTACAGATAACCTAAACTGGAACGCTCAGATAGATAATGTTGTGGTTAGAGCAAAGCAAAGACTGCCTGCCATTCACTGGCAGAACACTTAGAAGGCGCAACAGGCCTACTAAAGAAACTGCTTACACCACGCTTGCCCTCCCTATTCTGGAGTATTGCTGTGCGGTGTAGGATCCGCATCAGGCGGGATGATATAGAAAAAGTTCAAAGAAGAGCGGCTCGTTTTGTATTACCGCGAAATAGTGGAGATAGTGCCACAGACATGATACGTGAATTGGAGTTGGCTGTCATTAAAACAAGGGCGATTTTTGTTGCGACGGGATCTTCTCATTAAATTTCAATCACCAGTTTTCTCCTCCGATTGCGAAAACATTCTGTTGGCACCCGCCTACATATGGATAAAATAAGAGAAATCATGGCTCGCACAGAAAAATTTAAGTGCTCGTTTTCCCCGCGCGCCGTTCGAGAGTGGAACGGTAGAGACACAGATTGAAGGTGATTCACTGAACCCTCTGTCAGGCACTTCATTGTGAATAGCGGAGTAATCACGTAAATGTAGATAACTGTAAATTGTAATCACTGCTACCCCTTTACGTACCCTCTCATCCAATGAAATTTCATTTCATTTCCTCCTCCCCTTCTGCGTGCTTCATTCTCTATACTATGAAAATATTCGAAGAGTATATTCCTTACAAACTGACATACCTGTGTAAATCGGCTATTAGTCATTTCACAAATAGAGTTTGTACTTTAAGCGGAAGGCATCGATCCCTTTGCGACAATCTAAGGCAAATTAGTAGTCTATAAAAAGGAAAGATATGTTACTGTCTGTGTTAAATCACTCTCATTATACATTTAGATCTCATTTTGAAAACTGAAGAAAGAAAGATTAAGGCCTAACATTCTGACAGCGTAAAAGTCATCGTAGATGGAACACAAGCTCAGATATGGAAAGAGTGTGGAATGAATTAAGCTGTGAGCTTTCCAAAGAAACCATTCCAGCGTCTGGCTCAAGCCATCTTGTGAAACCTAAGCCTGAATGGCTGAACAGGGTTCTGAGCTGTTGACCACTCGAACGCTAGTTAGGAAATATTTAATTTGAGTGTACATTGCGTATTGCACCAAGAGTGGTACAAAGATGAATCTACCGTCGATGCCAAATGGAACACAAAGAACAAGATGGGGTACATATTGATTAGCTTTTTCGTTTCATTGGCCAGTAAAATAACGGACTGTGATTGGCTGTTTCATTTTAATGGTTAGTGAGATACTGGGCTACGACTGAGAGATATAAATCTGTCTCTTCCTCGATCATTCCTGCCTGTTGACAGCCCCTGCCTTCGGGAATAATATTCAGGTATCGGTCACATGAAGGTTTTGTAAGTTATCTCCTTCGTTGGTGGACTTTCTGCCCATCCTGTCCATTATTTCCCTATGGTGAGCAACCTAATGTTGGAGCCCGGAGTGACAAGCAATTCTACCCACTGTACTTGTCTGGATCTTTCAAGAAGATCGGGTCCAGTCCCAGCCGACGAAGCGTCACGTGCTGGCTCACAGCTAATTTCACCTGTGGGCAATACCTGAACACAGCTTTTATGGCGTAAGATGACAACCGTGAGGCCAGTACCCACTTTCAGCTTCTGCCCAGAGATTTGCGGTTCCACCACAGTTCGCCATTGACTGCCGGATTTACTGTCGGTAAGTGTCGACGACCGCGACGAACGGATCGGAAGCCGCTATGATCCTTGGCGATGTCTTACGCACTAAGCGTAGCAAAACGTCCGTCTTAGGCGCATCCAAGCCGCTGCAGCCCATGGCAGTGACGTGAAGCCTGTCGATTGTGGCTAACACAGCTTCCAGGTATCTGTGGACGGTGACAAATTCTCCCTGCATCTCTAAGCAACGGACACAGACCCAATCTACGATTAATCAAAGTGCTTCTACACAAGGAATATGGCACTATCTCAAGCGTCACTGAATGCAGTCGAAGTACTACTTTACACTACTTCTCGTTTTTACTACACTCCAAAAATCGTTCATACAATGCAAATGCACTACCATTGGCGCGAAATCAAGGAATAAATTAGTATACACTAGTCAGCACAATGTAACTAAATGGTCAACATTATAGACGGCCCTGTGGGGATCCAGGTGCAATTTCTGGTACAGCCAGGAGTAGACTGGGGCACACTCAGCCTCATGATGCCAACTGAGGTGCTACATGACTGAGAAGTAGCGGATCGAACGTCGGAACGTCGACAACGGCCGAGAGAGCAGCGTGCTGACCCCGTGACTCTGTATACTGCATTTAATGATGAATATCTGAGGATGACATGGTAGCCGGTCGACGATCGCATGGTCTTCAGTGCCATGAATGCAGGTACCCTTCTTTACCCATCAGAGTAAAAAAAAAGTAATTCTTTTCTTCACAAAAGCATGTGAGAACAAAAAACTAATTCCTGACCGCAAAATTTCCATCTCAAAAGCGATGTGATTGCATTCAGAGGGACGGAATATGTTTTCACAGTGACCCCTTCTCAGGCCTCTTTGACTGGTATGTCAGTTTTCCCTGAGCTCTCGCGTGCTCTAATACAAAGTAGAGACCTTTCCTTAGTCTTAATGGATATGGGTATCGTGAATGTGCTGGACCATTGTGTCCAAGACATTTTTGTGGTGGGAGGCAAGGCTTGCAGGAAAGTAAAGTAGACGAGATAATTATTTGATCCATGTGTGCGTTTCTTCTTACTATTCGCTAAGTGACTATTTACTCATTATTATGTTGGAGGACGGTAATGATTGGAAGCGAGCAAAACATTTTTCGACACAGATTTATTTCTATACGAACAGCAAAAGTTTGTTAGTAATTGTGTTTCAGTCTCAATGATACGTACAAATTTTTTTTAAAAATACGTACACAAAAATAAAATCAGCTGCGAGTCCGATTAAGGAGGCGTAGTAGTAATACACTCGTCTCGAATTTCGGATTATGGTGGGTCAAAGCCCCGTCTGGCTATCTGGACACAGCTACCCTTTAGTTTCCTTAATAGCTTAAGGCAACTTCTGGATGGTTTCTTTGAAAAGAACAAAATAGACTTCCTTCCCCCATGCAGACATGTACTCCATCATTGAGCTCTCCATCGACGAGATGTTGAATTCGAATATTCCTTCCCCGTACCTATTCACGACGTTCTTTATCACAGTTCTAGCTTATATTCTTTTTGTGTTCATCAGCGTTCTAACGAGTTTGATGGCGCCAGCCGCGAATTCCTCTCTGTTGAGATCCTTTTCATCTCAGACTAACAACTGTTCTGAATTGTTTGTCGGATATATTCCAAACTCTGTCTTCTACAGTTTTCACTCTACACTTCTCTCAAGTACCGTGAAAATTGTACTTTGAAGTCTTAAGACGTGTCATCCTGTCCTTTCTTAATATTTTCTACACGTTCCTCTGCTAGCTGATTTTCTTGTGAATCTCCCCATTTCTTCGCGGTCCATCTATGGCAGCACCAATCAGAACGGTTGGTTATCTTCTTTTCCGGCATTCCAAAAGTCGAAGTTTCCCTTGTATACAACGTTCTGCTCCAGACGTACTTTTTCAGATATTTCTTCCTCAGATCAGTGCAATGTTTGATATTAGTATTATTTTGCCTAGCAATGTGCTCTTTTGCTGTACTAGTCTACTTCTTATGTCTTCCTTGCTCTGTAATGTGTTATTTTGCATCCATGGCAGCAGAATTCCTTAACTTCGTCTAGTCTGTGGTTCCCAGATTTTACGTTACGTTTCGCTAATCTCATTTCTGCTGCTCCTTATTATTTTCGACTATGTTCCATTACTTTTTCTGCTTCTGCTGATTCGAGTTGTCCCTCTTTGTCCGCCTCATTCCGAGGATGTACTGGACCAATATCTGTCCATCTCTCGGGTGGTCTTCCAGGAAGACGTTTCCCTTGCGGTCGTCCATGTTCACAAATTTTAGCTTATCTTGAAGAGCCCATCCATTCCACACGATCCTTCCAATTTATTTGTATTTTGTATTCCACACCATTCCCTTGTCAACACATTTGTTATTTTGTCACACACAGTTACACCTTCGATCTATCCTACTGCCTTCATTTCCACTGACATTAACTTTTATTTTGTCTCTCTTATGTCTACTCTAGTTTCTTCTGCATATGTCGAAACAAGTCGCACCATCATTTTATATACTTTTATTCTTCATTCAGTTGTCATAAATTTGTTTCTCCATAGAGTATTTTGCAGGCATCCTTAGTGTCTTTGTCACTCGATCTTTCACATCCATGGTTAAATCTTTATAGTTGGTGATAACAGTCCCTAGATAATTAAAGTTTGTCACTTGTGTAATTGACATACCATCTACTTCTAATTTACATCGTAAAGGCGGTTGTGATATTAAGTATTTTTTGACGTGATTTCCATGTCGTACTGTTGTTTTATTAAGGGGGTGATGTAACCCAAGTAAATTATGCTCATTATTTGCAATCAGAACAGCATCATCAGCATAATAATAATTATTTCTCATTTTATAGCCCTGTTTCTTTGTTACTTCACCAGTGATGTGGTCCGTTATTAACTTCAACTGGACGGGCTACATGAGTCTCCTTGTTTAATTCCCTTATCTAGTATAATTTCATCTGTGAATCATTTTCCATAAATTTTACTAAACCCATTGGTGCTTTCTTGTAGAATAAGGTTCGAATTATATCCTTTTTTCTAATACTATCATAAGTTTTTGACCCGTCGACGAAGGACAGGTAGGCTGGTTTATTAAACTCTATGGATTTCTCCACAATCTGTCAATCCATATTCCACCCCCATTACACTGTTCGTTGCATCCAATAGGTCCTATAAATATTTCATCACATACACAGAGGACAGCAATGTCATCAACGAATCCCTGATATCCTTCCACTCTGAATTTTAACTCCAGTTCTGAACCTATCTCTTATTTCTGTTATCGCTTCTACAATATGTAGACTGAACAGTAGGGCCGTCATACACTCTCTTTAATCCGAGCCCTTCGCTTTTGGTCTCTCATTTTTATAGTTCTTTCTAGGTGCTGTACATTTTGTATGTTATCCGTCTTTCCCTGCAATTTACACCTATTTGCCCGAAAATTAAGAACATGATGTGCTGCTTAACATTAATAAATTTATAGTAGAGAAAAGAAGATATTTTGATTTTCATTTTTTAAGCAAAACGTAAGTTGGTGTACCAACTTCGACTGCTAAGACAAAGCCAGGAGCAAGCCCGCCAGCCCTGTTTGCTGTCGCCAGAACGGAACACTTTCCGTTGACTTCGCTGTTGACTATAACTGTCGTGGAGAAAGGTGAATGATCAGTCGTAAATCGCAGCCTGATCCTCCCACCGGCCCAAGTATATCACACTCAACAGTCGAAACCAAGCACCGTGGGAGGGAGGTGACGCACAGCGCGTGACCGCAGAGGTAGGCTGTAAACGCATCTTCTGCCTCCTTCCTCCCCCTTCCACTCCCCCACCCACGCAACACTGTTCTGCCACTGACGTGGCGCGGCGCGGCGCGGAGCACAATAACTTGTACTGGCGTGACTGGAGGATTTCCTTTCCTGACACGTCGTGCTGGTGCCTCGTGTTTGCTGTTAACGTGTTTATAGCTCATCTAAGGTGGAGTGCCTGTAGCGACAACAATTCACTCTCGAGGGTTCTCTGAGAGACGAGTGTCCAATGACAGATTCAAGAGTCATCGCTCTTGTGTGGATTGAAGAATAGTCTTTAACAGCAGAAGGACGGATATTTTTGCGAAGTGAGTTCATATTGTACGCTTTCACAATTGGCGTCAAGTTAGCGAGCTATGTATGCCAGTTAATAGCTCCAAGACAAATTAAATATACTTTATTAACCAAAAGACGTGATACTGATCGACAGGGCTAAGGAAGGGAAGTATTTCATTCTGTTCGGTTGGATGTGTACTAATAGTATTTTGTCAAACCACTAATTTGTCTCCCGTTTGTTATGAAATTAAAATACACTACTGGCCATTAAAATTGCTACACCAAGAAGAAATGAAGATGATAAACGGGTATTCATTTGACAAATATATTATGCTAGAACTGAAATGTGATTATATTTTCACGCAATTTGGGTGAATAGATCCTGAGAAATCAGTACCCAGAACAACCACCTCTGGTCGTAACAACGGCCTTGATACGCCTGGGCATTGAGTCAAACAGAGTTTGGATGGCGTGTACAGGTACAGCTGCCCGTGCAGCTTCAACACGATACCACAGTTCATCAAGAGTAGTGACTGGCGTATTGCGAGGAGCAAGCTGCTCGGCCACCATTGACCAGACGTTTTCAATTGGCGAGAGATCTGGAGAATGTGCGGGCCAGGGAGCTGTCGAACATTTTCTGTATCCAGAAAGGCCCGTACAGGACCTGCAACACGCTGTCGTGCATTATCCTGCTGAAATGTAGGGTTTCGCAGGGATCGAATGAAAGGTAGAGCCAAGGGTCGTAACACATCTGAAATGTAACGTCCACTGTTGAAAGTGCTGTCAATGCGAACAAGAGGTGACCGAGACGTGTAACCAATGGCACCCCATACCATCACGCCGGGTGATACGACTGTATGGCGATGTCGAATACACGATTCCAATGTGCGTTCACCGCGATGTCGCCAAACACGGATGCGACCATCATGATGCTGTAAACAGAACCTGGATTCATCAGAAAAAATGACGTTTTGCCATTTGTGCACCCAGGTTCGTCATAGAGTACACCATCGCAGGCGCTCCCGCCTGTGATGCAGCGTCAAGGGGTAACCGCAGCCATGGCCTCAGAGCTGATAGTCCATGCTGCTGCAAACGTCGTCGAACTGTTCGTGCAGATGGTTGTTGTCTTGCAAACGTCCCCATCTGTTGGCTCAGGGATAGAGACGTGGCTGCACGATCCGTTAAGCAATGCTTATAATATGCCTGTCATCTCGACTGCTAGTGATACGAGGCCGTTGGGATCCAGCACGACGTTCCGTATTACCCTCCTGAACCCGCCGATTCCATATTCTGCTAACAGTCATTGGATCTCGACCAACGCCAGCAGCAATGTCGCGATACGATAAACCGCAATCGTGATAGGCTACAATTCGACCTTTATCAAAGTCGGAAACGTGATGGTACGCATTTCTCCTCCTTACACGAGGCATCACAACAACCTTTCACCGGGCATCGCCGGTCAACTGCTGTTTGTGTATGAGAAATCGGTTGGAAACTTTCCTCATGTCAGCACGTTGAAGGTGTCGCCACCGCCGCCAGCCTTGTGTGAATGCTCTGAAAAGCTAATCTTTTGCATATCACAGTGTCTTCTTCCTGTCGGTTAAATTTCGCGTCTGTAGCACGTCATCTTCGTGGTGTAGCAATTTTTATGTCCAGTAGTGTATGTGGTACTATTCAAGATGATCGACAAGGCGAACAGGCTATGGTAAAGTGGGCACCTTTGATGCTGTGTGGGTTACATAGCATCACAGGAAAAAGTGAAGAAAGATTAGTGTTTAACATTCTATCACTAAAGAGGTCATTGGATGCACATTGGAGGAGGATGAGACCATTCCATTTTACTGTGTTTTCAAGTGCCACTTGTAAATGTACAGCTCATCCTTTATCTTTTCAAGTGCTATTTCTATCGTAATTTTAATTCCTCACGCTGCGTGGGACATTTCCTGTGCATGTAGGCAACTCGCATGACTCCACTCTGGTCCCAGTCGTAAGGACAATGTTCCAGAACGCCTACTGCATTCCTACTCAACACTTCACTCGAGCCTACCTGCCTGCTCATAAGTGACAATGAAACAGTCTTACATGTCCACCACTCACATGTGGTATCTCCCACAGACTGGCTTCAACAATCGTGGGCTGCCACCTCCATTCACGTTACTTCAGCTTTCAATGTCATTTTAGAATAACTGCTTCTTTGAAAAATTCATTAATCTTAAAAGATGACTTGACGGGAGACAAGTCCTCTTTTGCCTAAATGTCTTGAATTTAGGAATAATTTTTTATAGTAAAATACATACGCAATTTAAATACATGCCTGCAATTCGTTGATAACACATTAGAGGGAGGGGGGAGATCGGGACTATATTTTAGGCGCGCAAGGCCAGCTGGTCCTGCGCTGGCGGTCAGCAGTTAAGCCTGGTGCCATCCCGTTGACGAAATCCAATGTGTAACGTTGCACCTGCACACTCAAAACGTGCCACTGCATTCCTTAAAATCAACGGCAAGTCTTTCTGGCCGCTGTCCAGTCCGTCATATGCCGTCACTTCGTATTTCAGTGGAACCACAGCATTCGACACTGTCTCCTTATTTAATGTGCTCTGTTCCATTACAAGGCGTAAGTGTCCATTCACCAGCCATCTGAGTCCATTACGATCAGTATATGTATCTTCTTTCCTTCTCTGGACAGCAATGTTTAACTGTCATTGTAATATGTATCCGCTGTTACAGTAAACACTAGAAAGGACAAATCCCATAGTCGTCAGTAACAGAAAACAACATTGTAATTGTAGCAGGAGATAGCAGTAGATTCAGTATTACTGAGCTTGAAAAATTATACTCTTTCAGTACATTGCGATAGTTCCTAGATATCATAAATGAAGATTGTCTGACAATATTAAGCCAGAAATTTCGCCAAGGCGTAACGGGAGCAGACTACAATTTGTTTCTGCATTATACAGTCACAGAAGAAGTGTATATAGTACGGCCAGCAAGACGCAGGTACTTCGGGTTTCAGCAAGTTGGCGCACCCGTACATTTCAGTTAACTCTCGACTGTGGCTAACTGCGCACAAGATGCCGCTGCATCCTTCTGTAGAGTATTACTCCAGTGTTTGGAAGTGGCAAGGATAGGTTGGACTTAACCCCAGTTGCCCTCAGAGCTCAGTAGATTTCACGAATCCTATCGCGAAATGAAACGCAACTCTACGGCGCTTGAAGGAGACGGCATTAACTCTCAAGTAAGTAGCGAGGTTGCAGATGTATTCCAACATGTCATTGACAAAATTTAATCAACTTAATTATATTAGGATTAACAGCCATTCAGAATTTAATAAATGAATGAATGTTTCATTCTGCAGTGGAGTGTGCACTATTTGGTATTTCGTGGCATGTTAAAAGTATATGACAGGCTGTGATTCGATCCCGGAGCCTTGCCATCTCGACTGTCGTGCTGTGCTATAGCCGACTGAGCTATCCAGGCGCGACTCACGACTCGGCACACTCCCACTGCCCCCTCCCCCACCCCCTTAGACATCCCTCCCCCCACCCCGCGGCCTTCTTTCCTCACAGCTTTACTTGAGCCAATACCTCAATACCTCACACTTACGTTCCAAACTTCATAGGGGTTGTGGGACTAGTGCATTACGACGAAAAACATTAACTCAGTAATAACTGAAACTATGGGGCCACAGAAGGCGTAAGTTTCTGTCAAATTTTTACTACGTAAAATAGTAATTTTTAACGAAAGCTTACAGCTCTGAGGAACCATCGATTAAACCCACAATAATTGTGAACAACTGTTATTGTTCATTCTCAGGAAAGAACATACCCCTCATGTTCATTGCCACTTTACTGAAAACGTTTCCCGCGCGACTGCTACGGTCGCAGGTTCGAATCCTGCCTTGGGCATGGATGTGTGTGATGTCCTTTGGTTAGTTAGGTTTAAGTAGTTCTAAGTTCTAATGGACTGATGACCATAGATGTTAAGTCCCATAGTGCTCAGAGCCATTTTTTTGGAAACGTTTCTAAGCAAAACAAAATTCTCGGTATTTGAACTATCATTCCTCGAAATTTTCGTTGTTATTAATTACCTTGTACAATAACTGTTTTGTGGGTAGAATGATGGCCTTGCGATGGAGTTATTCATATAGTGCTCGGAATAGAGCTTAACTACGTGACTACTAGGCTCACCTTCCCTAGGGAAATTTGCAAAAACCAACACACACACACACACACACACACACACACACACACACACACACACACACTTCTAAAATGATTAACTGCAGTACTTCATAGACTCATCGGACGAACGTCAGTTACGCCTTAAAAGAGCAACCCTGTCGCTTTGGCATGCTGTAAAACTACTATCAGGCGGGTTCATGTGACACTACACCATTGACGTAAGTCATGGTACTGAACTGATGTGTGTGTTAAAGAATTTTTCCTCATTGGCTGTATTACGATTATTCTTATACTTCATACGATTCGTTGATTTCGGCCATCAGCCGATCGTGTGACGTAAATGACTGTGAGTGTGAGAGATGGAACTGTCTTAATAAATTTGTGGCTGTGGCATCCGCAGTACGTTCACTCGTGGACGTGATAAAATGGCGGAATGGAGGCTGTCGCGGACATACCTCAAACCTTGCGCCACTTCCAGCACAATCGGTTGTCGAGTGCGGGAACTGGGCCCCAACGTGTAAAGAAAAATTTTCTGAAACTTCGTTCATAGTGTTTTTTTATAACACCAGTAAAAGATGAACAATGAATGATTAAACGCAAAAATTAAATAAGTCGCTCACAGCAACCATTAAAGGGCATTTATTAACTTACACCACGCTAAATTTTTTCTTAGAAGTTAATTTAAAAATATATAAAGGTAGCAAAGAAAGCCAATCAAGGAGAATTTAAAGTTAGTGACTTACTGAATTTACTATTAAGGTACAGCCTCTCTGGCCAGATGTACGAAGTTCTACACAAAAACAGCTATACAAAATCCATCAGGGCGGCCTTGTAGGCCCATATACGAAATCCTAGATTTAAATAAAAACAAAATAAATTAATTAGAAAACAAGTGCAGGACAACAAGTACTCATGAACTGAACGCCTCTGAACAGTCAGGTTATCCAGCGGTGGTAAACGAAGGGAGGCTACAGAGATAAGTACTCTCAGACAATCGATAAACAGAGTAAAGCTTCCTTCAAAAATCTAGTTAATACAACCGCAAATCAATTCTGGCTTAATAAGTTACGGTCTACAAATCCATTACGTAAGAAATGTGAGCTTACAATGACAACGCAGTTGATGGTAGTTTCAGTGGGTTAGACATAACAGTTTCATTGTTCCTCTGGTTACTGGTTATTCGATTCGGACTCAGGCTCCTGACAGGCTTCGGCCCAATCACAGACCACGGCAATATACAGGATACCTGGGAGATCGTTCTAGAAGAAGCCAATATCTCGGCTGAGAATCCGTTTGGCACTGGTGTAAAACAAGGACATAGGGAAGCGCAAAAGAAATTTACAATCGGAATACGACAGTGACAGAGATAACAAAGTATCTCATAGCGAAGAATAAGAAATACATAAAGGCTCGAGTAAGCTTCGAGATAAAGGTGGGATGCCGTACTAGAGGCTAAGCCCCTTAACAAGCAATGTTTGGATTGGTAAATTCTATTCCACGTACGTCGTTACAATACCCACTAAATGCTGCTGCAGACGAGCGTGTTATATAATTAGCAAGCGCAAGGTAAGAACCTATAGGAAATTACTGAGCTCAAACAGTTGGCCATTAGACAACAGCTGCTAGTGAACCAAAACAAACTTCAGGCGCACTTAGACCATTCCATCCCATCTTGGATTGGTACTATATCCCTCTCCACACAACGCTATCGTATGGCTTGCTCGTAATAAAATATTATGTTTACTCGAAATCACTTGAGAATTTATCACCCAGGTTTAAAACAGCGGTATTTACTACCGCCAAATATGGCGGCCTCTTTAAATACCAGAGCACTGCAAACTTTAACAAATAATCCAGTAATTATTGCAGCACAACGCTGAATAGGGCACAAGTTTGTAACCTCCCCACAAAAATATAATAAATAAATATGAATATGATTCTGATTTAGTGTAACCTCCCCACAAAATTCTTTTCACATTAACCTCCACACAAAATTCTTTCTGATTTAATCTAAGCTCAAAATTCATTCACATTTAGCGTAACCTCACAACAGAAAAATTCCTAAACCTCTCAATTAAATTGTCGCTCACTTATGACTTTTCAATAATTCACTGTGAATTTAACCTGGTAATTTGGACGACAGCAGTGCTGCGTCATGGCCCTGAAAGATCATTCTGAATAAAAAAAGGAAAAATTCTTACCTCAATGAAGTCGCCGGATATATCTGCTCTTACAATAAATTTTTCCGGCACAGCTCTGTGCAATGCTGGCCGACCTATCTGTCATTTATGAAAGAAAGCAACTGATTTTTCTGTTGCAATAATCGGGATGATCATGGATGGGAGAAATTAGTAAATTCTTTAAATTGAAATGAATGGTTGTTAAAAGTTACTTTTTATGGGGAAGATTATTATTACGAGAGTTTTAAAACATTTACATGCGACTTGAGATAACATTACTACATATGCGCGAGGCTACTTTTTACCTTATACAATAATACTCAGGCTCCGACATCGCTGCACCGCGACCAGGCCAGCCAACACGATACACCAAACGAGACCAGAGCAGACTCCAGACTAGACTAGCCACAACTTACTGCTGCAGCTACACAGTTCCTACTGCAGTCAACACTGCTCTCTGGTCAGAGACCTTGCATATCGCAGGCAGCGCATGAGCAATACATCGAGATTACATCTGCTCGGACCTCTTACATAACCTGGGAGGACAAAAATTTGGCAGCGATAGTGAGTCAATTGGACTTGCCATGAGCAACAAATTTTTCTAAAATCCACTTAATTAACTAAGTTTACAGTCACAGAATATATATATATATATATATATATATATATATATATATATATATATATATATATATATATATATATATATAAGTGCAGAGCATGAAATGAAATAGAGTGCACATGCACTGAGTACAGAACATATCAAGCAATGACAAAATGTATACGCAATGAGTACAAAACACATTAACAAATGACATAAAGTGTACACGCACTGTATATATTTTTTACCATTTTACGAGAACTAGGATACGCAATGAGTACAAAACATATTAATAAATGGCATAAAGTGCACACGCACTGTATATATTTTTACTATTTTACAAGAACTAGGAAAGGAAACCCCCCCATGAACCATGGACCTTGCCGTTGGTGGGGAGGCTTGTGTGCCTCAGCGATACAGATAGCCGTACCGTAGGTACAACCACAACGGAGGGGTATCTGTTGAGAGGCCAGACAAACGTGTGGTTCCTGAAGACGGGCAGCAGCCTTTTCAGTAATTGCAAGGGCAACAGTCTGGATGATTGACTGATCTGGCCTTGTAACAATAACCAAAACGGCCTTGCTGTGCTGGTACTGCGAACGGCTGAAAGCAAGGGGAAACTACGGCCGTAATTTTTCCCGAGGGCATGCAGCTTTACTGTATGATTAAATGATGATGGCGTCCTCTTGGGTAAAATATTCCGGAGGTAAAATAGTCCCCCATTCGGATCTCCGGGCGGGGACTACTCAAGAGGATGTCGTTATCAGGAGAAAGAAAACTGGCGTTCTACGGTTCGGAGCGTGGAATGTCGGATCCCTTAATCGGGCAGGTAGGTTAGAAAATTTAAAAAGGGAAATGGATAGGTTAAAGTTAGATATTGTGGGAATTAGCGAAGTTCGGTGACAGGAGGAACAAGACTTTTGGTCAGGTGACTACAGGGTTATAAACACAAAGTCAAATAGGGGTAATGCAGGAGTAGGTTTAATAATGAATAGGAAAATAGGAATGCGGGTAAGCTACTACAAACAGCATAGTGAACGCATTATTGTGGCCAAGATAGATACGAAGCCCACACCTACTACAGTAGTACAAGTTTATATGCCAACTAGCTCTGCAGATGACGAAGAAATTGAAGAAATGTATGATGGAATAAAAGAAATTATTCAGATAGTGAAGGGAGACGAAAATTTAATAGTCATGGGTGACTGGAATTCGAGTGTAGGAAAAGGGAGAGAAGGAAACGTAGTAGGTGAATATGGATTGGGGCTAAGAAATGAAAGAGAAAGCCGCCTGGTAGAATTTTGCACAGAGCACAACTTAATCATAGCTAACACTTGGTTTAAGAATTATGATAGAAGGTTGTATACATGGAAGAAACCTGGAGATACTAAAAGGTATCAGATAGATTATATTATGGTAAGACAGAGATTTAGGAACCAGGTTTTAAATTGTAAGACATTTCCAGGGGCAGATGTGGACTCTGACCACAATCTATTGATTATGACCTGTAGATTAAAACTGAAGAAACTGCAAAAAGGTGGGAATTTAAGGAGATGGGACCTGGATAAACTGAAAGAACCAGAGGTTGTACAGAGTTTCAGGGAGAGCATAAGGGAACAATTGAAAGGAATGGTGGAAATACAGTAGAAGAAGAATGGGTAGCTCTGAGGGATGAAGTAGTGAAGGCAGCAGACGATCAAGTAGGTAAAAAGAAGAGGGTTAGTAGAAATCCTTGGGTAACAGATGAAATATTGAATTTAATTGATGAAAGGAGAAAATATAAAAATGCAGTAAATGAAGCAGGCAAAAAGGAATACAAACATCTCAAAAATGAGATCGACAGGAAGTGCAAACTGGCTAAGCAGGGATGGCTAGAGGACAAATGTAAGGATGTAGAGGCTTATCTCACTAGGGGTAAGATAGATACTGACTACAGGAAAATTAAAGAGACCTTTGGAGATAAGAGAACCACATGTATGAACATCAAGAGCTCAGATGGAAACCCAGTTCTAAGCAAAGAAGGGAAAGTAGAAAGGTGGAAGGAGTATATAGAGAGTCTATACAAAGGCGATGCACTTGAGGACAATATTATGGAAATGGAAGAGGATGTAGATGAAGATGAAATGGGAGATACGATACTGCGTGAAGAGTTTGACAGAGCACTGAAGGACCTGAGTCGAAACAAGGCCCCCGGAGTAGACAACATTCCATTGGAACTACTGACGGCCTTGGGAGAGCCAGTTCTGACAAAACTCTACCATCTGGTGAGCAAGATGTATGAAACAGGCGAAATACCCTCAGACTTCAAGAAGAATATAATAATTCCAATCCCAAAGAAGGCAGGTGTTGACAGATGTGAGAATTACCGAACAATCAGTTTAATAAGCCACAGCTGCAAAATACTAACACGAATTCTTTACATACGAATGGAAAAACTAGTAGAAGCCGACCTCGGGGAAGATCAGTTTGGATTCCGTAGAAATACTGGAACACGTGAGGCAATACTGACCTTACGACTTTTTACAATGTTGACTGGAATACTCTCTTTCAAATTCTAAAGGTGAAAGGGGTAAAATACAGGGAGCGAAAGGCTATTTACAACTTGTACAGAAACCAGATGGCAGTTATAAGAGTTGAGGGACATGAAAGGGAAGCAGTGGTTGGGAAGGGAGTAAGACAGGGTTGTAGCCTCTCCCCGATGTTATTCAATCTCTATATTGAGCAAGCAGTAAAGGAAACAAAAGAAAAATTTGGAGTAGGTATTAAAATCCATGGAGAAGAAATAAAAACTTTGAGGTTCGCCGATGACACTGTAATTCTGTCAGAGACAGCAAAGGACTTGGAAGAGCAGTTGAACGGAATGGATGGTGTCTTGAAGGGAGGATATAAGATGAACATCAACAAAAGCAAAACGAGGATAATGGAATGTAGTCGAGTTAAGTCGGGTGATGCTGAGGGTATTAGATTAGGAAATGAGACACTTAAAGTAGTAAAGGAGTTTTGCTATTTGGGGAGCAAATGAACTGATGATGGTCGAAGTAGAGAGGATATAAAATGTAGACTGGCAATGGCAAGAAAAGCGTTTCTGAAGAAGAGAAATTTGTTAACATCGAGTACAGATTTAAGTGTCAGGAAGTTATTTCTGAAAGTATTTGTATGGAGTGTAGCCATGTATGGAAGTGAAACATGGACGGTAAATAGTTTGGACAACAAGAGAATAGAAGCTTTTGAAATGTGGTGCTACAGAAGAATGCTGAAGATTAGATGGGTAGATCGCATAACTAATGAGGAAGTATTGAATACGATTGGGGAGAAGAGAAGTTTGTGGCACAACTTGACCAGAAGAAGGGATCGGTTGGTAGGACATGTTCTGAGGCATCAAGGGATCACCAATTTAGTATTGGAGGGCAGCGTGGAGGGAAAAAATCATAGGGGGAGACCAAGAGATGAATACACTAAGCAGATTCAGAAGGATGTAGGTTGCAGTAGGTACTGGCAGATGAAGAAGCTTGCACAGGATAGAGTAGCATGGAGAGCTGCATCAAACCAGTCTCAGGACTGAAGAACACAACAACAACAGGAAAGGAAAGGGAAGGATTGCATCATGGTTGTAGCACAGTAGGTTGCACGTAGCTGCACTGAAAGTCCATATCTTTCTACAGAAGCACAACACCAAGTGAGACAGTCTGAAGTTCTCTTCCCAGAAGTATTAATCAGTGTAGCCAAGTCACTGAAATGTCGTATTAATATTCAATGTTATCGTTTTGGTAGTACATTAGGTACACCAAACAGTGGGACCATAACATCTCCATCGTTCAAGGTGGTGGACAGCATGATGTGTCAACACCATACTCCTGCAGAATTGATACTTTTTCACCAACGTAGAATTAGTGCAAAATCCAAATATAGTGCTCCATGATCATGAGGATGGACATGACAAACGGATATTGCAGTAATTTCTCGTAATTAGGTCAGAAGGTGAAGGACATTAAGTCTTATGCTAGTCATCATTGAGAATTACATTAGTCTATCAACCGATTTGAGTAATTGTTGGCACTCATTCCCTAGTTACTAAACATTTCTGTACTATGTATGGAGTATTACAGAACATTATTCATAGGTCATCTAATTACAGTAAATATTGGCACTCATTGGCCAGTTACAAACCATTTTTATGCATTATTCAGAAGTGATCATTCAAAGCAAGAGTTAATTAATGGCATACCATTTATGTAATTCATTTAATTATAGTATTCATTGACACTCATCGGCCAGTTACAAAGTATTCGTGTAGTTTTATAAAACATTATTCAGTATTATTCAGAAGTCTTAATTCAAAATGAGAGTTTATTATTGGCATAGCATTCATAGAGTATAACAAAAATATTATTTACAGAAATTATTGGCATAGAATTTATGCATTATTACAAAACATCATTCAGTATTACTCAGAACTCATCATTCAAGTGACATAGGACATATTTAAAGTGTAACACACTATAACTATTACTCAGGGTCTGTGGTCCAATAATACATAGATATAATACATCTGAGAAATTTGCATTATATTTAGTACTATAAATACCTCTAAAACTAGTAGCATTATTTGGGACTGGTAATACATTTTTTTTTGTGCTAGCAATGCATTGCGTTGGGACCGATAATTAATTGCTGGGGCATGAAAATATTTGCTTTTGACTTATTGCTGTAAATAACGATTAGTAACATCATTCGTCATGAGTCAGCTGTAGCAAGGTTATGAAACAAGTAGAGTATATGTGATCACATTCATGAATGACACACACAAATGGGTAAAAAAAAATGCAAATGCTAGAACAGATTTAATAACTAACTGCTTATAGCACATTAATTTCATGAATAGCTTCTCCTGGAAAAAATACAAAATGGATTATTAAGCTGAAAGAACAAACGCATATTATGCTGAAAAGTAGTGAACTTTGAATTAACAGGTAATGAAACGTGTACTCAATATGTATGTACTCTAGCTGTCCTTTCCAAAACATTCAGTCATTATACCATGCGATATAAGACATACTGCCAAAACGAACTGCAACAAATACTTAAATAACTACATAGCATTTCTTAACTAACAGTAAATATATAAACTTCATCATTATTCTCATCTCCAAAGAAAAACTTAAAAGTGGTGCGTTAAGTGGCCATATAAATTTCATCACTATCATCACCTGCAAAGAAAAACTTCATTATTCATATTACCATATTCTTCATATACACTCCTGGAAATTGAAATAAGAACACCGTGAATTCATTGTCCCAGGAAGGGGAAACTTTATTGACACATTCCTGGGGTCAGATACATCACATGATCACACTGACACAACCACAGGCACATAGACACAGGCAACAGAGCATGCACAATGTCGGCACTAGTACAGTGTATATCCACCTTTCGCAGCAATGCAGGCTGCTATTCTCCCATGGAGACGATCGTAGAGATGCTGGATGTAGTCCTGTGGAACGGCTTGCCATGCCATTTCCACCTGGCGCCTCAGTTGGACCACCGTTCGTGCTGGACGTGCAGACCGCGTGAGACGACGCTTCATCCAGTCCCAAACATGCTCAATGGGGGACAGATCCGGAGATCTTGCTGGCCAGGGTAGTTGACTTACACCTTCTAGAGCACGTTGGGTGGCACGGGATACATGCGGACGTGCATTGTCCTGTTGGAACAGCAAGTTCCCTCGCCGGTCTAGGAATGGTAGAACGATGGGTTCGATGACGGTTTGGATGTACCGTGCACTATTCAGTGTCCCCTCGACGATCACCAGTGGTGTACGGCCAGTGTAGGAGATCGCTCCCCACACCATGATGCCGGGTGTTGGCCCTGTGTGCCTCGGTCGTATGCAGTCCTGATTGTGGCGCTCACCTGCACGGCGCCAAACACGCATACGACCATCATTGGCACCAAGGCAGAAGCGACTCTCATCGCTGAAGACGACACGTCTCCATTCGTCCCTCCATTCACGCCTGTCGCGACACCACTGGAGGCGGGTTACACGATGTTGGGGCGTGAGCGGAAGACGGCCTAACGGTGTGCGGGACCGTAGCCCAGCTTCATGGAGACGGTTGCGAATGGTCCTCGCCGATACCCCAGGAGCAACAGTGTCCCTAATTTGCTGGAAAGTGGCGGTGCGGTCCCCTACGGCACTGCGTAGGATCCTACGGTCTTGGCGTGCATCCGTGCGTCGCTGCGGTCCGGTCCCAGGTCGACGGGCACGTGCACCTTCCGCCGACCACTGGCGACAACATCGATGTACTGTGGAGACCTCACGCCCCACGTGTTGAGCAATTCGGCGGTACGTCCACCCGGCCTCCCGCATGCCCACTATACGCCCTCGCTCAAAGTCCGTCAACTGCACATACGGTTCACGTCCACACTGTCGTGGCATGCTACCAGTGTTAAAGACTGCGATGGAGCTCCGTATGCCACGGCAAACTGGCTGACACTGACGGCGGCGGTGCACAAATGCTGCGCAGCTAGCGCCATTCGACGGCCAACACCGCGGTTCCTGGTGTGTCCGCTGTGCCGTGCGTGTGATCATTGCTTGTACAGCCCTCTTGCAGTGTCCGGAGCAAGTATGGTGGGTCTGACACACCGGTGTCAATGTGTTCTTTTTTCCATTTCCAGGAGTGTAACTATTCATCATCATTTATTATCATCTGCAAAAAATAGACACTTCATTATTCATATTACCATTAACTTCATACAACTATTCATAGTATAGAGTTTCTTATTTCTAGCATATTTCATCACTAAAACTAAGATGTGTAGTTTTGTCTGACAGCCTGCATCAATCGCCTTGTATTCTGAAAGAAAAATAATTAGTTAAGACTACTATCATACGATGTCTATAGTATATTCTTGTTAATGCTTGTTAATTCTGATCCATTTACTCTTCATCACAAGGTATTCCATTTTCTTTCGTTCATTCCGAAGGTGAAATTCCCATTTCATAGTAATCCACTTTGGTTTGCTTAATTCATTTCTTTTACACGTTATTGCTTTCTGAAAATGATGAATAAGGTTTAATATCTTGCACTTAAATCATATATCCATTAAATAAAAACTGGTTTCTAGTGATGTAATTAAGCATACAGCATAGCATGACAGAAAACGTATTATGTCAACAGCATAGAGTGTTCAGGTGTAAAAATGTACACACAGTTTCATAATGCAGTAGCCAAAAGTGTAGAATAGTCAAGATATTGAGATATCATAAGGTAAAATGTCAAAGTCGACTGGTGTTTGTTACATCTTAAAGATTTCTTAGTGCATACAAACAAAACAGGAAAACAATCATACATACACGAAAAATGGAAAATGTGCACGGTCTGATATATAACGACAAGAAAAGCGACCTGCTAACCTTACCTTGCCGGGCACTTGCCAAGAAAAAATATGATAATCATCAGTAAGTAATCACATACATAAAATTGCATAAGTGATCAAAAAAATATCAGGAAAAGGCATTACATTGTGGTAAATCATAAAGTATGTTCATTCAATAAAGGGTTTAATATTGGAGACATGGTGATTGCCTTTACTTTTTCTGGTTCTCAGAGTTTGGACGTGTACTACATTGGGGTGAGGAATGCTGCGAATTATGTATGGACCTGCATATAGAAGCTCAAATTTACTGCATCTACTCTTTCCTCTGTTGGATAAATAATGTGTGCGTACTAATATCTTCTGTCCAATGTGAAAGTCACGGCGTGTACAAACCTGTTTTTGCTGTCTTCTCCGGCGCTCTGCGGCACGTTTGATGTTGTTCAGCGCAATGTCAATTATTTCATGATGTCGTAGTCGACGAGATGTAGGAAAGGATACTAATTCTTTAATTTTGTTAGGTGGTTCAACATTTTTCAATATAACAGTCGGAGATAGCATAGTAGATTCATTTGGTATGGAGTTAATTACATCCTGGAATGACAGTATGTGTGTATCCCAATCAATATGTTTTTTATGGCAATATATTCTACATAGTTTACCAATTTCTTTCATTAGTCGTTCACAAGGGTTCGAAGAAGCGTGATACTTGGATATATAGAACGGAGAAATGTTTCTTGCTCGTAACATACGTGTCCATATAGCAGATCGAAACTGTGGTCCATTGTCGGAAATTACTTTCAATACATGCCCTACATGAAATAGAAAATGTTTTATAAATGCTTTCGAAACAGATTTAGCAGTAGCTTTGCGTAACGGAGTAAAGCTAACAAATTTCGAAGTGACAAAGATGTAACAAAAACCTCTATTAGATCTGGGAATCGGACCAAAATTGTCTACAGCGGCCATGTGTCTCAATTTAAGAGGTACAATGGGATGTAACGGAGGAGTATGTGAAGTCGTGTCTGACTCAGCTTTCTGGCAAATTTTGCATGACGCTAAAACTCGTCGAATACGTTTCTCCATATCGGCAAAATAACAGTTCTGTCTCAGTATAAGAAAACATTTTCTGGCTCCGTAATGTGCGTAATTTAAATGAGTATACCAAATTAATTTGTTAACCAGTTCGTCAGGAATGCATAATAACCAATTGTTGCTGTCAGGGTGAGAGCGGCGAAACAGAATGTTATTGTGTACAGTGTAATGGATTCTGATGGTAACATTATTCCTATCTTGTCAAAGGTGTTTAATTTCTTTCCATACGTTGTTTTTACTCTGCTCTTGTGCTATATCTCGTAATGAGGACGAAATGAAATTTTCAAATGCAACTTGTAGAATGTACATGACGCTAGAATTTGCTTGGCAGAAGTTGGTTGCGATGTCTTGCTGATTGTTGCTGAGAGAACGGGATAGTGCGTCTGCTACAATATTTTGTGTACCGGGAATATGAACAGCTGTAAAATAAAGTTTCCATCTGCTTAACCTGTCATGTGTAAATATTGCTGAAAGTAGAAACTGGATAGCTCTATGATCTGTGTAAACGGTCGTATGTCTCCCATAAAGAAAATGCCGAAATCTCGTAAATGCCCATACAACTCATAATGTTTCAAGCTCTGTGACAGAATAATTGCGTTCGGCAGGTGACAGAATGCGACTAGCAAAGGCGATGTTTTCAGTTACTGTAGTACCATCTTCTTCAATTTCCTGAAAAATGTGTACGCCTAAAGCGGTGTTAGAACTGTCGGTGGCAATGGAAAAATTTCTAGTGAGATCTGGATGTGATAAAAGTGGTGCATTCAACAAAGCTTGTTTCAGATTGACAAATTCAGAATGTGCTTGGCTATCCCAGGACCAAATAGTGTTTTTACCTGTCAATTGACATAATCTAGGGGTGTCTAAAGCAGAGTAATGAATAAATTTACGGAAAAAGTTAATTAAACCCAAAAAGCTGCGTAGTTGTTTCTTCGTCGTAGGAACAGTAATGTCATGTAGAGCTTGAAGTTTTTTCGGGTCAGGCGCAAGGCCTTCTGCTGAAAGTACATGTCCAAGAAATTTTATAGAAGTTTTGCCAAAGTGCGATTTACTGAGATTAACTGTGAGTCCTTGTGCACGAAAAGGTCGTAACAGTTGTTCAAGAATCAAATTGTGTTCAGACCAGTTACCTTCTGCAATAAGAATGTCGTCTACATACGTTGTGATCCTGTCTTTTAATTCTGTCGGAAGTATAGTATTCAAACCGCGAATGAATGCTGCTGAAGAAATAGTTAAACCGAACAGTCACCAAAACAGAGGAAAGCCGTGTACTTTCTGCAGTTCGGATGGAGCTGAATTTGCCAAAATCCCGATTTCAAATCTAATGTGGAATAAATAGCAGTACCATGAAATTTCTGTATAAGTTCTTCTAGTGTCTGTGGGCGATCTGTGTTATTAATAATAATGTCGTTGATGTGACGCGAATCAAGTACGAGGCGAAGTGAACCCTCCTTTTTCTTAACAATATGGAGCGGGTTTATGTACGGACTAACTGCCGGTTCAATAATTCCTTGGTCAAGCATAGCTTGCAATTCTTTCTTAACTTGATCTCTGTGAATGTATGGAATAGGATAATGTTTGGCTTTAAATGTATCGTGCTGTTAAAGTCAGACATAAATCCGGACATAGTACCAGGGACGTTGTCAAAAACTGGAGCTTGCTGTAAAAGAATTTTGTGTAGTTGAGTACGTTCGTCGTCTGTATTTTCACTGCTCTGTTTAACTTTATCAGAAATCATTTGCATAACGTCATAGTCGGCTTCGTCTGAAGTATCATAGTTGTGTACGTACGTATCTGTGTACAATGTGGAATGACAGTCTATGTTACGTGATGCGGAAATGACCTCTGTACGATTAATTGTTTGTTCTTCTGCAATTCTTCTGAAATTCTAAAGCCAGTTGTACATTTTCATCCTTTAACATTAAATAGGAATTTTGAAAGTCAATAATTGCGTCGTGTTGTACCAGAAAATTCGTACCTAAAATAACGTATATTGTCAATAAGGGAACAATCCAAAAATTTGAGTGAAACGTATGACCTGCAATACAAAACGATAAGTGTGTCTGTAATTTTACGTCTACTCCTTTACCAGATACTACTCCTTTAACTTTAGTTTTGCCTAATGGTAACGTAGGATAGATATTCTCTTTGTTACATTCGTTAAAAGCTTCCTCATTTATAACTGACATTGGTGATCCAGAATCGATTACTGCTGAAAATTTGGATGGTTCAATCTTCACTTCAATGACAGGATATGAAATGGTTTTTTGAATAACTGTTTTTTCCTGCAAAAGAGTGTCTCGGATGTCGTCAAAAGTAATAACATTTTCGTGAACAAGATTCTGTGTGTCAAAAATATTGATTGCGTTGCTGGAAGATGCAACCTGTACTATATCTAGTCAAATTCTTTCTGACATGCTGTTATTTGCGGGAGGATGCTGTGGGATTTCAACTATTTGTACTGTTCTGTTATTTCTTCCTGACGTATTACGTTCAGGATGATAACTACTGTCTGGTTCAGTCATGATAATCTGTTGTTTCGGATGATTTTGTTGCTGGTAAGACCGACTGTTATTAAACGTACGCTGAAAATTGTGCTCATTACTTTTAAGTCTGTCATAATAGTCATTTCTATACGGCGCATTGCGATATGAGTTGAAATTGTGTGTTTTCTGTACGTGCTGATTTCCTTGTTGCTGTGCGTTACTATTTGGTGGAGCCGACGCTATATGTGTAGGCGGCGAAACATTAAAGCTTGGTTGACCTTGCAGACTATATTGTTGGTTAGGTATGCTAACTGGCTGGTTTTGTTGCTGTTGCGGGGAAAAGCCTCTATTGTTACCAAAATGTGTTTGCGACTGCTGAAAATTTTGTACATACTGATGATTACGATTTTATCTGTTATTAAAATTACGCCGGTAGTTGTCGTTTCGGGAGTGTCTAAAGAAAACTGTCACTTTCGGTAAAACTTGTCGTATCAGGTTTTCTTTACTCATCCTTAATCCTAGATAGACCGATAGTTGAAGAGCTGTTTTGATAGATATAAAGGATAGTAGAAGAGAAGGCAGCAGTGCAGAAAACTAAAGATGAAATAGCACTACTATGGCTCGGGGCCCTGTGCACGCTACGGCACATATTCATCGAAGTGTAATGAATCCCCTGAGGTCTCTTACGCGCTGTAAACAAATTTTAGTTTCTGCGTTACAGACAATGCCGGTGAAAATTCAAAAGCAAATTGTTGTATCCAGGTCAATTGTAGTCTCTGCATTACAGGCAATGCTGATAAAAATACAAAAGCAAATTGTCGTATCCAGTCAAAAGGATGAATCTTTGTTCTGTCACTTTCAAATAGCTTAAATTTTCTCACGGATAGAAAGTGCTTGTAATCAAAATTATCGTCTCTGTATGTCTCAGCAGGTTCAGGATTGTATGGGAATCTATTTGTCTGTGACTGTTCGGAATCTAACTCATGTACTCCCTGTAAATTACCTAAATTACGCTGGCTGTGTGAGTCTGACAAATGTTCGCAAAGTGGCGTATGCTGTGATGTGTTGAAGGCTGAAATATTTTTCATCTGTGTCACGTCTTCCTGTAAAGTTGACAATTTTCTACGTAATGTATTATTGAACGAACCTATCTCACTGATTGTCTGCTGTAAATTTTGGAATTCGGGTGTTTGATTAAGCGAAACTGGTGATGTATCGTCTGATTTGGTGTCATTATTATTTTCAATAACATCAACACGACTGGCCAATTCATCATATTTTTCAGTCAGTGCTTTTACGTGATCATCGTTTTTAGTATCACAAACATTAATTTGTTTTTGTAATTTACGTGTGGTTTTGTTCAATTTTTTAACGTCTGCTTTGATGGCATCGGAATCCTGTATTAGTTCCAACTTTTCAAGCCTATTGGTCATTGTCTGAAAGTCTAATGTGTGTGTGTCTGTTTTTGTTTTAAGATCGGAGATTTCATCATGCAATTCGTTATTCAACTGTTTGATTTCGTCTGATACTGTAGCAATATTGTTGTCTACGTATGTTTTTGCTTTCGTAAACAATTTACGCTTATCTTCCTGTCTCTGTGCAGTAATTGTTTCCATGACTTGTTGCTTTACTTTATTCTGTTCCTGTATAAATTTACCGTAACGCGTTTCACCGTTTTGTAGGTGGTGATTAAAACGTTCGTCAATTTGGCTGTCCTGTTGGTCAAATTTCGCGTCTACTTTTGCATCCAGTGTGTGTGAAAGTTCTGCTGACATTAATTTAAACTCGTTGCGTAACTGTGTTGCGTTTTCAGAACATTGTTTAGCGACTGCACTAATTTCATCTCTAAGTAATTTAGTTGTGGCTGCATGTGTATTACTTAATTCTTGTGCAACAGATCTAATTTCTTCACTGCTATTCCTAGCAAAAGCCTTAATTTCCTCTCGTAATTGTTCCTTAGTATTATGACATTGCGTGGCAACAGCTGCAATCTGTTCACTAAGTTGTTTGTTCTGTTCATTTAGGTTGTCGTGTTTTTCATTCAACTGTTTGAAATTTTCATTAATGTTGTCTTGTTCTTCATTAAGTTGTTTGAAATTGTCGTCTTGTTCTTTCTTCGACTGTTTGAAATTTTCATTAAGTTGTTGTTTGAAATTTTCATTAAGTTGTAGCCACAATGCCATAACTTGATCCATGCCAATATTACCTACTCTATTCTCTGTGCTGTTTGTTGGTGTATCTGCATTTGTCGCGTTTTGTATAACCATTTGGACATTCTCTGATTCTTGAGCAGGTTCGCCAATTGGATGTGCATTGTTAGTCACTACCTCGGAATCAAATAAATCTGACGTATTTTGACTACATTGTTCATCTTTGTGAGAAAAATTTATCTGTTCACTATGCAAATTTTGCAAACCGGGTGTGTCAAACTGGGCAGCATTCATTGTATCGGAACATGCCACGTCATCAATTGTTAAATTTACTGTGGACATAATTGAATTTGTTTGCCCATCATTACGATTTAGCTCAATACTAGTGATCGGCAGACACTGATTATCTGTAATTAGGGGATTATCATTATTACACTGAGTGTCGCAAGTATTATCGGTCAAATTATTCAAGTCAGCTATTTCACTCATTGTACATCATGTTGTACTGTTAACAGTTTTTCGCGGCATTTTTCACAAATCAAAATTAAGCACAAAATGAAACAAAGACAATGCGAAATGGAACAAACACAATTACAACAAAGAGCAATAAATTGCCAATGATCTGTGAAAGAAAGAGTTACAAATTAGTAAATGTGATGCGCCAGATGCAAACTACATTTAAGTAAATAAGAGCAGATATATGACTACTTCTCAAAGATTCACAAAGAAATACGATCCTGGCAGGGTCGCCAAGTGTAACCTCACCACAAAAATATAATAAATAAATATGAATATGATTCTGATTTAGTGTAACCTCCCCACAAAATTCTTTTCACATTAACCTCCACACAAAAAATCCTTTCTGATTTAATCTAAGCTCGAAATTCATTCACAGAAAAATTCCTAAACCTCTCAATTAAATTGTCTCTCACTTATGACTTTTCAATAATTCACTGTGAATTTAACCTGGTAAATTTTGGACGACAGCAGTGCTGCGTCATGGCCCTGAAAGATCATTCTGAATAAAAAAAGGAAAAATGCTTACCTCAATGAAGTCACTGGATATATCTGCTCTTACAATAAGTTTTTCCGGCACAGCTCTGTGCAATGCTGGCCGACCTGTCTGTCATTTATGAAAGAAAATAATTGGGATGATAATGGATGGGAGAAATTAGTAAATTCTTTAAATTGAAATGAATGGTTGTTAAAAGTTACTTTTTATGGGGAAGATTATTATTATGAGAGTTTTAAAACATTTACATGCGACTTGAGATAACATTACTACATATGCGCGAGGCTACTTTTTACCTTGTACAATAATACTCAGGCTCCGGCATCGCTGCACCGCGACCGGGCCAACCAACACGATACACCAGACGAGACCAGAGCAGACTCCAGACTAGACTAGCAACAACTTACTGCTGCAGCTACACAGTTCCTACTGCAGTCAACACTGCTCTCTGGTCAGAGACCTTGCATATCGCAGGCAGCGCATGAGCAATACATCGAAATTACATCTGCTCAGACCTCTTACAAGTTTTTAAAAAGTTACCGTTTACTCAAGCGCACTACTGCCCACGTATTAATACCAATGCAACCAGCCTGCCAAATCCTTAAGCGAATCATAATCAGGACCCTCCTTCAGGAGGACTATTGTTGCCGTTGATCTCTTAATATGTGCCAGGTACCGGCATATCAGTTTGGATTCCGTAGAAATGTTGGAACACGAGAGGCAATACTGACCCTATGACTCGTCTTAGAAGAAAGATTAAGGAAAGGCAAACCTACGTTTCTAGCATTTGTAGACTTAGAGAAAGCTTTTGACAATGTTGATTGGAATACTCTCTTTCAAATTTTGAAGGTTGCAGGGGTAAAATACAGGGAGCGAAAGGCTACAATTTGTACAGAAACCAGGCGGCACTTATGAAAGGGAAGAAGTGGTTGGGAAGGGGGTGAGACAGGGTTGTAGCCTATCCCCAATGTTATTCAATCTGTATGTTGAGCAAGTAATAAAGGAAACAAAAGCAAAGTTCGGAGTAGGTATTAAATCTATGGAGAAGAAATAAAAACTTTGAGGTTCGCCAATGACATTGACAGCAAAGGACTTGGAAGAGCAGTTGAACGGAATCTACATCTACATCTACATGATTACTCTGCAATTCACATTTAAGTGCTTGGCAGAGGGTTCATCGAACCACAATCATACTATCTCTCTACCATTCCACTCCCGAACAGCGCGCGGGAAAAACAAACACCTAATCCTTTCTGTTCCAGCTCTGATTTCTCTTATTTTATTTTGATGATCATTCCTACCTATGTAGGTTGGGCTCAACAAAATATTTTCGCATTCGGAAGAGAAAGTTGGTGACTGAAATTTCGTAAATTGATCTCGCCGCAACGAAAAACGTCTTTGCTTTAATGACTTCCATCCCAACTCGTGATAATACAAAACGAGCTGTCCTTTTTTGCACCCTTTCGATGTCCTCCGTCAAACCCTTCTGGTAAGGATCCCACACCGCGCAGCAATATTCTAACAGAGGACGAACGAGTGTAGTGTAAGCTGTCTCTTTAGTGGACTTGTTGCATCTTCTAAGTGTGCTGCCAATGAAACGCAACCTTTGGCTCGCCTTCCCCACAATACTCTCTATGTGGTCTTTCCAACTGAAGTTGTTCGTAATTTTAGCACCCAGGTACTTAGTTGAATTGACAGCCTTGAGAATTGTACTATTTATCGAGTAATCGAATTCCAACGGATTTCTTTTGGAACTCATGTGTATCACCTCACACTTTTCGTTATTTAGCGTCAACTGCCACCTGCCACACCATTCAGCAATCTTTTCTAAATCGCTTTGCAACTGACACTGGTTTTCGTATGACCTTACTAGACGGTAAATTACAGAATCATCTGCGAAAAACCTAAGAGAACTGCTCAGATTGTCACCCAGGTCATTTATATAGATCAAGAACAGCAGAGGTCGCAGGACGCTTCCCTGGGGAACACCTGATATCACTTCAATTTTACTCGATGATCTGCCGTCTATTACCACGAACTGCGACCTTCTTGACAGGAAATCACCCCATAGGCCCGCAGCTTGATTAGAAGTCGCTTGTGAGGAACGGTGTCAAAAGCTTTCCGGAAATCTAGAAACACGGAATCAACTTGAAATCCCCTGTGGATAGCGGCCATTACTTCGTGCGAATAAAGAGCTAGCTGCGTTGCACAAGAACGATGTTTTCTGAAACCATGCTTATTACGTATCAATACATCGTTCCCTTCGAGGTGATTCATAATGCTTGAATACAATATATACTCCAAAACCCTAGTGCAAACCGCCGTCAATGATATAGGTCTGTAGTTCGATGGATTACTCCTACTATCCTTCTCAAACACTGGTGCGACCTGCGCAATTTTCCAATCTATAGGTACAGATCTATCGGTGAGCGAGCGGTTGTATATGATTGCTAAGTAGGGAGCTATTGTATCAGCGTAATATGAAAGCAACCTAATCGGTATACGATCTGGACCTGAAGACTTACCCGTATCAAGCGATTTGAGTTGCTTCGCAACCCCTAAGGTATCTACTTCTAAGAAACTCATGCTAGCAGCTGTTCATGTTTCAAATTCTGGAATATTCCATTCGTCTTCCCTGGTGAAGGAATTTCGGAAAACTGCGTTCAGTAACTCCGCTTTAGCGGCACAGTCGTCGGTAACAGGACCATCGGCACTGCGCAGTGAAGGTATTGACTGCGTCTTGCCGCTTGTGTTCTTTACATACGACCAGAATTTCTTTGGATTTTCTACCACATTTCGAGACAATGTTTCGTTGTGGAACCTATTAAAGGCATCTCGCATTGAAGTCCGTGCCAAATTTCGCGCGTCTGTAAATTTTAGCCAATCTTCGGGATTTCCCGTTCTTCTGAACTTCGCATGCTTTTTCCGTTGCCTCTGCAACAGTGTTCGGACCTGTTTTGTGTACCATGGGGGATCAGTTCCATCTCTTACCATTTTATGAGGTATGAATCACTCAATTGCTGTTGCTACTATATCTTTGAATTTGAGCCACATCTCGTCTACATTTGTATAGTCAGTTCGGAAGGAATGGAGATTGTCTTTTAGTAAGGCTTATAGTGACACTTTATCCGCTTTTTTAAATAAAATTATTTTGCGTTTGCTTCTGGTGGATTTGGAAGAAACGGTATTGAGCCTAGCTACAACGACCTTGTGATCACTAATCCCTGTATCAGTCATGATGCTCTCTATTAGCTCTGGATTGTTTGTGGCTAAGAGGTCAAGTGTGTTTTCGCAACCATTTATAATTCGCGTGGGTTCGTGGACTAACTGCTCGAAATAATTTTCGGAGAAAGCATATAGGACAATCTCGGAAGATGTTTTCTGCCTACCACCGGCTTTAAACAAGTATTTTTGCCAACATATCGAGGGAAGGTTGAAGTCCCCACCAACTATAACCGTATGAGTGGGGTATTTATTTGTTACGAGACTCAAATTTTCTCTGAACTGTTCAGCAACTATATCATCGGAGTCTGGGGGTCGGTAGAAGGAGCCAATTATTAACTTAGTTCGGCTGTTAAGTATAATCTCCACCAATTCGCATGGAGTATCTACTTCGACTTCACTACAAGATAAGCCACTACTGACAGACACAAACACTCCACCACCAATTCTGCCTTATCTATCTTTCCTGAACACCGCCTGAGACTTTGTAAAAATTTCTGCAGAACTTATTTCAGGCTTTAGCCAGCTTTCTGTACCTATAACGATTTCAGCTTCTGTGCTTTCTATTAGCGCTTGAAGCTTAGGGACTTTCCCAGTCTCTTGAAAGGAGGGTATACGATGAACACCAACAAAAGCAAAACGAGGATAATGGAATGTAGTCGAATTAAGTCGGGTGATGCTGAGGAAATTAGATTAGGAAATGAGACACTTAAAGTAGTTAAGGAGTTTTGCTATTTGGGGAGCAAAATAACTGATGATGGTCGAAATAGAGAGGATATAAAATGTAGACTGGCAATGGCAAGGAAAGCGTTTCTGAAGAAGAAAAATTTGATAACATCGAGTGTAGATTTAAATGTCAGGAAGTCATTTCTGAAAGTATTTGCATGAAGTGTAACCATGTATGGAAGTGAAACGTGGACGATAAATAGTTTAGACAAGAAGAGAATAGAAGCTTTCGAAATGTGGTGCTACAGAAGAATGCTGAAGATTAGATGGGTAGACCACATAACTAATGAGGAGGTATTGAATAGAATTGGGGAGAAGAGGAGCTTGTGGCACAACTTGACTAGAAGAAGGGTCGGTTGGTAGGACATATTCTGAGACATCAAGGGATCACCAATTTAGAATTGGAGGGCAGCGTGGAGGGTAAAAATCGTAGAGGGAGACCAAGAGATGAATACACTAAGCAGATTCAGAAGGATGTAGGGTGCAGTAGGTACTGTGAAATGAAGAAGCTTGCACAGGATAGAGTAGCACGGAGAGCTGCATCAAACCAGTCTCAGGACTGAAGACCACAACAACAACAACAACCGGCATATTGCACTAAACAGAAAAACTGTTAAAGTGCGTGCTACCCGGACTGAAAATGTTTAAATCAAACCATGCAGAACTCGCAAAACATCACTATTTACACATTCACAAGACCCGGTTAAGGAAAGAGGCTGTTTGAGACATTTAAATTCAACTGACTTCCATTAACGTAACCTCAGAGTCACAATCGTCAAACAGAACCTACCCGGCACCTTACACTGACCGAACAATAGATGTGTAGTACACAATACCACGAGTTACACTTTCAGTTGTGCTCACCAAACTAATTTGTTCACCGCTTCCTTTCTCACCATCCAGCAATTTAGACTATCCAAGATGCACTTAATTCCCGAAACGATTCAGTCCACCAGCTGTAATAATTGCAGAATTAGCCTCTGGCGTCGTACGGGACATATCGACGGCCCATTTCCATCCTCTTGCTGGTAGCTCGCCCACGTCACGCAAATGCCACACCCCGGAACCACTGATCCAAAACAGCCCTACTGTCCAACCGCTCACTGCGCTTTCGCGCCTAATATTTCAAACCCAGAAATGCGGGCCAAACCTGCCGTCGAAGATGCTCGCGGCGGGCTGTGATGCACGCTAGCGACTGGATATCGCAACACAAGTGAGCTGGCACGGCCCGATACCAACCACCAGTCCGTGAATATACTAGCCTAATTTGTTGATTTATCAACGCTAGCTTCCCGGTGTGTCTACAAGGAACGGTTTACCATTGGAAGTCATTCGACGCGGAGCGAGAACAGTGATCGTAAGAAATGTCCTAATCGACAGCGATCTGAGACGAATGTCACACCTTGGCAGTGGGAATAGGTTACACACCCAGCGTGAATCGCTGCTGTCAGTAAATACAGCTCCATCTGAAGCAGATTACGAGTGAACTCTGCGAAGACTGTGGGCACTCTGCGAAAGACCATTGCTGACTGCTGACAGTGACAGATACAGTTTAACCTCTGCAATGGGCCAAACGACGCAGAATCTGGAAAGTGGCAGTCTAAAGCGTGTATCGTGGTCTGGTTGGTTGCAGTATTACACCCTTTCAAATGACGCATGGCGTCGAGCGTACCGATCAAAAGATCGTTGAACCTGCATCGTGTCGAGGGTATAAATCAGGCTGGAGCTGCTTCTGAAATTTTTTGGGATGTCCTTCTTACAACGACTTGCGCCCATTCATTCATAAATGTATTCCCAGTTGTGAATACGGAAAACCTTCAGCTGTACAGTGGAATGACGACACTGCCGGTTTGTACCATATCGGTACACCAACATTCTAGGTGAAAAAGTGACGTCGTTTCTTATACATCTTCACGATGATTTGAATGTGGACAGTCCCGTCTTCCAAGCAGATGTTCACAGCTCTTCACGAAAACGTCCCTAGTTGGATGAACACTCAGAAACCATATAGCAACTCGACTCGACCACTAAATTACTCGACCTTAATACCATAGGAAGTGTCTGGGACTATTTGGAACTGCGCCGGCCGGAGTGGACGAGCGGTTATAGGCGCTTCAGTCTAGAACCGCGCGACCGCTACATTATAGCACTGAGAAGGAATTGGTGCAGATATTAAAAATAAGATTACACTAGTTATAGTGTGCACAAAAGCGTTTAACCAATCATTCTGCTCGCGCTCCACGTGTGAATGGAATGGGCAGTGACTCTAATAACTCGTACAGTGGAAACTTCAGTCCGCAGTTCACTTTACTTTCTATTCTACAGTTAAGAAACTGTCGCCGGCCGCAGTGGCCAAGCGGTTCTAGGTGCTTCAGTCTGGAACCGCGCGAGTGCTACGGTCGCAGGTTCGAATCCTGCCTCGGGCATGGATATGTCTGATGTCCTTAGGTTAGTTAGGTTTAAGTAGTTCTAAGTTATAGGGGACTGATGACCTCAGATGTTAAGTCCCATAGTACTCAGAGCCATTTGAACCATTTTTTGAAGTGCGAGCGCAAAGCAGAAGTCAACATTCCCTCAACTGTTACCTCTTTCGGAGCTTCAGCTGGATACGGCAAGTGTGAAGACACTCATGAAACATGACTTTCTTCCGGCGTATAAAATGTTCAAATATGGGTAACTTACGGGAATGCATCCAAGTGATGTCTTCGAAAACCGCCTATAGTTCGACAAATGCACACTCGATTATTTTCAAGACACCGTAGGGGTCGCACGGTTCCAGACTAGAGTCTAGACGGCAATCAATGAAAAAACTCAATTTCTTTGCGTAGGGTTGGGATCCTGCTCTCTTCCTGGTCAAACAACAAAGGAACAGTGCTACATCATCCATTGGTCATTAATATTCACTGTCAATAATTGTGTGGCGGCGCAAGTTCTTAGTGTGTGTGTGTGTGTGTGTGTGTGTGTGTGTGTGTGTGTGTGTGTATGTGTTATTTTTCACCTTATGCCCTGCATACTGAGGTTTTAAATTCCTTTGCACAGCACTCTCTAGTTGCATGATAATGAATGGGTCTTCACCTGCCGAAATATCTGCATTTGTCGAAGATGTCACCCGGCTACATTCCGTAAGTTATTTGAACCTGAAGAAACTTTTCGTCTCAGGACTGAGGCATATTCTAAGCCAGAGAATGTGTTACGCCTTATTAGAGCGGTGTCTCTTGGTCGTGGCAATTTCTTGGCCGTCCAGCTTCCTATAGATTTCCTACCGTCATTTTGGAGTGCACGTTCTGGTGAGATCGGTTCGTAGTTTATGTGATAGGTAGACAATACCTACTGAAAACGTAATGCAAAGTTTTAGAAAGCGTAACAGCCATAGAGTCAGAGAGCCAATCGAAAGGGGTGATGTCATTCCCAACTACGCAGGTCTGTAGATGACTGCAGGCGGAATACCACAATGGCCAAGTGTTCAAAACTTAGCTGGGCTCATGAAAGCCGCCTCCGGCACGTATAGGTATGAGCGCTATTAAGTGGCTGCTAGTGACGAGTTGCACTGAGTCAGCGTGTCGCCCTTCACGGCACAAGGCCGCGCAGGAGGACTGTGTCGGCTGGTATCATCTCCAGCGGCTGCGCAGACGCTGTTGGCTCACGCGGCATTCCCAGCCACAGACGTCGGTACTCACACGGCGCTGAATCGGCGCGTTTGCTGTTGCCTACCCACGCAACTTTTCCTGGAAACTGACTGCGTTTCTAAGCGACCGTTTAGCTCACTGTTAACATTGCATTACCTAAATCTCTAAAACCGTACTTCCACTTCATAGACTGAAGAAACATCACCAGAACCCGCTATATACGCTATACACATACTTTTATGTAGACAGTGACACCAGTTATGTTTGGGGTGACAGGTGTTCAAATGGTTCAAATGGCTCTAAGCACTAACGTCTGAGGTCATCAGTCCCCTAGACTTAGAACTACTTAAACCTAACTAACGTAAGGTCCAGTACGCCTTAGATAAGTTCGTACCGACTAAGGTCCAAAGCGAGGGGAAAGATCCACCGTGGTATAACAATCATGTACGAAAGGTACTACGGAAACAAAGAAAGCTTCATCATAGGTTTAAGAGTAGTCGAATCATAGCTGATAAGGAAAAGCTGAACGAAGCGAAAAAGAGCGTAAAGAGAGCAATGAGAGAAGCATTCAACGAATTCGAACATAAAACATTGGCAAACAATCTAAACAAGAACCCTAAAAAGTTTTGGTCATATGTAAAATCGGTAAGCGGATCTAAATCCCCTATTCAGTCACTCGTTGACCACGATGGCACCGAAACAGAGGACGACCGAAGAAAGGCAGAAATACTGAATTCAGTGTTCCGAAACTGTTTCACTGCGGAAAATCGTAACACGGTCCCCGACTTCAGCCGTCGCACGGACGCCAAAATGGAAAATATTGAAATAAACGATATCGCAATTGAAAAACAACTGCTATCACTTAGTAGCGGAAAAGCATCCGGACCAGACGAGATACCCTTAAGATTCTACAGTGATTATGCTAAAGAACTTGCCCCCTTTCTATCAGCAATTTATCGTAGATCGCTGGAAGAACGTAAAGTACCTAGCGACTGGAAGAAAGCGCAGGTCGTTCCCATTTTCAAGAAGGGTCATAAATCAGATGCGAATAATTATAGGCCTATTTCGCTTACGTCAATCTGTTGTAGAATAATGGAACATGTTTTGTGTTCTCGTATTATGACGTTCTTAGATAATACAAATCTCCTTCATCATAACCAACATGGATTCCGCAAACAGAGATCATGTGAAACTCAGCTCGCCCTATTTGCCCAAGAAATTCACAGTGCCGTAGACACTGGCGAGCAGATTGATGCCGTATTCCTGGACTTCAGGAAGGCATTTGATACGGTTCCGCACTAACGTTTAGTGAAAAAAATACGAGCTTACGGAATATCGGACCAGGTTTGTGATTGGATTCAGGATTTCCTAGAAGAAAGAACACAACATGTCATTCTTAACGGTTCAAAATCTGCAGATGTAGAGGTAATTTCGGGAGTACCGCAGGGAAGCGTGATAGGACCTTTATTGTTTACAATATACATAAATGACTTAGTTGACAACATCGGTAGCTCCGTGAGGCTATTTGCAGATGACACGGTTGTCTACAAGAAAGTAGCAACATCAGAAGACTCGTACGTACTCCAGGAGGACCTGCAGAGGATTAATGCATGGTGCGACAGCTGGCAGCTTTCCCTAAACGTAGATAAATGTAATATAATGCGCATACATAGGGGCAGAAATCCATTCCAGTACGATTATGCCATAGGTGGTAAATCATTGGAAGCGGTAACGACCGTAAAATACTTAGGAGTTACTATCCGGAGCGATCTGAAGTGGAATGATCACATAAAACAAATAGTGGGAAAAGCAGGCGCCAGGTTGAGATTCATAGGAAGAATTCTAAGAAAATGTGACTCATCGACGAAAGAAGTAGCTTACAAAACGCTTGTTCGTCCGATTCTTGAGTATTGCTCATCAGTATGGGACCCTTACCAGGTTGGATTAATAGAAGAGATAGACATGATCCAGCGAAAAGCAGCGCGATTCGTCATGGGGACATTTAGTCAGCGCGAGAGCGTTACGGAGATGCTGAACAAGCTCCAGTGGCGGACACTTCAAGAAAGGCGTTACGCAATACGGAGAGGTTTATTATCGAAATTACGAGAGAGCACATTCCGGGAAGAGATGGGCAACATATTACTACCGCCCACATATATCTCGCGTAATGATCACAACGAAAAGATCCGAGAAATTAGAGCAAATACGGAGACTTACAAGCAGTCGTTCTTCCCACGCACAATTCGTGAATGGAACAGGGAAGGGGGGATCAGATAGTGGTACAATAAGTACCCTCCGCCACACACCGTAAGGTGGCTCGCGGAGTATAGATGTAGATGTAGATGTAAGGTAATCACACACATCCATGCCCGAGGCAGGATTTGAACCTGCGACCGTATAAGTCGCGCGGTTCCGGACTGAAGCGCCTAGAACCGCTCGGCCACATCGGCCGGCGAAACTGCTCGTCTACCCATGCGTGTATGGAGTAGAGACGTGATTCTAGGGGACGCAAGCGGTACCAAAGGCGTCAAACCTGCGGCCAGCCGGTCGCGGTGGCCGAGCTGTTCTAGGCGCTTCAGTCCGGAACTGCGCGACTGATACGGTCGCAGGTTCAAATCCTGCCTCGGGCATGGATGTGTGTGATTTCCTTAGGTTAGTTAGGTTTAAGTAGTTCTAAGTCTAGCGGACTGATGACCTCAGATGTTAAGTCGCATAGTGCTTAGAGGTATTAGAACCATTTGAACGAGCAGTTTTCTCAGGTTCAGATGATACACTGCCCAGCCACATTAATGTGACCACGCATCAGAAGCTTGAATAACCACCTCCGCAGCGCAGACCGCTGTGCGACGTGCAGGAAGAGAGTCACTGAGGTTCTGGAAGTTACCGACAGCGATGTGGGGCGATGCCGACTCCAGTGCCGTGGCGAGCTACACTAGGTTTCTCGGCGGAGCATCTAAGGCATAGACAGTCCAGTCGGGGTGGTACCATAGATTCTCAAATGGGTATAACTGCGGAGAGTTTGGTGGCCGAGGGAATACGATAAACTCATCATGGTGCTCTTCGAATCACGCACGTACACTGTGAACTGTGTGACACACGTCACTGTCCTGCTGGTAGCCGCAATCGTGTCGAGGAAAAACAGACCGCATGTGGGGTGGACAAGGCACCCAAGGACAGATGCATACCTGTGTTGGCGCATTTGTGCCTCCCAGAATGACGAGACCATTTAGGGAATGCCGTGGAAACATTCCCCCAGACCTTAACGCTTCCTTTTCCAGATTGGGCACTTTTCGGCCGAGACGTTTTATGCCATACACGCCAATGGACATTGTCCGATGGAGCATAAAACATGATTCATCTGTAACCACCCGCCACTGAGTTGCGGTATTGGAATGCAACTTCCAGCCTTCGTCGCCGATGAACAACTCTCAGTATGAGTAGATGAACTAGGTGCCTGCTGTAGGGTCCCAAAACGCAGCAACGTTCGCTGAATGGTCGTTGAAGAGATCGTTGAGGAGACACTGTTTACCAATATTGGTTCATCTGGGCGGCCAGTTGTTCAACAGCTGCACGTTGATCACTGTTCTCTATATCCCGTGGTGCGCCATAGTTGGCTCGGCGCCAGTTTTGGACGGTATACTTTAACCACGATGGCACTTGAGCGGTTTACGTACTTAGCCGTTTCGGAAATAGTTCCATCCTTGGTCCGTCATTCCCTTTTGGACGTCAGATAAATCGCATCGTTTCCGCATTATGATAGCGACTGCACTGTATTCCACGTCTCCCCGAAACGCTTCATATACCCTTCGCTGCTGGTGCTGTCACCTGCCATCTGTAAGTGGTTGGTTATTTCACGATGACGTCGAACATAGGCCGTGGTGTATTGCGGGTGAAGATAGATTCACACATCCTTGTGGCTCATGATGGAGCCTTGTGGTTTTGATATTGACAGCTTTTCAACTGCAGAATAGAAAGTAAAGTGAACTGCCGACTGAAGTTTCCACTGTACAAGTTATCATGGTCACAGTCCATTCCAGTCACATGTGGAGCGCGAGCAGAATGATTGTTCAAACGCTTCTAAAACACTATAACTAGTCTAATCTTAGCTACTCTTAATATCTGCAGCCAATTCCTTCTCAGTGCTATTATATTTACCATGTCGTTAACCTAATCTAGTCCACGCGATCACTATCGGAACGATACGTTGGGGCTTTTAGTACATTCCTAGACAGAGTCGGTTCTTGAAACTTGGCTAGTAGGCGGCTTTCACTAGATAGATCGCGACTATTTTCATGAGTCTCCGAGTTCAGTTTTTCCAGGATCTCCGTGATGCTCTCCCACTTGTGAAACAGACCTGTTGCCATTCGTCTTTTACATTTTTGCAAATGTTGTCCCTTTTTAGTTCTGTTTGGTTCGGGCCTCACACGTTTGATCAGTAATCTAGGATGGGTCACACAAGTGTTTTGCGGGTGCAGTCCCCTTTGCATAGTGATAGTATCTTACCAGTATACTACCAAAGAATTTATTTTGAAACAATACAGTGCATTACCAACGACTAAGTCTACGTAAACAGTTCGACTTCATATCCCAAAACTGTTACACCCTGGTATTTGTTGACGGGTTGCAGTCGTCTCTCATTGAGATTTTAGTCATAGGATAGTACTTCTTTCGTACTATGAACCGCACAGTGTTACATTCCTGATCATTTAAAGCAAGTTGCCAGTCTCTGTGACACTCTGAAGTATTACGCACCTTCTTTTCGGACAGTACTTCATTCTGCTTATCAGTATGATCTGCGAACAGTTAGTGTCCCAACACATTTCCCTGGTATCCACCTGAAGGAGTAAGAAATATTTTACGTTCCATTGGCCCCTCAGCGTACATCGTTATAAGACATATTGAAATCGAAAGTCCAGAACCAGCTGCAATAAGGTAAAGATAAAGGCGATAAGACGAAATGAGCTGTCCTGTAGTATATTAAAAATATAATACGGGATCAGCCACATTAGAATTCACAAAAGGTGACTTGATGCTCTTGATAAAGATCATCATTATGACTCAGGCATATGTTTGGATCTTTCTAAGGCCTTTGATACGGTCGACCACAAGATTCTATTAAATAAATTGCAAGCATTAGGATTAAGGGGGGTAGCTAATGACTGGTTTCGATCATACCTAGCAGATAGGGTACAAAGAGTAGAGATAACACATATTTCAAACAGACCCAAACATATAGTAAAACACTTATCAGAACCAAAATACAAGGTAGCATATTACGGCCAATACTATTCCTGATATACATCAATGACTTTCCCAGTAGTATTACTCATGGTGAAAAAATTCTCTTCGTTGATGACAGCAACATTATAGTCACTGAGGAAACGAGGGAACTCTTTGCAGAGAAAGCAAATGAAACTCTGAAAGAAGTTTACGATTGGTCAATAAGCAATAAAGTGACATTGCATATAAAGAAAACTAACGCCATGAATTTCAGTTTGAAGAGGGCAAATGATAATGTTAAATTAAATATAGATGGCAGCTCTATAGACTGTGTAACAAATGCAGAATATCTAGGAATGTATACTGATTCTCAGTTGAAGTGGTGTGAACACACAATGGTACTTGCAAACAGAATGTCATCAGCATGTTATGCCCTTAGAATCCTATCATCAGTGTGTAACATGCAGTGTCTTTTAGTTTCATACTATTCATAAGTACACTCAATTCTTAGGTATGGTATTCTGTTTCGGGGAACAAACGCACAAAATATGAATACAGTTTTAAAACTCCAGAAAAGAGCCATAAGAATAATAACCAAAAATAGTAGTTGAGCTCATTGTAAACATCAGTTCAAAACTCTGGGATTTTAACTGCACCATGTGAATACATTTACCAGTGAGTTGTACACATCAAAAATAGCATTGGTAATTACTGCACAAACAGCACTGTCCATGACCAGGAAACAAGAGAGAGACTCAAGTTACATTTACCAAGAAAAAATAAACATAAAACTCAAAACAGCATTTTCTACCTAGGAATAAAACTGTACAGTAAATTACCAAAAGAGATTATAGAAATTGTAAAAATACACTTATTTAAAAAGGCAGCTAAAAAGTACCTGTTATGCAATACATTTTATACATTGAAGGATTACTTAGATAAAACAAAGTATAGATTTGGTAAAACAAATGTTATACAAATAAATAATGATAATGATTATAAAATATTCAACATTCCACATAACACCTTCACACTATGTTCTTTTTCCTTCTTTTTTCCTTTTCTATAAATACTTAACGCCAAGCTTTGCATAGCACAACATTAAGGATTCTTCCTCTTTCTGAGCTCAACATCTCACTCATTATAGAGGGATGCGGACTCAGTTTTTCAGGGCAGCAAATGGGAAATTGTGGTGCAGAGAATGGCCTAGAGATCACCGGTGTGTGTGTGTGTTTGTGTGTGTAGTGAGTGAACTGTTACGAAAAATGTGTGTGTAGTGTGTGCAGTGACTGATAGTGAGATATGAGTGACCAGTGTGACATTACATTATTTAATAAGTTCTTTGTAAAAAAAAAAGTGTTGTACACCAGGAGTAAATCTAATAATTGTCTCTGGCTAGAAGTCTGCAAATGTATTTGTATACGAATTAGCTTATTTTAAATTGGTCTAAACTTGTAAATACTTTGCAATGTCCTATTTCCTTGTAAAAACAGATCTACGTATGAATAAAGCTACTACTATTACTACCACTACTACTTTATTGCAGCTAGATTTGGAACTTCCTTTTCAATATGTTTCACACTGGATAAGTAACAGAAAGAAGGGAATTAAATGTATTTATTTTCTTCCGAGAAGGACAAAAAATTTGTATATTTTTCTTATCTTCCACTTCTTTACGTCGGATGTATTCGTATGTTGAAGCAGGTGTGATCATTCATTAATAATTTTCTTAGCCAAGTAAAGGGAGGCCGTCGTATAAGCATCGTGAAACTCTAGGTTAGCCATCCCTGTGCTTATACTCCCTAGCCAGACATTTTTCTGATAATGTAAATCCACTGAAATGGAACTATATTATTCATACCGAGCGAGATGATACAGTAGTTATCACACTGGAGTCGCATTTGGGTAGACTACGGTTCAAACCCACGTCAGGCCATCCAGATTGAGGTTTCCCATGACTTCCCGAAATCTTTCCAGGCAAATGTGGGGATGGTTCCCTTGAAAGGGCACGGCCGATTTCCTTCCCAATTCTTGACACAGTCCGAGCTTATGCTCCGTCTGTAATGACATCGACGTCGATGGGACGTTAAACCTAATCTTCCTTCCTTCCTATAGCATTCATTCAAAGATGTGAACTACTCACTACGTTCCATGTCAATAGTTTTCCTGGAGAAATGAAAAATTCAAGACAGAAACAGATTTTCGATTCTATGGAGGAAATTTTTCCGGCCGCAACTTGCTCCCACGTGAGGCGCCACAGCAGCCGCGAGTTTGTAACGTGAGGCCGTCCACTGATGCCAAAGTGCCTGTAAATACCACGGCCCCACAATCGCCAATTAGTCTCGCTGCTTCTTTGATGCCTTAGATACGCACCATTGACTAGTAGCGTGTATTACTTTTTTCTTCTTTTTTTGTTTTACTTGCTCCTGGGGCTGCTTGTGTACTCTTACTACGACTTTTGCTATGCTCTGGACTTACTTCCTGGGTAATCATTCACTTCGAGGACTCCTCCCGTTTGTTCCACTGGCCTCTGCATTACCATCAGTGCAAATTATCATAAACTGCTTTATGCCTATGTACAGTAGGATAGAAAAATTCTCTTATAAGTGAACGGGTATCGACTTTGTGGAGTTTATTAAGGATAAAGAGTTGAATTCCCCAGTTCCGGATGAGCCAACACATAAACTACGAATAGGCCATGCTGTAGGACCAGCGACGGAAGAGATGTTGACAAACACTGAATACACGTTTTACAGGCAGGAAACGAAGCACACGTAAAACTTTTATTTTTTATCACCAGTCTTCTGACTGGTTTGATGCGGCACGCCACGATTTCCTCTCCTGCGCAAAACTTCTGATCTCATAATAGCACTTACAACCCAAGTCCTCCAGCCGGCCGCGGTGGTCTCGCGGTTCTAGGCGCGCAGTCCGGAACCGTGCGACTGCTGCGGTCGCAGGTTCGAATCCTGCCTCGGGCATGGATGTGTGTGCTGTCCTTAGGTTAGTTAGGTTTATGTAGTTCTAAGTTGTAGTGGACTGATGACCACAGCAGTTGAGTCCCATAGTGCTCAGAGCCATTTGAACCAAGTCCTCCATTATTTACTGGATGTACTCAAAGCTCTGTCTTTTGTACTGTATACCCTCTGCAGCTGCATCTAGTACCATGGAGGTTATTCCGTAATGTCTTATGTCGTATCATCCTGTTCCTTTCTTCTTGTCAGTGTTTTCCATATAATCCTTCCCTCGCCGATTCTACATCAAACGAGGTGCTGGAGTGTCTGAGTCGCAGAACTTATATTAGGAGGTGCAGGGAGTTCAAAGTCCAGTCCGACCATCAAAATTTTCATCTTCTGTTTCTTCCATAAATCAATTAAAGTAAATGGATGTGTGTTTTACTCGAAAAGGACATGGGTGATATCAATCCACACCGTTTCCGCTAATGACATCGTTGTTGTGGTGTGAAACCCTACTCTCCTTTTATCTCAGTTCTTAGGCATATGATAAATTCAAATTGACACTCCTGAATTTCGAAATACGAAATACTCGCAGAAATACAGTTGAGCTGGTGTTGTCACAGGAGTAGCGAAACGCTATATGGCATGTGGTTTCAGGAAGAAATATGTGCCCTGCTTGAACCAGGAGACGGAAGACCTCTGTAAGAACTGGTGATCCAGATTTAGGCAACAAATCACTCCAGTATCTTAACAACCAAAGGAAAGAAAAACTTTGTGTGCTGCCTTACGGCAGGTCTCGTCATGGGCGAGCCTCGTCAGAGGGGTCCACCGCATAAGCGTCTAGGGAAGTGATACCAGTGGTGGTTTCCCGTTGCCTTCCACCGATGATAATGAAATGAGAATGAGGACAACACAACACCCAGTCCCTGAGCGGAGAAAATCTCCCACCCAGCCGAGAAGCCCTTGGCGTGACAAGCCGCCGCGCTGACCACTCAGCTGTCGGAGCGGACAAAGGAATGAAAGGTGGCTAATAACCACCCAAGAAATGGAGTTCATCCACTCATTTCGAAAGGCATGGTCCATTCTCAGACGATCAGGAGCAGCAAATCAAAAATCAACAAGAAACGGAATATCACCCTAGCGCAGATTGCACAACACATTAAATCGCGAGCGGACATTGTTTCTCTGGGCAGCAACAACACGAAAAAGGTGCAAGGAAAGCTAAAAACGATAGGTGGCTCCCTTGTTGAAAACCATATACCTAAAGTTAAGGGAAGTAGTAGGGCTTGGCGAAAATGGAAGGAAAAGCCTAAAGAGATTTTCCTCAGACTGCTTGGGTGAGGGTCAGGTACCAGCAGATTTTAAGACAGAAAAAGCCCTTGCAATCTTCAAACCAGGGCAACCGAAAGACGAACCCTCAACCTATCGTCCAATTGCCCTGTCTGTTATAAACTGCTGGAACGGCTTTACTAGAACGGGATTTAGGGAACAGTTGACAGGAAAGAGCCTTCTTATCAAGATGGGTTCAGACAAATCCACAGCACCTATTAGCAAGTTTTCTTGAGTAGCACTTGCAACCTACGTTCTCAGTTATTTGCTGGATGTATTCCAATGTCTGTCTTCCTTTACAGTTTTTGTCCTCTACGGCTCCCTCTAGTAACATTCGCTGATGTCTTACTGATGATCTACCATCCTGTCCCTTATCCTTGTTAGTGCTTTATACATGTTCCTTTCCACTCCGATCCTGCACAGAACCTCCACGTTCCTTACCTTATCACTCCATCTAATTTTCAACATTATTCTGTAGCACCACATTTCAGTTGCTTCGATTCTCTTCTGTTCCGGTTTTCCTACAGTCCGTCTTTCACTACCGTGCAACGCTGTGCTTCAAATGTACATTCACAGAAATTTCTTTCTCAAATTTAGGCCTATGTTTGATAATAGTAGACCTCTCTTCGCCAGGAATGTCGTTTTTGACAGTTCTAGTCTGCTTTTGACGTCCTCCTTGTTCCATCCATCATTGATTATTTTGCTGCCTAGGTAGTAGAATTCCTTAACTTCTGCTTAGTGACCATCAATCCTGATGTTAAGTTTCTCGCAGTTCTCATTTCTGCTCCTTCTCTTTATTTTCGTCTTCCCTCGATTTACTCTCAATCCATATGAAGTATTCATTAGACTGTTCATTCCGTTCAGCAGAGCATGTAATTCCTCTTTTCTTTCACTCTGGATAGCAATGTCATCAGCGAATCGTGTCATTGATAGTCTTTCACCTTGAATTTTAGTTCCACTCATGAACCTTTCTTTTATTTCCATCATTGCTTCTTCGATGTACAGATTGAATAGCAGAGGCGAAAGACTAAACCCTTCTTAATTCGAGCAAGTCGTTCTTGGTCGTCCACTCTTATTATTCCCGATCGGTTCTTGTGCATATTGTGTCTCCATATAGCTTATTCTTAATTTTCTCAGAACTTCGATCATATTGCACCATTTTACGTTGTCGATTAAATTTTGTTATTCGACAAATCCTATGCAACCGCATCGTCAGAATTGCGTCTCCGGCGACTTTGCTGTTCCTGAAGCCAAACTGATCGTCCTCTAACAAGTACAGTCCCTTAAATCTTACACCAAAGCTGGTATCCAGAAAAGACTAAAAGCTTCAGTAGCGTTTGTGGATCCAACTTCTGCTTGCAGCACTGAGTGACTGAATCGACTAACAGTAAAGCTAAAATCAAACTGTACGTTGCTTAAGGCTAACAACATTTGTCCAGCATGTTTTGAAACCGGTATTTCCGAGTCCAAGTAAGTCATATATAATCAAAAAGGTCTACGACGAGGATATTTCCTGACCCCACTGTTATTTAACCTATATATATAAGACATGCCAAAAAATGCATCCAAAAAGTTCTGCCACACGGATTATATCGCCACTGGATTATGAATGAAGCACGGAGAGGTTGCAGAAAACGTACTCACAGAAGACCTGAGACTCCTTGGTGATTATTACAGAAACTGGAGATCGCGCGCTAATTACAAAATCTGAAATGACAGTTTTCCACCTCAACAACAGCTTAGCAAACCATTTGTTAAAAGTCATCTTCTGTGATTAAACGGTTAAAAACAACCCTCCCCCTAATTATCTCGGTGTCACACTGGATCGTTCATTACCACGCAGGACACAACTAACGTCACGTGTAGTATATTTTAAGACCAGGTGCAACATTATCCAGCCGGCCGCGGTGGTCTAGCGGTTCTAGGCGCTCAGTCCGGAACCGCGCGACTGCTACGGTCGCAGGTTCGAATCCTGCCTCGGGCATGGATGTTTGTGATGTCCTTAGGTTAGTTAGGTTTAAGTAGTTCTCAGTTCTAGGGGACTGATGACCACAGATGTTGAGTCCCATAGTGCTCAGAGCCGTTTGAACCATTTTTTTGAACATTATCCGGAAACTAGATAAAACTTTTTGGAGGGTTCAAATTGACACTCTACGCCTATCTGCCTTGTCCCTTATGAATTCTGTGGCTGAATATTACGCACCAGTATGGTACCTGAGCGTGCATGTCAGTAAGGTGGATGTTCATTTGAACGATAGCATGAGAATTATGACGGGCACCTTGAGATCAACTGCTCTATCTCGGCTGCCTCCTCTTAGTAACATAGCTCCACCAGATTTGAGACGATAAGAGGGAATGACCCGTGAATAGGAATAGATCAGTAAAGTAGAGTTTCTCAAGGGATACTTATCCAGGAAATTGTATTGAGTCCACCCAGCATGCGCTCAAGTGAAAGAAACCATTCTGGACAGCTTGTGAGATCCACTACAGGTTGAAGATGTGTAGAAAGAGACATTGAAAAACAACACCATTATACGGCGTCATAGCCCCGAAGACCCCAGACGCACATCAGACTTGCAACTGCCTAGAAGAATCTTGTGTCAACTGAACAGAATCCGATGTGAACATGGAACAACTAAGTCGTTCATAACGAATGGGGACTCTCGGACAACCCATTGTTAGACTGTGGAGCTACAGGGCAGACCATAGACCACATTATAGAGGAATGCCCAAAGAGATGTTTCTAACAATGTCGTAATGGTCAGACGCTCTTGACATACTCTGTAAAGTGAATGAGACCAGTGCTCTTGAATTTTGCTTTAGCGCTTCGATGCGTAAACATTACTTTAAATTGCACATGTGTATCCATAAAAAAATAAATAATAATAGCGAGGAAGAAACATATTTCCGCTGGAGTGATGCTGTAGAGGTATCTCTAGAGACAGCAGGTAGTCTAGTGAAGGGACCAATACAGGAGATAAGGGAGGCACACTTGTGCGGAGGACAAAGGACGGCCGTGCGAGCCCTTGGAGGCCCCTGCTAAGCCCGCGCAGCCTTCCGGATCGTTCCGCCAACTTGGCCGTCGTGCAGCGCCGCGCAGGCAGAAAACTTGCCCGGCGCAGCTGTGATCCCTCGGGAGACCCCGGTCTCATCAGGCCAGGGATTACTGGCTTTGCCAGCCGCGGACATTTCTTGGATACACCACGGGGCCTAATAGCACTAAATAACCGTAGCGACACAAGGACAAAGTTGCGCTTGATTAACTTTCGTCTTATCGCTTTCCTCTGTAGCCGTAGAACGTTGCTAACCTCCAGATATCTGTTGCAAGGGCGTATTATTTAATTCTGAGACTAGTTTCGATCAGAAGATCGCTTCAAGGTCTATTAAACGATAAGACTTTGGTTTCTTTTCGTCAAAATAAATCAAAGTTTATTTTCAATTCAAAGTATAGTTGAGCACCCCCATGTTGTTTGCCAATCAGTATGCTCATAACAAAAGGACTCGGAAATTCCAATCCCCTGGTCATGATAGGGTTAAGACCTTCAAATCAAAAATTTAGCTCCCTCAGAACTCCTCCCTCTCGCCCCAATTCATAATTTCTGTCTCAAACCGATGTACCTCCCATCCTCCTAGAAAGTAACCGAAGTTACCACTCTTCCCAAACGTAACAAAAATCCCCCTTTCCTACAAAACTATCGTCCTATCTCACCCCTAAGTTTCCAATGAAAAATCTTGGAACTATTAATTCCTAAATCATTCCAAACCCACTTCCTTATTGACTAAAATATTACTATTCCCGTGAACTTTGGCTTTCGTGTCAGGCAAGACATCACGTCCCAAGCCACCCGCGTAGTTGAGCAGATATGCAAGCCGAGGGAAAATGGGCATTGCAGGGTCGTCTTTCTCGACATAGAAAAAACCCTTTGATCATGTTTGGCATGACGGACTCATATACAAGCTCCACCAATACGAGGGTCTTGTACATGTTCTGGAAATCCTGATTTGCTTTTAAGATGGAAATTTTTTGTTAGGTTAGGTAGATCCAACTGCAAAACTTTAAACATGGCTGCGTGGTCAGCGCCTGCTTACAAAGTAAAATTAAAGCAATAACAGCCCTCGGTAGCAAAAACAAAAGTCTTTTGACCTAGGTTTTGGCACTGCTAGGAGTACCTTCAACAGAAGTAAAACACTCAATCTGGCATGTCACGTATAAAATAAATATTAAGCGATGAAGCTTTAGTCACAAAATTTTTAAAAATGGAATACACAGAAGGCAAGCCAGTATGGGCTGCTCATGTATGTCGAGCTACGGTAGCAATGACATTCCGAAGCGTCACGGTACTCAGTTAACATTATTTGCAGATGACACTGTAGTTTTAAGTCTGTCACTCGAACCTCAATTACATCACACTGCATCCTCTGAGGCGTCTGGACGAACTTTTGTGAAATTAAAGTAAATTCTGATAAATCCAGCGCAATCATGTTTAACACTAGAAGGAGACATCCCAATCACCAAATTCCACTAACGTGCGGAACCTCCCCTGGTGTGACACTTAAAATAACTCGGCCTAAAATTTGATTCAGAACTGCAGTGGAACACATACATAACGGATGTGGGTAATCGAGGTTCCGGTAGCATTCGTAATGTTTACCCAGTATTGAAAGGTAATGGACTGATCACCACATCAACATTACTCATGTAGAAGATGGTGGTACTTTCTTCATTATCTTATGGTTGTGAGCTCTGGTGGATGGGAGCAGACACGCTTTTGAAAAAGATTCAAATGCTACAGAACAAGGCTCTTAGGCTCATCACTGATGCGCCCTGGTTCGACTCAATCGTTCGACTCAATCGCAGTTACATACTAAGATACGAACATGTCCACCATCATCCACTCATCTAGCAAGAAAGAGATTGTATACATCTTCTGAAAATTTTCCACACCAACTCATCCTTTGGTTCTGACCCATCCAATGCAAAGTACAAACACACACAAAAAATACACAGACTCGTTACTTATAAAACAATCGTGAAGAAGAACAAAAACACAGAAAGTACACTTCAACTTAACACATGAAACGTCACTTCAAAACCCCATAACTCAGACGGAATGTATGAATGTATATTGCCCAAATACATTGAACCTTCAAACAATGTATTGACGGACGCCTAACATGTTACTCGCAACTGGCAGCTGGTGCAAATTGGTTCGCAAGGCAACAGTCGGTCATGGCGGGACCGAGAGATGATGCGTTAGAGATATTAGTCATAAACAAAATTAAAGTCCGCAAAGGAGTTAAGATGGAAACACGTCATGGCTAGCTGGAAGCCAGTGCCAGAGAGTGCTTGTGGCTTGGAGTCGATACTCTCCGGCGAACGCGTGGTTCTTCTCCCATGAACCCAACTGGCTGCACACAAGCACGATGTTGAACGACAACATGTCCGACATGTCTACAGAGTTGAAGCGATAGTGTGAAATAAATGAATATTGAAACTGTTCCGGCGTATCGACAAACACCGGCACGAAGACGAAGATCGGAAGAGCAAAGAAGGCGGTGAGACAACGTCAGCCAATAGCCCTCTGACAAGGACCATACGACGACAGGAGCGCCCTCTAGCCCAAGAGAATATAAGCGCCACTACTGTCAGCCTCAGACGGACATTGTACTGACAGTATCAGCACAGGCCTAGCGGACAGCACTACGGTAGCAGTGACGTGTGATCCATACAAATTGTTTACATGGACATTGTGTATAGCAAAGGACTCTCACTTATTTTCATGTCGCCCATCGTTTGCGACACCGTTGTAAATTCAAGTTTAAGTATTGTCAAACTTCTTTATTGTAATAAAAACTACTAATGTGATTTGCTTGAATTATTGTACACTCCACTCTCCATACTCTTGCCCAAGGTGGCTTCCGCCAACTCTCCCTCCCTGATGATGCCCTCATCCCCCCCATATACCCGCCCTACCAACTTTGATCCTCCCCATCCACACCCTGTGTTTTTCCCAAGTGCACCCTGTCTCCCTTCTCTCCCTCCTCTCCCACTGGGATTCCCCTATTCCCCCTACCTTCTTTGCTCCCCCTCCCCACTCCTCTGCCACTGGCACCTACAACCTCCTCCTCTCCCTCCTCCCCACCTTTTCCCCTTTGGCAGGTCCCCGTACTCGTACATGAACAGTGAACATTCGTGCACCGGAGATCATCGCCATCGGCTTTTTGTCTGTCATCGTGTTAGTGCCTTAGAGTTTCACCGTCCGTGCTAAATCGTTCACGTGTGTCATTTCTGTCATCTATGTTCATGTACCAGTGCTGAACGTTTTTTATTTCACTACGCCTGTGAACGGCTTCTTGTATTTTACTTTGTGTGTCTACTGTTTTTATCCATCGTTTTGTTTTGTTTTTCTATGTCTTCATTTGTACTAATTTTAATATCTGTGGCCGAAGAGCGGCGTAGTTTTGCCGCTGCCGGCCTGCCTGTAAAAGGTATTAAAATGACAATAAAGAAAAGAAATTATTGTATAGCATTCCGAGAACGCAGCATCCTTCAGGCACCTTAAAAGTGACGCGTGGACAGGACCCCACAAAAACATTCAGTCAAATGGTGGAAATGTCTTTAAAAAAGTCTACATGACTGTCGTCCCCAACGAAGGAAGAACATTAGGTTGTCAATAGATCACTTTTCATTTAAACACAGAACCTCGTACGAAGCGACTGTATTATTGGGCATGTAGACCATGAAGAAATACGCTTCAACAGCACTTGAAGAATTTTTGATGAAAAATTCAAAATATCAGACTGAGAAACCTGTACATATTATCGATTAAAAAGCATACGTTACGCCCCAGAGTATAACCGTTTCTTTGAAGCGTCCAAGTCTTTGCGTCTAGGTTCTCCTGTAAAACTTGCAGTTATAATTTTAAATTAATACATGTCAGCAATAATTTTGTCGAAAAAAACAACATTTAAAAAATACATAGAAATTAAGAAAATATAACCAAGACACCTATCCTTCAGATACTGGAAATGAATAAAACTAAGGACAGAATGGAGGTAAATTATATAACAATTGGAGAAATATTAAAAACATAGTTTAACAACAGAAGTAAGGTCTGCTTCGTACAGGACAGTCACTGATACAGTAGCTACAAATGATAGGTTTCAGCCTGTATAAGCGAACAATACCGTCTCAAATAAGGCTTAGTGGACACGTTAACACATCGTTTTAAAGCACGGTATGGAATGGTATAAAGGTACAAGCAGCATTTATAAGAAGAAATGATGGAAGCTACGTTACTACAGCGGAAGTGATTTCACCAGATGAAATGTATTTCAGAAACAGAAGAATAATGTAGACTGGCAATGGCAAGGAAAGCGTTTCTGAAGAAGAGAAATTTGATAACATCGAGTACAGATTAAAGCGTCAGGAAGTCGTTTAAGAAAGTATTTGTATGGATTGTAGCCATGTACGGAAGTGAAACATGGACGGTAACTAGTTTGGACAAGAAGAGAATAGAAGCTTTCGAAATGTGGTGCTACAGAAGAATGCTGAAGATTAGATGGGTGGATCACATAACTAATGAGGAGGTATTGAACAGAATTGGGGAGAAGAGGAGTTTGTGGCACAACTTGAAAAGAAGAAGGGACCGGTTGGTAGAACATGTTCTGAGGCATCAAGGGATCACAAATTTAGCATTGGAGGGCAGCGTGGAGAGTAAAAATCGTAGAAGGAGACCAAGAGATGAATACACTAAGCAGATTCAGAAGGATGTAGGTTGCAGTAAGTACTGGGAGATGAAGAAGCTTGCGCAGGATAGAGCAGCACGGAGAGCTGCACCAAACCAGTCTCAGGATTGAAGACCACAACAACAATGGACATACGGCAGCTTTGTTAATTATGTTGTGTTTAAAAGAGCTTGAGACACAATCAAGGAATATAAATTCTACTAAGAATATACTAGGAGAGTTCACAATAGAAAATTTCGTATTATATTAAAAATAAAACTTCACAGTCAAGGAAAACAATGAAATTTAATGCAACTGAAGCGGGACAACAATCTGAAACCAGAAATGCTGAACACTAATGACGACCACACGCTCAATAACTTTATTTGTTTTGTATTCGACGTATATCATCACTGAATGTGTGTCTTTCTTTGAGTAAAACTTATCGTTATCAAGTAAATCCTTAACTCGTAACCTTCCATTGTATTTTATTCTGATCAATAACTTTGGAGTATGAGCTGTCGATCTGAATGTGTGTGAAATTACGGCAAATAACTCAACGCCTAACAGCACGAATGAAAATTGCAAGAAGAAAATATAAACAAACCAAAGAAGTCCCAATTCATGTTGAGGTTTTCAGAAGGATGCTTCAGCTCTCAAGGGAATTCTGAGATTGTGTGAAGCATCCCGAGGCAAAACTGTGTGGTAAAGAATGTACGAACTTTCACAGAAATCTTAAAATAAAATGTATTCAAACATAATTGCGCAAGTCAAGCCGGCCGGAGTGGCCGAGTGCTTGTAAGCGGTACAGTCTGGAACCGTGCGCCGGCTACGGTCGCAGGTTCGAATCCTGCCTCGGGCATGGATGTGTGTGCTGTCCTTAGGTTAGTTAGGTTTAATTAGTTCTAAGTTCTAGGCGACTGATGACCTCAGAAGTTAAGCCGCATAGTGCTCAGAGCCATTTGAACCATTTGAACCTGCTTCGGGCATGGATGTGTGTGATGTCCTTAGGTTAGTTAGGTTTAAGTAGTTATAATGTCTAGGGGATTGATGATCTCAGAAGTTAAGTGCCAAAGTGTTCAGAGCCATTTGAACCATTTTTGCATAAGTCAAACGAAGGTAATTAAGTCCTTCATGAGCACGCTTCGCCCCATCTGAAAAAAAGGAAAAATATTCATAAAAATGTCTGTGATCGATAGTCTAGTCCGGTTTCGGATGTGAGTCGTATTCTGTCGCAAATTCCTTCGCTTCATGGCAGAAATTTGTGGTTGCAATATGCTTCCAGTAATTGTTTAGGTTTTCTTTTACTTTCAATAAGCCTTCCGTAACTGAAACACATGGTACACATATTTTAAACAAAATAAAAGTTCAAAACTTCCTTGCGTTGTGATCAGTATTACTCTTTCAGCAAAAAAAATTTTGCAGTTAAATAACTTTGAAAATCGGTATGGTAAATAAATATGTCCAACGAAGCTAACCTACAATTTTCATAATTTTTTTCGGTAGGGGAATTTATAAGGATGGCGAATGTAGAAAAAAGATATAAGGAGTTTGTAGTATAGCAAAACGTATATATTCTCATGACAATGGAAAACAGGAAATATTGCCTGATTCCGTCTGTCACTTCTCCCTACCTGATCCTTTAGTTGAGCAGTGTAAAGCGCTGCAGTCGTGGACTGTGTGGCTGGTCCCGGTGGAGGTTCGTGTCCTCCCTCGGGCATGGGTGTGTGTGTGTTTGTCCTTAGGATAATTTAGGTAAGTAGTGTGTAAGGTTAGGGACTGATGACCTTAGCAGTTAAGTTCCATAAGATTTCACATACATTTGAACATTTTTTTTTTCTTTTGATCCTTTAGCTTCCCTCATTTGTAATGACTTCCCCTTTGGGCAGTTGCTAATCCTTGTCACAGGAATGTCAGACTGACGGACAGCGCTGATGATGATGATGTCGTGTGACGAGGGCCTCCCGAAATATACTGTGCTGCCGGAGTAGCCCAGTTGGGTGCAGAGCTCTGGCCCCTTGCCACCTGTGGCAGTGCGGCTTGCATTTGTTGTGAGGCAGCCGTCCTGCTGTACCTGCGAGAAGCGGTGTGCGCAAAAATACAGTTGCTTCCCTAATGACCGTTAACCCTCCAGCTTCTTCTATAGACGGCAGGCATTAGCAGTGCAGAGGATGTGCCTCCTAAACGCCTTCAAGACAGCGCTTAACAGTCGGTTTAGCTCGTAGCGGCCATCGACTTCTGAGATGTAATTATTAACTGCGCAAGTGATACAAAGATACAAATAAAAAAAACAGGCGTAGGGGAGAGGGCGCATGTAAACTCTTTGGCATGACTCAGAGAGTCTTTTAGCAGAGTTGCCAGGGAGATTAGCGGGAAGCTGACAGTGTAATGGCCCCGCGTGAGCATTCGGCAGCGGACGGTGATTAATTGCAACCGCGGCCGGGCCTGCCTGCAGTCGCCGTTCTTACACTCACCGCTGTCCGCGTGAAACTCGCCGGCACTGTTATAACATCCATTAACTCCGCTGCAGGACAAGTGCCTCTCATTTACGCACGCTTTTCGCGTACGGCTTTACAGTTACTACGACCAGGCTCGGTGACATGTTTTCCCTGTACAGCTCTGTGTGAACGATAATGAACTCACTTTTGTTCAGTTGAAACGTCGGCAAATTATTGCAGAGATCACAGCACATCTTTCATCAGAATTTTGTGCGGAAGAGTTTGAATTTTCATCTAAAACAATTTTAATTGTAGACCTCTAGAGATTTCTCAGGTCATAAAACAGGTTTTTCCGCTCAAGACTTGGCGCCGTGCTATGCTCGGCTCTTGAGTAAGACTTGAAGTTAATTTCGTGTGAAGACTTCAATATAAACTTCCTGACTGACTCTCCAGACAAAATAATGTTTATGTATTTACTTGACTATTATTACAACATCGTACAGACAGCGTACTTTCCACCTAGAGTTCAGGGAAACTGAAGCACAGTAGCAGACAATACATTCACAGATTGTTCTCTAGTTGATGGGCACAGTGTGAGAGAAAAATAGTAACAGCCTGTCAGACCATGATGCACAGGCAGTAGTGTCGAAAGGAAACAATGCCGAGCCGTGTCTCAAAGTAGTAAACGTAATATGTACACTACTGGCCATTAAAATTACTACACAACGAAGATGACGTGCTACGGACGTGAAATTTAACCGCCAGGAAGAAAATGCCGTGATATGCAAATGATTAGCTTTTCAGAGCATTCACACAAGGTTGGCGCCGGTGGCGACACCTACAACGTGCTAACATGAGGAACGTTTCCAACCGATTTCTCACACACAAACAGTTGAACGGCGATGCCCGGTGAAAGGTTGTTGTGATGCCTCATGTAAGGAGGGGAAATCCGTACCACCACGTTTCCGACTTTGATAAAGGTCGAATTGTAGCCTATCGCGATTGCGGTTTATCGTATCGCGACATTGCTGCTCGCATTGGTCGAGATCCAATGATTGTTAGCAGAATATAGAATCGGTGGGTTCAGGTGGATCCCAACGACCTCGTATCACTAGTAGTCGAGATGACAGGCATCTTATCCGCGTGGCTGTAACGGATCGTGTAGCCACGTCTCGATCCCTGAGTCAACAGATGGGGACCTTTGCACGAAAAGTTCGACGACGTTTGCAGCAGCATGGACTATCAGTTCGGAGACCATGGCTGCGGTTACTCTTGACGCTGCATCACAGATAGGAGCGCCTGCGATGGTGTACTCAACGACGAACCTGGGTGCAAGAATGCCAAAAACGTCATTTTTTCGGATGAATCCAGGTTCTTTTTACAGCATCATGATGGTCGCGTGTATTCGTCATCGCCATAATGGCGTATCACCCAGCGTGATGGTATGGGGCGCCATTGGTTACACGTCTCGGTCACCTCTTGTTCGCATTGACGGCACTTTGAACAGTGGACGTTACATTTCAGATGTGTTACGACCCGTGGCTCTACCCTTCATTCGATCCCTGCGAAACCCTACACTTCAGCAGGATAATGCACGACCGCATGTTCCAGGTCCTGTACGGGCCTTGCTGGATAGAGAAAATGTTTGACTGCTGCCCTGGCCAGCACATTCTCCAGATCTCTGACCAATTGGAAACGTCTGGTCAATGGTGGCCGAGCGACTGGCTCGTCACAATACGTCAGTCACTACTCTTGATGAGCTGTGGTATCGTGCTAAAGCTGCATGGGCAGCTAAGTGTACCTGTACACGCCATCCAAGCTCTGTTTGACTCGATGCCCAAGAGTATCAAGGCTGTTATTACGGCCAGAGGTGATTGTTGTGGGTACTGATTTCTCAGGATCTATGCACCCAAATTGCTTGAAAATGTAATCACATGTCAGTTCTAGTATAATATATTTGTCCAGTAATACCCGTTTATCATCTCCATTTCTTCTTGGTGTAGCAATTTTAATGGCCAGTTGTGTAAAAATATGAGTCCAGTTGCAATGTAAAGTTAGTTTTGAAAGGCAAACGTCTCAAGAATGATATAGAAACAACCTGAGTGACAAAGAGATTACATTTCTTCAAACCTTTGTCACTTTCTTTGAATATTAACGGAACTAGAATACTGCGTAGGAAGAAATGGGAGCTAGACCACAATACAAATGACAATCAGAGAATTTCATAATTGCCAATATTACGCAATGCTGAAGTATTTCGTCGTCAGCCTAAAACAATACATTACGCCAAGAGAATAAACATCCCCAGGGAAAAAAATTAGAACTATTAAATAGATATTAAGATCGAATGAAGGTGTTCATCATATGAAACAGCATTCTGTGAGAATAAAACTGTTAGTAATCCACCAGAGTTGCGCATAATATTTAATAATGACATTCTGTTCCGCATGTTAAGTCAGAATTAAATTGGTGAAGTATATATGCAGAACTCTTGAAAGCTGGTGTTTCTAGACACAAGGAAAAATGAAACTGAGCAATTATTGAATCACTAATGAGTATAGAGTCGCATTGCTATGACGAAATATCGGATTTTGGGGATCACAGCCCATCTGCACTCCTAGAAAAATGAATAACGTACAACGGATGAATTATACAAATCGGACGTAAATGGACAGATGTGATGTACATATACAGACAAATGATTGTAATTTCTGTGCGGCTGATCCCGGCGGAGGTTCGAGTCCTCCCTCGGGCATGGGTGTGTGTGTTTGTCCTTAGGATAATTTAGGTTAAGTAGTGTGTAAGCTTAGGGACTGATGACATTAGCAGTTAAGTCCCATAAGATTTCGCACACATTTGATTTGATTGTAATTTCAGAAAAACTGAATGACTTATTCACGACAAAGAGCTTCACAAATTTAGGAAGTCAGTAACATGTTGATCAACTTCTGGCCCTTATGCAAGCAGTTGACGTTTACTGATAGAGTTGTTGAATGTCCTCCTGAGACATATAGGACCAAATTCTGTTCAATGGTACGTTAGACAGTCAAAAAACCGAGCTGGTTCAAGGGCCCTGCCCATGATGTATAAACATTGTCAACTGGGGAGAGATCCGGAGACCTTGTGGCCACTGTAGGCTTTGGGAAGCGCGAAGAGAAGCAGTCGAAATTGTCGCATTGTGGGCGCGAGCATTGTAACCCCTGGGTGTCTTGCAATGAACGGCAACAAAACCGGAGATAGAATATCGTCGACATACCTCTGTGCTGCAAGGGCGTCGTGGATGACAACCAAAGGGGTCCTGCTGTGAAAATGAGTAGCTGTGTGACGGTCTACAGTCTGGTCAGTATCCCACAGCTGCCCGGGGCATCGCCAAACACTTCTTCCCTGGTATTGGTTCTCAGTTCGAAGCGGGACTCATCACTGAAGGCAACTCTACTTCAGTGAATGTGATTACTGGCCTAAGACGCGTCTGTAGACGCTCCAGACAGCGGTGGGATACCAACATGAATGTCGCTCACCATTCGGCCCGACAACTAGGAATGATATTCTGGGGTGCCATTTCTTTTCGTAGCAGAACCTCACTGGCTGTCATCTGCGACACCCATGCAGTACTGGAGTACGTGGATGATATTGCACTCCGCCTGATTTGTTGCCCTTTGTGGTAAGCCAACCTGGGCTTACATTTCAACAAGATGATGACCGCTCTCCACAAATGGCGACAGTTCATACTGGTTTTTTCGTAGTTGCCAAACCCTACCTTGGCCAGCAAGGTCATCTGATTGAACATGTTGTAACTGGACGTAAAGCTCAGCAGTGTTTCACTTTATAATTGGATAGCAGGAAGCAGAAGGCAGATCGCTTAAATAAATTTCTTTCTGCAGATGGCACAAGTGTTGTGGCGAAAAGCTTGGATAATACGAGTATAAATGATCTAGGTAATAAGGCCGTCGGTAAGAAACGTGTGGCTTTGAGAGAACAGATTAACGCTAGACAACAACAAAAGGTGATCCATCCAGTTTCTGACACGGAACTTTTGTAATTGTGAAAGTCGATAACAATCAACTCTTATGTTTGGGTGCAGATGATAATCTTTCTAGGAAATTCCACGCTTGAGACTTTTTGCAGAAACCGGATGCTGGTAGCTCCATCACAAGAGCACTCTGCTCTCTGGCGTCCGATAAGAAAATAGCCATTCGAACACTGATGTCAGTTTCAGTGTCTGTATTGATGCTGAGAGATGACGATACTTAGTGATTGAATACCGGTCTGTCCGCATAAAAATAAGTGGCTTTCCTTCGCCAAGTAATCTACGGAGCGTCAATATGGTATGTGAAACTCTCACATTGCAATGCAGCATGCAGAAACTCTCCCCTCATCGTGCATCATGCTCTCCAACATGACCAGCGGTAACTCCTGTTGTTGCAGAAGTGCATTTCGGAGACAGGCAGTGGTTTGGCGTGGCGTTGTTATAGCCTCGGCCCTTTAGTCTAGAAACTTCCATTCTAGATGAATCGTTTGTAAAGTCAGGCAGCGAACAAGCCATTCCAGATGAATTATTTCCTCATACTCCAGGTACTCGCGTCTAGCTGCACATCATCCACTACATAGAACCCAGTCGCCCAGTACCTTAAAGGCCAGCAAATTTTCTGGGAGTCTATAAGAATTTCGTAATGAGTTCAAGGCTGCACATAGAAACTAAGTGTTCCTCCTAAACTGAGATTTTAAGAAAATGTATTCTAATATTTGATGGTCACTCATTCCAGGAATTTTGTCAGGTTTGATGGAGAAAAAGCTTCTTGTACGACGTTGTTATCCTTTTGGGATTTTTTATCGCCAATTCTGTGAACTGCAACAAACAAAATCTATGGCAGTGAAACGAAACAAATGTTGAGGTAGCCCAGCCCGAAGTTTGGAAACTAACGGTACGAGCAAAACAAGGTATACGTCTGACCTCTCTAGGGGTGAACCCATTTCTTCATGATGACAGGGCAGTTATCATTGTGTGTGGCTCCAGATACTTTAAAGCGGTCTGTATAAAATGATAGATATTGACTCACTTCTTAGCTTTCCATCTTTCTTTTGTATTATCTGCACCAGTCTGGAAGATGATACTCCATTCCATTTCACACTTCTGTACACTTACCTTATATCGCTGTGCGTTATGACCAGTTTAAGAATGTAAAATAGATAAAATTTTGAAAAAAAATATTTTTAAACAATATTTTAGTTATAAATTAGTTGTGAATTGCCGCTGCAAAAGATTCTGAAAAGCTGGTGACATCATACTACTCCTAGAAAACATTTTCTGAGACGTAGGTGATACTAGATGTTCTTCCCCCACACAAGACAACAGGCTCTATCGAAATCCGCCCTCTCTAGAATATTGTAGGGCTGTAACGCGTCCAAGACGCTTTAGAGGATACTATTCCACTGTTGATGGCTCCACTCATGTCCACTACACTGTCTACTGGTATGGAGCGTATTCTGTGATATACAATCTGACGGGAGATGTGCGGCCTAGAGCCTACTGCGAGATGTCCCCATCTAGAATTGGTTGCGGCCTTTATGCCACATTGTGGGTCTTTATTTAATTTCATTATGGAGCTACATCAACTACCATAGCAGTGTTTGACGAAACAGATGATGGTTTACCAATTCCATTAGGACAGATGCTCAAAACACGTGGACCTGGAGTGTGGAAAAATTCCATTTGATGGCAGACGGTAGAAACTACAGTGCAAAATTGTCAGCAATATGTCTAACCTCAGTGGTTAATGAGTGGAAAAGAACGTATGAAAAAGCGAAGCTGAACATACTGAAAGCGTTACTTATGATAATGTTTCATATTCGGGACATGACAGATTAAAAAAACTTTGGGAGGAAAAAAAGGAAAAACAAAGGAATTAACGGCGTACACTAGGTGATTCGCTGATTACTTGGAGAGAGGTTTCCTCACCTCGTGTCTTAAAGATGTATCATTGTCCCACTGGAATTCCCCTCATAGCTCGCATCTTTTGTCACAGCTACTTTCAGCAGTGAAAGTAAGTGTGGCCGAGGAGATGGTCAGTATTGTTAACAAAAGGAAGTTCACAGTTTTTGTCTTAGCCAACGAGTATTACCTTCTTTGTCCGTTCGTGTTAAATAAGGAAAGGATTTATGTATGACAATGGGGTAAAGTTAAATATATAATCAAAGCATGGAGCTCGGCATCTATCATAGCTCATATCACTGTGTTTTGTTATTGGAAGTCGCTTGGTATCGCATCAAAGGATGGCCGAGGCACTTTTAATACTATTATCACTTTTAACTACAATTCCGAACTTGTTCCTTCGATTACAGGTTCCGTATTAACATCAGCGAACACCGAACAGTACTACTTATTGGCAACAAGCCCACTTTCTGACTTGCCTGCAGCAGGCACGGTTCTTCAGGCATTGACTATCTTCTGCGAAGTTTGTAATGTTAATTTTATTCATTTGTTTCTTCTCCGAAAATTCTTTTTCATAAAAGATATTGCAAATAGGAAATGGTAGCATGAATAAGGCTTCACTATGGTCAGTTATTTACTACTCGTTAACATCTGAAAATGCGCATATTGCCGACAATTTCGTACGGAGTTTCTACCGAATACAGCACATGGAGCTGGCACATCCGCCCTGTAGTGTAGAGATGCACAGACCGCGACCCGTGGGTAACATGTGGCCCGCCATTGCTCTGACTCCTTACCGTTTATTCTTTTATTTATTTACCTATAAACTGGCATTACGTATTTCCATCCCCCTAGAATATCCCTCAAAGCCGTTACATGACACAATGTTTTATCGCAGATCTCGAGGATTTATAAGTTACTGATACAAGCCGACATAAATATTAAACTTTTCCTACATTTCGAGGTATCGTACATTACATTACATTTATCGTTTTCCATGGATCCCTTGGAGAGGAGTCTGGGATGTGGAAAGAGTCATAGTTCTTTTTTTTATTTTACTCACATACATGATTACTGCACAATTCTAATGCAGACAGAGTTATGAGCTATAATCCTTGTGAAGATATTCATCGATGGAGTAGAAGGAGTTGGCCAACAGGAAGTTCTTTAATTCACTCTGAAACCGATCTTTATCACTTACAAGACCTTTGATACGCTCTGGTAAGTTACTGAATATATCAGTACCCATGTATTTGACTCGTTTTTGTACTAATGTTAAGCTTTTATAGTCCTTCTACAGATTGTTTTTGGTTCTGGTATTATAATCATGTTTCGCACTGTGTAAAAAGATGCGTGGTGAAAAAGAGAAAGGACATCAATGAGTATAGACTACCAAGTTTCTTAAACAGGTTTCTCCATGATGATCTAGAACTAACACCAGATATAATTCTAATGACTCGTTTCTGAATTTTGAAAATGTTCTCTTTGTGAGGGGAGTTCCCACAAAAGATGATTCTATAACTCATTAGTGAATGGAAGTAGGCCGAATAAACTAACTTCTTCACTTTTAAATCAACTATTTCTGCTATCATGCGTACTGCAAATGTAGCTGAACTAAGGCGTTTTATTAGGTCTAGAGTGTGACTTTTCCAATTTGGGTTGTGGTCAATTTGTAGCCCTAAAAATTTGACATCGTCTGTATGTACTGGGTCTTGTCAAAATTCAGTGACAATCCATTTGCTGTGAACCACCCATTGATACTTACAAATATTTCATTAGCTGATTGCTCAATGAGATCACGGGTACTGTTTTTTTTATACCAATACTTGTATCATCTGCAAATAAGACAAAATTTGCGTTTTGTAACACTGCATATGGAAGGTCACTGATATACACTCCTGGAAATTGAAACAAGAACACATTGACACCGGTGTGTCAGACCCACCATACTTGCTCCGGACACTGCGAGAGGGCTGTACAAGCAATGATCACAGGCACGGCACAGCGGACACACCAGGAACCGCGGTGTTGGCCGTCGAATGGCGCTAGCTGCGCAGCATTTGTGCACCGCCGCCGTCAGTGTCAGCCAGTTTGCCGTGGCATACGGAGCTCCATCGCAGTCTTTAACACTGGTAGCATGCCGCGACAGCGTGGACGTGAACCGTATGTGCAGTTGACGGACTTTGAGCGAGGGCGTATAGTGGGCATGCGGGAGGCCTGGTGGACGTACCGCCGAATTGCTCAACACGTGGGGCGTGAGGTCTCCACAGTACATCGATGTTGTCGCCAGTGGTCGGCGGAAGGTGCACGTGCCCGTCGACCTGGGACCGGACCGCAGCGACGCACGGATGCACGCCAAGACCGTAGGATCCTACGCAGTGCCGTCGGGGACCGCACCGCCACTTCCCAGCAAATTAGGGACACTGTTGCTCCTGGGGTATCGGCGAGGACCATTCGCAACCGTCTCCATGAAGCTGGGCTACGGTCCCGCACACCGTTAGGCCGTCTTCCGCTCACGCTCCAACATCGTGCAGCCCACCTCCAGTGGTGTCGCGACAGGCGTGAATGGAGGGACGAATGGAGACGTGTCGTCTTCAGCGATGAGAGTCGCTTCTGCCTTGGTGCCAATGATGGTCGTATGCGTGTTTGGCGCCGTGCAGGTGAGCGCCACAATCAGGACTGCATACGACCGAGGCACACAGGGCCAACACCCGGCATCATGGTGTGGGGAGCGATCACCTACACTGGCCGTACACCACTGGTGATCATCGAGGGGACACTGAATAGTGCATGGTACATCCAAACCGTCATCGAACCCATCGTTCTACCATTCCTAGACCGGCAAGGGAACTTGCTGTTCCAACAGGACAATGCACGTCCGCATGTATCCCGTGCCACCCAACGTGCTCTAGAAGGTGTAAATCAACTACCCTGGCCAGCAAGATCTCCGGATCTGTCCCCCATTGAGCAAGTTTGGGACTGGATGAAGCGTCGTCTCACGCGGTCTGCACGTCCAGCACGAACGCTGGTCCAACTGAGGCGCCAGGTGGAAATGGCATGGCAAGCCGTTCCACAGGACTACATCCAGCATCTCTACGATCGCCTCCATGGGAGAATAGCAGCCTGCATTGCTGCGAAAGGTGGATATACACTGTACTAGTGCCGACATTGTGCATGCTCTGTTGCCTGTGTCTATGTGCCTGTGGTTCTGTCAGTGTGATCATATGATGTATCTGACCCCAGGAATGTGTCAATAAAGTTACCCCTTCCTGGGACAATGAATTCACGGTGTTCTTATTTCAATTTCCAGGAGTGTATAATAGGAACAACAAGGGACCTAAAATAGAGCCCTGGGGAACCCCTTGTCTGATGGTTTCATATTTTGAATGACTATTGTTATGTGGTAAGCCTGATACAGACATACACTGTTTTGTATTAAGAAGATAGGGTGAGAACCATGAGCCTGCTACTCTTGTCATCCCATAATATTTTAACTTTTGTATAAGGATATGATGCTTAAGGATATCTGTCTTGGTCATTCGTCTCTAAAATTTGTCGAACAGTGTTAGTGCGGTTTCAATCAGCAAAGTCTGCATATGCGAATAGGAAGTTATTTGAACAGAGAAGTGGCGTTAGCGACTGCGACTTGTGGCAACATGCAGTAATGACGCGAGAGGCCTCTAACAGCCACGTCGTGACACGAGGAGTACAGTAGTGAAGAGCAGCTACTCTGTCCAGGAATTCTACTCCCTGGCCTCTAGTGCTTTCAGTACGCTCTGCTACCCGTCCGAGTTTTAGCTTGTTACACAAATGTGTGCATTGTAACCAGGCCGCATAATTTTTCTTGCAGAACAGGACACAGAAAAAAATGGTTCAAATGGCTCTGAACACTATGGGACTTAACATCTCAGGTCATTAGTCTCCTAGAACTTAGAACTACTTAAACCTAACTAACCTAAGAACATCACACACATCCATGCCCGAGGCAGGATTTGAACCTGCGACTGTAGCGGTCGCGCGGTTCCAGATTGAAGCGCCTCGAACCGCTCGGCCAGGGCACAGAAGCAACATCTGTTCGGAAGCGCCGCTATGCAACTTATTTCCTGAAACAATCATGTTACTTATTTACCCCTTCTCGCACCCCACCCGCAAAAGTCCCCATTTTCCTAACCCCTCCAGTCTCTATTTAAAAATGCTAATGTTTCTATGTATGTGTATAGATAGAGGTTCTACACAGTTACACTTGGCTAAACGGAGTAAAAAAATCACTGGAATCGTCACTAATCGGTCAGATACCAACTTCATATGTTATTCCTCAAGACGATTTAGATAATTATTTTTCTGAACCTCCCTTTTCCAACTTGCACCCATTCCCCTAAAAAATGTTAGGGTTCACTCACGCCGCTGAATACTTCTTCCCCGATAGTGGGTTACGTGTCAACTTTCAGAGCTATATTTTAGATTTCATTCACTTATAATACACTCCTGGAAATTGAAATAAGAACACCGTGAATTCATTGTTCCAGGAAGGGGAAACTTTATTGACACATTCCTGGGGTCAGATACATCACATGATCACACTGACAGAACCACAGGCACATAGACACAGGCAACAGAGCATGCACAATGTCGGCACTAGTACAGTGTATATCCACCTTTCGCAGCAATGCAGGCTGCTATTCTCCCATGGAGACGATTGTAGAGATGCTGGACGTAGTCCCGTGGAACGGCTTGCCATGCCATTTCCACCTGGCGCCTCAGTTGGACCAGCGTTCGTGCTGGACGTGCAGACCGCGTGAGACGACGCTTCATCCAGTCCCAAACATGCTCAATGGGGGACAGATCCGGAGATCTTGCTGGCCAAGGTAGTTGACTTACACCTTCTAGAGCACGTTGGGTGGCACGGGATACATGCGGACGTGCATTGTCCTGTTGGAACAGCAAGTTCCCTTGCCGGTCTAGGAATGGTAGAACGATGGGTTCGATGACGATTTGGATGTACCGTGCACTATTCAGTGTCCCCTCGACGATCACCAGTGGTATACGGCCAGTGTAGGAGATCGCTCCCCACACCATGATGCCGGGTGTTGGCCCTGTGTGCCTCGGTCGTATGCAGTCCTGATTGTGGCGTTCACCTGCACGGCGCCAAACACGCATACGACTATCATTGGCACCAAGGCAGAAGCGACTCTCATCGCTGAAGACGACACGTCTCCATTCGTCCCTCCATTCACGCCTGTCGCGACACCACTGGAGGCGGGCTGCACGATGTTGGGGCGTGAGCGGAAGACGGCCTAACGGTGTGCGGGACCGTAGCCCAGCTTCATGGAGACGGTTGCGAATGGTCCTCGCCGATACTCCAGGAGCAACAGTGTCCCTAATTTGCTGGGAAGTGGCGGTGCGGTCCCCTACGGCACTGCGTGGGATCCTACGGTCTTGGCGTGCATCCGTGCGTCGCTGCGGTCCGGTCCCAGGTCGACGGGCACGTGCACCATCCGCCGACCACTGGCGACAACATCGATGTACTGTGGAGACCTCACGCCCCACGTGTTGAGCAATTCGGCGGTACGTCCACCAGGCCTCCCGCATGCCCACTATACGCCCTCGCTCAAAGTCCGTCAACTGCACATACGGTTCACGTCCACGGTGTCGCGGCATGCTACCAGTGTTAAAGACTGCGATGGAGCTCCGTATGCCACGGCAAACTGGCTGACACTGACGGCGGCGGTGCACAAATGCTGCGCAGCTAGCGCCATTCGACGGCCAACACCGCGGTTCCTGGTGTGTCCGCTGTGCCGTGCGTGTGATCATTGCTTGTACAGCCCTCTCGCAGTGTCCGGAGCAAGTATGGTGGGTCTGACACACCGGTGTCAATGTGTTCTTTTTTCCATTTCCAGGAGTGTACCTGCCTACGATTCTACGAGTTTACGTGTGTCTCAAGTCCGCAATGGGGTACACGAAATGAGCCTCCACGAACATGGAGCCTACAAAAAAACCGGCCTTCCGCAGGAAAGTGTGTTCACTCTCTGTGCCATATATACACAAATGACCAAACCACTGCAGCCAATACCAGGATTTTATTTTATTCCAATGACCTTGGTCTTGTCACCTAGAGCACTAATTTTGAATAATGCCCTCACGAATGCCCTTAAAGAACTTTTCAAATACTCCAACACAAACCAACTTAAGCCAAATACTAAAAAGACACAAGTGTCATCATTTCATTTGAAAAACAGGGAAGCTAGTCGTAAGTTAAGAATAGTGTCGTGGGGTTTTGATCTGGAACACTGTGAGATGCAAAAATCTCTAGGTATGACACTTCACAGATTTCTTATTTTTAGGAAGCATTGTACGAACTGCAAGTGGAAAGCTTCCACCAGCAGAAATCTTCTACAGAGATTGGCCGGATCACCGTGAGATAGCGGGACTGAAACTCTACGAAGCTCTCCAATGGCACTATGCTGTTCTGCGGCAGAGTAAGCATGTCCCGTTTCGTATAATTCAACACATGTCAAATGGGTGGACGTAGCTCTCAATGACAGCCGCAGAATCACCAGAGATTGCTTTTTAAATCCATTGTAGTCGAATGGCTTCACCACAAATCAGAAGTAGTACCATCTCCTGTTCGAAGTGAATTGCCGCGAATGAGGAAAGAACCGCACCCGCAACGACTGAAGTCCAGTCGGAGTTTCCTGAGAACATAGGTTGCAACACTATGGAGAGCTACATATCCTCTGGCTGGAATAGAGTTCCAGGAATTCTACCTTCTAGTTGTAATAAAAAATGGACAACTTGGAATTCCCTGAACAGATTCAAATCTGGAGTTGGCAGACCAAAGATCAATTTGGCAGGATGGGGCTACACTGATCAAGATGATGTTTAATGCGGCTATCAAGATGACAAGACTGTTAACCTTACAACTGAATGCGGACTGTGTCCTGCCTCCTTCACACTTCGACAAGGAGCAGAAAATGCACTGGATGTGGCCAAGTTTTGTGCAAAAGTAATAGAGTCATAACTGTGTGTATGATATGTACGTATGTACGTTTCTGATTCGAGAATAAATAAATAAACTCCAGAACTCCACAATGTTTTGGGAGTAGCGAATCGCGTTGAAACTGGTACTTTCAGACGTATACTGGAACGCACACGTGGCAATTCAGCTAATATATTCACTTCAGATGTATCCAGAATAGTTTTAAGTATCGTAATTCTGGTTTCATCCGGATGAATTGTAAGAAAGTCTTCACTAAATGGTGAATAGTCCATTGTATTAGTTATACTAACTGAGTACTTGGCTTCGCTCATTGAGTTGATATGAGATTGTGTGGTAGTTGGACTAAAAGGATAAACTTTACTTAAGTTACCTTCCATTAGGAATTAGGAGTGCACTCAATGACAGTGATATGACTTTCAAAATGATGGAGCACATCAATCTGTTGTCCTTTCCTTTCAGGCTTTATTAAACCAACCTAGATTTCGGCTAGTGCCTAGCCAATGTCAATGCACTATTTCATAGTTTCGACACATGTCCTAGTACGTCAGACCCCTGTTGTTCGGGCTTTTGTCGCAGTTCATTCAAGATTTGAATGAAGACTTGAATGAACTGCAACAGAAGACCGAACAACAGGGGGACTGACTCATTTATTAAAACTATGAAATAGTACAATGATAATGGCTAGCCACTAGCCGAAATCTAGGTTGGTTTAATAAAGCCTGAAAGGAAAGGATGCCTGATTGCTGTGCTCTATCATTTTGATAAACTGTATACTATAAGAGGTAAAAAGATTTTATTTGAAACACATACTAGCTGTTCACAGTGCTTGTTCATAAACAATATTTTTCATTTTGTTATCGGGATATATACGTACAAATTTCCTACTCGAGGGCAAGCTACATATAGCTGACCTTGAAAGAAGCAGGAGTCTTTCAGATTGATGTCCCAAATATTTTAAAGTTTGTCTTTTACTTTGTTAATTGTAAAACTGTAGATTAATTTGATTGGAACCTGCAGTCTTTTAAATTGGAATGGCAGTTCAGTAGAGATCAGTGGTATTCTGGGGATAATTAGTGAGTCTCCTTTGTACTTTCCAGTCATAAGTTCGGCTTCGATTACATTATTTGGTAGGTATTTGACGATCATCCTCGAACCATTGCATAGTTTTGGTGAATTGAGATTTATAAGTAGTCGTATTTCTAAGTAGTAGTTACAATTTTGAGTCGAAGGCAGTGTAAGGGCATTCCTGGTACTTGCAAAGAGATTAGAAATTCTGTAGGGAAGTTCACACCTTCTTCAACGTTTACCATCGTGCCGATCGATTGGCATATTGTCTCTTCATCGGGAACTTTCTTCTGACTATTAAAGTTGATATCGTCGACAATATTACTTTTAGTTGCCAAAATTTCCATTTCAATTAGCCAGTCAGGACTAGTATAGTTGTGAACAACGCTTGGATAGATTTGGTCGATGAATTCGTATTCAGCAGTGGTTATATTGCAGAAATCGCTGTTGAGTTTAATGAGACCGATCGACTGGTCGTTCACTTACTTGGAAAAGTTGTTGAGCAAAATGTCTTTCGATAGTTCAACTCTCATATTTTTTGTTAGTTGCAGCATTTGTGTGTGTGCCCAGAGAAGTGATGCATTGATCCCGTCTGCTGGTGTTGACTTGGGGTAACTGAAACTGTTTGTTGAAAACCTTCTGAGAGTATGAGTAGAGCTCCTCCCAGCACTTCAGAGTTTCCGCCCAAGTCTTGTAATGTTCTTTTCATGGCTTCGAGTGATTTTCATGTGCCATTGTACATCCGACGCAGAAGATAATTTTAGCTTGCTTTAGAAGGTCACCCCTTCCAGATGCTCTTGAGATTTTGCATGCCGGGAGTTTTACTTCGGCTGTGTTCAACAGTAATTGTAGGGCGGAATGGGCTGTCCGCCCTCCTTCCATAAGAGCGGTTGTAATGCCGGATGATGCCAGTGCAAGGGTGGTGTGTTGATTAGCACGTATTCAATCCAGCAATAAACTTATTAGAAACGTTTTCGCCGTGCCGCCTCGTGCATCCAAGTAAATAATTCCGCCAGTGTTGTTGTCGATCCGGTGCATGATAAAGTAAATTTCCTTTTGATTTTCGTTGAAGAGTGGTTTGTTTTGATTAACGTATTGAAGTAGTTCGTTGATGTTGTAGCTTTTTTCCTCTGTAATTTCGAAGTTTAGCACACTGATACCATCTTTTCGTGGTGCTTGATTCCCGAATTATACTAATGACTTGTTGTTTATTGCTAGATATTTATCCTCTACGTGAATGCTTGTTTCATTGAAGAGGTCGTTGTTGAATTTGATGGTAAGTTGAAGATGAGCTTGTCGTCTTTGGTGGAGTATGTCATCATTCATACTCTATTTGAAAGAGTCCCATAGATGTTTTGGGAGTTGATGGGTTATATGTTGTTAGAATTACGGCGAATAAGTCTTTCATTTGTTCAGCCCAGGCTGTGAGTGAGGCTTGTTGTAGTGTTAATTCCCAGTGATTGTCGCTTTCCTAAACGTTGGCTTGCTTCTCTGTACCTCAGGCATAGGTGACCGTCAAGAGTCTTGAGATCTGTTTAACTTGTTGTTTCCGTTATTTCGTATAGCAACATACACAGGTAGAAACATCCGGGGTTGTTCGGATGTACTGTGTATACTCGGCCTAATGCGCCACCTTTCACGATTCCTGGATGATCTTTACTAGAATTCCTTGTTTTCGTCGTTGACATACTTTGTTTGTTGTGTTCCACGTGTAATAGGTAGGAACGTCGACATTTCGCGAATGGATCCGTTTGGCACAGTTGGTTCAAATTGTTCAAATGGCTCTGACCACTATGGGACTTAACGTCTGAGGTCATCAGTCCCCTAGAACTTAGAACTGCTTAAACCTAACTAACCTAAGGACATCACACACATCCATGCCCGAGCGTAGCGGTCCTGCGGTTCCAGACTATACCGCCTAGAACTGCACGGCCACCCTGGCCGGCGTACAGTGGGTAAAAAGAAATTAATGTTGTGTTCAGAGGTGGTTCACTTGCAATTTTTCTCTGCGGTGTCTTTTGTGAAGTACATTCTCTGTCCATTCTCCAAATGTAGTGCTAGATGTTGCACAGTTGCTTCGCGTTCGTGTGTAGGAAAGCCGAATATCCGTCACACTTCTTCGTAACTGTTGATGTATCTTCCCACTTGATCCATGAGGATCTCGTCGTTCCTGTTTTGTTGTTCGCTGTCTTTGGCTATTTGAAATACTTACATATATATTTGACGGATTTCACGGGGTTGCAGTACTCTATTTTATGTGTGCTTGGAACATTTTGGAAAGTAGTGTGTTGTTGGTAATACCCACTGATTATCTATTTGCAGTTCGTATCTGCCTGGTATTTGTATTTTTGCTGTTAAGTCACCGGTTTTGGGTGATAATCTTCTGTACTTGGTATAGCCGACAATTCGGGTTTGTTTATTGTCCAAGTATGGTTTTGGGTACTTTGTTGTACATTTTCCATCACTCATACATGCCGAATTGGGGTTTAATGGTTCACGTGGTCCGTGAATCATGTTTTCCACTACTACGTCGTACAGCTCCGGACCTTCTTGCGGATTGGGAAATTCGAGATTGGGAAATTCAGCTTGGATCACTTTGTTGATGTCCGAGGGATGAATTCTGTAGTGAAGCCATATGAGATTGTGTGAGGCAGTCTTCGTTTTAGCCATTCGATTGTGTACGTCCAGTATCTAACTGTTACATAGATGTGGTATTTTGTGATGACTTCAATAAATCTCGTTTGTTTTTGTTTGAAAGCTCGGGCTATTATGTTGTGTCGATGCATGGGGTTTGTCCGTATCTTGCTTGCTCTCTGATATGTGGCTACGACGAGTTGTATGTAAATGTTATACAAAGGTCAGATCGTCCATATTTTTTATGTGGCTCACGGCATCTTGAGTGTAATCCTGCATATGTCTCGGACTTCCTATATATGATGAGGGTAAAATGATTCCAATGTCGTCAATGTTTCCGTTATTTATGATTTCTACCATGTGTGGCTTCTTCTGAATCAGTCTTAGGTAAAGCATCTGTTCCGCTTCTACTCTTACATACATATCTACCAGAACTTGTTGGAAGGAAAGGAGAATGTTGAGAATGTGATTTGTTCGTTTCACTGCGTCTGATCATTAAGCGGTAAACATAGGACTCCTTGGAAGTGACTTTTTTGTTTGTTTCCACGCCTGTTTCAGGTTGTATTTGTTTCACGTTAAAATGATATCGGTCTTCTCCATGTAGAAACATTAATGGATATTGGAGGGCATCACATTAACGGTAGAGGGCATCACATAAACGGTATGTTGTATAATTATGTCTTGTGTTTTCATTGTCGACAGTTATGATGGCGATTTCGTCAATCTGAAGTATGTTAAATTGACATTCATGTTCTCCAGCTGGTCTTTTGTCGGTTCGAATTGGAACTTTATAGTCATCAGAAATCATTCGGTCTAGTGCTGTTTTGACTATGTGAATCAGTTGATTGCATTTGATCCGCTGTACATATTGGACTACTACTCATCTCAATCCACAGGTATTTGTCCATCGTTGCCACTGATATTTGCGCACCTTTGATAAATTTCTGTTTCTTCATTTACAATGAAATATACTAGATCAAATTTATGGTCTTCATTGGGCAGTGGTAGTAATGACCCCATGTTGAGATAGATTTGTCCTTGGATGGAAAAAAACATAATCGATTTCATCTCTGTTAGTTATGATCGAAGTGACACATGAAGAACTCATTTGGAAGCAGACGTTGTGCACCTTCATAGTTTTGAAGAAAGTGTTTTGATTCTGGAGTTCCCCGGTCATGTAATGTAAAAATTCCTGCGGAGGTGCTTCCAGTGGTGGTAATCGAATTTTTCCATTCACGCCACAGAATCTTCGTGTTTCTCTCCTGAATTTTTTTCAGATTGCAGAGTTGACGGATGTCATCCATTTCTCCGATTACGACGTGTTTTTGTTTCGTATATTGTTTCATCGTGTCGTAGTGGAATGCTTCATTTCTTAGAAGTACTGTTCGCTTGTCCTCGTCCGAGCTTCTCATGGGGTGATATTTTCATGTCTGGTCGAGTTCGCAGTCTCTTATTATAAGATTGTGACGCAATTCTAAGTTTTTCAATCCGTTCATTTCATTGTTCTTCGGTTTCTCTGCTTCTCACGGTGCTCATTATCGTTCGTTGGGAACTTGAACGTGTTTCGTGCTCTTCGTCTGTTTGTTTTTTCGCTTTTTTTGCCGTTTTGCTTCAGAACTAGCTTTTCTTTCTTTCGTTTGGAAATTGTCTAAAATATAATCAACTAAACTTTTTACTAACGAATGCACTAAATATACTTTACACACTGTTCACACTTTTTTTCGAATTTATATTCAGTCACTATATCACTTTGACTACTCACACTTCATTGTTTGTTTTTATTCACTTACGGTACTTTTTCGGCTCCTCACTTCGTCACTGGCAAGAAACTGATATTCGAACCCACGACGAGTCTTTCTTTATGTATCTCTACCAGTGGGTAGCCCCACCAGTGGTGAGTTCCAGAACATACGAAAAAGGTTCGAATGGTCCATAATGTTCCAGAACACTCTACAACATAATGTTCCGGAACATTCCAAACATTATAATGTTCCACAATGATCTGAGATGTTCCGGGATGTCGCAGAATATTCTAGAATTTTACCCGAATGTTCCAGACAATTTCCGAACATTCCAGAACATCTCGGATCATTGAAGAACATTCCGGAACATTCTGGAATGTTGCGGAATACTCTGGAATACTCTAGAATGTTCTGGAATGTTCTCGAAGGTTCTGAAATGTTCTGAAAATGTATAGAGAGGTAAACTTCTCAGCCCTTATATCTTCACAAGGACGCTCTTGAGGTAAAAATGGGAACCTACTTCATGGATGGGACTACATCGCCGTATAACTCCCTTGACATGGACACAGTTCTGAGTTTTAGCGGCACGCATATTGTACACTTTATCGTATATCTCAAATAGATGAAGTGAACAACTTCTATCCCTTCATTCCGTTAATAATCATGGAGAAATTACAATATTTGTAGTTTATCTCCTTTGAACATCATTCCGATTGATGCCTTCAAGGAAGTTCTTGTCAACTTATGAAAACTGCCGCGTGTGGTTGATGGGGTGCTCCAACAATGTGACGCTAACTAAAAACGAGGATTAGCTGAGATAAGTTCTATTAACAACTGACACTAATCACGCCCCCATGCTGAAGTGTCGGATTAAAAATGGAAAGATCTTGGGTTCAATCCCCGGTCGAATCTACGACTTTTATCTGTCACTTACAACTTTTTTCACACTTTTTGGTTTCTATTGATGTGAAAAATACGGACTAACACCGTGGTTCATAATCAACATTATACTGTAGCTCTCCCTTTAGCTAGCTGGATCAGTGAATTCAAACACCACAGAGCGATATTACAGGATATAAAATTCACGGGAAATTTCGTAAGCAAGAATTACAAACTAACGCTGCTGCAGTAATCTTAGAAGAACAATGAGATGTCAAGAAGGGACGTTCGTGTAATGACCATATATTTATATTAAGACAAATTACTGAAAACGTCATGAATATGGCTTAGAAAAGTTTTAGCATTTGTTGATTTCCAAAAAGCCTTTACTAAGGTAAAAAGACCCTTTTTGTGGAAAATGTTAAGAATAAAGCATTATTAGTACCATATATTCTATATGCAAATAGATAATAGAATTAAGTTCAGGTTTTAAAATGTCGGATAAATCGCTCTGAGCACTATGGGACTTAACATCTGAGGTCATCAGTCCCCTAGAACTTAGAACTACTTAAACCTAACTAACCTAAGGACATCACACACATCCATGTCCGAGACAGGATTCGAACCTGCAGTCGTGGCAGTCGCGTGGTTCCGGACTGAAGCGCCTAGAACCGCTAGGCCACTGCGGCCGGCAAAATGTCGGATAAAATTTTAGTTAACCAGGGCATTCGACAAGGTTGTAGTCTATTATTTACTTAACTTTAATTTATGTGTTGACGACCTAGTTATGAAGTGGGAAAATTAAATGCAGTAAGCTATTAAACTAGAATAGAGGCGTACCATTAAATACTCTTTTATACGCTGATGACGAGATAATTGCACAGGAAAGACAAGATAATTGCAAAGAGGGGTATATAGAAAGAGCTATAAGGCAGTATGCTGCAATTTAATAATATCTGAAAATAAGACAAAGGTAAAGACTTTCAAAGCAAGAATTTAGTCTGATCGAAAATTATAATTAATGACAAAATTTCGGCACAGGTACCCACTTTAAATATCTAGGGTGTGATGTTAGTTTTACCTAAGACAGGCATTGAGAAGAACGGTATTTAATTTCAAGCTCTCTGTGGAACAAGAAGAAAAAGAAAGGAATCACAAAATTAAAGCTTACCTAATGTTGTATATGGTTCCAGGTCATGAGCGATAAAAAAATAAAAGATAATAACGTATACAGGTAGCAGAGATGAATTTCACGATATTTTTAAGGGGCTGTAATAAAATGGATAAAATAAGGAAAGAGATGGTATCAGATTTAAAAACATTTCTCAGTTAATGACAAGATAGAAGAGAATAGACGAAAATGAAAGTATAATGGTGACAGAATAATAGAAAACAGAAAAAAATATCGGCCGAATGCAAACGTTGTAAGAGATGGATAGACGATAAGAACTAGAGCTGTTGCTAAAACACCTAATCGTCGGGAGGAGGTGGTGATGATGTCTTACGATTGTAGCGGATGAAAACAGGGTTAGACGTCTTAAAAGATTTCGTAAATATTTGTTATTAATATCTTACATGAATTACAATGCGCGCTTGCGCTTGCGTGTGTGTGTGTGTGTGTGTGTGTGTGTGTGTGTGTAGGGGTGTGGGAGGTCTTTACGAAAACTTGTTACAGAGTAAGGTGGAAAGTATAAAAATTTCAAATAGAAAATGTATCTATTACAGGGAAGATGCGAGCTGCGAGCAAAGAATAATAGGCACACTAGACAATATATCGCGTTAAACACAATTGTTCTGAAATATCTTCGATTGGAAGTAAGAACGAGAAATAACGATTTTAGGACAAAAAGAGAGACATTTTAAAATAATTACGGTCTGAAAAAAACAAAAGAGAAATTTAGGAAGACATCACACATTTCATCAGTTGAAACTTCTGATGGCACAGTGGCTAACAACAAAGAGAAAACATAGCAACATGCACTTTGGTGCTCAATCTAGCATCCACTCTACGATCACATCCCTTGTTTGTTAACAGACATTGGCCTACAGACTGTCAATGTAAGTATGATGATATATGAGCAGTGTTTGTCAGAAATTACAAATAGCTGCTATACTATATTAGTTATGCTCAGTTGTATTTACGGCTTTTTTTTTACCTTAATTTGGTATTACAGATGCCACACTGTGTTACTGGGAAGCGTCTTGAATTGGGTAGAATATTTTGTACTAATTTTCAGTTACTTTTGGTGTAACGTCGCACACTCACGTTTAACACGTTTTGAAAACATTTAATTTTTGAGAAGGTTTACTGCTTTCGGTAGCCACCAGATGTCTTTGGTTCTACAAAGGAGACGGTAATGAAAATTGAAAGTTAAAAATGAAGCTAAACTAATACTTACAGCTTATCTTTTAACTTTCACATTTAAATTATTTGTGTCTTCAAGCGAGTAAGAAAGTTGTGTCTTGTCTATCCTGTGTAAAACTTACCACTCACTTCCCATTTCATTTTGATTTTGATTTTATATACTCCTGCTCCACTGACTGTTTCTCTATAATCGTCGATCTCCTATTGTAGTTACATTTTAGTTGAACCCTATGTACGAAATACTATGCTAACTACTTTAATAAAACATTTTGCTACTTGATGTCACATGTTTCCTCTATAACTGATCTTTATACAGGGTGGTCAGAAAGAATATGAAAAACATGTGAGGGAATTGCAGGGTAGGTTGCGCTGAGAAATAATTGTTAAGAAAAATATTCGATACGCCCCACAGTTTACGATTTAATTAGCTTTGAAGTTAGCCAATCAGGCCGTTGTGCGCGCAGATTCAAGAGACTCGGCAGATACAATCAGTGTCAGTTGTTCCCATAGCACGAATGTTATCGCACGAGACTGCTTACCCTTTGTCTGGGGTTCAGTCCTCCCTACCATCAAATTTCCCATTTTTGTATCTTATTCGCTTTTAGGAAACGTAACGAAGAATACACCTGTGCGACGGCGTCTCCGGTGAGTCGTCTGAATTTGCTTGCGCAACGGCCTCACTGGCTTACGTCATGCTAATTAAATCGGAAACGGTGCGACACATCGATTCTTTTTCTTAACAATTATTTCTCAGCTCAGTGTACACTGTAACAGCCTTACAAGCCTTCTGACCACCATTCGTGTTCTTATTGAGTGCGGTTTTCTTCAACAAAGTCTGTTGCATTTTGCTTTTAATTCGTTTATACATTTTGAATACGTCTGATTTTGAATCCATCTGCCGCTGCCACCTGCTTAAGAATATCTAATTCACGCTACTATTTGTGTTTTTTCATGAGCTGTTTCAAAAGTCTATCAATCATTAATCATGCTATTAATGAAAGCTATTTTGCACAGTAAGGGGTGACAGATATTCTCATGTATTATGTTATCTGCGTATTTTGAACATGGGTCCCCTCTTATTTTTATAGGAACTTACGAATAAAAATTTATAGCTTTGTTTTCTTCATTTTCAACTCTGAAGCTGATTGCTGGATGTTATTCCGTAAATTTAACTGCTAAGTACTGCATGTTCTGCGTCCCTCCTTTAAGTAGCATGGTAGGAGTATCGATATGTCTTTTATAATGTATGAAGGGTAGCTGTCGAAGCATTGTGATAAAAATTCCAGTCATCCAGCCTGAAAGGCAGTTTCCCATCACTATCTCATTGCTCTGGTTATAAAAAAAATCGATGCTGAATGTTGATTCAAGCAGATGTAATATTTTATGTACTTTCCCAAGACTTAGCTTTCGTTAGCTATGAGATTCCGCCTTATACACTGAAGCGTCATGTACTTTCCCAAGACTTAGCTTTCGTTAGCTATGAGATTCCGCCTTATACACTGAAGCGTCAAAGAAACTGATGTAGGCTCACGTATTCAAATACAGAGCTATGCAAACAGGCAGAATACGTCGCTGCGGTCGGCAACGCCTGTATACACTGAAGAGCCAAAGAAACTGGTACACTTGTAGGGCCCCCGCGAACACGCAGAAGTCCCGCAACACGACATGCCAAGGGCACGACTAGTGTATGAAGTATTACTGGAGCGAACTGACACCATGAATCTGCAGGGTTGTCCATAAATCCATAAGAGTACGAGGGAGTGGAGATCTCCTAGATATGCTCAATAATGTTCGTGCCTGGAGAGTTTTGTGGCCGGCGGAAGTGTTTAAACTCAGAAGAATGTTCCTGGAGCCACTCTGTAGCACTTCTGGACGTGTTGCGGCACTCCTGCTTGCTTACGGGGGTCATATACGATATTACGCAAGTTTACCAGTTCCTCCGGCTCTTCGGTGTAATACCCAATGCTTCTCTACTGGGTATGTTACCATTTCATTTATTTGTTTCAACAGATTTGAAGATGTTTAGGACCTGAACAAAAGCCATAAAATTATAAAGGCAAACGTAAGAATAGACTACAGTAAAACCTATTACAATAATAATTTATTTTTCGCTGTTTCGCCTCCACTTCACGTTACGCCAAGTTTTCAAAAATTATATATGTCTGCCCCCGAAAACAAACTAAACTACTGTCTGTGAAAATTGTAATACCCAGATGGAACTGTCTAAATCACTCCAAAATCAGAAGATGCGTAGGAAAGTGGAACCATAATAAGTGATAAAAATGGCAGAGAAACGGGGGCGTGTCGAGACGGGTCACTTTTACGGTAAGACGAGTCAGTGCAGAGCTGTCGGATGAAGTGGAAACCTGCAAGAAGGTGCCGGTATGCCACGTCACCGTTAAGGATGCAATGTTAGTAAGTGAGCTTGAACGGGGCAGAATGATTGGTCTTCGTAAAATGAGCCTGCCGTACCCTGGCATTGGCGTTCACACAAGGTGCGCCGCTGGCAGTCAAGCATGTGTAGAATCAGTGGATAAAGAGGGTCGTACACAGCAACAAGTTGGTGCTAGACAACACAATGTGTGTGTCCCCATGGGTGTAACCAAAAAATAGCTGTTATGCATCAAGATAGTAAGGGAACGGGAAAGAAGAAGAGTTGTAAGCCACCGTAGCCCAGCACTGCTTAAGCACATACAAGTATGAAATGAGCCAACCGCTAGGGGTAAACATTTTGACACGGTTAGTTGGTCACCACACGAGTGTGACATCAACATTTCTGCCTGTGCGTGCGAGCGAGATCAGCAGAAAAATGTAAGACAAGTGCAGACCAACATTATGTAAGAAGCAGCACTTGGGACGCAACACCATCGATCAACGTTATGATACTGAAACAAACTGATTAAGCCAACAGAGTAAACCTGAAGACTGCTGAGGGCTCGTAATGAGCCTATCCGATTCGGCAATTAAAAATGACATCATACAGCAAAGCTACTCCTCGGCAGCATAAATACTCAACCGTGCTAGACTAGTCAATCAGTAGGATCGATTGTCTTCATGTTATCTGCACTCGATTTCTTGGTTATTATATTGTAACATCTTGTACGAGATCGTTGCAGTATTGGTCAAACCCTTCCTGCCTGATGTCACGACCACTGATCTGTAGCCACGGATCAGTCATCATGTACTGAAGCCGCCACTGGTGGGTATCCACGAGCCCATCAGTGTTAAATGATAATTAATTGAAAACCTCAGCTGCCGATAGGTGTTGTTGATATATCTCGATGGGGACAGCTGAAAATGTGTGCCCCGACCAAGACTCGAACCCGGGATCTGCTGCTTACATGGCAGACGCTCTATCCATCTGAGCCACCGAGGACACAGATGAATAGCGCGAGTGCAGGGACTTATTCCTTGCACGAGTGCAGGGACTTAATCCTTGCACGCTTCCCGTGAGACCAACATTCCCAACTGTCCACAATTCTACATATGTTACTATCATCATATCCATCAGCGTTGTCCCAGTTCAGGGCACCAGTTGCTCTACAGCTTCAGCATCGTTCGGGTGAGATGGCCTACAGAACCGATGAACTGTACTAAGCATTCAACACGACATCATCGCGTCCGACATCACGGTCCATCTGATGGGACAACACGGGCAGTGACGTAATGGGCCCAGAGTAACCTCAGGTCAGCGTGTGAACCAAAGCCACGTGCACACTTGTCAAAGCATTTGTAGCAGAGCAGCCGACGGGAAGCATCCCCCCAGACCAACAGGCTGGCAACCGTTCACACCCTGAATCACCGGCCTTCGGTCAAGGCTGATGCAACCCTCTGGATTCAGCAGATTCCACTCCGCCCTGGGAAGCCACCAGCCGCCGCAGAAGACACGGCGACAAGATGTATGTGAGGATTAAAAGAAGTACTATTTAATCTTCAAAAACTTACGGGAATGCAGCACTGTGACGTCGTCGACAACCGCCGATATTTCGACCGTAGCACGCCCTGCCATTTTCAAGGCAAAATTGCAGCAAGTAAGAGTAGCGCCAGTGAATTTAATACCTCGGCTTTCACAGACACTCCATAAAAGCAACACACACACACACACACACACACACACACACAGACACACACACACACACGCACACGCGCACACACACACAGAGAGAGAGAGAGAGAGAGAGAGAGAGAGAGAGAGAGAGACAGACACTCAGACACTCATATTCCTGAAACACTAGTGCGATCACAAACCAAAGATGACCGACGTCAGAAGTAATCGATAAAGAAAATAATAATCAATGGATGAGGTAGCATAAACTCTGTCTCTCTGCTTTTAGCAAGTGAGAGACCACGATTCAATGCAGAATTTAATAAAAAACGACCATCTCTATTTACAGGGCTAGTTTCTAATTTAATTTCAACAGCTTCCTTAACAACACTATCCCAGTAGCTGGAGGTGCACGCCAGAATCTCCGTGTTCTTGTGTTCCATAAAACGAGCGGTGTCAATAAAAATTTCTGCAATGGCGGTGTTGCTGCGTGTGTGCGGCTTATGCTCACTACATTGGCGCTCCACGGTTGGCAGGTTGATTTGGAGAGAGGACCAAACAGCGAGGTCATTTGTGCCATTGGATTATGGAAGGATAGGGGAGGAAAACGGTCGTGCCCTTTCAAAGGAATCATCCAGGCATTTGCCTGAAGCGATTTAGGGAAATCATAGAAAATTTAAATCAGGATGGACGGAAGTTAACCATCGTACTCCTAAATGCGAATCCAGTTTGCTAAACAATCAGCGTCCGAGATCACATGGGACCACTGAATCAAGGTCAAAGTACCCCTTCAAGTTGCGTTGGATGGTGACAACTGTCAGCCTGCAAATATAAGTCAGTGTGAGTAGGCTGACCAGCACATCAAGGAAGGGAAGACAGTAGTGCTTTCCCATTTCAGTCGTGAAACGAGTATTAGGATGGATTGAATTCAGGAGTTCTAAATGTCATTAGAATTCTCACTGCCATCAGGTCGAGCAGCGAAAGAATCTACATTTCTCGAAAAACATGTAGCTTTCAAAGCCATCGACTCCACGGCACGTTACTCGAAATCTTCTATAAACAAGTTGGCAGTAATAGGTGACAATCGGCTTCTCATCGCAATTCCGTCTGTCTTCTTGTAGTACTGTTCACTGAGTAAAACGTAAGCGGAAGCCAACACATGTCGAAATAGGTTCGTTAATTCAGCATCAAACCCAACCTCAATCAACTGTAACAAATGGGACAGAGGAACACGAGTGAGAGGGAGACCACACAAACTTACTAGAATATCAGAGTTATCAACCGCATTGTCTCTAATCAACGTAAGAAATCCGTTGAGTTCTTAATGCGCTGCTCACGCCGATCTACTACAGGGCTCAACGGGGTAGCAAGGTGTTTTGGTACAGGATATGTCGGAGCAGGAACGTTGCTCACAATTGGCGAAGAGGAACCCATTCCTTGTGGCACTGAGTAGGGCCGTATCAGATAGACGGAACAGCACAATAAAAACTGAGACTATTGATCGTTTCCTGCGATAAGGAACTTTCCTTCAGCAGGCTGTTAGTCTTTCTCTCGACATATTTTGTGGCATCAGCACCGATGAACACCGAATCTTTTGAACGTAGTCCTGCTTGTCCAAACCAACGGCAGCATTGCCCATGTCCGTAGGTAAATAATAATAACCGGGTCAACTTTAAATAAGTGAACGTAAGACAGCTCTCTCACCCGCTGTGAACTTACTGTTCACGTCTGAGACTGCAATGGGCACACGAACACGTTCACTGGCGTGCTGAGTGGCAAAATGTAGTGTGTTGGGACGAGTCCCGCTTCAAATTGTCTTGCAGTGATTGCCGCATACCTGTTGGTCGCTACCGTGATGAAAGTAACGCAGCAGACTGTGCTGTTGAACAACATATCGGACAAAGGCCAAGTATGTCGATTTGGAGCAGCATTGGCTGTAGCATTCTACCTCATTTACATGTTGAGGGCAATCTGAGCAGCATCCGCTACATCAGGGAAATTTTTGAGCCCAGTTCACTAACTGGACTCCAAAATACTTTGGAAGGACAACGACTAGCCACATGTGGTGAGGAATGTGCAAGCTTTCTTCGAAGAACAACAGGTACTACTTCTTTCTTGGCGTGCACTTTCCTTCTACATATCGCCCACAGAACATGTCTGGGATGTGGCTGGTCGACGACTTGTTCGTTCTGGTCCTCCTAAACCACTTACTATGTTAATATCGAAAGTGGACTAAGTGGCAGTGTTTACCTCAGCTACAGACAAGGCCCTCGTTTCTCTATCTCGTGACGTCTAGAGGCCCTGACTGCTGCAAATGGCAGCTTCACATCGTACTGAATTCTTACGCTCAAATTGCACATGTAGTTATGTAGTTCTAATCATATGAGTATTGGCATGTACCTAATCTGTGGGATAAATTTCACTGTTATCACATGTATACTTCTTGGTCTTGCAAGTTTCGCAAGCAGGAAGGCATTTTCAGAAAGCATGTAAACAATCATCGTCGTCACCAATACTCCCAAACCCCCATTCTTTCCAGTTTATATTACGAAGTGCATTCAATTTATAGGACCTCAATATTTTACTCAGGACTGGAAACTGATAGGATCAGGCGGTTGATTTTAAAATAAACGGGCACTCAATATGTATGTGGCTGAGAGGTCAGCACGGACCCGCTCACAGAACTCTATCAGCAGAGGTGAGAGTGTGAAATGATTTTCAATACTTGAAATGATAAGCTGACCCGCGCTTCGTTTCATGATTGAAGAACGGCACCCACGTTTAATCTATTGTCACAATCACGCCGTCTTCTGGCGCCAACACTACCCCCGGCTCATGCCACGTGCTCAGCCCTAGTCGTCTGTCAGCATTCATGGCGCCCACCTGAAGGGACTGAGCTGTGCTGGCTCATTTCACTGTCGATGACACTTAGCTGGCTGGTATCTCACCAGAAGGTGCGGATTATTCCCTTGAGCGGTTATCGCTGCCTCGCCTAGTCTTCAAATGCGGCCGCTAGAGTCACGTCTAGAGAGATATGTCTTCTAAGAGCGCAGCGCTGGCAATTGGTGGGAGTTTTCACACAGTGTGGATTCGGGGGCAGCAGTGTCCAGCGACGCACTCGGTCTGGAATCAGTATCCTCAGGATGTCTATTTCTTGTCACCGTTCACTCTTCTTCTCCAGAATTGGGCAGAAGGCAAGGTCTGGTTTGCTTATGTTGTGCGCAACTAGTTGATCAGCTCTGTGCACCGATTTCCCTCTCCGAAAGCTGTTTGAACAGATGCTCGTGTCTGTGTTTCATTAAATTGTCGTGCGCGCCTTGTTACTTGGCTCTGTGATTTTGGAGATAGTGTATTGCTCTGTCTGATCAGTGCAGTTTTGAGGTACCGTAACTTGTCCTAATCTGGCCATCGATCTCTTTCAAAAATTTGGCATTTTTAATGTTGGTATGGTTATGTAATGTGCCCAGCTGTCACACATAGCTGTCACACATAGCTGTATCGGGGCCTACGTCTTATGAAGTTTTTTTTTTAACTGTTTTTGTTTTAAAATTTCTATGCAAGGGAACCAGCTGTTCTAAGTTGTTTGTTTTCACGATGTTGAGCTCTCTGGTATTACTATTACCCATGCCTTTTAAGCATGATGTGAGCTGCGGCTAATGGATGGTAAGACCCTAGCGGGTTGTATTTCTTCCTGGAAGAAATTGCAGCTCAATTTCTGTAGCCGGTCGCTGTGACCGAGCGGTTCTAGGCGCTTCAGTCCACAATCGCGCTGCTGCTACGGTCACAAGTTTGAATCCTGCCTCGGGCATGGATGTGTCTGATGTCCTTAGGGTAGTTAGGTTTAATTAGTTCTAAGTCTAGGGGACTGATGACCTCAGATGTTAATTCCCATAGTGCTTGGAGCCATTTGAATTTCTGTCACAGACACAGTCCCCTTGACTGTTCAGAGATGTCACTAAACCCGCCCAAACATGTGAACAACCAAGGATGAGCCTATTAGACGGAGGCAGTCCAACAGCCGATCAGTTCCAGTCATTCCACCAGGAAGCAGGCACACGGCTCGTGTTGTCTGTAGTTCAACCATGACTAGACGGTCAATACCGCGGTTTGATCGCGTCCGCATTGTTACTCTGAGCCAGGAGGGGCTCTGAACAAGGGAAGTGTCCAGATGTCTGGGAGTGAACCAAACCGATGTTGTTCGGACATGGAGGAGATACAGAAATACAGGAAATGCCGCTAGGCCGCCAACGGCAGTGGACGACGGCTACCTACGGATTATGGCTCGGAAGAACCCTGACAGCAACGCCACCATGTTGAATAATGCTTTTCGTGCAGCCACTGGACGTCGTGTTACTACTCAAATAGGCGGCATGATGCTCAACTTCACTCCCGACGTTCAGGGCAAGGTCCATCTTTGCAACCATGACTCCATGCAGCGTGGTACAGATGAGCCCTACAACATGCCGAATGGACCGCTCAGAATTGGCATCACGTTCTCTTCACCGATGAGTGTCACATATGCGTTCAATCAGACAATCGTCGGAGACATGTTTGGAGGCAACCTGGTCAGGCCGAACGCCTTAGACATACTGTCCAGGGAGTGCAGCAAGGTGGATGTTCCCTACTGTTTTAGGGTGGCATTATGTGGGGCCGACGTACGCCGCTGGTGCTCATGGAAGGCGCCACAACGGCTGTACGATACGTGAATGCTATCCTTCGTCCGGTAGTGCAATCATATCGGCAGCATATTGGCGAGGCATTCGTCTTCATGGACGACAATTCACGGCCCCATCCTATGCATCTTGTGAATAATTTTCTTCAGGATAACGACATCGCTCGACTAGAGTGGCCAACATATTCTCCAGACATGAACCCTATCGAACATGCCTGGGATAGGTTGAAAAGGGCTGTTTATGGGTGACGTGACCCACCAACCACTCTGAGGTATCTACGCAGATTTGCCGTCGAGGAGTGGGACAATCTGCACCAACAGTGCCTTGATGAACTTATGGATAGTACGACACGATGAATACAGGCATGCATCAATGCAAGAGGATGTGCTACTGAGTATTAGAGGTACTGGTGTGTACACCAATCTGGACCATCACTTCTGAAGGTCTCACTATATGGTGGTACAACACGCAATGTGTGGTTTTCATGAACAATAAAAAGGGCGGAAATGATGTTTACGTTTATCTTTATTCCAATTTTCTGCCGTTCCGGAACTCTCGGAATCGAGGAGATGCAAACCTACTTTTGATGTGTGTATTTATCTCTTGGGGCTGCGTCTAATGTCTTGAACTTGAATTCTCTTGAAGACATTTATCTAGAACTGTTTTAATTATTTTAATCGGCTGGGTTATTTGAAATTGTTTAATTTAAAAAATTTAAATGAAGCCAAAAATGTTAAGGTCTTGACTGTGTTTGAGGTTTTATTATTGTAATTTAACGCCCGTAATGGCAAATTAACTTCAATTTTTCTACCTGCTATTCAAATGGGACCTGTCAGCAAAGAAAATATATAAAAATAAACGTTGTTGTTGTTGTGCAATGGTAAATGATATTAGTTAAAGGAGCCCTTCCATATCATATCCCTGATCCTGGTAGTTCCCGATTTCAGAGACTTCTCGCATTTTCTGATTTTCATACAGGATTACGTGCACAGATCCCAAAGAAATGTCAGCTTTGGAGGCGATTTGTTCCACGCTCTTCGGCGATCCTCTAAAACATCTTTCTCTTGTCGCTGGATCATTTCATCAGACCGGCTCGTGCAAGTGCGAGATTGTCTTGGTTTTTTGTCACTCAAGGAGTCCCTCCTCTGAACTGACACACTCACGGACGCAAATTAGAGTCATTCATGGTATCACCACCGCATGTCTTACTCATCAGGCGATGAATTTCTGTTCTTGTCACCGTAAAAATGTTTTATTAATGAATACTACCGCTACGGTCGCAGGTTCGAATCCTGCCTCGGGCGTGGATGTGTGTGATGTCCTTAGGTTAGTTAGGTTTAAGTAGTTCTAAGTTATAGGGGACTGATGACCTCAGAAGGTAAGTCGCATAGTGCTCAGAGCCATTTGAACCATGCACGTGTATTTTGAAACAAACGACATGTTTATATCAGTTTCCAACCTTAAGAAAAAATTGGGATGTATTGCTAGAGAGTATGAGACAGACGAAACACCCTCAAGAAGAAAAAGAATGTAATACGAGTAATTCCAATTCCAAAGAAAGCAGTTTCTGACAGATAATGTTAACGAATTATCAATTCAATAAGTCACGGTTGCAAAATACTGATACGAATTCTTTACAGAAGAATGGATATGGTAGAAGTCAACCTCGGGGATGAACAGTTTGGATTCCGGAGAAATGTAGAAACACACGAGGCAATACTGATTCTACGTCTTATCGTTGAAGGTAAGAATAAGCAAACCAAAATTTATTGCTCCATAAAATTTCAGGCGTTCAGCCTCATCAGTTCATCTTCTCATTCTAATATTACGGCTGAATACCGTCCAGCCATCTTCAGAGTGACCCTAGCTGACTAACGCTGCAGCACTTCCTCCGTCCTTTTACACCCGAGGACCGAACCACTGCGTATGCGGCCAAAGATACACAAGGTGCGAGAGACCTTCGACCATGAATATAAGACTGGTCCTGACGTCATTCTCGTGGCTCCAACATCTCTGAGTTGAAGTCACGTGAATGCTGGCAAAACATGGTTGTTTCGTGTTTCGCTTATGGCTGTACTCAGCGTTTTGTCGGAGGAAATAGCATTACATTTCACGTGTAAGTGTTTCTATGATGGTGCAGATGCGTTTATTGAAATCTGCTGAAGTGACTTTTATATGTTTTTTACACTTGAAGTAGAGTATCACGTAAATTAAAGTGTTGAAAGTGATGCCTGTAAAGTCAGACTCATATTACATTTTGGAAAGTATCTGTGATAATTCAGTTACAGAAGTAAGTATAATTGTTTCTCGTTCCTACTCATAGGTTCCCTAAGTATGAAAACCGAAGGCAGCTTTGGATACAAGCCCTGAAACGGAAAAACTTTAAGCCATCTGCACATACGCGTCTTTGCTCGAAGCACTTCGCGGAGAAGTGTTTTCATAGGTTAGTTATTATTTACAATGTATATTTACAATTTATATTTACAGTGTCTGTCATTCTTAAACCAAAGCTCCAAAATTATTTTCTGAAACTTCAAAGGCTCACCTTTCATCTAAAATATCATTTTTTTTTAAACTGATAGTTTAAACTTGTAATGTTATTGCTTTAATTTGCTATGTTAGCGGTACTGCTAATAGCCAATAAACGCGGGTTAAAAGCTGTGAGCTGTCTGGGGAAGTTAACCTTGCATTACTGAGCAACTGTTTCACCAGGCATCCAGTCTAGCTTACCGAATTCCCAACCAGACTAACATTAATTATAATCTTTTAATAGTCATACGACAACCGGTGATATATATATATATATATATATATATATATATATATATATATATATATAAAAGAGAATTTAAATAAAAAGAAATAAATCAGTTTATATTTGGAAATTTATTTTAAGATTTATCATTGAAATTTCAGCATATTAAATTTGATTCATAAATAAACTGGTGCCTTATTTAGGATTGTGAAAATGTGAGATTGCAATTTTACGGAACACATCAAATATGGAGGCAAGATCGGGAAACTGCATACAACACTGCATTCATAAAACAACACACAAAGAACGTTGAAACGTATGCAAGAGGAAGTTAACCACTACCAACAGATTCAAAGTTTCACCCAAAGAAGACACGTTCGTAGCACAATCCTGTCCGTCATGTAATTACCACACACTGGTATACTAAATTCATATTAACTCTTTGTGAAATCTTCGCGAAAAGAATAGCTGAGGGCTACTTTGTTGATTACACCACATGCTTCACGTGATCAACTTGGTTTACACAAAGAGTGTAACTCCACAATAATTTTGATAATTAAAATAAATTAGATCGAAAAGCAATTTACAAAAGAAAAACCTCGAACTGGTTACAAACGTCTTACTTTTAACCTGACGGGTCAAACAGTTATATAAGGACGTGGTACTGGTCTCGCAAAGTACACCCCACGTGGGTTGAACATAAAGAAAAGTTGCTACGTTGAAAAATATTGTCAAGACGAGACGTTATAATCACACAAGCATTCGCATTTAAGATTGATCTTAGTTAGAGTTACTGATCAACACGTGGTTCCACTTTACTCACAAAGTAGTGACAAAGCAACTACCGGAAAATAATCTGAACTCCACACGAGAATTACACTGCGCTGCAATTTAAGATAGCATTAGATATTTTAGAGCTAAAGCTGAAATAAAGGTGATTAAATTTTCAGTTAGGCTGAACTTAAGAAATCCAGTGTCCTACGGACTTAGCAGACACGCGCTTAGCCGGAGATCTTACCACTTCAGACGCTCGCCACGGACAGACTGCTTGGTCCCTTCCTGAGGGGTGGCTCACAAATACAAACGGAAGTGGCCAGAGGGGCAGCTTCCTATACCAACATTACAACGGACGGACAGGACCATACTAAGAATAGAAACCTCTCTGCTTTAAGAAAGCGTAGCTACCTGTTCCGACGTTGGTCCTACTGTTCTCTAGCAGACAGGTTTGTCTGCTACCCTCAAGCATGCAACTAGAAATACATTTGCTCATTCATCCTCTCACACAGAAGGGAAGGGGGATGACAGTATCTTATCATATACAGTATATAAAAGAAAGCGGATGTAGGTTCCGTATGAGACTGTGTGACATGAATTACATATAAACTGTGTTTTAAAGTGTAGTAGTGTGACAGATCGTTCTTGTTTATGTGTAAAAGTAATACTTTCCACTACTCAGTCTCCTCCCAGATAGAAACGCCACAGTAAATTTAGAAGAGGAATTTATGCCGTAAATGACAACAGATTTAAGAAATTAAACATGAAAGGAATCCAACAGAGACCTTTCAAACTTTTGTAAAAAGATTGGAACTGAACCTCTGAAGTGCACCTAGAATTGGTACTCTAAAATGGACCTGCTCCTAAAGTCGACAATTTTCGCACCTATAGTTGACATAATTCTCATATCCCATTTTCTTTTATAAGTGACTAGAGCTCAAAACGCGGCGAATCCAATGTTTAAACTTTTTACACGAGCCCACTCTTACTGTTTAAAAGAATTCTAACGGCATTTTACTGTAATTGATAGTTTATAGTAATTTCGTCCCGCTGCCCACCAGAGTGGCGTTCGATATATTTGTTAGATTTTATAAATCGTACTGTGAACAAATCCAAGTGAAATGTAGTTCTGGCATAATTTTTCGCAAATAAAAAAGTAATTTTTGTTGGAAGCGTTTGGCAGTCAGTTTAGAAATGTGGGGAAAATACGATACAAAGATACGATGGCAGACCGCTGATTTGAAATCCCGCCACGTTTTGCCAACAGTCAGGTGGCTTATGTTGGAGCCACACCAGCCTTATAGCTTCTGCACAGCAAGGCCAGTCTACTAGTATCTATGGTCGAAGCGAGAGACGTTGATAGGCGGCAAAGAGGTGTAACATATGCATTAAAATTAAATCTGTGGCTGCGCAGTCGTTCCACACGGTGTTATCGATATGTCACGGAGAGCTGTACCGTCACGACGTCTTTGTGATTTCCGGTGCAGCCATAGACGGAGAAAGTGCTGGCGCGTTAGTCACCTGGGGTCGCTCTGAAGATGGCTGGACGGTCTTCAGCCGTAATATTAAAATAAGAAGATGAATTTATGAGGCTGCACGCCCGAAATTTTATGGAACAGTCTTTACGCCGCGAAAACATGAATATGAACATTTATTGCATTTGTACAAAGCTTTTGAAGATGTTGATTGGAGCACTTTCTTTGAAACTCTGAAGGTAGCAGGGGTGAAATACTTGGAGCGAACGGCTGCTTACAACTTGTACAGGAACCACAAATGACAGTTATAAGAGTCGAGGGGCATGAAAGGAAAGCAGTGATTGAGAAGAGAGTGAGACAGGGTTGCAGGCTGTCCCCGGCATTATTCAATCTGTTCACTGAGAAAGCAGTGAAGGATACTTAAGAAAAATTTGAAGCAAAAGTTACAGTTCAAGGAGAATAAACAAAAACTTTAAAGTTTGACAATGACAATATAATTCTGCCACAGACACCAGAGGACTTGGAAGAGCAGTTTAATGGAATGGGCAGGGTCTTGAAATGAAGATATAAGACGGACGTAAACAACAGCAAAATGAGGACAATGGAAGGATGTCTAATTAGATCAAGTGATGCTAAAGGAATTAGATTAGGGAACGAGACAAAGTGGTAAATAGGTTTTGCTATTTGAAGAGCAAAATAAATGACAATGGCAGAAGTAGAAATGATGTGAAATGTAGACTTGCCAAGACAAGAAAAGCTTTTCTGAAGAAGAGAAATTTATCAACGTCGATACAGGCTTTAGTGTTAAGAAGTCTTTTCTGAAGGTATTTGTGGAGGAGGAGGAGATTAGTGTTTAACGTCCCGTCGACAACGAGGTCATTAGAGACGGAGCACAAGCTCGGATTAGGGAAGGATGGGGAAGGATATCGGCCGTGCCCTTTCTAAGGAACCGTCCCGGCATTTGCCTGAAGCGATTTAGGGAAATCACGGAAAACCTAAATCAGGATTGAGCCGTCGTCCTCCCGAATGAAGGTATTTGTCTTCTGGGGCGTAGCCATGTATGGTAGTGAAACATGGGCGATAAACAGTTTGGACTAGAAGGAAATAGAATGTTTGAAATGTGGTGCTACAGAAGAATGGTGAAGGTTGGGTGGGTATATTACGTAACTAACGTTGAGGTAGTGAACAGAATTGGGGAGAAACGAAGTTTGTTCAACTGAAAGGGTACAGTACCGCCTGACATTGAAAATAGGTACAACATACTTCATTATTTTTGTCAGAACAACACATTTCTTTTGTAAAATAATTCAATTTCAATTAATACAGCGAAGCCGTATACCAGTGTGGGAAAGAATGACAATTTATTTATTTAATTGATCACATGTGCACTCCCACAAAATAAATCCCTACATCCAGTTTGGTGAGATCTGTGAAATGAATGAATGTATGGTCGTCTGCTAACCGCAGATAGTGAATGTGTATATATGATCATCTTTGAGTCGATCCTTTGGCCACCTTTGGTGGGACCAAAGAGATGAAATTTACCAGAGCTTTGAGCGCCTGAAATGTGGCTGACCAATACGATAGCAAAGTGCTCCCCCCATCTCGACAGAGATGGGAGAGGACCTAGAGAACGGCCATGTTTCGGCACTCTGCCGCTGGATCTTGTGCTGTTAAGACCTGTTTTAGTTGTGCTCCGTAATGACGAAAGAGTGGAGACATGGTATGCATGTGGGATATTTAAGAGTAGTTTGAATTAATAATTTCTCTATTTCAGGAACTTTTGTGGGGAGAATTAAATGTCAGGCAGGTAATATTAATGGGATTGTAGTAATCTTTGGAAGTGACCAATGGTCACAATGAAACCACGTGTAGCAATAAGTTGAAATACTTCCGTGTGCTTAAGTTAAGCTGAATTACTAGCGTGTGTACAATAAGTTGAAATATTTAAGAAATAGCGTGTGTACCATAAGTTGAAATATTTAAGAAATGGCGTGTGCAGGACTTGAAATTAGAGACGAGTACTTCCACGTGGTGAGTACTGTGTGAGTCTCAATCTGTGTATGAGACAAAGGATAAAGAGAAGTACTCGTCCATGGTATCAGTTGAGGACTCGCGTGTGTGATGAATATGTTCTTAATGTTACTTTGCGTGATATGATTCCGTGTGACGCTAGATTTAAACTCTGAGAGAGAATCAAGGTGAGTCGGCCGTCTATCCAGCAACGCCACTTGGCTTGCATTGCACAGGAAGACGTGCATATATCTCCAGAGTTCATAGTAGGAAAGTAGAATTATGAAGTGGGGCAGTGTCGTGTGAAACTGGGATAAATATTAATTGAAGTGGGAAAGCTGAAAGTGATAATGTTGTGACCATTCTCTGTGTAGTATTTCCTATTGTAGTGTGGTGTATGTCATGTAATTTGGGTATGTGTGGTTTGCATGGGAGAGTAGCGAGGTAGTTTCAAAAGATTAGTGGATTATGCTTGTTCCTTCGGTACCGCTCGGTCTGGAGGATAGTTTAGTGATGATGATTGTGAGAGTCGAAGTGTGAGGTATAATAAAAGATCCACCATCCTATCCAGAAAGTGCACTGTAGTGTAAAATAATTAGAGACCATAATATAGAGATTCACCATTGTAAAGCCATGCCCACTGGGCGGGATTTCTCATGTGTTATTGTTGTAGGTTGTAGAATTTGTGTGTTTAGGTTAGAGAATTTATCGGAATAAATAAGATAGTGAAAAGAAAAAGATTGGTGGACTTTTCCTTCGAATTGTATGTTGTCATAATGTTCCCGAATTTATAATGTGTGCGCCATTCATATTCAGTGCGGTGGCCACGTGTTGACAAAAGCCGTTAAATAGAAAAGAAAGAAAATGTGGTATTGCCAGTGCGTAGTGTACAGTCAGAGTTCTGTAAATTACTGATAGTCAGATGCGTGTTTCCGTTGCGTATTAATCGTATAGGAGGATAACTTGTAACTTAAGTGTGAGTGCTAGAGTTCATGCTACTCGATAAATAAGAATGAATCCACTCGCTTGGCAGACCACTCATCTTGCAGGCCTGACTGCTTGATGCCACAGTATGAGCAAGGCATGTGGGTGCCTCTCACAACAACTTGATGAGAAGAAGGGATCAGTTGACTGGACACATTCTGAGGCATGAAGGGCTCATCAGTCTAGTACTGGAGGGAAGTGTGGGAGGTAAAAATTGTAGAGCGTGAAGACGCAAGCAGATTCAAACGGATATACGTAGCAGTATTTACTCGGTGATGAAGAGGCTTGCGAAGGATAGAATAGTAAGGAGAGCTGCAGCAAACCAGTCGTAGGACTGAGGACCACAACAACAACAACAACAACAACAACAATAACAACTTGAACGCACATCGTACTTACGCGAAAATTTTTGATTGACTCGAATGCTTCCACACAATGGCCTTCAGCAACTGCGGGGAGTTCGTTGCAGTCGTTACCTGCGCTGCTCGATGAGTGGACGGTGTACCAATGTTGGTCACCGCCCGCTGTGCGCGCGGATAAGGTGGGCGAGTCAGCTAGTGCTATGACTGGCTGCCGTGCGGCCCGTGGCTGGGTGGCGCGCTACGCGCTATTGTGCGTCTCCCCGCGGGGCCCCCTTATTACAGGAGAATGCGGCTCCCGGCTCACCAATTACGCCCCGCGCCGCGCTGTCAGTGCGTACACGCAGTCTCGCAGCGCCGCGATTCCTCCTCCTCTTCTTCTCCTAGCCCCGTAGGACCCCGCCGCGTTTGCGAGCAAACAACCTCTCGCTCCGAGATACGTGTTCTGCAGGCTCCTAACTCTTTGTTCCTCCGTGATTATATGTTAGTACGTTAAGCGTGTACCTTCAATAATTTGTAATGTTACGTAAGCTAAAATAAAAATATACGTAATAAGAGACAGTGTCGGTATTTCATTAATCCGCGCTATCTTCACATGTAACAGTAACACACGGTGCTCACAGTTTTTGCTTATTATCATGTTTTAGAGATGCTTCAAAGAAAAATAAAAAAGATTTCCACTTCATGGCGTGTTGGTACAGCAAGGACGCGGTGAAAACGACAGTCTTGGTTGCAGAATTGTTTTTATAGCTTTATTTATTCCTGACGCGCGTTTCGCCCAATACAAGACATCTTCATGTTGACGATTATACTGTTGGTAGGTGGCTTCTGGGGGCTACGATTAGGACACCGACAAAAATACACTACCATTGTCATATATGCACTAACAGCAAACAAAATTGCAATATTAAAAAGTAACTGATGTAGAGTAATGAAATTTCGGGAATACATTTGTCTAGATAGCATATTTACGTGACATTGAAAGATAGCAGGTTATAGCAAACGTGAGATAAGCCACTGAAAATTTGAAATGCTGATACATTAATAATCAGTGTAACCACCAGAATGATCAATGAGAGCATGCAAAAGTTTATGCTTTGTGTTGTACAGGTGCCGGATGTCAGTTTGTGAGATGGAGTTCCAGGCCTGTTGTTCTTGGTCGATCAATACAGGAACGCTTAATGCTGTTTCTGGATGACGCTGGAGTTGTTGCCCGATGATGTCCTACACGTGTTCCATTGGAGACAGATATGGTGATCGAACAGATGAAGGCAACATGTCGACACCCTGTTGAGCATGTTGGGTTACAACAGCGGTATGTGGACGAGCGTTATTCTGTTGGAAAACCCCTATAATAATGTTCATGAACGGCAGCACAACAGATCGAATCACCAGATTGACGTACAAATTTGCAGTCATGGTGCACGAGATAACTACGTGAATGCTCCTGTTATCATACGAAATCGCACTATAGGTTAAGGTCCAGTGTGTCTGACATGTAGACAGGTTGGTTGCAGCCTCCAGTTGGCCTGCTAACTAACACACCGTCATCACTGGCACTGGGGCAGAGCCAGCTTACCTCTCTCTTGACACCACTGAATTCACAAATGGTGGTGATTTGGGGTCAGTGGAATGCACGTAATGGTGCGTCTGGCTCGAGGTTGTCCTTGAAGTAATAAATTTGTGAAAGTATGTTGTGCTGGTGAAAACTGCTAGTTAAATTTTTGCTTCAAACGGAGTACGTGGCGCCAGAGCCATAAGCCGAACACGATGCTCACGCCTCTCGGTGGTGCCACCTTCCCGTCTGGAGCCTGGTCTTTGACCGTACATTCTCGTGACCACCGCTGCCAGCAGTCATGTGCAATGGCTACATTTCTGCCAGTTCCGTCTGCAATATCGCATAACGAGCATCCAGTTTCTCGCTTTCAAACGGAGTGAGGTGTTGACTATGTTGTCTATGTCACATAAAGGCATTCTTGACTAACATCAACTGACCACGTCCAGTCTCAAAGGTAAATAATGCTCACGACTGTCACAGCGTACTTTTAAAGCAAACTTGATTTGTATCCTAATAGTGGCGCTTCCAGCGCCTCTCTCAAGCGACTGCTGCGAAATTTGAATATACATCATCTTTCAGATGTATAAACATGCTTACCAAGTTTCTTTTATTCGCACAACTCCCTCTTGGTATTGCGTTTTTTTCCGTCGGTGTAGTAAAATAAATCGAAGCAAATATGTGCGCACAGTATATGTTAAAAGCCGAACAAACGACAACCTTGGAGGTCTTTGTGGCATAGAGCAGTGGGTACAAGGCTGGATCAGACCTGTAGATACCTTGTCACACGGTTTTAGCATCTGGAATGAGCACATACTTGCTTCAATGTACTTATATGATGTGTGACAAGGGCTATCTATTTATGCCGATGCCCTAATAGTGGTACCCAAACCCTTCTGACCAACACTATATGGGTCAATTTGAAGATGCCGTACATTAGGCGAAACGCGTGTCATGAATAAATAAAGCTATAAAATCAATTTTGCAGCCAAGACTGTTGTATTCGCTACAGAAAGAAAAGTATTCCCCCCCCCCCCAAGTTATGACTCCAACCACCCGTCCTGCTTCCACCTGTCCTCGTCCCTCACGAACCACGGACCTCAGAGAGGTGGAGTAGCTCGTTGCCTTTACGTACAGATAGCTGTACTCCGACTGCAACTATATCGGAGGGATATCTGTGGTGAGGCCAGACAAACATGCAGTTGCTGAACAACGTAGTTACAAAGACATATCGATGATCGACAGATCTCGTCTTGTAACAATAGCCAACAAGCCCTTATTGATGATAAAATGTGAGTCGTTGGGCTGCATAACGTTGCTATTCAAAGTTCTTCTCAACGTTTCAACCCCTCTGTTGGGATCTACAGGATTTCACCGTAGTCTCTATATTCATAATATATGGAAATATTCATAATTTTGTATTACTGAACTTTAAATTCTGGCGTGAATGCCCAAGATTTCACGGCCGACCGATCCCTAAATGCTGCTGTACCCTCGTCTCGTGTCATCAGAGTTATGTAGTAAGCTTTCCGCACGTCTGAGTCGCGCAATTGTAGTCCGGCTTGGTACTTTCTATACTACGCGCCACTGATCGCGCATGGATGTAGCTCCAGGTTGGGTTGCAAAATTTTGTCTTTGACGTTCCTGGTGACCATCGAATTCACGGCGACGTGCTGTTGCTTCTGGCTGAATTTCTACACTAGGGACTGGCTCGCTATTTGTCTCGTCTCATCCGCCAGCTGATCCTGCTGGATAGTGAGATGCGTTTGCTCATCTTTGACTTTTAACATTTCTTCTTGTGTCTCTTCAGCTGCTCTTTGACCCTGTTTTTTAAGGGCGGAAAAGCCTTCTTGGTTGCGTTCACTTCGACCTTTGCCAGCGCTGCCTGATCTCGCGCAATTTTGGCATTTTTCCGTGCAGATCGTGCTACTAATCTGGTTGTCCTAGCCTAATGTCTCGACTCTACCGCTACTTCTCACTGGACTCAGCTTTTATGGAATCCATCTCTCTCCCTGTTCTCCATCGGCTCCACTATGGCCCCTCGGGTACAGTTTCACTAGACGCTACACATGCTTTTATATGCTCATTCTGTTTTTTTCTTCATGTAAAAATCCATAAACCACTTATACCAAATGTAGTACTGGGTAAAACCGAGATCATGACCTAAAACGTGAACATTAATCTGATTGGACTGACAGTGTTGTTAAAGTGAGAGAGCGGCGTGCCACTTCTCAATAAATATGTCTGACAGACAGCAAAGAAAACTTGGAAATAATTCGGTAGAACAAATTCTATTATTGTAATGTATTGTAAAGTTGTAAATGGTCAGCATGCTGCCTTTTATTGCAAAATTGATGGTTCAAATGGCTCTGAGAACTATGCGACTTAACTTCTGAGGTCATCAGTCGCCTAGAACTTAGAACTAATTAAACCTAACTAACCTAAGGACAACACACACATCCATGCCCGAGGCAGGATTCGAACCTGCGACCGTAGCGGTCACGCGGTTCCAGACTGAAGCGCCTTTAACCGCACGGCCACACCGGCCGGCTTTTTATTGCAAATTAATTTGTGAGGTGAATGTAAAATGAGTAATTCCACGTCATTACGTCTTACAGTGCAAAGATCCATACATAAGGGGACTAGGTAGCTTAAAACAGTATCAAAAAGGGGGGTATTGCAAGAGTAAGTCCAATAATGAGTAGGAAAATTGGAATATCGGTTAGGTACTATGAGCAGCATTATCATAGCCAAGAAAAGGACGAAAAGGAAAAATAGTGCGAGAACATGGACTGAGGAAGAAAGGGGAAACCGCCTGATAGCATTTTGCACCGAGCATCTTCTGACGCCAGATGCTGAGACCAAGGATGTGCTACCTGCAGAGTGAAACAATTAGTATTTCGAGTAGGTTCTATTTTTGAGGCTGGATATATTTCAGTAGTGATATCTTCAGTTGCCATAAGATGTGGTGGAATGTTGTATATGGCAACTGTCAACTGTGTCAGATATTTCCGATCCAAGTGGTGCAGTATCAGTGGATGTCCGGATGGTTCCTTTTTTCCTGCTCGTCCTTGTCCAAAGGAGCTTATGATATATCTCTATTGACATCGCATCCAATTTCTGCCACGTATCACAATGACACCGATTAAAGTTTATGTGGTTATGTTTATACTGGAGCCAAAGATGAGGTATACATAGTCATGTGGAACTATAAGCGATGTTATTATTTTTGTTTAGTGACTTTGGGGGCAAGAAATTAAAATGTATACACTTCAAAATAAGTTTTGCACCGCCTGGGTTGCAAGAGCTCAGGAACCTGTACAGAAAATTGGAATAGAGGTCAACATAAACATCATTTCCGCCCTTTTTATTGCCCATGAAAAACACACATTGCGTGTTGTACCACAATATAGCGAGACTTTCAGAGGTGGTGGTCCAGATTGCTGTACACACCGGTACCTCTAATACCCGGTAGCACGTCCTCTTGCATTGATGCATGCCTGTATTCGTCGTGGCATACTAACCAGAGGTTCATCAAGGCACTGTTGCTCCAGATAGTACCACTCCTCAACGGCGATCGGCGAAGAAAAATGGTTCGAATGGCTCTGAGCACTATTGGACTCAACTTCTAAGGTCATCAGTCCCCTAGAACTTAGAACTACTTAAACCTAACTAACCTAAGGACATCACACACATCCATGCCCGAGGCAGGATTCGAACCTACGACCGTAGCGGTCGCGCGGTTCCAGACTGTAGCGCCTAGAACCCAGGCATGTTCGATAGGGTTCATGTCTGGAGAATATGCTGGCCACTCTACACGTTCACAAGATGTGCACGATGGGGGCGTTAATTGTCGTCGTCGTCCATGAAGATGAATGCCTCGCCAATATGCTGCCGATATGGTTGCACTATTGGTCAGAGATGGTATTCACGTATCGTACAGCCTTTACGGCGCATTTCATGAGACCACCAGCGGAGTACGTCGGCCCCACATAACGCCACCCCATAACATCAGGGAACCTCCACCATGCTGTACTCTATGGAAAGTATGTCTAAGGCGTTCAGCCTGACCCGGTTGCCTTCAAACACGTCTCCGACAATTGTCTGACAGAAGGCACACCCGACACTCATCGGTGAAGAGAACGTGATGCCAGTCCTGAGCGGTCCATTCGGCATGTTGTTTGGCCCATCTGTACCGCGCTGCATGGTAGTCGTGGTTGCAAAGATGGACCTCGCCATAGACATCGGGAGTGAAGTTGCGCATCATGCAGCCTATTGCGCACAGTTTGAGTCGTAATATGACGACCTGTGGTTGCACGAAAAGAATTATTTAACTTGGTGGCGTTGCTGTCAGGAGTCCTCCGAGCCATAATCCACAGGTAGCGGTCATCCACTGCAATAGTAGCCGTTGGGAGGCCTGAGCGCAGAATGTCATCGACAGTTCCTGTCTCTTCGTATCTCCACCATGTCCTAACAACATCGCTTTGGTTCACTCCCAGACGCTTAGATACTTCTCTTGTCGAGAGCCCTTTATGGCTCAAAGTAACAATGTGGACGCGATTGAACTGCGGTATTGACCACCTAGGCATGGTTGAACCACAGACAACACCAGCCGTGTACCTCCTTCCTGATGGAATAAACTAATCGGCTGTCGCACCCTCTCCGTCTAATAGGAGCTGCTCATGCATGGTTGTTTATATATTCTTTGGGCTGGTTTAGTGACATCTTTGATCAGTCAAAGGAACTATGTCTCTGATACAATATCCACAGTCAAAGTCTATCTTCAGGAGTTCTGGGAAGTGGGGTGATGGAAAACTTTTTCTTTAATTTGTATATATTCGTTCCGTATGTACGTAACAGATTATTTTAATCAATATATTCCAAATCTAAGTGACAGCAATGGCACACACAACGACAAAAACATCGTATGTTGTCACACTTTTTACAGCTTTGCTGAGGAAACAAGTCGTAAAGTGTAAGCGGCAGTCAAATGAAAACGAGAGAGATGTCAGAAAAGTAAGTAAGCTATTTATTGCTTCTAAACTGATCAGTATAACCGTTAATACATCCACGCCACTGTTACACAAGACAGTCAACGCCTTCATGGAAGAGGGTTTGTGATTGCTAAAGGAACCATGATTGTAGCAAGTGGTGCACCTCTTCGTCCTAAGCAATTACACAACCGTGGATGTCCCTCACAGGGTTCCAAAAATATGGTGATCGAATGGTGAGAGTTTGAGACATTGTGGAGATTGTGTGAGAGCTTCCCAGCGATACTTCTGCAGTGCTTTCGAAACAATCTTGGCAACATGCGTGCCACCCCACATGTTTCGATTATGCAGCAGAAGTTTCGCTTGTAAGCCCTTATATATCCTCATACAGTCTCGATCTCTCCCATCAGGTTCCCATATTTTTGGAGCCCTGAAGAACGACATTCGTGCCCGTCGATTTGCTTTGGATGAAGAAGTGCACGCCTAGGTACCATCATTTTTCTGTTGGCAACCACAAAAATCTTTCCATGAAGGCATTGACCGTCTTGTCACTCAGTAGACTAAATGTTACGAGATCTACCCATCCAATCTTCAGCATTCTTCAAAAACTTCTATTCTGTTCTTGTCTAGACTGTTTATCGTCCATGTTTCACATCCATACATGGATACACTCCACAGAAATACTTTCAGAAAAGATTTCTGTATGCGATATTACCAAATTTGTCTTCTTCAGAATAGCTTTTCTTGTCATTGCAAGTGTAAATTTTATATCCCCTCTATTTCCGACGTCGTTCGTTATTTTACTGTCCAGATAGCAAAACTCATCTGTTACTTTAACTGTCTCGTTTCCTAACCTAATTAATTCAGCTTTACCTAATTTACATTATCCTTGTTTGGCTTTTGCTGATGTTCATCTTGTATCCATCTGTGAAGACGGTATCCATTTCGTTCAAATGCTCTTCGAGGTCCTTTCCTTTCTCTGATAAAATTACAATGTCATCGGCTAATCTCAAAATTTTTATTTCTTCTCAATCACTGCTTCCTTTTCATGCCCCTCTGCTCTTATAACTGCCGTCTGTTTTGTGTACAAGTTGTAAACAGCCTTTCGCTCCCTGCATTTTACCCCTGCTACCTTCAGAATTTCAAAGAGTGTATTCCAGTCAAAAGCTTTCTCTAAGTCAACAAATGCTATAAAGTATATTGGCCTTTCCGTAACCTACTCTCTAATATAAGTCGTTGGGTCAGTATTGCCTCACGTGTTCATATATTTCAACGGAATCCAAACTAATCTTCCCTGAGATCGGCTACTTCCAGATTTTCCATTCTTCTTTAAAGAATTAGTGTTAACATTTTGCAACCATGACATATCAAACTCGATAGTTCGGTAATATTCACACATGCCAGCACCAGCTTTCTTTGAAGAAAGAATTACTATATTCTTCTTGAAGTCTTCTTGACTATTGTTACGGCTAGCTCTCCCAAGGCTACCTGTAGGTCTACTCATGGGGTCTTGTTTCGACTTAGGTCTTTCATTTCTATGTCAAATTTTTCTCGTAGTATCGTGTCTCCGATTTCATCACCATGTACGTCCTCTACCATTTCTATAATATTACCGGAAAGTTCGTCTCCCTTGTATAGACCCTTTATATACTCCTTCTCCCTTTCTGCTTTCCCTTCTTTGGAACTGGTTTTCCATCTGCGCTCTTGACATTCATACCACTACTTCATTTTCTCCAAAGGCCTCTTTAATTTTCCTGTAGGCAGTATCTATCTTTTCCCTAGTGAAATATGCTTCTAAATCGTTACTTTTGCCCTCTAGCCATTCCTGTTTAGCCATTTTGGACTTCATGTCGATCTAATTTTTTGGACGTTTGTAGTTCCTTTCGCATGCCTCATGGTTGCAATTTCCTGTGTCACCAAGGTTTTCTACTCGATTTTGTCGTTTTAACTATGTGATCCTCAGCTGCCTTCATTAATTAATCTCACAAAACTGCGCATTCATCTTCCACTATATCCCTTGTCCTTGTTCTAGTCAATCGTTCCCTAATGATCTCTCTGAAACGCTCAACAACCTCTGGTTCTTCCAACGTATCCGGGCCCTGTCTCCTTAATTTCCCACATTTTTGCAATTTCTTTAGTTTTAATCTAAAGTTCATAACCAATAAATTGTGTCAGAGTCCACATCTACTCGTGGAAATGTCTTACAATTTAAAATGTGGAACCTAAATCTCTGTCTTATCATTTCATAGTCAATCTGAAATCTTCCAATGTCTCCACGTCTCTTCCACTATATAATATTCTTTCAGGATTTCTACATCGAGTGTTAGCGATGATTAAATTATGCTGCGTGCAAAATTCTATCAGGCGGATTCCCCTTTCGTTCCTTTCCCCCCGTCCATATTCACCGACTATTTTTCCTTCTCTTCCTTTTCCTGCTATCGAATTCCTGTCCCCCATCACAATTACATTTTCGTCTGCCTTAACTATCTGTATAATTTGTTTTATCTCATAATAGGTTTCTCCAATCTCTTCAACATCTGCGAAGTTATTGACACATAAACTTGTAGTACTGGCGTGGTATGGACTTGGCTACGACATTGTGTTCACTATGCTGTTCATAGAAGCATATCGGCATTACAATTTTCTCATTTATTATCGGACTTACTCCTGCATTACCCTAATTTGATTTTGCATATATAACCCTGTATTCATCTGACCAGAAGTCCCGTTCCTGCTGCCACCGAACTTCACTAATTCACACTGTATCTAACTTTAACCTATTCATTTCCCTTTTTAAATTAGCTGACGCACCTGTCGATTACGGGATCTAACACTCCACGCTTCGATTCGTAGAATACCAGTTTTGTTACTCCTAATGGCAACATCCTCCTAAGTAGTCCACGCTTAGAGATCAGAATGCTAGACTATTTTACCTCCGGAATATTTTCCCAAGAGATTGCCATCATCACTTAACCGTAAAGTAGACCTGCATGCCCTCGCGAAAAATTACTACTGCAATTTCCCCTTGCTTTGAACTGTTCCTGTATCAGCATAGCGAAGCTGTTTCGGTTGACGATACAAGACCACTTCAGTTGCCCCTGCAACTACTGAAACGGCTGCCGCCCCTCTTCAGGAACCACACGTTTGTCTGGCCTCTCAATTGATACCCCTCCGACATGACTGCGTCTACAGTACAACTATCTGTATCATTGAGACACGCAAGCCACCATACTGACGGCAAGATCCATGGTTCATGGAGGGTTTATTACTTAATATTCATTGAAAATGTTGTGAGTTCTATTTTTATTCGATGTGTCGTATTTCACATTTGTACAGTTCCCCAAACAAAAGTTTTCAATAGCGGATAAGTTACGTCACAGAAGTTCTGAGTACAACCATTGTGAACTTTGTTCAGGAGCATTGTAATAGCCAGTAGCGTGCTATGAGAAGTAAATGAGGGGTGGGGCGGTGCTCGCGATACCGAGTAGAATGAAAATACCTAGCGGGGCAGATACAAATGCAGAGGATGTTGAATTTTCGAAATATAATTTATTACGGATTGGTCTGAGAAGTGTGAAGATTTTCAGATAATGTTATCCCTGCATTGCTTTCTCTCACGTAGTTCATCATGAATTTGAGAAGGATAAATACCTATAAATTATCTCTTTATTGGTTTTGGTTAGTTTGATTGTCGGGACGAGGTCAAGCAAAAGTGTCTGTTCACATGGCTTACACTCAGAGTCATAGATGCATCATTCCTTTACCACTTCAGTAACTAATTGCGTGGCAGAGTAATATAAGTTTGTACAAGTGATTTTTGCAATGGTGGTGGCAATTGTTAAAGAATCGGAGTTTCAGTACAGTTTCTGAATGCTAGAATCACTTAGCAAATGCAATATCTTCCACCGACTCCTCATGAAAATTGTTTCTCGTAAAAGTGTGTCACCGCATCGCACTGAGCGGAACACAGTCATCCAGAAGTAGCATGCTATGCTTAGCACAGCTGTTCTTTCTTTTTTGCACTGCAAGTGCGCAAGGCTTTCTTTGCCTTATGTGGTTTGCTGTTGCGCTGTATTTTTATTTTCACCGCTTCCAAACTGTGCCGATTTTCTGTTGCCACAGGTAAGTCACGAAAATCCCGAAGGACGAATTTAACAGCAGTCGGGACACAGTAAAATCATTTACAGTTAAGCTTTGCATTTCAAAATTACTATTAGGTTCAGTTTAGGTTAAGTTCAGTCCACATCTCATTTCTTAACCAGACAATCTCATTCTTAAAGTGCAGTGTTATATTCGTGTCCGCATCTTAATTGTTTGGAATTTTATTCAGTCAATATGCATTCGTAAATGTACAGAGAATTTTAAGAAAAGCTTTTGGGACATTTATTCTTTCAAAATTGGGTTTATAATTCTATATAGAATTACTACTCTGTTAGTTTTGTCTGCTTGAACTGCATGTCATATACTGTGACGTTGAAACTTCCACTCTGAATGGAAAGAAAGACCGTGCTGGTAAACTTCTACGTTATTTGATACAGGAACAGCTGAGTAAAATTGAACGTACTCAGTTTTCTCTTTACTTATTCTGATCACTTCTAAACTGACACACAATATTTTAGCGCAACGCAGTCTGACTTTTAATAATCCCTACAAAAGAATAGCCCTGACTAACAATAACCTATACCCTTCATGAATCACTTACCTCACAAAAAAATCTTCGTTACTCGAATTACTGCGATACAGCGAGCGCCAATACTGCCAGCTAAATAAAAGATTCTAACTACTGAAGACACTAACTACTGATAGGCATATACACTCCTGGAAATGGAAAAAAGAACACATTGACACCGGTGTGTCAGACCCACCATACTTGCTCCGGACACTGCGAGAGGACAGTACAAGCAATGATCACACGCACGGCATAGCGGACACACCAGGAACCGCGGTGTTGGCCGTCGAATGGCGCTAGCTGCGCAGCATTTGTGCACCGCCGCCGTCAGTGTCAGTCAGTTTGCCGTGGCATACGGAGCTCCATCGCAGTCTTTAACACTGGTAGCATGCCGCGACAGCGTGGACGTGAACCGTATGTGCAGTTGACGGACTTTGAGCGAGGGCGTATAGTAGGCATGCGGGAGGCCGGGTGGACGTACCGCCGAATTGCTCAACACGTGGGGCGTGAGGTCTCCACAGTACATCGATGTTGTCGCCAGTGGTCGGCGGAAGGTGCACGTGCCCGTCGACCTGGGACCGGACCACAGCGACGCACGGATGCACGCCAAGACCGTAGGATCCTACGCAGTGCCGTAGGGGACCGCACCGCCACTTCCCAGCAAATTAGGGACACTGTTGCTCCTGGGGTATCGGCGAGGACCATTCGCAACCGTCTCCATGAAGCTGGGCTACGGTCCCGCACACCGTTAGGCCGTCTTCCGCTCACGCCCCAACATCGTGCAGCCCACCTCCAGTGGTGTCGCGACAGGCGTTAATGGAGGGACGAATGGAGACGTGTCGTCTTCAGCGATGAGAGTCGCTTCTGCCTTGGTGCCAATGATAGTCGTATGCGTGTTTGGCGCCGTGCAGGTGAGCGCCACAATCAGGACTGCATACGGCCGAGGCACACAGGGCCAACACCCGGCATCATGGTGTGGGGAGCGATCTCCTACACTGGCCGTACACCACTGGTGATCGTCGAGGAGACACTGAATAATGCACGGTACATCCAAACCGTCATCGAACCCATCATTCTACCATTCCTAGACCGGCAAGGGAACTTGCTGTTCCAACAGGACAATGCACGTCCGCATGTATCCCGTGCCACCCAACGTGCTCTAGAAGGTGTAAGTCAACTACCCTGGCCAGCAAGATCTCCGGATCTGTCCCCCATTGAGCATGTTTGGGACTGGATGAAGCGTCGTCTCACGCGGTCTGCACGTCCAGCACGAACGCTGGTCCAACTGAGGCGCCAGGTGGAAATGGCATGGCAAGCCGTTCCACAGGACTACATCCAGCATCTCTACGATCGTCTCCATGGGAGAATAGCAGCCTGCATTGCTGCGAAAGGTGGATATACACTGTACTAGTGCCGACATTGTGCATGCTCTGTTGCCTGTGTCTATGTGCCTGTGGTTCTGTCAGTGTGATCATGTGATGTATCTGACCCCAGGAATGTGTCAATAAAGTTTCCCCTTCCTGGGACAATGAATTCTCGGTGTTCTTATTTCAATTTCCAGGAGTGTAGTTAGCAAATGAAAGATTTTTATAGAGAACAAACTATGTATTTATCTTAATAGTGTTCAAAAGTCTATATATATATATATATATATATATATATATATATATATTCTTGACATCTATTTTGACAAATTTCCTTTTCGTGACGGACACACGTCCAGATCGCCTGCTCATATTAACATCTCAAAACTCTAGCATCTCTCTCCCCATATCCACCACTGCTGGCGGTTCACCTCCAACTGCCCAACGCTGCGCGCTGTTCAAAGCCAACAGCCCAACTATACACTAGCGAATAAGCCAACAATGAGTTCAACCAGCCACAGACTGCACACAGTGCAGTCAGCGATTTAAATACAGAGTGCTACGTGGCGTCACCAACATTAAAACTTAAAGAACCTACTTACAATGTCACGCAGTGTAGTACTGTTCACTGCACTGCGCTACACAGGATTTCACGGGACAGCTCATCCAGAATACTGTGTTACATTTTCTGATTACTTTTGGTAAAAGTTAACTCAAAAACAGTTACACTGTTTCAGTTGGATTTGGAGACTCATTTTAAGAAAACGTTTACATAATCACACCACTTGCATCGTTCAGGTTCACATTCAGCTCAGACACACACGAAAGTTTAAGAATAGAAAACCAGATTAATTGAGTACAAAATCAAAACTTTAAAACTGTTACACCGTCTCGTTTTCATTTGACTGACCTTATAAATATTTCTGTTAAACGTGACTGGATCAGCAAAATATATTGTTCGTATTATTCATATGGTAGCCACAGACGTTTCACAAGACTGTATAACATGGACACAATTTTGATCAACTGTGTCGGTGTTGCTTTTTGCAAGAATTTTAGCCTCAAAAACTTATACGTTACATGTAGGGATTTATCTTTATCGGTGTGCTCGAAGGCGAACAGGACCCAAGTTGCGGAGCCGGCGACAGATTGTCGGTGAATTTGCACGCCTGCTGGGACTGGAGCTGTTGCTCGCAAGCCCCTCGTACGACGCCGTGACCTTACCCCCTGTTAGCTGGGGGCGCTCCTGCAGTGACTCAGCGCTCTGCTAAGTAATCTGACGCCGGGATTACATCATGCACCGCCTCAACCCCTAGAACGCGACCAACCGATCGCGTGCCGCCAACTTCAAACAATAAGGGCGCGTCCTCCGTGCAAACGAGGTCGCGGCCCAGTACAGAAACAATCCATATGGGCCGAGACTGGCTCACGTTAAGGCCGCACTATATGCTGGGCGGTTATAATTGAAGTCCAGCTACCCACACAGCTCCGCTGTGGGCTGCAATTATCGTATGGCAGTGAAACTTGGTAGATATACTAATGCATTAATGCGAAACCGATTTACGCTGGGGAAAAAATAGTTCCAATTTTAAACACTATCCGCAAATCTTTCGCTGTGAATGCAAGAAAGACACTTAGAAGTATTTTCACATACAGTTGATTAGGAACGACGCGTTGGCAGAAAATGTCAAACAAGTGAGAAAGGTATAATACTGATTTTTTTACTAACCGTACTTACACAACTTGTTCAGCGCAAACACCAGAGATGTCGACAAGATCTGTATCTTTAAGGCTTGCAGGAGATCCGGTGGAATCTGAGCAATGTGTTCCTGCCTATTGGCCTTCAGATCAGGTGGAGAACGAACGAGTCCCTGGTAAACTTGTTTTTTTTTTTAGATATCCCCAGAGTCAAAAGTCAGGTGGATTCATTTCAGGCCATGCACCTGGAAAACCTCTGAAGATCACACATTCGCAGAAGATTTCAGTGAGCAGATTTTTGACTGGGCGAGGGAAAGGACGTGTCCCCTCTTGCAAGGAAACAGTGACTTACACACAGTTGTCCTCTTCCAACGCAGGATCGCATACTGTACAAGAAGGTGTCGATAACGTGCAGACGTGACGGTAAACCTGACGCACCTTCTGGGTGTATTCTGTTCAAAGAAGAACGGATTGATAGTAAAAGTGGTTGCGAATCCACACGGAGATTGCAATGGCTCTTGGTGCACAACACGCGGTTGAACAGTAACCCAAATTCGGCAGTTCGGTGAATTAACTGCACCCTGTAGTGTAAAACGTGCCTCGTCACGCCATAGAACATTGTCTGGCCACGTGTCATCAACTGGGATCCGCGCTAGAAACCGAAGAACTAATTTATAACGTTGCTGCGGATCACGAGGTTTCAGCTGCTGCACCGTCTGGGTCTTTTACGGCAGACAGTGCAAAATAGACCGCAAAACTTTCCGTATAGTTGACCATGAGATGGACAATTCTCGTGACACTGTACGAACATTAACTCTATACAGGGCACGAGCTCCATGATCAGTTACAGCAAAATAAATCTCGTCAATACCTTCCGCCGGGATAGGACGCCTTCCTTTTCCAGGTGCCACATCCAGCTCATCCGTGTTTACGAATTTCATTATCATCTTCTTCAAACCATTCAGTGGTATCGAGCCACTCCTCACACCTTTCAGTCGGCGACACTCTCTCAATGCAGCACTGTAATTGCTGCCGTTCTCATAAAATAGTTTCGCTCACAGGACAGTGTCTCTCTTCTCGATAGCCGCACTGTTCAGTCACATTATGGCTTGTTAAATGAGAGAGTGGAAGTCATTAATCCATACAAACAGTTCACAGTGCTATATTTCACCTGGTGGCCAAAACTGTAACAATTTTTTCCCAGTGTAAATTGGTTCTACATTAATGTATTACTATATGTACCAAGTTTCGGGCCATACGATAATTAGTGCCCACACTGGACGGCCCTGAGTAGCTGCACTTTAATTATATCCACGCAGTATTTCTGGTAAATTTCCTAGATACAGAAAGTTCACCCATAGTGAATGAAGCACACGGCTTTTTGGAATTATTAGATGCAAGTCAAACATTTGCAACAATTCGGATATGAAAATGTATGTGTTCTTTTTAACAATAAATTTGGTGGCTATTTAATTTAACGCTCGTAAAGAAAGAAAATAAAAGGTGCTGAAGTGCCATGTAGTAAACCCAAAGGTCTCGAGTTCGATCTCCGATGAAACCTAGGAATTTTATCTGTCACTTACCACTTCCTCTGGCGATGTTTATTGACGTAAAAAGTAGCGAGTTGTGAGTGGTTCGAAATCCAGGTTATCCTGTAGGTCCCCTCATAACTGGCTGAAAGTCATTTCAAAGATAGGAGGAAGACAGCGGCACGCTACCTCCAACAGGACCATGCCTAGTGAAGTAGTGTGGTGTTCACATTCATCGGATTGATGACTGCTGGTACTTACTTTTTTACTTAATGCGCGGTTAGGTCAATGCAAAATGGAGGTTTTCTTTTTCAGGGAGTTGCTTCTGTTCCTGATTAATGATTTGAGAAAGTCTACAAAATTGGCTATTTATGGCTACCACATTTCAAAATAATGGCCCCAATTATTAACAGAAGAAAGGAAAAAAACTAGCAGAAGCCGACCACTGAAAATTTCAGTTGCGATTCCGGATAAATGTACGAACACAGCAGGCAAAACTGACCGTACTAGTTATCTTACAGGGTAACTTAAAGAAAGACAAACCTACTTTTATAACAATCGTAGACGTAGAGAAAGCGTTTGACAATGTTGACTGGAATACATTGTTTTAAATTCAGAAGGCAGCAGGGGTGAGATACAGGGAGTGAAATCAAGCTTCAATTACAAGAGTCGAAGGACATAAAGAGGATGCCGTAGTTACGAAAGAAGTGAGACAGGTTTGGAAAAGATCCCCAAAATTGTTCAATTTGTTCACGGAGCAAACGATTAAAGCACACGGAAAAGAAATAAAATCTTTGAGGTTCGTTAACGACGGTGTAGAAAGTGGTCAAGGACATGGAGGAACAATCGAACGAAGTGTCTTACGTCTTGAAAAGAGGTTATAAGATGTACATCAACAAATACAAAGAAGGATTAATTGGATGTAGTCGAATGTAATAAGGCGACGCTCAGGGAGTTAGATAAAGAAATGGGAGACGAAAAGAAATAGTTGACTTTCGGTATTTAAGCAACGAAACAACAGACACGGTCGAAGTATTTCTGAAAAAGAGAAATTAGTTTCCGTCCAGCATAAATTTAAATGTTACAGAGCGTTTGTCTGGAGTTTAACCTTAGACGAAATGAAACATGGACGCTAAAGAAGTCAGAGAAGAAGATGATGAAAGCTTTTGAAATGAGCTGTTATAGAAGAAGGCTGCAGATAGATGGATAGTTCTACAAACTAATGAAGAAATACTGAATTCAGTCAACAAGGAAAGCGTCTTCTGACACTAAAAGGAAGGATGCATTCATGGAACACATCCTGTTGCATCATGGAATAGTTAATTTGCTAATGCTGGAGAGTTAGTGAGATTGTGGATTGTGGGTGGGGAGGAAATTGTAGACAAGGCCTTGGCAGCAGTAAGCAGGTAGATATAGTTTTATGGAGATAAAGAGGCTTATACTTGAGAGACTTGCATGGAGAACTGCTATAACTATCTTGATACTGGAGACCACAGACACTCATAACATTATTGACTCATAAATTTCTTATACGTTGTATCAGGTTTTCTTAATTACCTCCTTCACATCCCTCAGCTTTCCCAGTGCAAGAGTAGGTGGAGTCTCCTAAGAAAGTAGAGCGCTTTTTTTCTTTTCAACCCAAATGTATCCTTTGTTTTTTCAGTGAATCAGTAAGAAGAATCCCTGGTGCATCCTTGAAAATGCAGGCCATAATCTGGAATCGACGTCGCCTAGTTTGGTGCTGGAGAACCAGATTTCACCCTCTCTTTCGTCTGCATTTTCGTTTCTAGTGTGAAGTGCTGTGTATCCACGGCACGGCAACAGTAACATGTCAGCACAGTTAATCTGTTGCATTCGTTTTACGACGACCGAAATCTAGAAATCGTTATCATCTGTGTTTTTGGTCAGCAGCAATCTCACTTCTCAAATGTCTAAGTCCTGCTACTTCATAACTACCTTTAATCGCCTATGATTCGAGCTTTATTCTGCACTCTCTAGGCACTTACGCGTGTAACTGCACTCTTTGGACGTCATTAGTGTGTACCATCTTGACACAGTGGGAATATGTTCATTGTATTCTCGCATATAGTGTCCACTGTTGGCTATAATTTTCTATCATGAATTAAACTTAAACTGTTGGATTCAGCCCACTGCTTCACCAGTTTCATCATCCTCCTCATATCCCCACACATCAAAACAACTCTTAAAATCTCCTGGAATGAACTTGGAGTTTTTTGGTTGCTTGTATTAGTTGGTTCGTTAAAGATAAATGTTGCACTAGATGGTTCGTATACTGAGATACCTACGTGGTTATTTAATTAAATTCGCAAGAGCTCAGTATTATCTTCCTGAGTGAATGTTGTATAAAGCACTGATAAACAATGTTTAACAAATGCTGCACTACAATATTGTCGATGGGGTCTTTCAGTTGCCTTTTGCCTCAGGTGTGGTTTGTGTATCTGTGGATCTCCTGGATGCAGAAGATATCACACTGGTACTCTTGACACATGGTTTGGAGGGATTTCTTTTTGAGTCTAGATATTTCTTCTGTATTTATAGACATGTTTTACAGAACTGGTCTTAAAAACTAGCTTTTGGATGAAAATTGATAATTACTGGAATTTATTCGAGACTTTAAATGATCTGTCACCAAGCAGTTCGTGGGCGCCGAACGTTGCCCATAATGCGTCAGATTGTTTTCTCTTTCCATTAGGCAATCTTTGAGGAGACCCCAGTGTGCAGCGAGTGTAGTACAGCAAAAGGTTGTTACATGATATTTTGGGCATACTTTTTCACACAGTGATTTAGGTCGACTCACTCAGGCTACCACGTGCATGAACTACGATATTAATTTCAACGTATTCGATGGTCGAGTGCTGCATCACTTCTATGTCTTCGTTACGAGAATGCTTCGGATATTGTCATCTTTAAAATGGGGTACGGGCTGTACGCATACGTTGCTGGTTTGAGTATCAGTCTGGCACCCTGTTCTACCTCAAATGAATCGATAAAACACCCGACTCTATAGAAAATGTCTGGGAGTATTGGGGACAGTGGGTGAAACGTTGCAATCAACATTCCCCAGTTTGCTTGCTCTACTGGATCGAATCATCGGTGAGTGGTTCAAATGGCTCTGAGCACTATGGGACTTAACAACTGTGGTCATTAGTCCCCTAGAACTTAGAACTAATTAAACCTAACTAACCTAAACACATCACACACATCCATGCCCGTGGCAGGATTAGAACCTGCGACCGTAGCTCGGTGAGTGGCTAGAGGTGCATATGAAATATATGAATAAACTTGCAGACTCTCCTACTCCCCAAATTGAGGCCATCATCAAGGCCACAGGAGATATTAGGGTAATATTTCCTGGGACTGGCTAATTTTTAGTCCACTATGCTTCAGCAGACATGTGCAGGATGATTCGAAAGTCATGTCCCATATGACAGATACAGGGTGACAATTATGGAACCATATGAAAAAAGAGCGTAAATTAGTTACAAACTACGGTGTGCACACTCTTTATTCAACATGTAAACCTAACTAAGATATTCCGATTTAGATTACGACATTTCGATACGTCTCCCATCATTGGCGATGATGTAGTGCAGATGAACTGCGAAATTCTGCATGTGTCGGAACATCGATGCTGTCGATGACCTCCGATACTGAATGTCTGTTTTCAGTTCAGCAATGGTTTTCGAGTTATTGCCGTACACCTTGTCTTAATACAGCTCCACAACAAGGAGTCGTATGGGTTCAGATCTGAAGAATGTGGCGGCTAATTGAGACCCATGCCAGAGGTCTCTGGTTACTCCAGAGCCAGAATTTGGTCCCAAAGTGTTCCTCCAGGACATCATACAATCTCCTGCATCCATGGGGAGTCGAGCTCCGTCTTGCATGAACCCCATATTGTCGAAATCATCTTCCATAATCCTCTCGTACCGTTCGGTGGTCACCCTGGCATCAAGAAATGTCGCATCGATGATCCCGTGACTGGGCGGAGCACACCACCCAATCGCCGTTGATGGTGAAAAGACCTATCGATCGCGAGGATTCTCTGTCCCCCAAATGCGCCGACAACACGCGTGCGCATGCGGGCCAACCGTGCAGTTTGCACGTCTTAAGGCAAGCCCCGAGACGTCATGACGATTTTTTATTTCATATAGTTCAATAATTGCCACCCTGTAGGTGGTTTGTAAAAAAACTTACCCCCAAGCTATGCATAGCACAATACTAACACCTCTTCCTCTTTCTGAGCTCAACATCTCACTCATTATGGAGGGATGCTGACTCAGTTTTTCAGGATAGCGAATGGGAAGTTGCAGTACAGCAAATGGCCCAGATATCACCAGTGTGTGTGTGTGTGTGTGTGTGTGTGTGTGTGTGTGTGTGTGTAGTGAGTGAAGTGTTATGAAACAATATGTGTATAGTGTGTGCAGTGACTGGTAGTGAGATATGAGTGAACAGTGTGGCATTACATTATTCAATAAGTTATTTGTCAAAAAGTTTTGTATACCAGGAGTAAATCTAATCATTGTCTCTAACTAGAAGTCTGTAGATATATGTGTATACGAATTAGCTTATTTTAAATTGATCAAAATTTGTAAATACTTTGACATGTCCTATATCCTTGTAAAAAGAGATCTACGGATGAATAAAGCTACTACTACTACTACTACTACTACTACAACTACTACTACAAAACAATAAAATTATGTCTAATTAATGATGACCTTTAAAACGTGCAACTTAAGAGCTACTAACACTTCTTTATTTTCGATACTGTAAAACAAATCTCTTCTACTCCACGCTCTTTGCTTTCCATATTTTGAGAAGTGGTAGTATGGTTCAAAACCAGAAAAGAAAGACTTGTCCACTAAAGAAGAGCTCTAAAGTGCAAATCTTAAGTGCGGTGTTATCGGGTATCGAGATCGGCGCAAATGTATCGACTACTGCAGAGATACTGCACAGCAAAGCAGCATCACGAGACTCCAGTGAGACGCTAGGAAGAAGCCAAGCCTCCCGTAGTTCCGGGGGATCACGGCCGCTCCTCTGGCTGAAATAGCGTCTCCAGAGGCCAGGAAGACAGTTCGAGGGCGGATCCTGCCCACTTCCAGGAAGTTACTGTTGGAGTTAACATCGCTGAGCTGCCAACTTGCCGTGATACAGCCCGTGTCAGTCGTCGGGGAGTGAAGAGACTTACGTCTCCTGTGAAGTGTGTCTGCGCCGCAACGCTATCAGAACTGTGTAACAAGTATCTACGAACTCGTGTTCTCTAGTGACTGTAGTGAAGCCAAAGTACGGCCATTCTGAACTTATGTCAATTCGCACTCAGTAATTGTAGCTCATTTAGTGTATTACGAATCTCAGATCCAAGTGTGTGTAATCGCAATATCGTAGCTGCTGCTGAACCTGGAGAGCAAAGATAAGTTTTGTTGAAATTAAGGAAGTATTGCTTATTCAGAATATTATAATTAACTCTGTTAAGACTGTCCAAGAAGTAGGATGAAGCAGGACACAAAACTGAAAGCTATGAGCATGTCTTGAGTACATGGGATGTATTCAACAGCAACTCGTAAAGTAAGCATTTTAGGTCCTGTGTTTACTGGATTTTTTTTCCTTGTTTTGGTCCATACTACAAATATGGGTACAAATATCTTACAGTAGAGGATATTTCTTTCACAGTATTGAAGATGAAGTGTTAATAGTTCTTAAGGTTTGAAATCCAGAGCCAGCGTTTACTCAACATTTTCTTCTTCGATAGGAGGAAGGACAACATCTGCAGAAAATTTTTAATCAGTTTATTGCAGATGTATTTCTGCTAATGTGTAGCAGTCTTCAGTGCTACATAAACAGAAGAACATAAAGAGAAACAGTCTTTAAAATATAAACAGAAACTATATCACAATTAAATCAGCTTGTACGACGTAAACTTGCGTACCTTTACATCCAAGTGGCGATGTAGTATCGTAAATGTAATAGCTCATGGTATCATTTCACATTACAAATAAGAAGCATCAGTCGAAATAAGCTTGTTGCTTACATTTTTACGCAGTTAACCTCGGCTTGTGACGTCAATAGTAACTTACCCTACTTTTAATTTGCGCCATCTACAAGTGAATTCTTCTTTTAACATAATTACTGGATGAATTTTAGAGGTTAAGGAGACTATTGTAATTTTACGTATTTTCATCACATTTTACATTTTACATATTTTTCTTTATGTAGGACATAAAAAGTCAAAGTTTCACTACCGTACAATGCTGTGCTCCAAATGTATTTACTCAGATATTTCTTCCTCAAATTAAGACCTATTTTTGATACCAGGAGACTTCTCTTGGCCAGGAATACTCTTTTTAACATTGCTAGTCTGCTTTTGATGTCCTACTTGCTCCGTCCGTCATTGGTTACTTTGCTGCCTAGGTAGCAGATTTTCTTAACATATATACTTCGTGAACATCATTCCCGACGTTAAGTTTCCCGCTGTTCTCATTTCTGCAGCTTCTCATTATTTTTGTCTTTCTTCGATTTACTCTCAATCCATATTCTCTACTCATTAGGCTGTCCATTCCAGTCAACAGATTTTGTAATTCTTCTTCACTTTCTGTTAGGATAGCAATGTCATCAGCGAACTCTATCACTGGTATCCATTCACCTTGAATTTTAATTCCATTCCTGGACCTTTCTTTCATTTCCATCACTGCTTCTTCGATGAACAGATTGAGCAGTAGCGGGGAAAGACTACATCCCTGCCTTACATCCTTTTTAATCCGAGCGCTTCGTTCTTGTCCGATCACTCTTATTATTCCCTCTTGGCTCTTGAACACATTGTGTATTAGCCGTCTCTCCCAATAGCTTATCGCTGTTTTTCTCAGAATTTCGAACGTCTTGCACCATTTTACACTGTCGAACGCTTTTCCTAGGCCGACAAATCCTATGAATGTGTCTTGGTTTTTCTTTTAGCCTTGCTTCCATTATCAACCGCAAGGTCAGAATTGCCTCTATGGTGCCTTTACGTTTCCTAAAGCCTAACGGATCGTCATCTAACACAGACTCAGTTTTCTTTTCCATTCTTCTGTACAGTATCCTTGTCAGCAACTTGGACACATGAGTCGTTAAGCTGATTGTGCGATAATTCTACCACTTGTTAGCTCTTGCAGTCTTCAGTATTGTGTGGATGTCAGAGGATATATTGCCAGACTCGTACATTCTACACACCAACATGAATACTCTTTTTGTTACCACTTCCGCCAATGATTTTACAAATTCTGATGGAATTTTATCCATCCCTTCTGCCTCATTTGATCTTGAGTCATCCAAAGCTATCTTACATTCTGATTCTAATGTGTGTTTTTAATGTGTGTAAAATCTTATGGGACTTAACTGCTAAGGTCATCAGTCCCTAAGCTTACACACTACTTAACCCAAATTATCCTATGGACAAACACATACACCCATGCTCGTGGGAGGACTCGAACCTCCGCCGGTACCAGCCGCATAGTGCATGACTGCAGCGCCTTAGACCGCTCGGCTAATCCCGCGCGGCCTGATTCTAATACTGGATCCCTTAGTTATTCTAAATTGTCTCCTGTTTCTTGTTCTATCACATCAGCAAATCTTCACCCTCATAGAGGCCTTAAATGTACTCTTTCCACCCATCCGCGCTCTCCTCTGCATTTAAAAATGGAATTCCGGTTGCACTCTTAGGCTAGTGTTAACACCCTCGCTTTTAAGATTGTTTTGAGTTTCCTGAATGCTGAGTCAATCTTTCCGAAACTCATTTCTTTTTCGAATTCTTCACGTTTTTCATGCAGCAATTTCGTCTTAGCTTCCCGGCACTTCCTATTTATTTCATTCCTCAGCGACTTGTATTTCTGTTTTCCTGGATTTCTGTGAACATTTTTGTGCTTCCTTCTTTCGTCGATCAACTGGTGTATTGTTTCTTTTATCCATGGTTTCTTCGCAGTTACCTTCTTTGTACCTATGTTTTTCTTTTCGACTTCTGTAATTGCCCTTTTTAGAGATGTCCATTAATCTTCAACTCTACTGCCTACTGAGCTATTCTTTATTTCTGTATATATAGCCTTGGAGAAATTTCATGCATATCTCATCATTCCTTAGTACTTCCGTATCCCATTTCTTTGTGTCTTGATTCTTCCTGACTCATCTCTTAAGCTTCGGCCTATTCTGCATCATTACTACATTGTGATCTGAGTCTGTCTGCTCCTGGGTACGCCTTATAATCCAGTACTGGTTTTGTGATCTCTGCCTGCCTATGATTTAGTCCAACTGAAATCTTTCTGTATCACACAGACATTTCCAAGTATTTCTCCTCCTCTTGTGAATCTTGAACAGAGCATTACAGTTAGTATTTACTGTAGAACTCAACTAGTTTTTCTCCTCTCTCGCCGGCCGCGGTGGTCTCGCGGTTCTAGGCGCGCAGTCCGGAACCGTGCGACTGATACGGTCGCAGGTTCGAATCCTGTCTCGGGCATGGATGTGTGTGATGTCCTTAGGTTAGTTAGGTTTAAGTAGTTCTAAGTTCTAGGGGCCTGATGACCACAGCAGTTAAGTCCCATAGTGCTCAGAGCCATTTGAACCATTTTCTCCTCTCTCATTCCTTGTCCCAAGCCCATATCCTCCTGTGAAGTTTTATTCCACTCCTTTCCCTGCAGCTGCATGCGAGTCCCCCATGACTATTAGATTTTGGTCTCCTTTTACGTACTATATTACCCTTTCAGTATACTCATATACTCTCTCTGTCTCTTCATCTTCAGGATGTAACCTCAGCATATGTACCTAAACTATCTTTGTCGATGTTGATTTGCATTCAGTTCTGATAAGGACAACCCTATCACTGAACTGTTCACAGCAACACACTCTCTGCCCTACCTTTTCCCCTCCTGCTCACGTTATATCATACTCAATTGCTGTGCTAATAATTACTCAGAAATTAACCGTTGGAGGTTTCGAACCCCGGACAGAGGACTTTTTGATTCCGAATCAAAGGTGCTACTCCTAGATCACGAGAGCATGTCAGGTGGTATCGAACGCTATTATATTTACGATGATTCATGATCGCTTGAAAACAACCTTACGTAAATCTACGTCGAACAAGCTGATCAAATTGTGCCATAGTTTCCATTTATATTCTGATGCCTAATCCTCATTATGTTCTTGTATTCATGTAGTACTGAAGATAGCTACGCAGTAGGTGAAATCAATCTGCAATAAACGGATTAAAAATTTGCGATAGAGACTTCCTCCTATTGTGAAACTTGTTAGTACTTTCGTGGAGCGCTCTGTTCCCGATGGAAACAAAATTGAAGAACATTTTAAGATGCTTCGGTCTATACAGCCACCTCAGAAAGTATGTCGGTGGAGATCAGGTCCTCCTTATTCGTCCTATACAACATGACTTTTGAATCAGCCCGTACAAAAGCTAAATGTACTTCAAGTTTTCGGTGCTGACATAAGCAGAAAGTCTGTAAAATAATACAAACACAAAATCAATGTGTGATCAATTTCTACTCTCATAACCTATTGGTGGAGCATAAAGTTTGCAGTAGTTTTCCGTTGTGTCATATCGTGGGTATTACACATACAAAGTGACTGAATAAAAGCACATAAGGCCATATACCAATACGATAACGAATTTAAGAGAGCTCCGCAACCAGTGACGAAATGCCCATTAATGTGTATTTTATTGTTCACGTGAAGTATGTGGATGATAACTCTTATTAACTCAGTAATACTCGATTACTTCATTTAATTTCAGTTCACAAAATTCTATTTTCTTTTACCTTGAAAAACCGGGTCTATAATTTTTCTCGATCTCAAGTGGGTAGTTTCCGTAACTGACTGATCAGCTTGTCTGATTGGTACATGATCTCCATTTTCTGGGTCGTTACGAAACTAAATTAGCCCTTCCATCTTGTGGTGAGTTTCTTCTGGGGAACTCACTATTCGCATGAACAATAAATATGTTTTGATGTCATTTAGTACTACGTACAGACAAATGCTGTTGGTGACTTTTGAAATGTTGCTAATGTTGATGTGGTTGTTTTTGTGGAAGTTGTTTCTGGTTCAATCCGTTGGGTTGCAGAGGCCGAAAACAAAATGACGGGTATCATAAAGAAGCACATGAGGTGGGATAGCTGAATCCACAACCAACAAAGTTTCGTAACCACGCTTAGTTCATCTGTTTGGATGGAGGTGGGACAACAGTAGTTGGATAACAACTCTGTCAAGAAAAAATCCCCAATAAGCACCTTCCATCAATTAAAAAAAATACACACGTTGGTTAGGCGTCTGAGGAAATATAGTCTTTTGTGGGACCGCTGGGTTCCGTTGCCTCGACGTACAGTGCAGACGATGAGAAGAACTCACTGCAAACTGTTGCAGCGAATGAGAGAACAAGCACGAGGTCTCTCAACACTTCATTAGGAATGTCGCAAAGCCGCGTCGTGCGAGTATTGTGCAGCAGTCTTTTCTATTCCTTCCACATGCAGCAAGAGCGAGCGTTGCTGCTGAGAGAATAGCAAGAGAGTCTGGAATTCTGCAACTTCATTATGTAACGACAGATACAAGACCAGCATTTTGAAGAAGAGCCCTATTCACTGATCGAGCCTATTTCACCAGAGTGTGTGTGTTGAATTGACGTAATGTGCAGGAGAGAGGAGAAGAAAACACTCTAGTACGCATTTCCGAAAGCTTCAAGCTCAGTCCCTGGTACTGCGCTATCGACTGTCATATCATTGGCCACAAGTATCAGCAACACCAATGGTATCAACTTTTCCTGGAAGCTTGTTCAGCCGAATTACTGGAACCCACTTGAAACGTCGTAAGAACCTGTGGAATTAATTGAAAATGCCATTCCTCTCGAAATGAATGGGTTGTTAAGGATCTATGGAGCCACCAGATATACTAAAAGCACTCCGTCTTCAGGGTACGAGTGGCCTACCTGGACCATCCGACCGCCGTGTCATCCTCAGAGGAGGATGCGGATAGGAGGGGCGTGGGGTCAGCACACCGCTCTCCCGGTCGTGATGATGGGATTCTTGACCGAAGCCGCTACTATTCGGTCGAGTAGCTCCTCAATTGGCATCACGAGACTGAGTGCACCCCGAAAAATGGCAACACCACGTGGCGGCTGGATGGCCACGCCCAGCAGAGCTTAACTTCGGTGATCTCACGGGAACCGGTGTATCCACTGCGGCAAGGTCGTTGCCTACCAGATACACTAGCAGATCATAATCCAATTCATCTCTTTTCGTGCAACGATCAGATGTCCCTGATTCGTGGCCGAGCGGTTCTAGGCGCTACAGTCTGGAATCGCGCGACCGCTACGGTCGCAGGTTCGAACCCTGCCTCGGGCATGATGTGTGTGATGTCCTTAGGTTAGTTAGGCTTAGATAGTTCTAAGTTCTAGGGGACTGATGATCTGAGAAGTTAAGTCCCATAGTGCTCAGAATCATTTTTTTGGTCCCTAATTCAATAATAGGAGGTCTCCGACATATTCAATCTGCGACTGCGAATACTCCACGATAATGACACTTCGAGAGGGAGTCTAGACACTACAGTCGATTTTGTACTGATTATAAGTCGTCCTTGCACACTTCGAAGGCTGCCCTTCCTGTCACTGTCTACTACTACTTGGTAGGACCGTACCTCACAGAATTTGATGTAAGAGCGGCTGCTGAGGTACCGTGAGTAATTACCGTCCTCAAATCATATAAAGGCATCCCTCAGAGGTCGTAGGTGGCAGCCATGAATCCAATTTGCTAGGGTAGTTGTATCGTAATTAATATCAAAAGCTCTCGCACGCCAAAGTATACAACAATAGAAGCAAATATTTTGATTAAACATTGGTCCGCAGCTGAACCAAGTGTGAGATAATTGAGAAATTTCTAGATTTAGAATATGGATTTAGAATCATACTTCCTATAAATGTACTGGAAATATGAAATTTTCTTTTAAGTCCTCCTCTAATTGGGCTTAGACTTCATTCATAACGCATGATTTGAGGGTGTGATAGATGCTCGAAGGGGCTACTCCACATATTGCTGCTGATGTAAGCTGGTTTGTAGCAAATCAGTATGGTACAAGAAGAGTAGGTCCAGCACGTTCTGCACCCTGGCCTCCATGATCACCTTACGTGAATTCTGTCGAGGCCATACTAAAAGTCCCTGTACAGATCACCAATTGAAACAGTAGAAGAACGGGAGCAGTGCCCTGTACGCTCTCGTCATGATTTGCGCAAGGGTTCAGGGGCGTTTAAAATAATTCACAATTTACTGTACAGACGAATACAGTATGGCACTAACTCTGAGGACACGTAGAACACCTTATTTAAAAGGTGAGAGTAAGAAGTAAACTGTAACATGTAAAGCGCTGGAGGAATGGTATCCCCCTCCTTTGTTTGTGCGTTTTCCACGCATCGAAGCAGGGTCGGCGTGATTAGTAACGGGTTTGGCATGGTTAATTTAAGGGTGCCCTTCCCGTAGCCACTCCGTTACGGTCGGGTGGAATATGTCTACATGAGATGAGATCGGTATTGTATTCAGCCTCACTTTGGTGATCTTTGTACTGAAGTTTGATTTTAATCTTCAGTCTGACGATGAAATTTTGAAACGCGTAATGCTTAATATGGAATTGTGTGATCAGGACATTTCTATATTCCATATTTGTGCCAAAGTGTATATTTGAATCAATTGAACATCGTCTTATGGAGTATTCGACTTCCTACAAGGGGAGCACTGGACGGATGAGAGTACCGTAACAAGACGGCAACCATAATGTCAGCGCAAGACGAACAGCTGCAACAAGTAAAAGTGACCACGGTACACAACTATCTGCTGAGTGTCACGTGAAAACCTGTAGCATCGATCCTGGCGTCATTAGCAACTTATTATATGTACAATAACACTACCTCGAATCATTTATTCAATAACGTGTCAACTGATATTTTAGTGCAACTGTGTTTGTTGGAGGAGGCATTGTTGCAGATTGCTAAAATAGTAAATTCCCATGATCAGCACATATGTGTTGATATTACTAATCACACAACTGTAGAAGCACGTCCTCGATGAAGATTTTTCTGTGTGTTTGGGCTGGCGTTGTTGGTGACTGTTACGGCCTCATGGTATTCCACCCCAGCTCAGTGGATAGACTAACAGTGTCTATAAAAGAATACTTCTCTATCTGAAGTGCTAGGATACTGGCCTTTATCAGTGCAACGAAAGATGTGCTCCTCATTTCAATGTTAATGCTCATCGGCGTCTAAGTAACAAATTCCATTATAGGTCGATAAGAAGATATCGACTAATGCCAGGGCCTCTACGTTCTCCAAACTTAAACTCGCTAGACTTCTATCCGCGAGCGTTTGGAATCTCTTGAGTATTAAATCCCAGTACAAAATACAGACATCCTTCGTAATCGTTTTGTGGAAGACTGCGAAACCGTACGCAGTATTACAGGGACGCTTCAGCGCTTCTTGAATTCCATTTTGAGGCTACTTGACACGTGCATTCTAGTGTTAACTGATGCCATTCTTAATATATAAGAAAAAGTCCATGTCTTTCCGATTGGCGCCTTTGTGTTTTTCATGACTGAGAGGTACCGAGAGAATATGGAAATAATGCATTTGTGGATCCAGTCCATTTAACAATTTTTTTCTTCCAAAATATGAGGGATGAGTCTGGAAAGTTTGGTCTCACTTTTTGTGACACCCTGTATATGTGGGGTACCAAGTAGTGCACATTTGTCGTGTGTTAAATTATTAGTGACATAAACATAGGTCTAAAAGTATGATAGACAACAGTAATTAGGACATATGGTACATATTGTAAGTAGGCTGTTTAGGTTTTTATGTTGGTAACGCCATGTAGCGCTCTATATGAAAATCACTGACTGTGCTGTGTGCAGTCTGTGGTTGGTTTGCATTGTTGGAATAGTCGCCATTGTAGTGTTTGGCAGTTGAATGTGAACAGCGCGTAGCGTTGCGCAGTTGGAGGTGAGCCGCCAGCAGTGGTGGATGTGGGGAGATAGATGGCGGAGTTTCGAGAGCGGATGATCTGGACGTGTGTCCATCAGAGACAGTAAATTTGTAAGACTGGATGTCATGGACTGATGTATATATATTATGACTTTTGAACACTATTAAGGTAAATACATTGTTTGTTCTCTATCAAAATCTTTCATTTGCTATGCCTGTCAGTAGTTAATGCCTTCAGTAGTTAGAATCTTTTATTTAGCTGGTAGTATTGGCGCTCGCTGTATTGCAGTAGTTCGAATAACGGAGATTTTTGTGAGGTAAATGATTCATGAAAGGTATAGGTTATTGTTAGTCAGGGCCATTCTTTTGTACGGATTAGTGAAAGTCAGATTGCGTTGCGCTAAAAATATTGTGTGTCAATTTAGTTATGATCAGACTAAGTAAAGAGAGAAATCTCTGAGTACGTTCAGTTTTGCTCAGCTGTTTGAAAATCAAATAACGTAAGGGGTTTATCAGCACAGTAATTCATTAATTTTTCTGAGGGGACATTTCAATATATATAAGAGACGTGGATGTAGGACTAATAATTTACAGTTACGAAGCCCCGTCGTAGGGCTGAAAATCGACCTCCTGCAGAGCTGAGTTACTACAGATGTAAATAAATAGATATATGTTGGTAACAACTGCAAAAAATATACCAAAATTTTAACAGTAAACAGTTGTAATATCGCAGTATAGTCACAGCGCTCTTCCAGATGGTTTTTTTTTTAATAGTAATAGACTAGAACTAAACTCAGTCCGACCGCCGTGTCGTCCTCAGCCGATAGATATAACTAGTTATAGATATGGAGGGGCCTGTTGTCAGCACACTGCTCTTCCGGCCGTTGTCAGTTTTCGTGAGCGGAGCGTCTGTGTAAAATACTAAGGGATGAAACTGCTGAGGTCATCAGTCCCTAGACTTACACAATACTTAAACTAACTTATGCTAAGGACAACACCACACACACCCATGCACGAGGGGGGACTCGAACCTCCGGCGGGAGGGGCGCCCAATCCGTGATATGGCGTCTCAAAACTCGTGGCCACTCCTCGCGGCTGACCGCAGCCGCTACTTCTCCACCAAGTTGCTACTCAGTTAGCGTCAGAATGTCTGAGTGCACCCCGCTTGCTAACAGCACTCCGCGGACCCAGACGACCACCCATCTAAGTGCTAGTCAAGTCTGACAGCGCTTAATTTCGGTGATCTGACGGAAACCGGCGTCACCGCTGCGGCAAGGCCGTTGGCTTGTAATAATAGTAAATATCATGAATTAAATGATATAGGGTACACCAGCAAATAATTGTTTCATCGTTTCAGAAATAGACGTGTGTTCAAAGCGGAAAATGAGATGCCGACTCAGACCACACATAGTGCTGTAAGATGTTTATAAAAGGGATATACAGAATCAGAACACTGTGCAACACATTACCTTCAAACATGAAAGATAAATGACGCTGGTGAAGAACGGAACACCGTAAAACAACTGACCGGAAAAGTATTAAAGTTTTCAAAATTTGAGCTAAAAAATTAGGGGAGTTTACTAGAGAAAATCACAATATGATCGTAAATACATAAGCAGTCTATCAAAAAGAGATCAATACATATGTAAAAGTAAGACATAATGACTAATACAATGACGAAATATAAAAATGCAACTGATAATGATATTCATCGATGACAATGAAAACGACGAAAATGATAAGCAATTCAGAGGCAACGCTTACATATAAGAGAGAACAAATGTAGGGGAAAATATTTTACAATGATCTGTGTCATGAAAATGTACAAAAGTGGACAGGCTTAAGCAGCATAGGCACATTGAAGCATAGTCTGACGTCATATATAAGGTTGTTACAATTACTAATTGTAAATTGGAGAAAGATACTAGGAACATGGTAAAAGACAATAATCCCATTATTTGTAAAGGGTGATTATCGCTGTGGAGTTTGCAGTAGAGAAAGATTGACCTGTTGGACACTGCATTTAAATCTTACGTTAAGATTTCGAATAATAGGCAAAATATAATATTTGAATTTCTATTAGGTATAAAAGAAGCGAGTATTCGAAAGGAAGATGAAGTATCTGCACTAAAACAAATAATGGAAACCTGAAGTCAGTTTAAGAGGGAAAGCTGCTTAGAATTCCTAGACATTTTCATTACCCTGAGAGAAAAATCTGTGTAACATAGTAGAAAAAAAGTGTCATTCATCACATTTAACAGACACTTTAGAGAATCTCTACAAAATGTCACCATTCCCTCTTATTTAAATGGTATAATTGCACACCTCACATTGAAAAACAGTAGAAAGTAGGCTAAAATTTGAAATAAATATCGGGAAGAATCAGTGCACCATGGCATGGGGCACTCAAGTATTGAAAAATTACAATGCGCGTTCTTATTTCTCTGAGGCTGTAGATACTGCGATAATAAATACAACAGTAGATAGTTAAGATGAGGAACGAATGTCTGTCAGAATGACAGTCGAAGAAGTTAAACCAAGGAACACGCTAAGAAATTGTGGGTAACAGAACAAATACATCAGATGATGGAAGAAGGAAATATGAAATTGTTCAATAAAAAAAAATTCAGTAATGTTTGTCTCTTAGAAACGAAATCAATAGTAAGTTCATGTAACTAAATATCATGAAAAGAAGACTTTAAGGACACGTTCCTTACGTCAAAAGGAGAAAAAAATTTGATCACATGGTATCTAAAATGCATACCTGAAGAGATACGAGCACTTGTTCCAAAGAAGAGATGTATTGCAAAGTAGTGAAGATTAAAAATTGCTCTTAGCTCTTAAAGTATGCATTCTAAAGCTCGTCTTTAATGGACTGGTTTCCTGCCAAGAGCTCGTAGTAGACGAGATGTGATTTACATATACAAGATGGAAAAGTGCTCACATCTCTTGAAGTATGGTATGCCTAAGAACTTTTTTCCCTCGTTTTGGTGCTAGGGGCGTGTTCTTCAAGTCTGTAAAGAGAATTTATTTAGACCCTGTATGTAACGTACGCATGTTACACCCTGCGTACTATGAAGGCAAACGTATCTGACATTCTGGAGCTCTGCAGAAACACACTGACATAAAATTTTTGAACAACAAATGATCAGTTCATTTCAAGCAGACTATTTTTCATTGCCGTAAGAAGTGCTTCCAATTTTCTATGGCGTCGTCCACTGCTAGAATGCGCTTCCGTAGTATGAGGGGGTGCTGCAAACTGTCATATGATGAAGCTACAGTGACACAAAATTGGGACTGGAGGCTCCCCTTTCATCTATCACGATATTTACCGTCAAATACCAACAAACTTCACTCAAATTCCGTAGGAAAGTGAGGAAGTCATATCATAATAAGGGTGTTGGGTGGCAAGAACCATTGCGACTCCAGATTCATTTATTCTGAGATACTACACAGAAGGCAACTTTTGTGAAAGTGAATAAATAAAAGTAGCTTTGAAAACATAAGACATATAAAAAGTAAGGGCAATTCAAAACACATTTATAGATATCTCAATTAAAAACCCAGATAGTTGCTCAGGTCCGACATCCCACAGGGCGGTCCTATGAAGCAAAGGAGTGGTACACTATCGTTGTAGCGCGAAGGAAAATGCAGTGGAAGAGTCATAAATGGAGAATCGTATACGCCTATTTAACATTGAACAAGCAGAATTGGTGCTTTTTGCAGGCGATATTAGTGTTACGATACATACCATCAGAGAGGAAGCAACAGAAGAGACATGTTAATGACGTTTTTCAAAAAATTATTACGTGGCTTTATGAAAATGGAGTTCCTCTAATTCTGAGAAATCACAATTTATTCTACAGGACGACAGATAAGAGTTTGATCAACAATGGATTGTAGTATATGACCAGCGGTCAGTAAAGAGGGTAGAATGCTGCAAATTTTTGTGTGTGCATATTGACGAAAACTTGAATACATATTGATATTCAACTTGAATACATTTTGAGGTTCATGGTTTCTGAGTTTTGTTGATCAGCATCCTTGAACTATCGTTGTTAATTTTGTTCACTTCAACATTGATTGGCGATGAAAAGTTTGTTCTTTCGACTTTACATTTGGCACTACCCTGCTTTCCAACGTTTCGAATAATAGTTCTCTTTTACTATTCTGTTAGCAGGGGTCTTGAAAATGTGCACATTCCGGCCCATACCCAGAAGCGTATAGGTTATAGGTTTCATAGTTGCTCAGAAACTCATGACAGAGTGACAGTAAGCTTATGGTTTCAAGTATTCTCATTTCCTTTTCAGTGGTATCAAATACCCTGTCAGGGGGCATGTAACCGTTGGGAAGTTGTGAACTACTTTGTCGCAAACTAACAATAAACGTCTACTATACTCAGGAGATTTTCATATTTGGCGAAACGCATCGTTTTTGGTACGATTTGTTGAAATAGAAGGACAGGAAAACAGGAAACATCATTTAGTACTTTAAAAAATTTCGTATTTAGTTACTTTCGTGTTAAAACACGGTTGTTAAGTGTGCCGTTTTCAGGCTGCAGCTTACTGTAGATGCATCAACGACCCGTTATTCTTTGTAGAATTTGTCACAAGTAAATGTCGATTAATAACACATCGGCTATTAAAGCCTTTAGAAGAGCATAACATAAAATACGAGGTCATTCACTGCAAACCTTGAGCGGAGCGTAGTTGGTTGACGTGCCATATTATGAACCATTGTACGAGAGCTGTTCAATAAAGAATGATCATAATTTTTTATGGTCAAATTGCTCGCGCTAAAATTTAATCTTATGACATTCTGTTAGCTTAATGTACAACAAACACGCCATAGTAATTTCATTGTTGGGACTTGTGATTTCCGCCTGTAAGAGGCAGGAAAAGTCAAATATGGTCAGTAACGCCTACCGCTGCACTGGAGGTAACACGCTAGGAACAATATGCGGCTTTGAAATCCTGTTTTCGTCTCGACAGACCTTCAGCTGAGTCCTATACAATGTTACAGGAGGCCTATGGAGAGTCTGTTCTTCATTACAGCACAGCTCGAAGGTGATTTAAAATGTTTAAAGAGGGGAGAAAATTAATTTCAAAGGAAGGTGGACCAGTTACTGCTCTTACGGAAGAAAACATCAACACTGCTGCTGTCGTTGTGAGAGAGGATGAACGAATTATCTTAAGATCACTTTCTGAAATACTAAACATTTCATTGGGGGCCATCCACACGTTGGTGACAGAAAAATTACACATGACACGTGTTTGCGCGCAATGGGTTATAAGACTGTTGAATGCCGAACAAAAGGACGTTCGCCTGCATGTCTGCATGCAGTTAAAGTTGATGTTAGAGCAAGATCTGGAGTTTCTTTCCAATGTAATCACTGCTAATGAAACTTGCCTACTGTTGTGGATTGGCAAGACAGCCAATCCACTAGGAGGAAGCCGAAAGGCACGCGTTTAAGCTCACGCAGGATGGCGTGAGGTCTGGAACAGGACAAGGTCTTTATAGTAGCAAAAATAGTACGTAGCTTCTGGAATACTTAACTTTAATCCATAATTGGTGAACATCGCTCTTGATGATACATGAATTACAAGATCAATAGCAACTGATAATGGCGCCTTGCTAGGTCGTAGCAAATGACGTAGCTGAAGGCTATGCTAACTATCGTCTCGGCAAATGAGAGCGTAATTTGTCAGTGAACCATCGCTAGCAAAGTCGGCTGTACAACTGGGGCGAGTGCTAGGAAGTCTCTCTAGACCTGCCGTGTGGCGGCGCTCGGTCTGCAATCACTGATAGTGGCGACACGCGGGTCCGACGTACTACCGGACCGCGGCCGATTTAAAGGCTACCACCTAGCAAGTGTGGTGTCTGGCGGTGACACCACACCTACATCATTTTGATCGTGAGTGGAAACAGCACGCAGTTGTTAGAACACTGGACTCGCATTCGGGAGGACGTTGGTTCAATCCCCCGTCCGGCCATCCTGATTTAGATTTTCCGTAGTTTCCCTAAATCGTTCCAAGCAAATGCCGGGATGGTTGTTTGAAAGGGCACAGCCGACTTCCTTCCCCGTCCTTCCCTAATCCGATGAGACCGATGACCTCACTGTTTAGTCTCTTCCCCCAAACAACCAAACCTAATCAAACAGAAAGCTCAGTGAGGAAATCTCCATCACCAACCCCCAACAAAGCAAAAGTAGTTGCTTCTGCTGGGAAAGTTATGGTCATCTCATTCTCTGATATTCATGGAACGGTTTATCAGCATTTTGTACCTGTACACACATCAGTACCTGGACGATACTATAGGGCTGTCCTGAAAACATTGCAAGTCCATGTCAGGCGCAAAAGACCATAAAGCAGGCTGGTTGCTGCACCACGATAATGCATTGCAGAATATTGCCAATGCTGTTGCTGAATCAACGTGCCGTTGCAAAAATCAACGCCAAGTCCATCACTCACCCTCCCTATAGGCCGGATTTAAACCCATGTGACTTTTTTCTAGTCCCTAAGCTGAAGAAGCGCCTTCGTTGGAGGCATTATCAATCATCAGAAGCAGTGGTGAAGGCTGCGGAGGCGATTTTGAAGGACCCTCAAAAAATGGTTTCCAGCATGTATTTGAAGACTGGCAGAAATGCTGGGACAAATGCATCGCATTCGCGGAAGACGGAGAAGGGCGAAGGGCCATGAAAGATATGAGGATTAGTAAAGGTGTGTGGTCAACAACAAAAAAAAAAAAGATCATTCTTTATTGAACAACCCTCGTATAGTGGGCTCGCGTCCCAGTTTATCCAGAACTGTTTCCGCATCTTTGCGTCTTCTAAAGGGTTGCGAGATTTATTTTTATTAAAGGAATAGAAATAAATTGTGTAATAGTCAATGTTGTAGGAAAGTGCGCTGTCCCTTGGGAATGAGTTTGCACCTTTTTTGTGAAGTTTTATACGCTGACGTTCCTACTGACTAGACACGGTACTTTCCTTTTATGTAGCAGCATGTTCATGGATATTGAAATGTTTATTTATGTACACGACAGACAGAGCAACATGGTTGGCACACGGACATGGGAGAAATTTGTGCGTTTTATAGGAGTTCTATAATCGTTCGTTTCCGTAAAAAAGGTGTGTTGTTTGTGAACCAAATGAAGCCGACAACTGCTGCTGGAGAGCGCAGGGAGCGCAAATCACGTTAACCAGCTCGTCCCATGTGCCGATGACGTTGCGTATCGTGAGACTGGATATCCCGTTCGCGTCCGCATCCACGTTAGCTGTCTCGTCCCCTGTGATGGCGGCTTTAGGAAAGGGAGCGAACTAACCGCCCGCATCCCGAGCAGCTGCTGCTCGGCTCGCGTCGCCGCGTCCCGCGTCTTCCGCGGAACGTGCGCCGGGACGCGGTGGCCGCAATTGTTTCGCCGAAACCTGACAAACAGGTTCGCCGCCGTCTGACAAATGAAAACACCGCCATTCGCGAAAGCGAACGAGGAGCGTGTGGCGTGCGAGAAGCAACAAGAAGGCGTAGCGCCGGCCTCTCCTCGAAATAGCCGCGCGGCCCCAGGCCGGGGGCCCGGCCACATTCCGGAGCCGGCCGCTGGTGGCGCCTCCGCCGCCTGCCTTGTACGGCAATCCGCGAGCAGTTCCGGGTTCAGACGCACGCCAGCCGCTGGCTCGCCCCGTAGGGTAGGCGTGCGTTTGCTTAACGACCTGCGATGCCACCTTAACGTCCGCGTAGCTTACAATTATTTGCCTCCTGATCCCTCCCCCCCACCTCCCTCATCACTACTCGCGTATTATCGAAGCTCTGACTGTCAGAATCTCTTGCCCTCTACTCCTTTCCGCCAAGATTCCTCTCCTTCTTCAAAAGATTCCCCACAGTTTCAGGCAAAGCGATATCTAACATCCTGGGGAACAATTTTGCACACAAGTGTCTTATGATTGGCCTTCCTCCCTTTTCCTTCGTACACTTTCGCCAGTGTAATTTTTCGCTACTAACTGTGCGCCTTTTTCACAAAGCTCAACAACCTGAAATAAAAAAATGGTTCATATCGCTCTAAGCACTATGGGACTTAACGTCTGATGCCATCAATCCCCTAGACTAGAACTACTTAAACCTAACTAACCTAAGGACATCACACGCATCCATCCCCGAGGCAGGATTCGAGCCTGCAACCGTAGCAGCGTGGTTCCGGACTGAAGTCCCTAGAACCGCTCGGTCACAACGGCCGGCTTCAAATTTCAAAAAATGAGTTCCATATGTATTCGTGAGACCAATCCATTGCAGTACACGGATTTTATGAAAAAATATTGTTTACCTGTTTAATCTTGCACACAAAACTGAGAAATTTTCCAAACTAGACATCTACGAAATTGACATCTTGGGTTGTCGGGTGTTCTGTCGGATATCAGCGTCGTACTTGCAGGGGGAACGCTTGGTACCGCAGATCGTAGATGAAACCCGCAGGAGCGGGTTTGGTGGGCGCGGACCGCAGAGGGAACACCTAGAACCGCAGCGGACGGAAAACGGAGCAGCAACGCTCCAGCAGGTCGCAGGGAATGGGCGCGGACCACAGGAAGCGCCTGCAGCCGTTGGTGGAGGGGGAAGGCCATAGGCATAAATACTGGACCAGGTCCACTTGAAGAGCAGTCTCAGGTCGCACCTGATGAAGGTCACGAGCTACGTGACCGAAATATCGTGTAAGTACGACGCTGATATCCGGCAGAACACCCGACAACCCAAGATGTCATTAGATCGCCGGGAAAGCCTGAAGAGTTACATCAACGAAATTATTGGGAAAAATGAGATGTAGCGTAATTAAAATAGGAACAGCACAGATCTCTAAGGCTGTCAACGGCGTGGAATATGTCGGACTCGTAGCTACCACTGACGGTTTAGCTCAACTTCTCAGCCCTCTTGAACAATGTACAAATTCTGCCTTGTTTCTCGGATTGAGTTCCTTTAGTACAAAAACTATTTTATCACATTCAGTTGATGTTCCTAGGACATGTTAAGTCTCAGCTTTATCAACGATAGTGATTTAAGCTGAGTTAGAGTTCCGGCGCGGGTGAAAGCCGCCCTACATCGTTATCGCAGATAAAAGTTATTTTGAATGATGTCCAGATTCATAATATCAGAAGCGTTTTATTGTTATCTGCTCAAGCACTAGCACAAAACTACCAATGTTACCGGCTTGTCTTGGCGAGAATATAACGGCACAATGAAGCAGAAATCTTTTACTGAAGAGGCGCCTCGCCGAACGGTTGCGAAGTTCCTCGATGGCATTAGATTGTACTGCCAACGATGCCGAAATAAAAATGAGGGAAAATTTATGACGCGCGCCGGACTATCGGATCTGCTGGACAATCGAGTGCCAGATTATCGCAGTCTTCCTTTGTATCGAAATTCTAATCCAGTTAATCAGGGGTGTATAGGACTAGTACCACAGGCAGAAAGACATTACGTAGGGGCCACAATTTCAAAAATGTCGTGCCGTGAGACAATTCACTATTCCGGTTTGGGGTCCCATTGACTCAGTGTCAGCTAGACTGGGTTCAAAGGTAGTAAGTTCTATAACTGCCCGCTCTCTCCATTTAGGTAGGAACTGAAACGGAAAAAGGGGGGGAGAAAAGTTACATGAACGAACGCTGAGGGAGGGGCCGCCATTAGATAAGCGAAATAACGCGTTGCAGTATTTCTTCTCGTCTTTCTTTTTTTTTTTTTTATTTAGTGGCGTCGCGTGAAATCACACTTTTCACCCTCGGCCTGAAACGAAGGGCTGTTGCTGTGGCGCACAGCGCGCGATTCCAATGATGCGACGTACTGCTCTGCCGGATTAATTATCTACTCTGCTATACGCACAAATCTGTCACAAATAAATCACCGACAACGCTCAGTGTGTTGCGCAGGAAGGTGTGTGTGAATTCGTAAGGGACTAAACTACTGAGGTCATCGGTCCCTAGACTTACACACTACTTAACCTACCTTAAACGAAATTATGCTAAGAAGAACACACACACTCATGCCCGAGGGAGGGGCCGCGCAATCCGTGACATGGAGCCTCAAACCGCTGGCCCCTCCGTGCGGCTGCGGAGACAAACTGATCGATTTTCAAGAAGGGACCCATATCCAGAAACGCACAGCTTGGGCGCAGGAGAGCGTTGAATGGGTGTGTGTTCCAGATAACGTCAATAAACCAAACATGAGTAGCATATCACGCTATGTGCATTGCAAATGGTATTCGAACCACGTACCTCCTACGTTAATGCAGAGCCTACATCGGCGATGCTGAGCCTAAAGCACATGAGCCAATACGTAAAGTTTGATCAGTCGCTCTGTGGACTCGAGCAATGACATCGTCCACTGAAGTTACAGGTGTGCCATACACCATGCTCTTCGCACTATTCCACGGAACACGTGTCAGATCCGGCGACCGTGCTGCCAACAGAACTGATCCACTCCTTCCAATCCGTCGATTTGGATATGTGACGTTGATGTAATTCGGCACTTCGACATCAAAGTGTACTGGAGCTCCATCGTTCTGCAGCCACATGTCTATTCGAACATTTAGTTGAACTACTCCATTAGGGTAGGGAAAACATCTCCAATAAATGTGAAGTGTATCTGCCCTGCCAGTCTGTTTCGCAGTAGATATGGTGCAATGAAATGGTCATCATTTCTTCCGGCCCATTTGTTAATATTGAACCGATGTTGGTGATTTTGAATCACCTGCGCCGAGCGTTCGCCCAAACTTGCATACTATGCAAGTTGAATATGCCACTCTACAAACGTGCAACAAGCTCAGGAATTTTTGCCTGTAGATTACATTATTGCAAATACCACTGTGCAAACTGTAACTGTCGTGGGTAGTCCTCCTCCCGTAATACCTGGACTTTCGGCAGATGGTATGGATGAGGGGATGTTCATAGACACTACGCTCTTACCTGTATGCAAGGATGTCACGTGACGAGTGCCGGTGGCTGGGTCCTATTCGAACATTGTCAGCATTTTCTTCTCCAACTGTAGTGTTAAAGCCGAGCGTGATCGATCTGCAACACGTTTCGGCACGTACCAGAGGACCAACAGAATACCGGGGATAGCATTCGTAAGTACGAAGCACGAAGCGTTACTTCTTTACTTCTAAATTGGAAAAACGTCAAATAGAAAATAGCTACGTGCAACTTTCCGGCTCCTCTGAGGCGTCTCTGGATGGCTGCGAACGTGCAATGATGAGGGGTACGTATATTCCAGAAACGATCCGCATACACCCTTGCAGCAGCTCTCCCACTGCAGTTCACTTTGCCCTATGCGAGCACCATATCGGTCATTTCCGCAGCTGTACTGGTACATGTCGCACTGGTTACTGCACTGGCACGCCACACGAGGTCTGGAGCAGCTTGCACACAAGGGTTGTGTGGAGTTGGGCAGCTCATGCACAGGAATGTTATCAGCTTAGGTCGTCCATCCGTAATTCACAGACGGGTAATGGACTGCCTACCTTCGGTGTTCAAACACCGAAACGTATCGGAATAAACCGTCACAACAGTTCGTTCTCAGACTTCGACGCTCTCCAACGCCCAAGCAGTTCGTTTCCGGATATCAGTTCCATCTTGAAAACCGATCAGTTTACCTCCCCACACAACATACTGAGCGTTGTCGGTGTCTTTTTTGGAACAACCTGTATACCACACTGGATTCGCACTGGGCTTCATACTAGATTGGTTACTCGCTGCAGTATCGCCCTCAAACAGAAACTTTTTGATTGTCCCATATACTTTCAGCAAAGATTCCGAGATCCGACCTCTGGACTGTAATACGACTACGTTCACTGCTAAAAGTTTAATACATCACCCTTAACTGGTTATTAGCTAGCTCGCTGTTAACCAGCTCATCAACACCGGAACACAGCTAAAAGTGACTGGGGAAAGAGGCAGATAAAAATCACTCTCCAATTTCTTGTGACAAGTCATCCCTGGCCAAGTCCGTATCGTTCGCCAGAATTATTGCTACCCAGCTTGCTCTGAGACTGCTCCTCTTACCAAAAAAGTCCTCCTACACTAATACCCAATACTTGCCGAGTAAAAAAGCAAAGTTCCTGAGCAGAGTACAACTCCTGCGGTCGAGAACGCACTTCAGATTCTGGCAGTCTTCCGCACCGCACTGAGTAACTTGATTGAACAAAACGGATAGCATACTTACCCGCCCCAGATGGCACCGAGTAAATACAGTAGGCTGACTCCTCAATTTCACGAGTTCGCCATAACTCTACGGAACTGTTAAAATATAGTCCTTTCACCCACCAGAAAAATGGAGTAGAAAGTAGGCATTCTCATTTACCATAGTCCTGTTCCTGAGTACAGCGCTCGTGTGATGTGCTGCCTCTTAGCACGACATTAGGGACCCTTTCAGCTACGGCTGTCAAGAGGAAATCGCTCTCCCGGTAAGCCAGCCAAGTATCCTCTGGCCGACTCATTTAGTAGGACTAGAAAAAAAAGTCATTCCTTCAGCAGCAGGGAACTGGCAGGGGCGACTACAAAGCAAACAAACTAGCGCACACGGCTGGCCAGGAAATTGGCGTTAAAATATGACAGGCGAAGGACATGAACAGCAGACTAGTACAGGCAGAGGGGACATTCCTGGCGAAAAGTTCTCTACTAGTACCTAACATAGGCCTTCATCTGAAGAAGAAATTTCTGAGAATAACCGTTTGAAGCACAGCATTGTATGGCAGTGAATCATGGACTGTGGGTAAACCGGAATAAGGACTAATTGTTTGAGGTATATCGTACACTGGTTGCAGGCGACGCACACCCTTTCATGACGAAAATGTTTCCCGATGGCAGCAATATTTTTCAACTAGATAATGCGCCATTCCACAACGCTAGAAGTGTGATAAAGTGGTCTGAGGGAAACAATGGTGATCTCTCAAATCTTCCAGATCTGAAACCGGTCGATGACAACTGGGATGTGACTGAACGTGGCATCAGACCTCATCGCCCCCTCCCCGGAATTATGGGGATTAGGCGAGCTACCGAGGCCTCATTAATTCCATGCCACGGCGTGTCGCCGCTGTTATCCGTTCCAAAGGTGGGCGCACCGCCTGTTGTAAAGCTGGTCATAATGTTCTAGCTGATCAGTGTATGCCAAGGAACAGAGGAAAACAATTTGTATAGAAGAAAAAATACAATCATAGCACTTAAGCGGAGTATGTACCCACAGGACAGAAGCTCTCAACACTTAAGTTACACATTGGCCACTCGATTACAAGTTATGTAACAAAAGACTGGTCATCAGAAAAATAAGCAATGTTAACATTGCTCAGAGCAGAAGGTTACATTTCTTATCGAGTTACCTTTCTCAAGTCGCTATTAACTTCCTTTAAATTCCCGCTCCAGACATGGATATTATAACCCTGTTCCAACTAGAAGTTAGATTCTTCAGAACACATTAACAAACCCACAAGCCGTATTTCGTAAAATAGTAATAATGTACAAGAGAATTTGCCTTAAAATAAAACTCTCTCAGATCAAGGCTCAGCATTTAACTAGCATATCAATAAAATAATTAAATAGTACATCATTAGAGTACTATCATGAGGACCCTACTTATATTGTAAAACACAATAGATATAAAATAAGACTGAACTACTAACCACTACAAACACTCTTTAATATATAATGCATAAATCTTTTACATCGCACATCGCCACAACTGTGTACCACAGCATTAAACCGAATACAGCAAGCACCAAGGTAAAACATATGTCAAGATAACACTTCATACAACTGGGCACTACAACATTACAACCAACAGTCACAGTGGTAAAAATTTTATAAACACACGCCCCAGTGCCTAGCTAGTTATACTGTATCAGTAACAGTCTTTAGCACACCGGTGGCGACGCCTGCAACATCTGAACAAATGTCCTTACATACACCGAACCACACGAGATCCAAAACGAAAACTCAAAACCGCCAGTATGAAATCCGCAACCTTCTATACACTTGAACACAGTCTACATTAAGGAAGCTACTTTAAATTGCAGAAGAAACGTAACGCTTCTATTTCGTATTTCTTGGAATGCTGTCTATCCATTCATAGAAGATTTTCTCTTCCTGTAAGTTCAGCGATACTTCGTATAGTACTCCAAGTTGTTGCAGTTTACGACTGCTGCCAGTGTGTTCCTGCTCGAGGCTCACAACAGACGGCTCGCCCCGACCACTCCCAGCAATCTCCACAGCAATCCCTTACTGGTGGCGCCATCGCACGAATCCAATATCCCTCATGATAATTCGCATTTGTCGCCAAGCGGTGTTTGTTACAGAAGGATTTAGCTGGACAAATGAATCAGGAATAAGGAATAAAGAGGTCCTTCACTAAATCAGCGTACCCTGTATAAAGAAAAACATGGAAAACTGTGACAAGAAGAAGGGACAGGATGATAGAACATGTCCAATAACAATGACAGAGAGAGAGCCCTATAGTGTCGAATTACAAGATGTGTGATGAACATCTGGAGCGCGAAAAGGTCGTTTAAATATTTACTGGTAATACTAGAAAGTAATATAAAATGCAAAAAAGTGTGAAAATAGTATTAGGGGCGGAGAAGGGGGATTGTGGAAGGGTTGTGGAGCGTCGCAGTGCATCTGTAAAGACAGTTACTGCGACGAACTCTAGAGTATTGTTCCAGCGTGTGGAGTCCTTATCAAATAGGCATGACGACAGATAACCAATGAAATTAGAGATGCGTATTTGTATCGTGACAGATCGGCACAGTCCACAGGAAAGCGTAATACAGGTGCTCGGATAATAACTGTAAAATGAAAATCTTTAAAACATGTTGTTATCATAAAATCCTATTGCGTAAATTCAGAGAAGGAACATAGTACGACCATTCCACTACCATCTCTGTATATTCAGGGAGAATTCAGGTCAGTCCGACTCAGCTAGCAGTTTCACGTAGCGCTTGATGAAGACAACGAATCACTTTGTCAAAATACTGTGCATGGATGACGCTGATATCCGTCACAACACTCGACACCTTAAGATGTCAACAAAGCCTGAAGAATTACAGTCTGAAGCTGCTTCGATAAACACCGTACCAACCACGTAAGTGTGAACTGCAGATTATTCATGTAGATGTTCTACAATGTAAACACTACAATCTTCCATGAGGGTGTAGAAGCCGCGTTAATAGCAGACCTGCCCTCCATTTTAAGTGATGATGGATCAATGTGGCTCGTGTTCCACTATTTTATGTTTTCGCTGACCTGCCTAAGGTATTGGGAAGGAGATTTTACTGCGTATGTCGGGGTTGGGGGGATGGCTGGCTCCTGCCTTTATTATATTAATACAGGAAATGTATTCGCAGTTGCGAATACGGGCAACCTCCAACTGTAGAATCGAGGCCTACGAGAAAGATAGGCAACTCGCTCGCTCGCTCATCTCACCAGACGAGCTGCGTTTCTACACATTGTAACTCATAACATGATGTTTACGACTGGGTATTTACTTACAAATAAGAACTGCTTCTACTGGTATCCGCTATTGTGAAGTCTTACTGTTTATTGCTCCAACAACGATAGGAAGTCCACAGGCCTACTAATAACTTGTTATGTCTGTACTGGGTACACTAAAATTAAAATCATGACAAAATGATTAATCGCTTGCCTAAAGCATTACATATTGGATGAAACGAGGGCTGTTAAGCACACATGAGACTAAACGCTTTAAACAGGCTGTTATACCATTTATGTAGAACGTACATCTTAAATTACAGCATACTGCAAAGTTTTGTATTTCGTTGTAGTACTAGTAATCAGTAGGATTTCATAATAGCAGGCTTCAGTAGAAGATGTAATTCTCGTTTGTACGTAAATAACCAGTTTCGAGTTAACAGGCTTTTCGTCGTCTGAGCTGAACGAGCTAGCTCTGTCATCGCTACCCTCGTAACGTACGCGCTGCAGGCTGTCTTTCACGTGGGTCTGGTGTAGAATGGAATGACGATACAGAAAATTTCTGTCAGACTGAGACTCGAACCCGTATCTCCCTCTCGTCACGGGCGGGCATGCATGCATGTCCAAAAGAACATTGTGCGTTCGTACTTCTTATAAAGACAGGTACTGCAATATCGATAGTGTTCAGCAAAGTAGCTGTTTTTATTTCCTTCTCCGTGGTTTTTTGGTCTGGTAACAATATTACAGTAGCCCATCTAGCGCCAGTTTCGATCATTGTATAGCTAAGAGTAACTATGTGTGCTAATTTGAGTAATAGCGCGAGACAGCGAATGTGATATTATGCCAGTTTTTACGAGCAGTTCGTTTCCATTTTATACGTTTTCACCCTATTCATCTCATGCGGTAAATCTTAAGGCGACCACGATGTTGGCCGGCCGCTGTGGCCGAGCGGGTCGAAGCGCTTCAGTCCGGAACCTCGCTGCTCCTACGGTCGCAGGTTCGAATCCTGCCTCGGGCATGGATGTGTGTGATGTCCTCAGGTTAGTTACTTTTAAGTAGTTCTAAGCCTAGGAGACTTGTGACCTCAGATGTTAAGTCCCATAGATCCATTTGAACCATTTTTGATCCACGATGTTGGGCGCCGTAAACAACCAGCAACAACAACATAAACGTTTTCCAGGACAGCTTGTTGAGAGCGCTAGGGCATCCTGTAGCACCTCGACTTGCCCGTTAAATCATTCGATCTTATCCGATAGAAACGTAGCAATCTACATCCCCACAATTTGGTGGGTCTACAGGATCAAACCAACAATGCCTGGCCCTCTTCGCAACCCAGTTGAAGGAATTATGATGATTAGAGACAGTAATACAAGGTATTTACGTAATGTCTCCTGGGATGTTAGTTTTCGACCAGGGTGCTTATAACAGCATGGATAGTGATCGCTTTTACTGCACAAGATACTCATGTTTACCACCTGAATATTAAGATAAATCTCCGACTATAGCAAGAACAACACAATAGTGTGATTTCGTTTTTCTTTTCGTATACAGAAGAAGTCTTATACTTATTTGAGAATTTATAATCCTCCTGCACGCCAGTAGGCGTGCGCATGTACGTGTTGCGCGTGCAAGCACGCACGTTCGGGTACAGCACACGAGACTGCCCCCCCTCCCCTTTCCCTTTCCTCACCGATGCCATAATGATGTACGACCGGTCTACTAGGGCTATTTGCGGCGAATTCGTGACTTCTGCCGCGGAGCGAACGCGGAAGGCACTCTGCGGACGGTGATTCGGCCGCAGGCCGTCCGTGCGAGCAGCCGTAATGGATGTTTTACATCGATATCATCTGAGATGCGGCGCGGATATGAGATGTAATGGCGCGATCGCGGGTAATGTAATCAACTTGTCCCGGCGGCCGCGGCGTGACCCCGCGCCCGTCTTCTGTTTTCCTCTGCGAGGCAGGCGGCTGGCGGCAGCTCGTTACGCGGGCGCCACGTCGCCTCTCGCGGAGTGATTAATTTTCGCGGTGCGGCCGATCTGCGATCGCGGGTAGACTACGGGTGCGACTCGCTGCCGCCATTTGCAGGCAATGCACGTCCTGCGACGCTCCCCGCTTACACTCGATGGCGCCACAACTTGTGAGCTTCGTATTTATTACACGCCGCACGCACGTGTTATAGCACTGGCAACTAACTTCACTGTAGGAAATGCTTTGCGCGCAGGACTAATTGTGTGTGAGGAATTATTTAAGACTGTTGTGCCAGTTCCGTGCTAATGCGCAAAGATAAGTCTACAAATAAGCCGGAAAACGGGACAGGGGCAATAATGATCAGTGTAACTTCGTGAAGATTCTCTGCATGCACTGACATGACTCTACTCCTCGTTATAAATCCCACGCATAAATACGGAGCCTTGTTCCCTCTTGTAGCCGTCCATAATTCCGGGAATTGTTACCCGTGACGGATTTTGCGTACGAACTGACCTCTCGATTATGTTCCATGAATGTACAATGGGACTCACGCCGCGCGACCTGGCTGGAAAACTCGTCCGCTCGAGCTGTCCAGAATGTTATTCAAACCAATCGCGCACAGTCAGTGGCCCAGTGATACGACATCGTTGTTTGGGAACATGAGGTCCATGAGTGGCGGAAACTGGTCTCCAAGTAGCCGAAAACAACCATTTTCAGTCAATGCTTGGTTCAATTGGACTCATTCCACGCAAACACTGCTTACTTCATTAAGGAGCCACCACCAGATGGCACGATGCCTTGTTAACAACTTTGGTCCCTGGTTCAGTGGGTCTGCGCCACACAGTTCTTACTAACTGAAATTAGGTTAGGTTTTCCATTTGCCTAGTGACCAACCGAAATGGTCACGAGGCCGTGCAGGCAATGTCTTGTTAACAAACTGAAACGCCTCGTTATATCCGCAGGACAGAGCAGGTAGTTGGAACTGTGGAAAGGGGCGAAAAATGAGCGGCTGTCAGTCACACTCGAACACACATAACTTTATTTAGTTGCTCAAACATTACAGCGCAAAATTCCGAGCTTAACTATCGACTGAATATGTCACACAATATTATGGCTTAAGGGCATAACATCTTTAACTTTTAAAAAGGCTGAAGGTCCATGATTTAAAACATAACTACAATAAATTTTCAAAAGACAGAAAATGCAAGGTTTTATCCTTAAATAATATTTCAAATAAGACTAAAGGCCCAAACCGTCTAAGACTTGACAATTAAAGAATTTTAATTTTAAAACGGCTGAAGGCCCATGATTTAAAGACACAACTACAATAAATTTTCAAAAGGCAGAAGGCCCAAAGCTTTATCCAAAAATATTTTAAATGAGGCTGAAGGCTCAAACGATCTACGACTTAAAAAGTAAGGAATTTTAATTTTATGACGGCAGAAACTCCATGATTGAAAAACACAACTACAATGAATTTTCAAAAGGCAGAAGGCCCAAAGCTTTATAAAAAAAAATATTTAAATGTGGCTGGAGGCCCAAACAATGCAAGACTTAACAAGTGACGAGATTCCAATTTTAAAACGGCTGAAGACCCATTATTTAAAACCCAACTAAAAGCATACAAATTCAAACCATCGGCTATGAGCCATTAAAATACACAATCAAACACCAATACGAAAAGGCAGTACAGCCAGCGGCGCTCAGAAGTGTCCGGGGGTCGGTCTGCACTTGAAATATTAACGTTGGCTTAGGGGAGAGAGGTAATCGGCCCAACTATATCTGATCCACCGGCAACCCAACCAAGAGACAATCAACGGACCCACCGACAAGACGACTTGCTTTCCACCCGATCAGTACACAAGGAACTCCAAAGCCAAAACGTAAAAGATATAGCCACCCACAACCAAGTATGCATAAGCTGCCAAATCTACACACACGTATTGGACAGCGACAACACGGCGAGGAAAGGACACTGCATGAATTTTACGTCAGAGGCCAGAGCAGGTAACCGGGACGCTAACGGCCACAAGGCAGAAAATTCCACTGGTCCACTTGGACTTCAAATAACCAAAATACAGTTAAACTCCACCGGATGGTGGCCAAACTTTCGCCAACACTCGCTGTTGCTCACGGGAATACCCCCAACAGCCAACCATGAATACCAACGGCATAATGTGAACAGAATGGCTTCGATAATTAAATCACCACTCAACTTTGATTTCCTGGGTCGGTGAGCCACGAACCTCGTAGCAATCGGAACAGCTCCCACACTCGCCGACACTGCGTAGAGACCGCCAGCGGGCCCGGCCCACTGCGCCGCGCGGAGATTTCCTGGCTGGTACACAGCAACCGACCGTCTGCCGCACACCAGCTAGCCGGAAACTATAAGCACCAGATCAAAGATAGTCCAAGGTGCGAATATCGATACCCACCGCCGCTGCCACACGTGGAAGAAGGAATAACTACGGCATAACCACAATAACCTTGGGAAACCAAAGGCAGAGTAACAGTCAAGGTTTAAACCAACGCATAAGCCTGGGCCATCACGGCTCACAAAGGTATTCGCGTCGTTCGTCTGCTGCCATATCTCATTAACGTCAAATTTCGCCACACTGTCCTAACGAATACATTATTCGTACTTACCACGCTGATCTCTGCGGTTATTTCAGGCAGTGTAGCCTGTCTGTTAACACTGACAATCATGCAAACGCCGCTGCTCTCAGTGGTTTTGTGAAGATCGCCGGGCACTTCGTTGTCCGTGGTGAGAGGTAACACCTGAAAAGTGATATTCTCGGCACACTCTTGACACTTTGGATCTCGGAATATTGAATTCCCTAACGATTTCCGAAATAAAATATTCCACGCGTCTAGCTCCAATCACTATTGTGCTTTCAAAGGGTGTTAATTTCCGTCATGTCGCCATGATGACATCGGAAACCTTTTCACGTGAATCACCTGAGTACTAATGACAGCCCCACCAATGCGTTGCACCTTAATACCATGTGTACGTGATGCTACCGCTATCTGTATGCGAGCCTATCGCTATCCCATGGCCTTGTACACTACTTGCCATTAAGATTGCTACACCACGAAGATGACGTGCTACAGACGCGAAATTTAACCGACAGAAAGAAGATGCTCTGATACGCAAATGATTAGCTTTTCAGAGCATTCACACAAGGTTGGCGCCGGTGGCGACACCTACAACGTGCTGACATGAGGAAAGTTTCCAACCGGTTTCTCGTACACAAACAGCAGTTGACCGGCGGTGCCTGGTGAAACGTTGTTCTGATGCCTCGTGTAAGGAGGAGAAATGCGTACCATCACGTTTCCGACTTTGATAAAGGTCGGATTGTAGCCTATCGCGATTGCGGTTTATCGTATCGCGACAATGCTGCTCGCATTGGTCGAGATACAATGACTGTTAGCAGAATATGGAATCGGAGGGTTCAGAAGAGTAATGTGGAACGCCGTGCTGGATCCCACCGGCCTCGTATCATTAGCAGTCGAGATGACAGGCATCTTATTCGCATGGCTGTAACGGGTCGTGCAGCCACTTCTCGATCCATGAATCAACAGATGGGGACGTTTGCAAGACAACAACCATCTGCACGAACAGTTCGACGACGTTTGCAGCAGCATGGACCATCAGCTCGGAGACCGTCGCTGCAGTTACCCTTGACGCTGCATCACAGACAGGAGCACTCAACGACGAACCTAGGTGCACGAATGGCAAAATGTCATTTTTTCGGATGAATCCAGGTTCTGTTTGCAGCATCATGATGGTCGCATCCGTGTTTGGCGACATCGCGGTGAACGCACATTGCAAGCGTGTATTCGTCATCGCCATACTAGCGTATCACCCTGCGTGATGGTATGGGGTGCCATTGGTTACACGTCTCGGTCACCTCTTGTTCGCATTGACGGCACTTTGAACAGTGGACTTTACATTTAAGATGTGTTACGACCCGTGGCTCTACCCGTCATTCGATCCCTGCGAAACCCCACATTTCAGCAGGATAATGCACGACTGCATGTTACAGGTCCTGTACGGGCCTCTCTGGATACAGAAAATGTTCGACTGCTGCCCTGGCCAGCACATTCTCCAGATCTCTCACCAATTGAAAACGTCTGGTCAGTGGTGGCCGAGCAACTGGCTCATCACAATATGCCAGTCACTACTCTTGATTAACTGTGGTATCGTGTTGAAGCTGCATGGGCAGCTGTACTTGTACACGCCATCCAAGCTCTGTTTGACTCAATGCCCAGGCGTATCAATGCCGTTATTACGGCCAGAGGTTGTTGTTCTGGGTACTGATTTCTCAGGATCTATGCAGCTAAATTGGTGAAAATGTAATCACATATCAGTTCTAGTATAATATATTTGTCCAATGAATACCAGTTTATCATCTGCATTACTTCTTGGTGTAGCAATTTTAATGGCCAGTAGTGTGTTTACGTTGAGCAGTCAGGCATATATCACACCTCTTTACAAGTTTGGATGGCCGGCAGCAAACAAATCTTTTGGCTGCTGTTGTAGTTAACATGTAACGTCTTCGACTGCGGTATCATCATTTTCGAAACGTCGGCCGCTTAAATGTTATTTAAGGAGCCCGAACAGAGGTAAGTCAAGAGGGGCTAATCGAGACAGTATGGTGAATATTCCACACGTTTCCAATGACATGTTTGCAACGGCTCCTTTCATCCAGTATTCATGGTCTCACTGTTTGGCTGCAGTTTCATCATGATGTCCCAAAACTTGGTGAGCATAAACTTACAGGCTAATCAAATGGTATTTGACATTATTGTTGTTGAAGAAGTGGAATGTTTCAAATTCAAATGGCTCCGAGTACTATGGGACTTAACATCTTAGGTCATCAGTCCCCTAGAACTCAGAACTACTTAAACCTAACTAACCTAAGGACATCACACACATCCATGCCCGAGGCAGGATTCGAACCTGCGACCGTAGCAGTCCCGCTGTTCCGGACTGCAGCGCCTAGAACCGCAAGACCACCGCGGCTGGCGCGGAATGTTTCAATTTGACATTTTACTCCCCCATCTCCGTACGTCAGTTAATTTTAGCTTTGTTTGATCATAAGGTTCTCAGTTGAGGCACGCAGATTAACTTCATGGAAACTAACAGAAAAAGAGGGCAGTCGTCGTTAGAGAGAGCAACAGATTATTTAGATGGTGGGAATATGACCTTAAAAACGCACAGCTATTGTACGTGGTATGACCACACTGTACGCTCACTAGAAGTATAGATACGTCACCAACAAATTTCCGAGCTATTCAAAGCGAACGTCATGATCGCAATGAGATAACCTGTAGCGCGTCGTTCAGAATGAGCGTGGGGTGTGGAGCGCTGGAGGCGGTGGCTGTTTACGGTTAGAGGTGACAGCGTACTGGGAGTCTGCGGCTGATTAGCACGGGAGCTGGAAGGAGAAGAGACTTACGGCGGGATGAGTTGCTTGACGGCCTGACTGCAGAGCCAAGTACGGAAGGTCTCTAGCAGCTGGTACGCTGGGAAGCTGTCAACGGGACGTCGCTATCGGCCAGAGCGGGGCGTGGCCGCTGAGTGGACACAGCATCGTGGTGGAGCAGTTGGGTTCTTTCTTGGGCGAAAAGATGGCAATCCCAGTGCAGACGGAGGAAACGGCTTCCGTGTGTCAAGAGAAGTACTACCCGTGTGCTTTAGTGGCTAACGATTGCATTCTGGTGGCTGAGTGATTTAAAACCATGTTCAGTGCTGAGTACAAGGGGTGCACTGGCTGTCTTGTTGAACGAGCAATATCGTGCACAGAAGCCTGTGCTTATCGTCTCATAAGTTGTGGTTGTCGTTTGATGGCGTGCTGTGCATGCCGGAGTGTTCTCTACAAGTGAGAGTCATTTTGGTTTTATTACGTAACACGCTGTGAGCTCGATTGATTTGTGTTATTCAGAACGCGGTCTTGTAGTATTACGCTGTGAGCGTGGCAGATCTGTTGATGCTATTTGTACAAAAAAAGTCACCTCATTATTATTCTATAGAAATGATCAATTTGTATGTTTCATTGTACAGGAGTTTATGAAGATACACGTATAGATAGTTATGCTGGTCGTTGCTGGTAGCTTGTTGTAGTAGCTGCTTGGTGATGGCAATAGTAGTAGAACAGTATTCAGTCACGTGCTGTGTAGATGATCTTAATTAAGTCTGAGAACTGTTGTGGTGTTTTATGATTAATTGCAGGATTTATAACTGTTATGTTTCTTGTCTTTGGCCGAGGGCCCTATATTGTAATTTTACTGTCGTTACTCGCTTCTGTACGCTGGTGTAAAGGTTTGCATTTTATTCCGTTTGATGTATTAAAGGCATTTACTTCTATCTACTTGCTTGAGCGCTGCTCTCAAAAACTATACTGCCAAGTAAGTTCTGTTTCTGTCCTCAGAGTAGCACTTGGATCCTATGACCTCAATGATTTGTGGGATAAATTCCAATCTCTGTCTTTCCATATAATTTTTATTCTTTACAGCTCCCTCCGGCACCAAGGAAGCGATTCCTTGGTTTCTTAATACACGACCTATCATCCTGTTCGTTCTTCTTCTTCTCCTCGTTGCTTTCCCCATGTTCCTCTCCTCGCCAATTCTGCTCTGGACTTTTTCGTTTCTTATATTTCCACCTAATTTTCAACATCTTCCTATATATCAAACCTTCGATTTCTTTTCCGGTTTTGCGTAGTCCACGATTTACTTCCTAAACGACGTTGTGCTCCAAACGTACATTCTCAGAAATTTTTCTCTCTAATTATGGGTGTGTGATACTATAGACTTCTGTTATCCAAGAAAGCCCTCTTTGTGGTCCTAGTACGCTTTTTATGTCTTCTTTGTATTGTCCGTCATGTTATTTTGCTTAGAACATAGCGAAATTCCTTTATTTCGTCTATACGTAGTTCCGAATTGAAATCATAAGTTCACCTTTAATCTTTCTATTTCTCACCACTGCGTCATTTTTTCTTCGGTTTTCTCTCAGTCCATACTCTGTACTTACTAGACTGTTCAATATGTTTTGTGATCCTTGTTCACTTTCTCTGAGAATAAACGTGATCCGCCGATTTTACATTACTAACATTATGGGTACCTGAATATTAATCCCTCTCTCGAACCTTTCTTTTATTACCGTAAATATACCATTGGCCTATAGATATATTACGTCCCAGCAGCACACTTTTTCAATCTGAGCGCATTGTTCTTGGTCATCCATGCCTATTATTGTCTCTTGGTTCTTGTAGATACTGTGAATTACCAGTCTTTCACAAATCCTTACCTATGTTTTCCCGACGTTTTCGAACATCTTACCAAAATTTAACATTGTTGTTTTTCCACGTCGACAAATCTTATGAGGTTTACAGATTTTCTGAAGTCTTGTTTCCATTATCAAGCCGACGTAAGAACTCCCTCTCTGGCCTCTTTACCTTTCCGTAAGCCATAGCGGTAGCTGCTTTCGAAGGGGAAACCGCATTCACCGCCAGAGTGAGGGGCAGGGGCTTATCACAATCGCTTCCTCGAACTGCCTTCTCCAGAACCTCTGTGCTGACCTCCTGTATTCAAGGCAGACCGCAGGACAAACACCCGGTCCACTCATTTGTTCTTTATTTTCAGCCATTAGTCATCTGACTGGTTTGATGCAGCACCACAAATCCCACTGCTGCTCTAGCCTCTTCGCTTCAGACTAACATTTCCATCCTACGCCGTCCATTATTTGCTGAACCTATTCTAATCTCTGTCTTCCCTTACAATTTTCCCCACTACAGTTCTCTCTAATACAATAGACGCTTTTGCCAGATGTCTTAAGATATCCAGTCCCTTCAACTTGCCAGCGTTCCTTTCTTCGTTGATCCCACGGCTAACATTCTCAATCCTCATGTTATCAGTCCACCTTTCGACATTCTTCTACGTACCACTTTAAAAATGTTTCAGTTCTTTTCTGTTCCCGTTTTACTACTGCCCATGACTCAGCACCACGCAATGCTGTGCTCCAAACGTAAATCAGAAATTACTTCCTCAAATTAAGGTCAATATTTGATACAAGTAGACTTCTCTGGCCAGGAATGACCTTTTCCTGTGCTAATCTACTTTTTATTTCGACCTTGCTTCGTCTATATTCCTTACTTTCTTGTATTTCATGACCATTAATTTTGATGATAAGTTTCTCACTATTCTTATTTCTTCTAGTTCTAATTACTTTTGTCTTTCTGTGATTTAATCTCAATCCAAGGGCGCCGACTTTCCAAATTTTCTGTGGGTGCATACCAGTGGGGGAACGTAGCATCCATTTTCGTGGAGTTTCGATTAAAATGATTGCCTTTCATTTATAATCTCTTATGGACATTGCCTGTGCTGTGATAAAGTAAAAGTCCGGTACTATAAGCGTACGTTGAGACTGCCGTAGGTCAGTCAGTAACACAACAGAAATGAGATCGACACGGGTTCAAATGTACGTGGACGAACGCACAGAGCCAGAAGTGTAACGTACATGAAACGGGCCCGCCTGCAAAAATAAAATTTTGATCCCTAAAATAAAATGTATAATATTTCGTTAGCTATCATATCCTTCATTGCAGCAGGTAGTAATAGAAATTTAATGGATTGTGTCGTAAAATCCCATGTAATATAAAAAAAGAGATTATTCGTTTGCTGTATTCAAAGTATTAAACAAAAATTAGTAATACTGGTAGATGTTATTATAAATTAACTTGATTGTAATGATTGACAGTCAGTATCAATAAGCATAAGCCTATAATTCTATATGTTCTTTGACTAATTTGCACTTACAAAACCTCCCTGCTCACTTTGATCTCTAGTGAAACTTGGCCATGCGGGGTACTTTCTGTAATGGAGGGTATTAATTATTTCACTGGCTTCAATAGATCACTTTGGGTACTGTGGAGGCTCAGTTCACTGATTCTGTCTTGGGTCTTAGAATTCCACAGCTAGTTCTTTATGAGTTTCAAAAATAAGCGTTCAGCCGAAGAAACATCAACAGGAATAGTTAAAAACAGGTAAAATGTTGTGGATAATCTGGAATACTTTGACCAATTCTTTGTTATAATAAATCCAGGAAATGTGTTTTTCTATCCTTCATGGTATGACCTGCCTAACAGTTTCTTGACACTTCTTGCTGATACAGTACAGGAACTGGCAGAAGACGCATTCTCGGGTTCCTTAATTTTTGGCTTAACATGGTTTTCACTACCGTCGGTGTTAGTGATATCTACATGTGATGATGACGACAAACGTATGAGGATTTTATCCATAGCGAGTAGGAAACTGTTCGAATCAGAAAGCATGTGTAGAAGCAATACTCAGTATTGTGCTTCAGCTTCCCACACGCGTCCAGTAATCGCTCAACGTTTGAAAACTGCGAAAATGTTTGTCGGACAAGAGCTTTTGCTCCACGCATCCCGTCGGCAGACCCTATTCTTTATATTAGCTATTAATGCAGTAACACCCCTTCAGTCTACCATATAAGCTCCCGCGTCTTTTGAAAGTCAGAGTACATGAAAACAATTTCACTGAAATCCTAAACCACACAACTCTTATGTTAAAAAAAATTACGAAGAAAGCTATTGAGGTAGCCTGTAACAATCGGCTTACTCGTATCTCGGATTATTCTGATTATTACTTAATATTGGCAGGCTGATATTTTAAAACAATTGTTGACGAATGGAGTTGGATATATTGCAGAGTGTCACTTGTAAGGTAAGATGAACGCAAACGGAAAAGATGGGATAACATTCACAGCATAGTGTGAGTGTTATTCTGGGGAGTGCCTTTGACTTTGCCGGAGAATGGCAAGGAACAGGGGAGTGTGTTGCTTGGTTACCTTTGCAAAAGACATCTGAAGCAAACAGTTATCTTTCAGATGTCAGAAATTTTAACATTCATCTCAGTGTTTTAACAGTTCATTACTTTTTGATAAAAGCAAGTGACAAATGTTTTCTTTTTTTGTTTTTATCAAACTAAAAATTTTGGGCTGCGGCGCACCCACAAGATTATGTATGGGGTGCATCCACATAGTCTGCACGCATGTCTCAATCCATATTCTGTAATCATTACATTATTCATTGCATTCACCATACTTCTTCATTTTTAGTGAGGATAGCAATATCATCAGGGTATGCTATTAATGATATCCTTTCACCTTGAATTTTAATCCCACTCATGAATCTATCTCTTATTTCCGTCTTTGCTTCTACAATGAAGATTGTACCATTATAATAGAAAAAAATATATAGTGCTTGAAATAATCTAATGACATCAGCTTTGCAATGGATTAGATTCAGGTTCATCGATCTGTCGGAGGTCTCCTCTTTACCATTGGAGATCTTCCAGTGAAGTGTATAGTGGAAAAACCTACAGAAACTTTCTGGCAGGGGTGAATGACTGTATAAGTGACTCACACCCTTCTTAATCCGGGAACTTCGTTCTTGGTCCCCCAAACTTACTGTTTCCTTTCGGTTGTTGTACGTATCGTATGTTATCCGTCTTTTCCTGTGGCTTACCCCTATTTTTCTCAGTTTCCAACCTTGCGCAATGTCGTACTGCCGAACAATTTTCCTAGATCGACAGATTCTACGAGTGTACCTTGTTTTTTTTTTTTTCAGTCTTGCTACCAGTGTCAAGTGCGAAGTCCGACCTGTCTCGCTCGTTGTCTTACCTTTCCTGAAGACCAAATGATCGTCATCCAGCAGATCCTCAATATTCTTTTTCATTCGTCTGTGTATCATTCTTGTCAGCAGCTTGGATGCATGAGATATTGAGCTGACTTGCACCTATTTTCGCCTGCTATCTTCGGAAGTGTGTGGGTAACATTTTTCCGAAAGTCTGACATCGCCATTCTCTACACTAACATCATTAGTCCTTTGGTTGCCATTTTCTCAAATGATGACGTCCCAGGTCCTCATGCTGAAAATAACATCCCACTAGTTATCTATTTGGTGTCACTGCCTACACTATAGACATTTAATCGCTTCGTTTGTCCTCTCAAACGTCGAACTATGAATATAGAGGGAGAGGGGCGTGGGGAGAGAGAGTGAGGGGGAAAGAGACTGAGAGAGAAAGAGACAGAGAGATTGAGGGGGGCGGAGAGTCGGGGGGTGGAGACAGAAAGGGGAGAGAGAGAGAGAGAGAGAGAGAGAGACAGAGAGAGAGGATGAGAGACTTAGACATGGAGAGAATCTAGCACTAACAGCAGGAACTGAATCATGAAAACAGGATCATGTTACACAGCATCTCTCTTACAGGCGGTTCAGTTACTGAATTTTCGTTGTCTTTGACATTTGATTTTACTACCTGCGAAATTCATCAAAACAAAAAACGAAAACTGCTTCAAGTGGCAACGATGGAAACGAAATGCAAAGATAATTGACATTGACTTCAGGCTCTTCGTTACGGGAACGGAAGTGGTTTCAGTAACAAAAACTGAAGATTGTAACATTATAATAGAAAAAATACATGGTGCTTGATACAATCTGATGACATCAGCTTTGCAATGGATTGCATTCATGTTCATGGATCTGTCCGGGGCCTCCTCTTTACCGTTAGAGATCTTCCAGTAAAGTGTTTAGTGGAAAAACCTGCAGAAACTTTCTGGCAGTTGCTTAATCAACCAGTTTATTGCTACAGGTCACCCGCTAACGAATGCAGCTTATTCCAAATTGACACTAAGGTCGCAACACAGACGCTTGGAAAAAAGTCTAGTAGTCACGGCTACCTTTAGCCACTACTTAACAGAGACAGAGATATTTCGCATCTGGTTATTGTTTCTTCTTTCTATTTCCACTCAGAGCCAGGAATGCAAATTTGTAAAGGTAGTGGAGCACAATATTTCGCTTGATATGTTGTTTGTGTTGTTGTTTTTCTGCTACTTTCGCTTGCAATAAGACAATTTCAAACAATATGTACTTTATAAGAACTGTTTTACTGACAGTGTAGCATGAGGTAGCACTAGAATTGAGTCAACTCTTTTTCTTCTCAGTTCTGTTTTGGATTCTCTCAGTTATTGTCTGTGTCTCTTTTACCTGTTTACCGTATGTTACTTTACCTTTCTAATACTGTCACTTCAGACTGTTATTTCATTCATTTCTGCTAAAGATACAGGCCTGTACACAACCCCACACGATTCTTCTTCTTCTGTCACATTCATGTGTCTGCATTATACTACGTTTTGGGTTTTCTGATTTCTTTCAATTACAGTTCTACTGATTTATGCTAAAACAAATGATCTGTGATCAAAATATTGCGTGCTTTTGTCTTAGGATCTTATTTTATGACGACCTTGTGTTATTACGGTTCAAATGTATTTCCCTGAGATCCTTAATACAGGGTCCTCGGTCTTACTAACTCAAAATAAATTTAGCGGATAGTAGTGGAAACAAATTTTGAATCTACTGCTGTGTTTGAGGATACCATTTTTTAAAAGCAGATGTAGTTGTTCCTGTAAAATATCACCTCCTTTACTAGAATTTGTAACTGATATTTACATGTTAAAGCCAAACACAACTGTAATTGCCTTATTTTGGTTATGTGAACGGTTAACCAAACACATAGTGCCATTATCCTATTATCCTCTGTTCTCAAAACGGAGAACTAATTTTGCTCCATTGCTGAACTTAATATTCAATGTACGGAAGATCCAATGAGGAATTTTACCTTAATCACAGGATCCGTATTTCGGATTTTTCAGGACAAGTGTTGTGTACTGAATTTACAGCTGTAAATACCAGGTTTGGTACATTTGTCCGTTCCTAGTAGATTTCACAGAAACAGAGTAGGTTTCCAATTCTGATTCAAATAATGAATGATAAATCTGCTTCAAGTTATTGAATGCAGTGTGGAAGAATTGTAATCTGTTGCTTCCACAAAGCTTGGAGATTTATCACTTTCTATTTTATGGACAGCTGACAGTTCCCAGCTGTTAGGATAACGTTGCCATCAATGGACCGGTTACCTGATGGACAATCGCTATAGATTTGTTTGGTTAATACCTGCTGCTATTTATCCATTCTGTACCGACTTAAAAGTTGAGTAACATGCCACCATTTTAGTTCGAAAGCTGTAGATTACAGTGAAGTCCTGATATACAGTAAATGTATGAAGAAAATTGTGTTATTTGATGTTACGTCGGGTTCAGATTCGACTGTGTATGGTGATAACATCGATTATTACAGATCTACTTGACGTTTACCACTTATAAGTGAACCTTATCTATCTTCCACGGATATTTATAGATTTGTATTGTTGGTCGTAGCTTTTTATCTAATGGCTTGCGTGCATAGGCGACCACTGGTCCATTCATGGGAACACCATGAAATGACTTAAGAGTATGATCGGTACAAACATTATTAGGATTCATTTAATTTACCGGCAAGAAGTATGTGCAAGAGGCCACTCTTGTGCCTCTGGTAGCTACATAAATACAGTTTAAAGTACACTCCTGGAAATTGAAATAAGAACACCGTGAATTCATTGTCCCAGGAAGGGGAAACTTTATTGACACATTCCTGGCGTCAGATACATCACATGATCACACTGACAGAACCACAGGCACGTAGACACAGGCAACAGAGCATGCACAATGTCGGCACTAGTACAGTGTATATCCACCTTTCGCAGCAATGCAGGCTGCTATTCTCCCATGGAGACGATCGTAGAGATGCTGGATGTAGTCCTGTGGAACGGCTTGCCATGCCATTTCCACCTGGTGCCTCAGTTGGACCAGCGTTCGTGCTGGACGTGCAGACCGCGTGAGACGACGCTTCATCCAGTCCCAAACATGCTCAATGGGGGACAGATCCGGAGATCTTGCTGGCCAGGGTAGTTGACTTACACCTTCTAGAGCACGTTGGGTGGCACGGGTTACATGCGGACGTGCATTGTCCTGTTGGAACAGCAAGTTCCCTTGCCGGTCTAGGAATGGTAAAACGATGGGTTCGATGACGGTTTGGATGTACCGTGCACTATTCAGTGTCCCCTCGACGATCACCAGTGGTGTAAGGCCAGTGTAGGAGATCGCTCCCCACACCATGATGCCGGGTGTTGGCCCTGTGTACCTCGGCCGTATGCAGTCCTGATTGTGGCGCTCACCTGCACGGCGCCAAACACGCATACGACCATCATTGGCACCAAGGCAGAAGCGACTCTCATCGCTGAAGACGACACGTCTCCATTCGTCCCTCCATTAACGCCTGTCGCGACACCACTGGAGGCGGGCTGCACGATGTTGGGGCGTGAGCGGAAGACGGCCTAACGGTGTGCGGGACCGTAGCCCAGCTTCATGGAGACGGTTGCGAATGGTCCTCGCCGATACCCCAGGAGCAACAGTGTCCCTAATTTGCTGGGAAGTGGCGGTGCGGTCCCCTACGGCACTGCGTAGGATCCTACGGTCTTGGCGTGCATCCGTGCGTCGCTGCGGTCCGGTTCCAGGTCGACGGGCACGTGCACCTTCCGCCGACCACTTGCGACAACATCGATGTACTGTGGAGACCTCACGCCCCACGTGTTGAGCAATTCGGCGGTACGTCCACCCGGCCTCCCGCATGCCCACTATACGCCCTCGCTCAAAGTCCGTCAACTGCACATACGGTTCACGTCCACGCTGTCGCGGCATGCTACTAGTGTTAAAGACTGCGATGGAGCTCCGTATGCCACGGCAAACTGGCTGACACTGACGGCGGCGGTGCACAAATGCTGCGCAGCTAGCGCCATTCGACGGCCAACACCGCGGTTCCTGGTGTGTCCGCTGTGCCGTGCGTGTGATCATTGCTTGTACAGCCCTCTCGCAGTGTCCGGAGCAAGTATGGTGGGTCTGACACACCGGTGTCAATGTGTTCTTTTTTCCATTTCCAGGAGTGTAGAAATATTGCATTTTATAAACAATAACTGCAATTAAATATTTAATAAATGATATAAAAGATAGCCACTCAGACTGGCAACACGAATGTGCATTTCGTGGAACTGTTTCAGCGTCACGATCGGCCTCATCTTAATACAGCCGTCAGGCGTAATAACATGAGACTTGGGGGTGCGCTGATGACAGAAGGCATGAGTCACATTTCAGTGGTGTCGGTGGAGTCTATCAGTAGGACGGGTTTCACTAGACATGGCCTGCACCTCAACAGGTATGGGAAGGGGAGGTTGGCAAAACTTATAGGTGACAGCATAGGTGGGGGTGGTGGGATCACTCATGGGAAAATTCCGGTGGTTGTGGGTGTTAGAGCTGTACCTTTTTTAGATTGAAGTCAGCTGATAGGTATTCCTGCTTAAGGGAAGTCTCTCTAACAAAGAAACCACTTTCTACAAAGTTTGGGTATCCGATTAATGAGGGAATTAGTATATTTCATCAAAATATACAAGGTATTAGAGATAAAGTTAGTGAACTGCTTATAGATGTTGACTCTGAAATTATTGGTATATCTGAACACTTCTTAAATAAGGAGATAATTCAGAGGCTTCCTTTACCAGGATACAGGTTGGCTGGCAGCTTTTCTAGGAGCTCTTTGCGGTGTGGGGGAGTAGCCATGTATGTGAAAAACGGTATCCCATTTGAGTCAATTGATGTTTCAAAGTACTGCACTGAAAAGGTGTTTGAATGTTGTGCAGGTGTGGTTAAATTTAGTGGAGCTAAACTTCTTACTGTTGTTATTTATAGATCCCCAGACTCCGATTTCACAACATTTTTGCTAAAGCTAGAGGAGGTTCTTGGTTCACTTTATAGGAAATACAAAAAGTTAGTTATATGTGGTGACTTCAATATTAATTGTATAAATGATTGTGCAAGTAAAAGGATGCTGGTAGACCTCCTTAATTCATATAATCTTATGCAAACCGTATTCTTTCCAACGAGAGTGCAAGGGAACAGTAGAACAACCATAGACAATATTTTTGTTCATTCGTCATTATTAGAAGGGCATTCTGTTAGCAAAAAGGTGAATGGCCTTTCAGATCATGATGCACAAATTTTAAGTCTAAAAAATTTTTGTGCTGCAACACATGTTAAATATAGTTACCAACTTTTTAGGAAAGCTGATCCAGTTGCTGTACAGACTTTTGTAAACCTTATCAAGGAATAAGAGTGGCAAGATGTTTATAGTGCTGATACAGTAGACGATAAATATAACGCTTTCCTCAAGACTTTTCTCGTGCTCTTTGAAAGTTGCTTTCTGTTAGAACGTTCAAAACAGGGCACTAGCACAAACAGGCAGCCTGGGTGGCTGACTAAAGGGATAAGAATATCTTGTAGAACAAAGTGGCAATTATATCAAAACGTTAGAAACAGTCAAAATCTAAATGCAGCAGCCCATTACAAACAGTATTGTAAGGTGCTTAAAAAAGTTATTAGGAAGGCAAAAGTATGTGGTATGCAGATAGAATAGCTAAGTCTCAGGATAAAATTAAAACCATATGGTCAGTCGTAAAGGAAGTGGCTGGTCTGCAGAGACAGGTCGAGAATATAGAATCAGTGCGTAGTGGGGATGTCCGTGTTACTGATAAGTCGCAAATATGTACAGTACTTAATAATCACTTTCTGAATATAGCAGGTGAACTAAATAGAAACCTAGTCCCAACAGGGAATCATACAGCGCTCTTAGAAAAAAGTGTTCCGAGACTGTTACCTGAAATGCTCCTCCATGATACTGACAAGAGGGAGATTGAGTTAATAATTAAATCACTAAAGACCAAGAACTCTCATGGATATGACGGGTTATCTAGCAGAATATTGAAGTATTGTTCCACGTATGTTAGCTCAGTACTTAGCCATATCTGTAACTTTTCCTTTAGGAGTGGTCGGTTTCCTGACCGATTACAGTACTCGGTAGTGAAGCCACTTTATAAAAAGGGAGACAGGGATAATGTTGACAATTATAGACCTATTTCCATGCCATCGGTGTTTGCTAAAGTTATCGAGAGGGTTGTACATACAAGGTTACTGCAGCATTTAAATTCACATAATTTGCTGTCAAATGTACAGTTTGGTTTTAGAAATGGCTTAACAACTGAAAATGCTATAGTCTCTTTTCTCTGTGAGGTTTTGGACGGATTAAATAAAAGGTTGCGAACGTAGGTGTTTTCTTTGATTTAACGAAGGCTTTTGACTGTGTTGACCACAAAATATTAATGCAGAAGTTGGAACATTATGGAGTAAGGGGAGTAGCTTACAATTGGTTCGCCTCCTACTTTAAGAACAGAAAGCAGAAGGTAATCCTCCGCAATATTGAGAGTGGTAATGATGTTCAGTCCCAATGGGGCACTTTTAAATGGGGCGTTCCCCAAGGGTCGGTGCTGGGGCCACTGCTGTTTCTTATTTATGTAAATGATATGCCTTCTAGTATTACAGGTGATTCAAAAATATTTCTGTTTGCTGATGACACCACATTGGTAGTGAAGGATCTTGTGTGTAATATTGAAACATTATCAAATAATGTAGTTCATGATATAAGTTCATGGCTTGTGGAAAATAAATTGATGCTAAATCACAGTAAGACTCAGTTTTTACAGTTTCTAACCCACAATTCAACAAGAACTGACATTTTAATCAGACAGAATGGGCATGTTATAAGCGAGACGGAACAGTTCAAGTTCCTAGGCGTACGGATAGATAGTAAGCTGTTGTGGAAAGCCCATGTTCAGGATCTTGTTCAGAAACTAAATGCCGCTTTATTTACCATTCGAACAGTATCTGAAATAAATGACATTTCAACACGAAAAGTAGTATACTTCGCATATTTTCATACGCTTATGTCATATGGTATTATTTTTTGGGGTAATTCTTCTGATTCAAAAAGGGTATTTTTGGCTCAAAAACGGGCTGTTCGAGCTATGTATGGTGTAAGTTCGAAAACCTCTTGTCGACCCCTATTCAATAGTCTGGGAATTTTGACATTGCCCTCACAGTATGTATTTTCTTTAATGTCGTTTGTTGTTAGCAATATTAGCTTATTCCCAAGAGTTAGCAGCTTTCACTCAGTTAATACTAGGCAGAAATCAAATCTGCATGTGGAATGCACTTCCTTGACTCTTGTGCAGAAAGGAGTGCAGTATTCTGCTGCATCCATTTTCAATAAGCTACCACAAGAACTCAAAAATCTTAGCAGTAGCCCAAACACTTTTAAGTCTAAACTGAAGAGTTTCCTCATGGCTCACTCCTTCTATTCTGTCGAGGAGCTCCTGGAAGAGCTAAAAAATTAAGCAAATTCCAGTGTTACATTCTTGATTTTCTTTATTTAAACTAACGACTTGTCGCCTGAATATGTTTCTTATATTTCATTTTATCTGTTTCTACAATCGTGTTATAATTTCATGTATTGACTCGTTCCATGACCATGGAGACTTCTCCTAAATGTGGTCCCACGGAACAATTAAAAAAAAAAAAAAAGATATTAGTTATTCTAGCATGTTAAAATTATTCTAGCAAGTTGAGTTAAAAAAAGTAGTTAATTATATTTAGTACTACATTATTGCTATCATACACACTCTTTTTTGAAATGCTGTTCACTCCAACCCATCAAATGAAGACTTACCAGTAACGTCAGAAGCAATACCACCCATACAATGAATGATGGAAGGGGCCTTAGGTTCAACTTCATACCTAGATATCTCGGGAAGACCACAAACAACCGCAAACGCTACAGCCTGATGAACACAGTCGTGTGGCTGTTCCTTTAGCAGACGTTTCTCCTATTACCAAAGTTGCCACGTCACTGAAGGACAGATCAAGAAAAGTCACACAAAAAGATTTAATAGTAACAAGTTCTTCATAAAAGGATCAATTAAGATGTAGAGCTAAGCTTCCCGCTAACCTAAAGAGGAACCTGCCTACAGTGAGTCAAACGACGAAAGTGTATAGCACCAACAGCAATGATTAGTTTTGTGAACTACGTCAAAATCAGCCAGTAGGAGAAACGATTCAGTGCATGTCAACTAGGAAGTGGGTGCATGAAAACTGCGCTGGAATTAGGAAGAATACTAAAAGAAACTTTTGTGTTCATTGAAGATAGACTGTGTCTCTGTGTTATGGAAAATAGTTTGAACTGCCTCATAGTTTGTCCACAATTATACATGACGGCAGTTTTTTGTATAGTAGCCTAAATTTCACTTAATTTCACAAATTCATATCAAAATCAGTTGAGAGTTGTATTGCAGTTCAGTATTAATCTAACTGAGTGCTTCCGAATTAACAATCTTCATTCGTATTAAAATTAATTTCCTCTTAATCATCGTCTTATTTACTTAATTATACTATGTGGCTCTGTTGGACCTGTTCAGTCATATACTGACATCCACGTATTTCCTGTACAGAGACCAATATTATGAGCAAACTGAAGGTGTAGCTATGGGCAGCCCACTGTTCCCTGTGGTTGCCAACATGTTTATGGAGAGTTTTGAGGAGAGGGCATTGGAGACAGCCACATTTAAACCCACATGCTTCTTTAGGTATGTGGATGACACCTTCGAGATCTGGCCACATGGGATGGACAGGCTCAATGAGTTTCTTGAACGTCTTAACTCATGCCACCCTAATATCAAGTTCACCATGAAACTGGAGAAGAATAGCCAGCTGCCATTTCTGGATTTACTAGTCCAGAGGAAAGCAGATGGATCAATTGGCCACAGTGTGTACCGAAAACCAACACACACTGATTTATATCTGCAGGCCAGCAGCTGTCACCACCCTGCACAGAAGAATGGGGTTCTGAAGACTTTGGTCCACAGAGCACATGCCCTGTCAGGCCAAGAGAATCTACCTATACAGATAGAACGTCTCAAAACAGTTTTCTCCAAGACTCGATACACGGACAGACAAATTGAGAGGGCACTCCAACCAGCCACTACACCACAGGTTCCTGAAGAAGACCAAGATGAAGCAAAGAAGGTGGCATATCTGCCCTATGCTGGCTCTATTTCTACCAGAATCAGTAGGATCCTCCGTAAACACAATATCAAGTGTGTTTTCTGTCCATCCAACAAGATCGGGGGACTGCTGGGGAGTGTCAAAGACGACCTGGGGTTACGAAAACCAGTGATTTACAATATACCTTGTCAATGTGGCATGTCCTACATTGGCCAGACGACAAGAACTGTGGAGAGCAGGCGCAAAGAACATCAGAGGCACACTAGATTAAGACAGGTGACTAAGTCAGCCATTGCTGAACACTGTCTAGAACTAGATCATGCCATGAAGTATGAGGATACCAAGATTCTAGCACAAACACCCAGATTTTGGGACAGTGTTATAAGAGAATCGATAGAAATTAAAATGGCTGACGATCTTATGAACCGTGACACAGGGTACCAGCTAAGCAGAGCCTGGGATCCGGCTCTGGAATTGTGAAAGGAGCAACGGGGCCAGCTGCAACACTACACAAACAGAAGAACCAGAGACATGGAGATGGAAAACGAGCCCCTGACGGACTGCCAGGCGCACCAGACCGAAGATGGAACACCCAGAAGTGGGACTGGTGGGCGCGGACCGCAGAGGGAACATCCAGAGCCGCAGCGGACGAAAAAAGGAGCGGCAACGCTCCAACAGGTCGTGGTGAGCGGGCGCGGACCGCAGGGGGAACGCTTGGTACCCCAGACCGTAGATGAAACCCCCAGGAGCGGGTTTGGTGGGCGCGAACCGCAGAGGGAACACCTAGAAGCGCAGCGGACGGAAAACGGAGCAGCAACGCTCCAGCAGGTCGCAGGGAATGGGCGCTGACCACAGAGGAAGCGCCTGCAGCCGTTGGTGGAGGGGGAAGGCCATAGGCATAAATACTGGACCACGTTCACTCGAGGAGCAGTCTCAGGTCGCACCTGATGAAGGCTACGAGCTACGTGACCGAAATATCGTGCAAGTACGACGCTGATATCCGGCAGAACACCTGACAACCCAAGATGTCATTAGATCGCCGGGAAAGTCTGAAGAGTTACAGCATATTTTTTATTTCCATTGATGTCGCATCATGAATGTACATTATACCTTTGTCGTTGTGTTATTATATCGATTTAATTCTATGAAATAGCCTACTGTGAAATAACTGCTTAATAGATGAAAATTTCATGTGTACATAATATCTGTTTTTGTCAAGTAAACGTTATTATTGTTACAGGAAAATAATTGTTAACTTCCGCAAAACTCCCTCTACCTGAGGGATCATAATACTGTTTTCAAACATGGTCTTATATCATTCATGTAGGGAAACCACAACTCCATTTACTTTTGCGCTCTTTGTTGCCTTGGAACTCAATGTGAGTACTTGTTTGTTACTCAAGGTCAGGCGTTATTGAGCTATAGTCGCAGGTGGATACCTGGAATGAGCGCTGGTGATGTGCAGTGAATTGCGATGCAAGGTTCTGAACGAAGTGTTAAAACGTTTTTAGTTGCAGTGCTTAGTCGTCCCTTATACACTGTTGCCTCAGATGCAAGATTTTTGAGCCTATAGAAGATTAACATTACTCCCTCCACATGTCCAGCAAACATTGTAGTTAAGGAAAAAAATATGGTGAACTTAAGTTATATTTTTTAAAAGAGACCTGAAGGTACTGCAGTGTGTTTTCTGATTACTGTTCATACCCATGTGCATCCTCGGAAAGTCAAACACTTTTTCATTACCGTAAAATTGTAATAGAATTTTTTTTAAAGAAAACAAAAAAGTATTAGTCTGAGTGTAAATTATTGTTACTGATGATTCCCTTTAACGTTCATCAGCTCCTAGAGCCTTATGTTGCTTGGAAAGTAATTTCGTGTGTTGATTAATATTTGACCTCTAAAGCAATTGTTAGGCAACAGAAACGTTAGTTGAGTGCAGTCTGCGTAAAGTAAATATGGCCTGGTCACTTTCTGTCACACGTTATTTTTATGTTAATCCAGCACACTGACTGAAAAATCCATAACTAATACGACAGTTACTAGATTTGCTCACTTAAAAAAAGGTTACAATGGTAATGTCTTCATGGTTAATTGGCTTTTAATGCCTTGGAACAGCAACTTAAAACAGCTGAGATTTGCATTTGCTTACATTTTATTATGAAAAGATTCAGTAATTCCGATTCGAAAATGTGCTGAAATTGCTTTTCCTTGAACATTTTGGTTTTCACTAAAGCAAACTGATGAAACCTCAGCCACATTCAGCCACTGGCTTCTTAGTCGAGACCCAAAAATATGCTTCATTTGTCGCTTCACGACTTGCAACTGCTCTGCTCATCGTCTAATGTTTTTACAGGAGGATTCTCATAAGGTAAAGTGGCATTGGTTACCACCTCAGCCGTGAATAGTTCCACTGCTCATTAGCGGATGTTACAAAGTTAAAACTCAGGTAATCATTGATGTGTTAGCGGAAAGTGTTTGACAATGCCCTCAATATCATCCACTATAGGCTTGTGAAAATCACGAGAGCCTTTACAATAGAATGAACAGGTGTTAGAACACAGTTAACTTTAATATCAAAAGTAACCATCAATATTGGACGTGTCGGTTCGCAGAATATTAATGACCACAGCTTAATCTTAACCTTGGTCCACACACTCGAGCCAACGTAGGCGCCAAGACTGGGCAACGTTTACGAAAAGCGCACACACATTCGAGCCAACATCCAGTTCAAATCGTATGAAGCCTACGTCAACATTTCTGACGCGTCGATCGGGGCCTGTGCATTTGCGGTTTTCAACGTAAATCATTATATTACGCGACTGCAAAACAAAAAAAGCAGAGCTTGTAAAAGAGATGGTGGGCTACAACAGTTCACACATTTCGAAATCAGTAAGTTTTAAAAAAGGTATCTATACCATCATTAAAATTTTATCAACTTGTGACTATTTACAATGATGGTTGCAGATATGAAGGTCGTCAGTCAGTAGGCCATTTGATGCACGAATCTTCAGGACATTTTAATAACTTTTATTGTATGTCAAAAACGGGATCCGAGCTGCTTCTCCATATGTCTGAACTCAAAATAAAACACAAAGTAACTTTCTGGAGAGAAGCTATACCTGCAAAAGTTCATTTGGCTGTAATGCTTCGATTTATTGCTGCTGGAGACAGTTTCAAAAGCTTCAATTTTCTTTGCAAGGAAGTGTTATCACTGATAATGCGAGAAGACTGGCAAGAAGTAACTGAGGATTGTGAGGTCAATTGAGCAGCTACTTGATTGAGAAGTAGCAACACCAGCTACGAAAACTGACAACGGCCGGAAGAGCGGTGTGCTGACCATATGTGCGTTCGTATCCTGTGACGCCTAAGGACTGTGGATGACACGGCGGCCGTCGGTACGGCTGGGCCTTGAAGATTTGTTCGCACGGTGTTTGTTTTGAAAGACTACGTTAAGTTAATGTGTTTTTCTAAAGCAGGCCTACATTCAGCAAGATAGTTTCAAGAACGCCATAACGCTACACAAATTTACATTTCCTTTATTCTGTACACTTGTCCAAGAAAAGATTTCATATGTTCGTAGGCAAACTACATACTGATACACATCAGTTAATGCCCTGAAATTAGTCTTTTTTCCTCTGTGGTGAAGGTGTTAAGTTGACATTAAAGACTCCATTTATTTAATTCACCTATTGCGCTATCCATAACGAATTTACGAGTACTCATAAAAAGACAGACGCTCTTCAAATCACATATATTAGAGTGGCAAATAATGAAACATAATAAATATGAAAATAGTAAAAAATAATAAATAAGGATTCATGACAAATATAAAAGATGCACCAAAATACATACAAACACAAATAGGTAAAATAGAGCGAGTAAATAAATTTAAATATCTTGGAGAAACTATACAACAGAATGGACTAGAAAAATCTGCAATAGATGTAAGAATTAACAAAATGGAAAGAGCATATGGTTTTACCAAAAATATTTACAACAAGAAATATATATCTAGAAAAACAAAACTAAAACACTACACCACAGTGGTACGACCAGAATGTTTATATGGATCTGAATGCCTAACGATGAACTATAAGATGGACAAACTAGAGGTATTGGAAAGAAGGATTATTAGAAAAATAATGGGTGCAATGAAAACTGCAGATGGTTGGAAAATAAGAAGTAATCAGGAGATCTACAAAAATATAGAGAAAATATCAGAAGTAATGGCCAAACGAAGATTAACCTTTTTCGGGCATCTCTACCAAATGGATGGAAATAGACTAACAAAACAAATACTCCTGTATTTCTGGAAGAAGAAATTGACTATAGCATGGATTACAGAAGTAAGAAAAGATCTTGAAAGAAACAACATCAAAGAATCAGAAATAGGAGAAAGAAACCGTTTTAAAAACAAAATACTGAATTTGGAAGGCTTTCAAAGCAGGAGAAATAAAAAATCGGGAACAACATGGACAGAAGAAATGAAGAGACTTCAGGGGAGAAAATGAGGGAATACTGGAAAAATAAGAAATTAACAACAAAGGAAGAAGAGGAACTGAAGTTGTTACCGTGATCCTAATTGGTCAATACGATTTTAAAAATAAAAAAGATTCAGATGTGTATATCGGTTCCTGCAGTTCGCTGGTTTTGTTAATATTCACCTTTTTTTATATTACCGACTCTGAAGAAAACGTGATTTAGTGAAAATGTAAATTGTGAAAGAGTGCAACACTCATCTGGATCTTTACGTAAAACTGGAGACGCATTCATCTCCCAAACCTCTATGACATACAGCGGCTGCATTACCTAGGGCTTCCATCGAATTATTTTCATGCTCGCCCTTGTTATAAATACGAAGACTTAGCAGCAATGGCTGTGTGGTTCGATACTTACCTAAGCACGTAATGAAAGCTCAACAAAAAATTGATTGCTGTGCTTGGAGACATAACAACGTTAATGTAGTCTAATTAACATGTTACAAGGCTCTAACTGAGCAGGATGTAATCATCTTCCGAAAATCGTGCAGCCCGTCTGTAATAGCGTCTTTTAAATTTGAGGTTCGGCCAATACATTAATGTACTGCAGGCGTGCAGTCTCCAAAGCGTCTATCCGCATAAAAAAGGATTCGGCTATTTTCAGAGATTACTTTATATGCCGGAGAGGCGTGCATTCCTTGGATGACAAGCGTGGTCGTTGCAACCTGTCTGATGTTGGAATGCGTAACGGGATTTCTTCCTGTGCTAGAGCAGTGTTGCAGAGGTCAAAGATTTTCATCAGAAAATAAACATATGCGTTTAATTGAAAACGTGATTAACATACACATGAACCAAATGCTGTGGCAATTACACACTGGAAAAAATTATCCCTACATCAGCTTTTTTTTGTATGTGTGCGAACTTCTCATTCTGCTGTTGTGTGGCGATCTGTTGTGTTTCCATCGTGTATTTGTCTGCCTAAATTGTCAATTGATTTGACTGTGTAGCCATTGCTTATGTCAACGCTCTTTACTGTATCTTTCTTATTGTGAAGGCTGTTTTCTTCTAAATCAAGAGAATCCGGTCTACATAGCATGGACTTAAATGAAGCATGTTTCAGTTTGGTAGGTTGGCGTGATGAGTTGTCCAGTGTTATGTCTGGGAATGTGTGTTTTCTGTGTTTGCTGAACTTAAAAGAATATAAGAAGAAAGAAGATATTATTAAGTGCTGTTATTACACATAATTACAAATAACTCATACAATACACCCATTAGAACTAAAAGCAGCCAAAGAGTATGTCGAAGGTATTGTATACAAAACTCAAAGTGAAATCATACAAGGGCACCAAAGGAAAACCATGTAACTATAGTTGCATCAGCAATGGGATAACCAATCATCCAACTAAACACAGTTTTATGAAAGAGTCTTAAACAAATTGCCATCAACTTCAGTCAAAAATTACATCTACTTAGGAAAGGGCTAAAAAACAATCTAAAACCCGAATTAACCAACAATAACCTAAAAACTTCATCATACACACTACAAGAAAGGTGATTTAGCCTAAATAACACTGAACAGACTGTCCTAGCACAAAAATAAATGAAAAAATTGCAGAAAAGCGTAAGTAACCATAATGACACTCCCAAAGCAGTTTATTAAGAGAGAAAACTAGTACAAAGCATGAACATGGAACCCAATAATAATCTGAAAGCTGACGAAAGCAATTCTGTAGTAAATATGAACAAAGAGGAGTACATCTCTAAAACACTGACTTTCTTTTTTGAAAACATAACAGAGCTTAAAAAGGTCAAAGTGTAAAATTCCAAAATAAAATCAGAAAAATTGTTAATAAATGCAATTCCTTCCTCTTAACAGTAAAAAAGCAAAAATATGTGTTTTAATGAATCCCACAGCCCCAAGACTGAGAGCTCAACCTAAGATCCACAAACCCCATGTTCCATTGAGGCCTATAGTTAATTCTAAAAATACACCTGGCTTCAAATTCTCCTAATTACTGAACAGAATTCTGAAGGAGTACTATAATATTGAGAAATCATACTCAGTTAAGAACATAAATGAACTGACAACTAAGATTAAAGATATGAATATTCCTGCAGGTGCCAGGTTTGCCTCTTTTGATGTGACTCACCCACTTACAAATGTACCAACTGAAGAAACTACATACGTAATCCTTGAAAACTTAGTAAAACATATAAAATTTTCAGTTGCAGAAACATCAAAAGTCAAGGACATAGTGCAGCTAATTCTGTCCTACAATTGCTTTACATTTAATGGCAAAGTTTATCAACAGAAAGAAGGTCTTGCCATGGGCAGTAACGTACCACGTTCTCTGCCAGATATATTACTCAATTAACTGGAAAGTAGCTTCCTTAATGAAAACAGTAGACTCAAATGTAAAATAATATATTACTGCAGATGCTACTATTTGATGGAACAAAAGAGGAGGCCCAAGAACTACTTGAGGTATTCAGTTCTTTCCAAAAAAACATGAAGCCCACAATAGAGCATGAGTGCAAAAAATCATATATTTCCTGGATCTTAAAACCACAAACCACCAATGAAAACATAAATTCAGCATACATGGAAAACACACATACCCAGACATAACAATGGACAACTTATCATGCCATCCCATCACACTCAAACATGATGCATGTTACATAGAGTACATTCCCTTGATTTAAAGAAAACAACGTTAGGAATGAGATAGATACAGTGAGGAGCATTGCCATATGCAATGACTACACAGTCAAATCAATTGACAATTTAAGCAGGCAAATGCACAAAGGTAAGACAACAAAACGCCACACTATGAAAGAAAGGAAAATATTTGCCAGTATCTCATACCTGGGGCAAATGCCACAAAAAATCCTAGACTTTAAAAAAATGCACAGTTACATTCTAAACTAATAATAACTCAAGACACTGACTAGTTCATTAGATAAAATCAAATACACAAACATACAAAAGTGGAGTGTGCTAAGTATCAGGTATCATGTCCTGACTACCATGTAGGGAAAACAGGCAGGAATTTCAAAACCTGTTTCCAAAAACACGTAAATGCTTTCAGGCTCAAGTACTTCGAAGAATCAGTTATTGCACAACATATGTTGGAAACGAAACATGTCATCAACAGTCTAGAAAAGAATTTGGTACTACTACTTATTGAAAACAATAGTAAGATCCTAAATGTGTTAAAAAATCCACAAAGTCAAAAAACGAGGATCTATGTTAAATAAACGAACTGGTTTCACAAGCCACAGTTATTTCAGTAATTTTAAAGACCTATTCTAGAATTATTCCCTGCATATGTAAATTGTTTATTAATTACAACTCTGGCACTATGAATAAAATCATCTTTGATCACACCATGTGCAAAAACATCTGTGAAGTGTTCAGAAATGTTGTATGCAAATGTGGCTTTTGAGTGAAGTGATATGTACGAACAGGATGAAGAAAAGCATGTATGATGATGCTCAAAAGTTAAAAAAGCTTTTCTTGGATTACGTGGTAATTTTACACTGTTTGTTTTTTCCACTATTCCGCACATATTTTCCGCGTTTAACTTACAAAATTGATAACCTAATATCAAACGGTTTCATGACAGGAATATGCGTTTCACTTCATTCAAAAGAAAAATTAAAGCTTGTATTTAGCCAAAGTACATCTGATGAGGGACCCACAGGATTCGAAATAGATCGTGATTTTAATAAAACACTAAAAGTTGTGACTGAAAGCGTTTTTCAGTGTCATCAGCCTTGAGGATCATGTAAAATGAGATGTGTCATAAGCGACTATGGCCAGGTTAGTACTGTAGTAGGCTGTCAGTTTTTGCACTACTGGCTGCTAGGAAAATGAAGCAACCAAGAAACAGCTATGTATACTACACCAAAGATCTTGCTTACAATTGCTGTATTAATCAGTGGAACATGAGTGCTCCCCCGAAAGAATACGAATGGAAATAAAACTACACTGTAAGAGCGTTTGTTGGTCAAACTACGTCGTTCTTTTCCGTAGATAATTGTCTTATCTTGTGCTTACCTCAGAAGTTAGATAACCATTTTGAATTTGTCTTAAAATATGGCAACTGTTAAAAATTAACTAAAAATACGTTTCGGCCTAAAAAATTATATATAAAGTTATGTTGTTGTTGTGGTCTTCAGTCCTGAGACTGGTTTGATGCAGCTCTCCATGCTACTCTATCCTGTGCAAGCTTTTTCATCTCCCAGTACCTACTGCAACCTACATCCTTCTGAATCTGCTTAGTGTATTCATCTCTTGGTCTCCCTCTACGATTTTTACCCTCCACGCTGCCCTCCAATACTAAATTGGTGATCCCTTGATGCCTCAGAACATGTCCTACCAACCGATCCCTTCTTCTGGTCAAGTTGTGCCACAAACTTCTCTTCTCCCCAATCCTATTCAATACTTCCTCATTAGTTATGTGATCTACCCATCTAATCTTCAGCATTCCTCTGTAGCACCACATTTCGAAAGCTTCTATTCTCTTCTTGTCCATCCTATTTATCGTTCCATGTTTCACTTCCATACATGGCTACACTCCATACGAATACTTTCAGAAATGACTTCCTGACACTTAAATCAATACTGGATGTTAACAAATTTCTCTTCTTCAGAAACGCTTTCCTTGCCATTGCCAGCCTACGTTTTATATCCTCTCTACTTCGACCATCATCAGTTATTTTGCTACCCAAATAGCAAAACTCCTTTACTACTTTAAGTGCCTCATTTCCTAGTCTAATTCCATCAGCATCACCCGACTTAATTAGACTACATTCCATTATCCTTGTTTTGCTTTTGTTGATGTTCATCTTATATCCTCCTTTCAAGACACTGTCCATTCCGTTCAACTGCTCTTCCAAGTCCTTTGCTGTCTCTGACAGAATTACAATGTCATCGGCGAACCTCAAAGTTTTTATTTCTTCTCCATGAATTTTAATACCTACTCCGAATTTTTCTTTTGTTTCCTTTACTGCTTGCTCAATATACAGATTGAACAACATCGGGGAGAGGCTACAACCCTGTCTTACTCCCTTCCCAACCACTGCTTCCCTTTCATGTCCCTCGACTCTTATAACTGCCATCTGGTTTCTGTACAAATTGTAAATAGCTTTCCGCTCCCTGTATTTTACCCCTGCCACCTTTAGAATTTGAAAGAGAGTATTCCAGTCAACATTGTCAAAAGCTTTCTCTAAGTCTACAAATGCTAGAAACGTAGGTTTGCCTTTCCTTAATCTTTCTTCTAAGATACGTCGTAAGGTCAGTATTGCCTCACGTGTTCCAGTGTTTCTACGGAATCCAAACTGATCTTCCCCGAGGTTGGCTTCTACTAGTTTTTCCATTCGTCTGTAAAGAATTCGTGTTAGTATTTTGCAGCTGTGACTTATTAAGCTGATAGTTCGGTAATTTTCACATCTGTCAACACCTGCTTTCTTTGGGATTGGAATTATTATATTCTTCTTGAAGTCTGAGGGTATTTCGCCTGTCTCATACATCTTGCTCACCAGATGGTAGAGTTTTGTCAGGACTGGCTCTCCCACGGCCATCAGTAGTTCCAATGGAATATTGTCTACTCCGGGGGCCTTGTTTCGACTCAGGTCTTTCAGTGCTCTGTCAAACTCTTCACGCAGTATCATATCTCCCATTTCATCTTCATCTACATCCTCTTCCATTTCCATAATATTGTCCTCAAGTACATCGCCCTTGTATAGACCCTCTATATACTCCTTCCACCTTTCTGCTTTCCCTTCTTTGCTTAGAACTGGGTTTCCATCTGAGCTCTTGATATTCATACAAGTCGTTCTCTTATCTCCAAAGGTCTCTTTAATTTTCCTGTAGGCGGTATCTATCTTACCCCTAGTGAGATAGGCCTCTACATCCTTACATTTGTCCTCTAGCCATCCCTGCTTAGCCATTTTGCACTTCCTGACGATCTCATTTTTGAGACGTTTGTATTCCTTTTTGCCTGTTTCACTTACTGCATTTTTATATTTTCTCCTTTCATCAATTAAATTCAATATTTCTTCTGTTACCCAAGGATTTCTACTAGCCCTCGTCTTTTTACCTACTTGATCCTCTGCTGCCTTCACTACTTCATCCCTCAAAGCTACCCATTCTTCTTCTACTGTATTTATTTCCCCCATTCCTGTCAATTGCTCCCTTATGCTCTCCCTGAATCTCTGTACAACCTCTGGTTCTTTTAGTTTATCCAGGTCCCATCTCCTTAAATTCCCACCTTTTTGCAGTTTCTTCAGTTTTAATCTACAGGTCATAACCAATAGATTGTGGTCAGAGTCCACATCTGCCCCTGGAAATGTCGTACAATTTAAAACCTGGTTCCTAAATATCTGTCTTACCATTATATAATCTATCTGATACCTTCTAGTATCTCCAGGGTTCTTCCATGTATACAACCTTCTTTCATGATTCTTAAACCAAGTGTTAGTTATGATTATGTTGTGCTCTGTGCAAAATTCGACCAGGCGGCTTCCTCTTTCATTTCTGTCCCCCAATCGATATTCACCTACTATGTTTCCTTCTCTCCCTTTTCCTACACTTGAATTCCAGTCACCCATGACTATTAAATTTTCGTCTCCCTTCACAATCTGAATAATTTCTTTTATTTCATCATACATTTCTTCAATTTCTTCGTCATTTGCAGAGCTAGTTGGCATATAAACTTGTACTACTGTAGTAGCCGTGGGCTTCGTATCTATCTTGGCCACAATAATGCGTTCACTATGCTGTTTGTAGTAGCTTACCCGCATTCCTATTTTCCTATTCATTATTAAACCTACTCCTGCATTACCCCTATTTGATTTTGTGTTTATAACCCTGTAGTCACCTGACCAGAAGTCTTGTTCCTCCTGCCACCGAACTTCACTAATTCCCACTATATCTAACTTCAACCTATCCATTTCCCTTTTTAAATTTTCTAACCTACCTGCCCGATTAAGGGATCTGACATTCCACGCTCCGATCCGTAGAACGCCAGTTTTCTTTCTCCTGATAACGACGTCCTCTTGAGTAGTTGCTAAATTTCTTCAAGCAAGGGCTTTATTAACTTTGAGTTCATTTTTTTAACACAAACTAAACTGAAAGCTGATGAATTTTTAAAAATATTATACTTAAGTATGAAGAATTAGATTTACACATTATTAGCATATATTGTTAGAAAGAGAGCGTCATTCCGTTCATAAGATACTGTTTTCTACAAGGCATTGGCGGCGGCCGAAGACTTCTAGCATAAAAAGTCATCCTTATTTTGCCAACGGCCTTGTCAAAGAGTGCGGAGGAGCGGACAGAGGTTCACGGCATTCTCATGTCCTTGGAGTCGGAAACTGCACCTAAAGACGGAAGAATCAGCAATGACCAACGGCATGAAGATGCAAAAGAAATTGGAAACCGGTGCATTAAAGACACATAACGTGTACCCACAGGACACGTGGCCTGTAATTTAAAACGTATCATGATGATCTCACCATTCGCAGAAGATCCATTTATAATGGATCAAATCAAAAGTTCCTGGAATAGTCCCTATTCGGATCTCAGAAAGGAACTACTAATGGGGCGGTCACTATGTGAAAAAAATTGAATAACCAACGAAAGGATAATGTTCTACGAGTCAGGGTTTGGAATATCAGAAGCTTGAACGTGGAAGGGAAGCAAGAAAAAGCAAAGCCTCAACCTAGACACAATAGGAGTCAGTGAAGTGAAATGTCTCTTGGGACTCACGCCTAAACTGCGAGGCATATCTGCACTTCTTGCGGCTGACCCTGTCTCCCCTTGTGCAAAAGGCGTCTTTGAGAGTACAGAGGATAATGTTGCTAACACTGACCACCTCTTGAGCATGGAACTAAAACAGTACTGCAGACAGAACATTCCTGCTTGCCTCGTGTGTCCACATGTTCTTTGAATCACTGAAATGTGCTCTGTCAATGACTTTATCTTCACCTTAAAGTGAGTATACCCCCATTGGAGCGTATTTCTGGCCGTATGTCCAAATGACCTGCTTGGCTCTTTACCCTCTCATCGAGTCATTTCCTGCCTTTTGCCCTCAGTTAGCAAACTCACGCTGTTTAATAAACTGCTATCAAGGGAGACGGTTACGGTATTAATGAAGTGCGAAATATAATCGCTGACTTGTACATTTAAAAGCAAAAGAAACTGGTACACCTGCCTAATATCATGTAGGACCCCCGCCAGCAACCAAAAGAGGCGCAACACGACGTGGCATGGACCCGACTAACGTCTGAAGTAGTGCTGGAGGGAACTGACACCAAAATTCCTGCCGAGCTATCGTAAGAGTACGAGGGGGTAGAGATCTCTTCTGAACAGCACGTTGTATGGCTTCCCAGATATGCTCAACAATGTTCATGTCTGGGGCGTTTGGTGGCCAGTGGAAGATTTAAATTCACGAGGGTGTTCCTAGAGCCACTCTGTAGGAATTCTGGACGTGTGGTGTGTCGCACTTTCCTCCCAGATTTGCCCAAGCCCTTCGGGATGCACAATGGACATGAATCTATGCAGGTGATCAGACAGGATGCTTACGTACTTGGGACCCCTCAGTGTCGTATGCAGACATGTCAGAAGCCCCATGTCACTCCAACTGCGCTGGCCGGAGTGGCCGTGCGGTTCTAGGCGCTACAGTCTGGAGCCGAGCGGCCGCTACGGTCGCAGGTTCGAATCCTGCCTCGGGAATGGATGTATGTGATGTCCTTAGGTTAGTTAGGTTTAATTATTTCCAAGTTCTAGGCGACTGATGACCTCAGAAGTTAAGTCGCATAGTGCTCAGAGCCATTTGAACCATTTTTCACTCCAACTGCACACGCCGCACACCATTACAAATCCTCCACCAGCTTGAACATGGTGTACACAGCACACACTTACAACATTCAAGAGTAGAGCAGAACACGTAATTCTTATCAATAAATAAAGCTCTGCAACCAAGATTGTTCTATTAAAACAATGTTGTGCGCTGACCAGAAACTGTATAAAATAGCTTTATGATACACTAATTTTTTTAAAGTTGTTGAAACTGTACAGAGTGTAAATAACAAATATTTACAACTTACCGTATTGATGTAGAGGAAATCGAGACGAATAATTTGATATACTCTGAAGAGGCAAAGAAACCGTACACCTGCCTAACGTCGTGTAGGGCACCCACGAGCACACAGAAGTGCCGCAACACGACGTGCCATGGGCTCAATTAATGTCTGAAGTAGTGCTGGAGGGAACTGATACTATGAATCGTGCAGGGCTGTCCATAAATCAGCAGGAGTATGAGGGGCTGGAGATCTCTTCCGAACTGTACATTACAAGGCATCCCAGATATGCTCAATAATGGTCAAGTCCGGGGAGTTTGGTGGCCAGCGAAAGTGTTTAAACTCAGAGGAGCTGCGAATATGCTATGTCAAGGTACTGTACTACGTCCGGCTAAAGGAGATTCGACTCGATATTTGTAGGTGTGCCATGAGTTTCGTTACCTCACTGTATACCTTCAGTTAATAAATAATGGCGAAAGTTGAAGAATGATAAGATGCAGGAAAGGCTATGGGCGTGTGTGTTTTGTGGGTTAAGGTGTGGGGCAGTCAGGTGGAAAGGAGACGGTTCGGCCAGGAGGCAGAGGTGGCAGAGGCGGCTGCGGACACGCGTGCGTGAGGTCAGCGAGGGGTCAGCCCACACCCCGGCCCCCTCTCCTCTACACGAAGGTGAGGTGGTTCAACTCGGCGCGCCGTCGCAGCTGGCCGGAACCACGCAGCAATTATGCGAGTGTCTCCTGAGGTCAGGGTGGTGTGGCCACGCGGCTTTACTTTGCGGCTGGCCCGCGTGTGTCCGCTAGCTGCGAGGGGAACCAGAGAGAAATAACCAGGTGCGAAAACTCTCTGACATCACCAGTGACGGCAATGGGAAACGAAAAATAAAAGGAGAGTCATCAAAAATAGTCACCAATCCTCCTTGATTAGTAATACATTCACAAGTGCTATTCATGAAGTATAATGACAGATAACGACATCAGTAAAGTCTTTTTACAGTTACAGTGCGCAGTTAATAAGTTTTTCGTAATGGGGGGCCACAGTATTTTAAATACGACAGTATGCCATCTTGGGCATGGTATAACACTTAAAGCACTTGATAATGGCACTTTGAAGCCGAAATCATGATCGTGTAAATGTAACACTGCAAATAAAAAACAGTCTAATGGCGGTACTGACGTTAAAAGGACAGTGCGCAGTGTTACAGAATTTTCGGACACACTTATCTTTTCGCTAAATGTATTTGTTTACATAACATATTTAATGAAGTCTCCACAGTTGTAATTTGGATATAATTACAATATGCCTATTTTGTTTGTTTCTCGTGAACTAACGGTGGACCAGGGGACACGGCTTTGTATAATTCGTAGGAAGGCGACCATCACCATGTTGGTCTGAGCATCACTTTTAGCCGCCAGTAATCGACTGGAGGTGGATACTATGGATTTGATCTCGACTGCTGTGATCATTATTTGTATAATTGTAAAACGAAAAAGAACTTTTGCACTACTTGCCATTTAATATGGCATGTGGTACAAAGGAATCTACCTGCAACACAGGCTATAGAATGTAAGTGGCTGGGAGCTGTGAAACTTTAATTGTAATGTAGCGGTGATACAATGAATTAGCAACATAGCTATCAAATACTTTCACTAAAATATTAAGTAAAGTACTTGGAGCAATAATTATTTGGACGAAACACAACAACTATGATAAAAAGTAAAGCAAAATAATGCTACAAAAAACGGCCCATCGAGACAAGTAGTGTAATCGGTAGTTCGCTAACAGTGGAACCATGTCACTCTTCAACGTATCTTACAAAATTTGATAATTCATGATTCAGTTCTGACTCAACCATATTAGAAACACAAAGTAACCAACAAGGTAATACTAAAACCAAATCTAATAGGCATAAGATAACACCACAATTAAAATTTAAATTACACATATTAAATTTAATACATGTACTAACCAACAAGGTACACCGCAACGCTAGCTTAAGTCAAATACTACGCTAATTGAAAACCTTCTTTCTTGCGCTCACACACTTCGCTCAGCGTTACGAATAACCTCAGAGAGTAATTTCACACCAAAAAATCAACATAGCTAAACGTCAATCCGGGAAGATATCAAGATATCATAGCCAAAAGTTGCCTTTTATAGAAAATTGTTTTATCAGTGTCGACCCGAACTTGCCCACTGGTCTCTCCAAAATCAGATGCAATTACACTGGATAAAGTAGGCAAAGTCGTTGTGCTAACGACAGTACCTCGGCAGTCACCGTCCAGTAGATTCGAAGCAATAAGCCGCATAGTTTCAAAATACAAATAAACAAACCCACCGGGTAGTCACGGGAACCATGGCAAGTATCAAGAACTGTTAACTTAACACTCCAAAGTCTGAAAACTTCCATGAGTAATTCTGCGTACAGGACACAAAGGTCTACTCGCAGTCACGCCCGTGCACTCCAGGCCCAGACTTCCCAGCAAAATACTGTCCAGCCTCTCTTCGCTCTCTCGGTATCGACTGTCGCCAGCTGCCTCTCATCTCCGCCGGCATATGTTTCCAGACTAGGTTGCACCGCTGCTCTCCAGTAAACTCCAGGACTGACTTCCCCAATCTAAACAACATCAGACGGCTCGTCGTCGCTGCTCAGTGTCGCTTTCTGTAGGGTGCCAGCCAGCCGCCGCCTACTACACCGCCTCCTAGCACTAGCTACTGCACTGCCGACCTAGGAGCAAGACGTCACGGGCCGGAGAGCTCCCAGAACATTCGACGGCGCTATCCTTGTGTTGTCGGCCGCAACAGTCTGTCCACTTCCCAGGCGGTAGCTCCAGTTTCCGATCGTTGCGTTGCCCGACATAAGAATCCTTAACGCTTGACGCTTTCGTCCGTTCGTCAACGCCGCTGGCGCTGTGTTCGGTTCTTCGATGCTGTGTGCGCTCTCTGCCGCGGTGTCGACAGAGGTGAAACTTTATCTGTGTTGCATAACCATGACAAAATTGCAAGGTAGTCTGTCGTATGAATTACTGCAAAATTATACAATACTAATCACGACGGAAATGCCTCTATAAGTGCGAATTTATACTACTGTAAAGAGATGAAAATAAATATTTTATTCCCAATATCAATGAAATTCTCCAACAGCCGTGTCTCAGAGATGTTATTTTATTTTATTTTGGAGTCTACTAGTTCGGCATTCTACTATACTGTCCTCAGGCCCCATATCCATCTCTCCAAATAAACGATAATGTCATATACTGCGATTAAACCCTGGATGTATAAATTCAATAGTTTCACTAGTGTCGAAACTGGAGCCTTCAAAATAAAATAAGATAACATTTCAGTTACACGGCTGTTGGGGAATTTCATTGATACTGACAATTACTTAAACAACCGATGTCCCCTGTCCATGATGGATCAACAGAACTATTTTATTGGTGAAGAGTTAAAATAAACTACATCCTTTGAAGAAATTATTTTTCCACATTGTTTCTATACATTTACTTTTCTATAATCTTACGAAATACAAAAAAAAATAAAATAAAAGATCATCTTTTATTGAAAATGGTTGTGTATTAACGTGGAATGATTCGCCATAATCGGCCAACAAGATTATAGAATCTTAAAAAGTTTATTTAGAATAAAGTAATAAAGCACGTGGAAGTGCTGAATACATCAAAGACTTTTCTCTTTTTGGATCATCAACCTTCTAACTGGTTTGATGCGAACCGCAACGAATTCCTCTCCCCTGCCAACCTCTTTATATCAGAGTAGCAGTTTCAAGCTACATATTTAACTATTTGCTTGATGTATTCCAATTTCTGTATTCCTCTACAGTTCCTTCCCTCTATAGCTCCCTGCAGTACCATGGAAGTCATTCCCTGATGTCTTAACAGATGTCCTACCATCCCCTTCTCTTCTTGTTTTACACATACTCCTTTCCTCTCCCATTCTGCGCGGAACCTCCACATACCTTACCTTATCAGTCCAGCTAATTTTCAACATTCTTCTGTAGCACCACATCTCACATGCTTCGATTCTCTTCTGTTCCGATTTTCCCACAGTCCATGTTCCACTACCATACAGCGTTGCGCTCCAAACGTACAATTTCAGAAATTTCTTCCTTAAATAAAGGTCTGTGTTTGGCACTAGTAGACTTCTCTTGGCCAGGAGTGTCCTTTTGCAGTGCCAGTCTGGTTTTCATGTCCACCCAGCTCTGTCTGTGATTGGTTAATTTGCTACCTACATAGCAGAATCTCTTAACTTCATTTACTTTGTGACCATCAATCCTGATGTTAAGTTTCTCGTTCTTCTCTTTTCTGCTATTTCTCATTACTTTTGTCTTTCTTCGATTTACTCTCAATCCATGTTCTATACTCATTAGACTGTTCATTTCATTCGGCAGATCATGTAATTCTTCTTCACTTTCACTCAGGATAGCGATGTCATCAGCGAATCGTATCATTGATATCCTTTCACAATGAATTGTAATTCCACTCCCCAACTTTTCTTTTATTCCTATCATTGTTTCTTCCATGTACAGATTGAACAGTTGGGGCGAAAGACTACATTCCTTTTTCATCCAAGTGCTCTTGTGCGTATTTTATATTACCCATCTCTCCCTATAGCTTACCCCTATTCTTCTCAGAATTTCGAACATCTTGAATCATTTTACACTGACGAACGCTTTTTCCACGTCGACACATCCCATGATTGTGTCTTGATTTTTCTTGAGTCTTGCTTCAATTATCACCCGCAACGTCAGAATTGCCTCTCTCGTGCCTTGCCTTTCCTAAAGCCAAACTGATCTAGCGCATCCTGAATTTTCTTTCCCATTCTTCTGTACATTATTCTTGTCAGCAACTTGGATGCATGAGGTGTTAAGCTGACAGTGCCACAATTCTCGCACTTGTCATCTTTTGCAGTCTTTGGAATTGTGTGGATGATAGTTTACCGAAAGTCGGATAGCATTTCGCCAGAATCTTTCATTCTGCAGTCATTTTGTTGCCACCTCCCCTAATAATTTTAGAAATTCTGATGGAATGTTGTCGATCCCTTCAGCCTTATTTGATCTTAAGTATTCAAAAACTCTTTTAAATTCTGATTCTAGCACTGGATCTCCTGTCTCTTCTAAATCGACTCCTGTTCCTTCTCCTATCACATCAGACAAATCTTCCCCATCAAATAGGCCTTCAGTGTACTCTTCCCACCAATCCGCTCTCTCCTCTGCATTTAACATGTAAGTAGGCTGTCTGTGTTTTCTTATTGGCAACGTTACGTAGCCCTCTGTACGAAAATCACTGGCTGTGCTGTGTGAGGTCTGTGCCTAGTTTGCATTGTTGTCTGCCATTGTAGTGTTGGGCAGCTGGATGTGAACAGCGCGTAGCGTTGCGCACTTGGAGGTGAGCCGCCAGCAGTGGTGGATGTGGGGAGAGAAATGGCGGAGTTTTGAAATTTGTAAGACTGGATGTCATGAACTGCTATGTATATTATGATTTTTCAACACTATTAAGGTAAATACATTGCTTGTTCTCAATTAAAATCTTTCATTTGCTAACTATGCCTATCAGTAGTTAGTGCCTTCCGTAGTTTGAATCTTTTATTTGGCTGGCAGTAGTGGCGCTGGCTGTATTGCAGTAGTTCGAGTAACGAAGATTTTTGTGAGGTAAGAGATTTGTGAAAGGTATTGGTTAATGTTAGTCAGGACCATTCTTTTGTAGGGATTATTGAAAGTCAGATTGCGTTGCGCTAAAAATATTGTGTGTCAGTTTAAGCACAGTCTTGTACAATTTTTCTAAGGGGACGTTTCATATGTCGACCCTTAGCCGAGGATACCTCACTGGAATCTTCTGATTTTGTTCTTGTAGTTTGTGTAATTAGTGTAGCTATTGTTTATTGCTAGCGCGTAATCATAGGGAGAATTTCCTTTGTAGATGTAGTATTCACTCTTGTACAGTAAAACAGTTGTGGCATGCATGTAGATTTGCACCAAGTATTTCGCAGCTGCGCTTGCAATTAACGAGATATTATTTTCAATGCTATGTTAATGTGTTTTCTTATTTTGCTCTTCAAATTGTGCCTTTCTGTGTTGTCGTGTGAAATATTGTGACAATAATGGCGTGTGAGAAACGTAATACTAGGCTACAAAGTAAACTGAGAAATGACAGTGAAGACGAAAGCAGTGTGTTAGCGCCACCGTGTAATGAATTAACTAATGTTCAAAGTAGTAATTTGGTAATTGTACACAGGGAAATGGAGCGGGCTGCAAATAATGGTGTAGGCAGTGAAACAATTAGTGAACAGGGAAGCATTATCGATCGTTCGGTCGGCAACAGCTTGCCTCAGGAATCCGAAATGACAGGACACAATCTTGCAAATACTGTAGATTCAGGTTTTGCGCCATCGCCGATTTCTCAAATAAGTCAAGACATATTTTCTGCTTTTCAAAATGCGAATATTGGCGGTTCAAATGCATTACCGAATAGCACTGAGGAACATGTTTCAGACACCAGTGCATTGTTATTACAATTAATGCAACAAATAAGACAAAAGCTTCAAAAGTTAGACACAATGGAACAAAATCTTCAAAAGTTAGACACAATGGAACAACACCAGAGACAAACACAGCAACAGTTAGACACAATGGAACAACACCAGAGACAAACACAGCAACAGTTAGACACAATGGAACAAAATCAGAGACAAACACAGCAAAAGCTTCAAAAGTTAGACACCATGCTTGAACAAACACGTGAAGATTTAACTGCGGAGTTGCTTAAAATCGAATCGAAATGTCAAAAAGTCTGCAATGACGCAAAAACACAAATTTGTGAGCATTTTCAACCTATTTTTTCGCTGCATTAAAATGCATTACAGAATCACGAAGCAGCCATAAAAGAACTGCAAACCATTGTTCATGAAAATCATGAGAGCTTGTGGGCTAAAATTGTCTCAGTTACATCTACCGATTCGGTTACGCTATTTACAAAAACTCAGGAAAACTTAAAGAACACAGTAGATACGATTTCAACACAAATGGACACTCTGAAACTTGGTTCATAAAAACACATTGAGGAAATAAGTACACTATCGGAGAAAGTAGCCGAACTTTCGGATCAGTTCACTAACTTATCTGCAAAGGTAGATGATGATCTGAATGACACAAGACCCGTAGCTATCACTGACACAGAAGATTATGAACAAATTAAAAAATTCAAACATAATCATAATCTAATTAATACGCAATACAAAAGAGAAATCCGGGAGGTACAAGATCAGTTGGCACAAGTAATACAAAAATTACATATTTCAGAGGACACTCGCGCTCCAACACGGGAAGAGGAACTTAGAAATACGGAAAATCCACAAAATAATAACACAGGGCATTTCGGAAATTATGAAAGAAATTGGCAAGGTGCACCGAATTTTGAGATGGAACCGCCGACACGACGTAACAGTGACCGATATGCTACTCGCCGACACGATGATTCTGACTATAAGCTGTTCATTACTATACGTAAATTCAAAACATTTAAGAATTCTGGCAACGACATTCATCCAGAATCGTGGCTCCATCAATTCTCTCATTGTTTTCCTCCCAACTGGTCACTGGAGCACAGATTAGAATTTATGTGTGGCTACTTAGAGAATGATCCAGCTGAAAGAATGCGATCGGTCATTCACGATTGTCACAGTGAAGGAGAATTTTATTATGCCTTCCTCTCAGCATATTGGTCTCAACCTGCACAAGACCGAGTAAAACATAGCATCATAATGATGAAACATTTCGAACAATCTGAATTTTCCAGTCTTGTGAAATATTTTGAAGACACGTTGCACAAGAATCTGTACTTGTCAAACCCATACAGCCCCTCAGAACTCATCCGCATTTGCTTAATCAAACTACCTGAACATTTAAGAAATATTATTTTGGCAGGACGTTGCAAAGACGACATTGAAGCTTTTCAGGGACTCTTACAAGAATTAGAAATTGACACTGACAATCGCGGGACGCGAAAACACGAGCACAACAACTACAGGTGACATCAGTCACAATTCCGCGATGAAAGAAATAATAACTGGACACGACAAGTCTATTCTCACAACACAAATCGTTACCAAAACAGACACCACCCGTATGAGAACCGATGGCAGAGTAATAATAGTTACAGAGAAAGATCGCATTTCCGTAGTAATGAATATGACAGAGATAACCATAGAAACAGACAATATGGCAACCAGAACTATAATTATCATGGGAGACAGAATAACTTCAGACGCAACGGTCCACCATGCAGTGATAATTCAGGGAGAAATTCTCCACCACTTAACCAACAAGAAAGAAACTGCAGGAACTACCGACATGACGACAGTGGATATAACGGCAGACCTGAATTTCAACAGAACTGGCGGGATTTAAACAGAGCAGGGCCCTCTCGACAAGGTGAATTTGTAGAAGTTAGACCTCCAAATCCCAATAACGACGCGCGCCAACAAAGAAACAGACAATGATTCGCACCGCAGGCAGCCACGTGCGCCGGCTGGCTCAGGGAAAAATTACATAGATGCTAACCTTGAGAAAAATTCCATTATTCTTTACCGACGTGTACTACATGATAATTACGTCGAAGTTGAAACACTGCGTACTAGGAAGAGTAAAGGCTTACACCACATTTCACATGTAAAACCATTTATTGAGAGATAATCTGCTTTTTAACTTAGTCTTTGCTATAAAATTTTTCACTTCATGTTACTAGTACTCTTCTTCAATCTTGGAAACTGTTAACATGCAACTATGTTTTAAAGTTAACTATCCAGTCAAGAACCAAGAGAATTTATTTAAACAGAAATTACGAATGCATTGTTATAGTGAATAGACGATACAGTGTTGTTGTGTGTACATTCTTGCTTGTTAGTTGCATGATTACGTAACGACTATAAGGCTTACATACTTAGAACATATACCAGCACTGCTAATGAGATTTTAATGCAACATTTTGGTTTACTTGAAAATGCATTCTGGATTTAAAGTACTTTCTGTGAGATACCAGATGACACAGTGCTTAGTTTATGTGACAGCTACACGATTTTATCACAACGCTACTAATGAGTGACAATTTACAATGTTGCTTTTGCAGTGTTTCTGTTTTATATCTGCACAGTTTTTCAGTATTATTCTGGAAAGTAAAACATGATTTAGTAGTAACTTTAGTGGTATAGCTAAAATGAGACAGCCTTTAGTGTAGCACAACAATACGTTACAGCACAGTACTTTCTTCATCACGGCAATACGCGTAATAACTAAGATATCTATACGCAAAGCATTTCACTTTCGTTTATGATGAGCTAAGTACTTTGACTTATGCAGAACTTAGCTTTCGGAGGACGATAACTATGACACTTCCACAGAGATTATTTTACAACAAGACGCACAGTTTAGCGCTACAGTACACGTATTTGAGTGACTAATTTTGTACTTAAAACATTTATGTTTTAAGATATTTGAAGTACAATGAGACAAAGGTTTTCCGTGATGCATTTCATTCCATTGCTGTAATCTGTAACACCGGAGGGTATTATTCATTAATCCTCAGGGGGGCAAGCACGAGGAGCCCTAGCTAATATGGTATTTGCTTATACAACTTTACACATCGGTACCATATTGCCCTAACACACAAATTATACAGCTATCTGATCATTTAACTGAGAGATAAACATTTTTTTTACTACATCAGTGACACATGTTTACGCAATTACACAGTTGGGTAACTTCACACTTATGAAATTCTGTTTTGTCTGTACTTTGTGAACTGTTCATATTTTTTCAGAACCATTGTGATACTATGAGAGCTTTGAAGAATGTATTTGGTAAGGGAGCATGATTTTAAAGTACGTTTGAGGTAAATGACACTATTGAAATGAGCAGAGAATTTTTTTTTAGGTTTTGACATTATTGTAGAAAGCTACGACGTTTTTGAGATTTGACTGAGGTGTTATGATGTTATTTTCACGACGACGATGTGTATTATGCTGTTGAGGTATGTTTATGACCAATAAGATGATGCTACCGTATATGAGGGATTTGATTATGCTACATATTTATTATGATGATATATTGAAGAAGTGTGGACGTATACGTATATGAATAATGAGTAGTGGTTAGGGACTCTGATTTGTGGAAAAGGATGTTGGAAACCAAGAATCGTACTTTAAGAGTTATGAAATGTGTGTGAATGTGCAAATGTATCACAAAGCCAACGAAAACTTTTTGAACACTGTTATATTCATAGGATTTTGTTTCTACACATTTGCAATGCAAATTCTCGACCTGTTAATTTTTTTATATGAGACTGTCACTGTAATGCAAACTGGTGTCGTAAATATTTCAGTAAGAAAGTTAAGTGACCACCTTCACGTAATGAGTCGTGGGCACCCAGCTGCGGGACAGTCGCCTGGAAAAAAGCCATTAGTGTGTGCCTTTCAGAGGCACAGGTGGAGAAAAGAAAAAGGGGCCATTATCCTCGCTATTGACATTCCTTTGTAGAAAGCATCACAAATACGACACGTTCAAACTTGAAAACATATGATAACACTGTGTAGCTCTTAATTTATGATATTTACTGAAATGCCTAATGAAATGACGAGAAATATTTTTATATCTATACACCTGATTATGACTACTGTCTTTCTAGTTGAGAGATTTTTTTTACTACCTTATGAAATGCCATATGGCTAATGAATGATGTTTCATGCCTTCCTTTGTACATATTTGCTCATTTTCTTTAATGTCTAGTTTCTAGCTGCACTGCAGCATTGGTTATTATAAAATTTAATAGATGTACTAATATCACTATCTTCTGTCTACAGACCCAGTAAAGAATACATTTATGATATACTTTCTTTGAAAAGAGAGCACAAATAGACATTTCCCTTCACAGGAATTGCATAAATAATTTTTTAATGACTTGGTAACTTTCTTGCAGAGTAAGTTTTTGTGATGCATCACTCTAGTGTTAAGATGTGACATAGGTATTAAAATGGCAATTTTTACTGTAATATTTTTTCTGCTTGAGCTATGTCATGTATAGATATAAGTTATTGCATTTGCTGCTGCTGTTTGCCAGGCATAGTGCTACTAAATTTCACTTTACATTACTCTGTTAAGCCAGTTTTACTACTGATTTATTTTTCTTGTTTGCTGCTCATTGCCTTATATTAGTTGTAATATTGCTGCTTGCTTTGCCAATTTGCATTGTTTTTTGTCATTGCTGTTTGTGTTAATTGTTTTGTGCTGCTGCATTGCCTCGTCCCTTAGTTTAGCATCTGAGCTCAGTAGATTTAAGTTAGCTTAAGATGGGGTAGGCCATATAAGAGAACAAGTTGTGATGAATTGGAAGAAATGCATTGAGAAGCTATAAGAAAATGGTTTGGCCAAGAAAGTATTTTGAAAGAGGATATGAATAAAAAAAAGTAGGGTTTAGGGACAACAGGTTTAGGTAGGATTTTCTTGGAAATAAATGATGAGATAAGATAGTGGAAAATAAATAATGAGGTAAGAAATATGTGAACATATAAATACAGAAAGCATGCTTGGATAGGATGTTTTGGTGGAAACAAATGTTGAAATAAGACGAAAGATCTATGGAATGAAGTTTTGGGTTGAACTGCAGTACCAAATGTTACACTGAAAACAAACCCTGCCCTTTCCTCTTGTGTTATCTCACTATGTGTTTGTGTACCCTTGGGTATTTGTGTTCTTCCTGTCTTTATGTATTTATCTGATGAGAGTTACATTGTAGAATTTTTCTGATAATATGTTATTTACTTTGTAAAGATGTTTAGACATTATTTATTCTGTTTTGTTTTAATGCTCATGTGTGAAGGTGATGTTTCAAAAGTTATTCTGATCTTTTATGTGTTTACTTACATCATAATTCCTGTAACACTGATGTATATGTTTATTTCTATTCTTTTGTGAAGCCTGTATTACTAAAAATGTTATCTGTACTGTTATGTTCTTTAATGATGTATTTTGTACCTTCGTAATTGTATTCTTATGTTGTAAATTTATAATTGTATAGATACCAGTTCTTCAAATTAAGTTACGTTTCACTGCACACGTTTCTGTTGGTCATGGTAATGCACAATATGTGAGAAGTTGGGACTCTTAGTGTTTGCACGTGTGTTAATAATTCAGCAAGGGACTGGATAACAGCATTGCTGGTTCTAAGGACAATTCTAAAAACTTTGTGAGTGCACAAGTGGTGGTTATGGACTTGCTATATTGTCCGCAAGACTCTTCGATGGTGATTGTGCACCTGCACAGTCGCGGCAGATGGCTGTTGGTCATCTCTACAAGGACTACAGTGGGTCTACACCTTTGATGATCCATCAGTACCATTATTTCTACGATGACTGCAGTGGGTTCTGCACATTTTGTGGCCCACCAATACCATACTCTCTACCAAGACTATAGTGGGTCTGCTCTGTGATGACCTACCTACCAATATTCTTCAAAACGTCGAATGACTCTGCTGTGGGTTTGCTCTGTTGTGGCCCATTACCTGTCTGCATGTCTAGAGTCAGCACTGTCTTTCCGTTGGAAGGACAACACTACTTCTTCAAGACTGCATGGAAATTCACTACTTCTGTGTGCATTTTCTTTTACTGCTCAGCCTTTGAGAAAAACACTGCAATTTTACTGTGATGAATGATCAGGACTGTCTTTATGGACTGTGAGAAAATTTTAGCTTTTGACCAACATTGTATCAAGAAGTGTGTGGATTTGATATCTTTGTTATTGTAATTATGAAAAATTTTATCAAATCATTATTGGCCACTGCCCAAAACAATTTGTAAAATTGTTTGTGGGGAGCATGGGGGCTATGTAAGTAGGCTGTTTATGTTTTCTTATTGGCAACGTTACGTAGCGCTCTGTACGAAAATCACTGGTTGTGCTGTGTGCAGTCTGTGGCTAGTTTGCATTGTTGTCTGCCACTGTAGTGTTGGACAGCTGGATATGAACAGCGCGTAGCGTTGCGCAGTTGGAGGTGAGCCGCCAGCAGTGGTGGATGTGGGGAGAGAAATGGCGGAGTTTTGAAATTTGTAAGACTGGATGTCCTGAACTGCTATATATATTATGACTTTTCAACACTATTAAGGTAAATACATTGTTTGTTCTCTATCAAAATCTTTCATTTGCTAACTGTGCCTATCAGCAGTTAGTGCCTTCAGTAGTTAGAATCTTTTATTTAGCTGGCAGTAGTGGCGATCGCTGTATTGCAGTAGTTCGAGTAACGAAGATTTTTGTGAGGTAAGTGATTTGTGAAAGGTATAGGTTAATGTTAGTCAGGACCATTCTTTTGTAGGGATTATTGAAAGTCAGATTGCGTTGCGCTAAAAATATTGTGTGTCAGTTTAAGCACAGTCTTGTACAATTTTTCTAAGGGGAAGTTTCAAACAGTAATACTCCCGTTGCACTCTTTAATGTTACCACCGAAGATTATTTTGACTTTCCTGTATGATGAGTCAGTCCTTCCGACAATCATTTCTTTTTTCGATTTCTCCACATTTTTCATGCAGCCATTTCGTCTTAGCTTCCCTGCACTTCACATTTATTTCGTTCCTGACCATTTTTGTACTTCCTTCTTTCAGAGATCATACACTACAAAAATTAATTTAATGAAATTCTGAAGTTCAAGATTTTCTTAGTTGTTGAGTATAAAGCACATTGCGCTTGGTACTAGAGCAGTGGCGTAAGGAAAGAAAAATTGAAGACAACTATAGTACGTCACAAAGTCAATTGTGACATTATGTGGCCACTTGAGAAGAATAATTGTTCTCTGAAATGAAACAAAAATATTATAAAAATTATTATTTGTATCGAGCTGTTAACGATGGAACTGCTGATGTCCGCATTATGATTACACACGGTCAAATGTCAACACGGTATATGACTGTAAGCAGGGTGTTGAGGGGGGCATTGACACTGTTTGGCGAACCCTGGAAGACTGTCCCAGGAACCTAGGCACAGGCCAGTTTACCAGTTTAATGTTTAATGTTTCAGTGCGATGTCACCAACATATCACACACCAACATGGATTGCTGTAATCCATATTTTCCTGTTGTGTTCTAATCTTTTCATCAGCTAATAACTTCTGCACCCAACATCCTCCGTAGTCTGTTCTGCATATTCTTCTCTCTTTCTGCCCCCTGTTATTTTTGCGCTCTCCTGCTTCTTCCTGCGTCAAATTAACAATTAATGGATGCAGACGCATATGTCCCATTAATCAGTCCCTCCGTCTGGTAATGATCTACCACAGACTTCTTCCCTCATCACCAATACACTTTTAGCAATTTTCGATAGCACCACATTACGAATTCTTGCATTTTCTTCTCATCCGGATTTGCAATAGCCTATGCTTAATTTCGGTATAACGTTGAACTTCATGCACACACGTTTAGTAACTTCTTACTCAGCTCCATAAGAACATCTTATACTAGCCGATAGGTTATTTACTGACGGAAGTTTTCTGCACCTGCGACAAGATACTTTTGATATCCTCCTTGCTTCCGTCACCCTGTGCAGACTTGCTTCTTACACTACCGTATTGTTTCTAATGTTGATGGTAAGAAGATGATTATTATCGTTTTTGTTATTTGCTTCAACTTAGTCTTGGCTTTCTTTATCCTTAAACTACTCCTAAGATACATAAGCTACGTCTGACGTCTAATACTTCGCTACATCCGGGTAGCAGTGTTATGTTGTCTACGACCTCAGCTACCGGTATTTATTTCTCTCGCAATTTTATAACCCTCCCGAAATTTTCTTTCACCTGTTTAATTGGTTCTCCGTCACACATCGTCAACAATAATGGCAATGAGTTGCAACCCTGCGACATGCCTCTCTTAACACAAGATTATTGTTCTTGATTTTCCATTTTTATTCAAAATGTTCCGTCAGTGCAAAAAGTGTTGAAACTGGATTAGGAAGAAGTAATAAAAGTTAATTTGATGGTTTTAATGCTTCAGGTGTTTTACACAACTTACATCCATTTAACTACAACGCATAGAAAATTCGTAAAACCATGATAACTCTTAAAAACCCTTTCTTTGCGAATTTATCCACTCGCGTGTCATACTGGCTGCGAAATCGGCTAGCTCGTCAAATTCACCTTTCATGTGAATTTTTGCCCTTTGACGTTTTGTCGTAGTTTCGTGTTGATAGCCCCAAGTCTCGTCATCCGTGAATGTTTTTCCTGGATAGAATAGTCAGCATTTTGTCTTTCAATTAAAACCGCAGCAAATGCCCGTTCGTCGTTGGTTTTGTTCGGGAGTCGACGTGTGCGGGACAAACTTTAGACACTCTTCTCTTCTTCAGAACAATCTGGAAAGTGTCCTAAAGACTTGCTTTTAAGATGTGGCTCCATTTAGCGCTGCTGCTCGGTTACGATTTGTGACACAACAAGGTTGATTCACTACGACAGCACGTGCACTACAATACTGGCAGCTCACAACTGAAAGCACGTATATTGTTTAGAGTTATTAGTTCAAGTCGTCACCGCAGTTACTGAGATGACGTCATACGCCAGGAATAAAATCGGCCTCGTAGCCCCCTAGACAGACGAAGTAGAATGGCTCTGAGCACTATGCGACTTAACTGCTGGACATTACAGACATCCATGCCCGAGGCAGGATTCGAACCTGCGACCATAGTGGCCAGCAAAAATTTCAACACTGCAACTAACAATACCTGATTATTCATGGAATAAATTAATAATTGGTTCGTTTTGCCGACCTCCTGCCTCAGATGATGCAGTTGCTGAGCATTTAAAAAGAAAACTTGAGTCCTATTTCAAATATTTACCCGACTCATGCAATTATAGTTGGTGATGACTTCAATCTGTCCTCGACATGTTGGCAAAAATAGATGTTTAATGCTGATGGTAGCCATGAAACGTTGTCCAAAATTGTACTGGATGGTTCCTTAGAAAGTAATTCTGAACAGTTAGTCCGGGAGCCCACTCGAAGTGCAACTGGTTGCGAAAACATACTTGACCTCTTAGCAACAAAAAATCCTGAGCAAATAGGGAGCATCATGGCGTATACAGGGAATAGTGACCACAAGGCAGTTCTATCGAGGCTGACTACCATAATATTCAAACCGACTTCAAATTAAAGTAAAATACACCTGTTAAAGAAAGAACAAATAATAGTTCGCTTAACACATTCCTAAGACACAGTCAAAAATGCTTCAAATGGCTCTAAGCACTGTGAGACTTAACATCTGAGGTCATCAGTCCCCCAGACTTAGAACTACCTAAACCTATCTAACCTAAAGGGCATCAAACACATCCATGCCCGAGGCAGGATTAAAACCTACGACCGTAGCAGCAGCGCCGTTCCGGGCTGAAGCGCCTAGAACCGCTCGGTCACAGCGGCCGGCTAAGACACAGTCTCCTCTTCATCTGACTATGTAGGCTTAGACCGAATGTAATTTTAAATTAAAGAAATAGTATCGACGGCAGTCGAGAGATATACATCGTATTGATGGATATGAGGTAATACTGGTCTGCAGTGGTACACAAATCAGGTCAAAACACTAATGGAAATACAATGAAAAAACACGCGAAATTTAAAAGAAGGCAAAATCCCCAGGACTGGCAAGGTTTTACAGAATGTGGAAACGTAGCGTGAATTTCTAAGAGAAGTGCCTGTAACAGTTCCACAACATAATTCTGTCTCGAAATCTGGAAGAAAACCCCAAGAGATCCTGGTCCTATCTAAAGTACAGCAGCAAGATTCACTCGGCACCTCCACTGTGCAAAAACAATGGAAATATCACTGATAACAGTGCCACTGATGTAGAATTACTGCCGCGGGGGATAGCCGTGCGGTTTCGGGCGTCTTGTAACGGTTCGCGCGTCTCGCCCCGTCGGAGGTTTGAGTCCTCCCTTGGGCATGGGTGTGTGTGTTGTCTTTAGAGTAAGTTAGTTTAAGTTAGGTTAAGTAGTACGTAGCCTAGGGACCGATGACCTCAGCAGCTTGGTCCCATAGTTCTTACCGCAAATTTCCAAAGAAATATCCAGGATTACTAAACAGGCTTTCCTGCACCAAAGAAAACGAAGTAAATATTCCAGAATTCCAATCTAGAACAACTACCGACATGAGTGACCGAGAAGTGACCCGCCCGGCTAGCCGCGCGGTCTAACGCGCCAGTCGCCAGCACGAATCCGCCCGGCGGATTTGTGTTGAGGTCCGGTGTGCCGGCCAGCCTGTGGATGGTTTTTAAGACGGTTTTCCATCTGCCTCGGCGACTGCGGCCTGGTTCCATGTCGGCGATCGCTGCGCAAACACCGTTTCCACGATCATTAGCCTACCACACAAACATTTGGCGTTACAATCGTCTGGTATGATAAGTTCCCGGGGTGGGTGGGGAGGAGGGGAGTGGTCTCCACTGGGGGCCGAAACGCAAAATAACCCTTGGTTCGGTGTGGGGCGGCGGTGGGGTGGGTGGACTTCCGTGACCTGTTGTGGGGTAGTGAACCACTGAGGGCTACGGTGGGACGAAGCCTCTCCGTCGACCTAGGACTCCAGTTTTAATAAAATAAAATACAACTGCGAAGTAGGAATCCTCGGCGCAGAGAAGCAGCTTAAATAATTCAATAAAGGCACGGCCTCCAGCCCAGATTGGTGGTTCCTTCCTGAACATGCTGGTATAATAGCTCCATACTTAACAATCATTTACAACAGCACGTTCGTCAAAGACCCATACCTAAAACCTGGAAAGTTACGCAACTCACACGTATACCCAAAAAAGGAAATAGGAGTAATGCACTGACGTACAGACCCACATCAGCAACGTCGATTTGCAATAGGGTTTTGTAACATGTATTGTATCTCAACGTTAGGAATTACCTTGAAGAAAATGATTTATTTACGAAGTCAGCACGGATTTAGGAAACATAGTTTTTGTGAAACACAACTAGCTCTTTATTCTCAAGAAGGAATATATGCTAAGGACAGGGGATGTCAAACTGATTCCATATTTTTAGATTTCTAGAAGGCTTTTGACAGCGTCCCTCAGAAGCGTCTTCTAACCAAAAGTGCTTGCCTGTGGAGTATTGCCTCTGTTGTGCGACTGAACCCGCTGGTTCCTGCCAGAAGGGTCACAGTTCGTAGTAAATAACCGAAAGTTGTCGCAAAAAACAGGGTAGCGTCTTCATTCGTAATCAAAACGTCCGAGGTCCCAGGTTTGAATCCCGCTACCACTTAAATTTTGAATAAAATCATCACCAAGGGCGGTCGAAGACTTCTGGTATAAGAAGTCACCATAATTCAGCCGACGGCCTTCTCAAAGAGGGTGGAGGGCAGGTCGGAATTTGCTCCTGGGGTGGAAAACTACCCCTGAAGGCGGAAGAATCAGCAATTATCAACGGCATGAGGATGCAGGAGGAAATCGAAACCACTGCATTAAAGACGCTAAATACGTATGCACAGGACTTGTGGCCTGTTATTGAAAAGGTATCATGATGGTCTCTCCCTTGGCAAAACATTCCAAACTAGCTCCGGAAGGGTACTTCCAAGGCGGGGGTGACTATGAGAAAAAGATTAAATAACCAACAAGTAAACTGAAGAAACACGAAAGTAATTATAAGTAGCAGAAATAGCCAGTATCTTAACACCAGAATTAGCGATGACATAGTAGACGAAGCTTAGGAATTCTGATACCTAAACAGTAAAATAACCCATGACGGAGGAGAGCCGGCCGGAGTGGCCGTGTGGTTCTAGGCGCTACAGTCTGGAGCCGAACGACCGCTACGGTCGCAGGTTCGAATCCTGCCTCGGGCATGGATGTGTGTGATGTCCTTAGGTTAGTTAGGTTTAGTTAGTCCTAAGTTCTAGGCGACTGATGACCTCAGAATTTAAGTCGCACAGTGCTCAGAGCAATTTGACGGTGGGCATCAAAAGAAGACTAGTTCTGGGAAAAAAACGCAGATCCTGCCGCGAGAAGTCTACTAGAATCAAAAATAAGCCTTAATTTGAGGAAGAAATTTTTGAGAATGTACGATAGAGCACAACATTGTAAGGTAGCGAAAAATTGACTGCGGGAAAACCGGAACAGAAGAGAGTCGAAGCAATTGAGATGTGGATTACAAAAGAACGTTGAAAATTAGGTTCACTGATAAGGTATGCAATGAAGATGTTCTCCGCAGAGTCGCCGAGGAAAGGAACATGTGGAAGACACTAACAAGAAGAAGGAACAGAATGGTAGGACATCTGTTAAGACATGGGAATAACTCCCATAGTACTAGAGGGAGCTGTAGGGGGTAAAATAGAAAAACAGTCGCGTTCGTCAGGCAAGTATTATAGGACGCCTGCTATTCTTTATCTACATAAACGTGTAAGTAGGCTATTTAGGTTATTTTATTGGTAACGCCACGTAGCGCTCTGTATGAAAATCACTGACTGTGCTGTGTGCAGTCTGTGGCTGCGTGGCATTGTTGGAATTTGCTATTGTAGTGTTGGGCAGTTGGTTGTTAACAGTGCGTATCGTTGCGCAGTTGGAGGTGGGGCGCCAACAGTGGTGGATGTGGGGAGAGAAATGGCGGAGTTCTGAGAGTGGATGATCTGGACGTGTGTCTATCAGATACAGTAAATTTGTAAGACTGGATGTCATGAACTGCTATATATATTATGGCTTTTGAACACTATTAAGGTAAATACATGGTTTGTTCTCTGCCAAAATCTTTCATTTGCTAACTGTGCCTATCAGTAGTTAGTGCCTTCAGTAGTTAGAATCTTTTATTTAGCTGCCAGTAGTGGCGATCGCTGTATTGCAGTAGTTCGAGTAACGAAGATTTTTGTGGGGTAAGTGATTCATGAAAGGTATTGGTTACTGTTAGTCAGGGCCATTCTTTTGTAGGGATTTTTGAAAGTCAGATTGTGTTGCGCTAAAAATATTGTGTGTCAGTTCAGTGTTGATCAGAATAAGTAAAGAGCGAAATGTCTGAGTACGTTCAGTTCTGCTCGGCTGTTTGAAAATCAAATAACGTAACGGGTTTATCAGCACAGTAATTCTTTAATTTTTCTAAGGGGAACTTTCATATGTCGACCCTTGGTCGAGAATACCTCACTGGAATCTTCTGATTTTTTCCTTTAGTTTGTGTAATCAGTGTAGCTATTGTTTATTGCTAGCGCGTAATTATAGAGGGAATTTCCTTTGTAGTTGTAGTATTTCATTGCTGTACAGTAAAACAGTTGTGGCATGCATGTAGATATGCACCAAGTATTTCGCAGCTGCGCTTGCAATTTACTAGATATTATTTTCAATGCTATGTTAATGTGTTTTCTTATTTTGCTCTTCAAATTGTGCTTTTCTGTGTTATCGTGTGAAATATTGTGACAATAATGGCGTGTGAAAAACGTAACACTAGGCTCCAAAGTAAACTGAGATATAATAGTGACGACTAGCGTAGCTTATCAGCACCATTGTGTAATGAATTAACAGACATTCAAGGTGGTAATTTGGTAATTGTGCATAGGGAAATGGAGCGGGCGGCAAATAATGGAGTAAACAGTGAAACAAATAGTGAACAGGGAAGCATTATCTATCGATCGGTCGGCAACAGCTCGCCTCAGGAATCCGAAATGACAGGACACAATCTCGCAAATACTGTAGCTTCAGATTTTGGGTCGTCATCGATTTCTCAAATAAGTCAAGACACATTTTCTGCTTTTCAAAATGCAAATATTGCCGGTTGAAGTGCACTACCGAATAGCACTGAGGAACATGTTTCAGACACCAGTGCATTGTTATTACAGTTAATGCAACAAATATGACAAAGGCTACAAAAGTTAGACGCAACGCTTGAACAAAATCTTCAAAAGTTAGACACAATGGTACAAAATCTTCAAAAGTTAGACACGATGGAACAGAATCTTCGAAAGTTAGACACAATGGAACAAAATCTTCAAAAGCAGACACCATGCTTGAACAAACACGTGAAGATTTAACTGCAGAGTTATTTAAAATCGAATCGAAATGTCAAAAAGTCTGTAATGACGTAAAAAGAAAATTTGTGAGCATTTTCAACTTATTTTTTCGCTGCATGAAAATGCATTACAGAATCACGAAGCAGCCATAAAAGAACTGCAAACTATTGTTCATGAATATGACGACACCTTGCAAGCTAAAATTGACTCAGTTGCATCTACCGATTCGGTTACGCAACTTGCAAAAGCTCAGGAAAACTTAAAGGACACACTAGATACGATTTCAACACAAATGGACACTCTGAAACTTGGTTCAGAAAAACACACTGAGGAAATCAGTTAATTATCGGAGAAAGTAGCCGAACTTTCGGATCAGTTCACTAACTTATCTACAAAGTTAGATGATGATCTGAATGACACAAGACCCGTAGCCTTCAATGACACAGAAGATTATGAACAAATTAGGAAATTCAAACAAAATCAGAATCAAATTAATACGCAACACAAAAGAGAAATCCGGGAAGTACAAGATCAGTTGACACAATAACACAAGAATTACTTATTTCAGAGGAGACTCGCGCTCCAACTGGGGAAGAGGGACATAGAAATACGGAACAGCGACAAAATAATAACACAGGGCACTTCGGAAATTATGAAAGAAATTGGCAAGGTATACCGAATTTTGAGATGGAACTGCCCACACGACGTAACAATGACCGATATGCGACTCGCCGACAGGATGATTCTGACTATAAGCTGTTCATTACTAAACGTAAATTCAAAACATTTAAGAATTCTGGCAACGACATTCATTCACAAGCATGGCTCCATCAATTCTCTCATTGTTTTCCTCCCAACTCGTCATTGGAGCACAGGTTAGAATTTATGTGTGGCTATTTAGAGAATGCAGTGAAATTCGGATTGTGAGGCCGAAAGTGCAGGAGGTCAGGTCCATATGTAGGAGGATAAGAGTGGAGAAACTTCAGGATAAGGAAATCAGGCACAAGTACATAACAGCGATCTCAGAAAGGTACCAGTTAGTTGAATGTAGTCAATTACAGTCATTGGAAAAGGAATGGACAAGGTACAAGGACACAGTACTGGAAGTGGCTAAAGAATGTCTTGGAACAGTAGTGTGTAAAAGTAGGATAAAGCAAACAGCTTGGTGGAATGACACAGTCAAGGCAGCCTGTAAAAGGAAAAAGAAGGCCTATCAAAAATGGCTACATACTAGAACTCAGGTAGACAGAAAAAGTTATGTTGAAGAAAGAAACAAAGCCAAACAGATAATTGCAGCATCCAAGAAGAAATCTTGGGAACATTTTGGAAACAGGTTGGAGACTATGGGTCAAGCTGCTGGAAAACCATTCTGGAGTGTAATTAGCAGTCTTCGAAAGGGAGGTAAGAAGGAAATGACAAGTATTTTGGACAGGTCAGGAAAACTGCTGGTGAATCCTGTGGATGCATTGGGCAGATGGTAGGAATATTTTGAAGAGTTGCTCAATGTAGGTGAAAATGCGATCAGTAATGTTTCAGATTTCGGGGTAGAATGGGATGGGAATGATGATGGAAATAGGATCACATTTCAGGAAGTGGAGAAAATGGTCAATAGATTGCAGTGCAATAAAGCAGCTGGAGTGGATGAAATTAAGTCAGAACTCATCAAACACAGTGGAATGTAAGGTCTTAAATGGCTACACAGGATAACTGAAATGGCCTGGGAGTCGGGACAGCTTCCATCAGACTGGACAAAAGCAGTAATCACACCAATCTTTAAACATGGAAACAGAAAAGATTGTAACAACTACAGCAGTATCTCTTTAATCAGCATTGTGGGTAAAATCTCAGGTATTGTTGAAAGGAAAGTGCGAGTGTTAGTTGAGGACCAATTGGATGAAAATCAGTGTGGGTTTAGGCCTCTTATAGGTTGTCAGGACCAGATCTTTAGCTTACGGCAAATAACTTAGAAGTGTTATGAGTGGAACAGGGAATTGTATATATGCTTTATAGATCTAGAAAAGGCATATGACCGGGTTCCTAGGAGGAAGTTATTGTCTGTTCTACGAGATTATGGAATAGGAGGGAAAGTTTTGCAAGCAATTAAAGGTCTTTACATGGATAGTCAGGCAGCAGTTAGAGTTGACAGTAAATTGAGTTCATGGTTCAGAGTAGTTTCAGGGGTAAGACAAGGCTGCAACCTGTCTCCACTGTTGTTCATATTATTTATGGATCATATGTTGAAAACAATAGACTGGCTGGGTGAGATTAAGATATGTGAACACAAAATAAGCAGTCTTGCATATGCGGATGACTTAGTTGTGATGGCAGATTCGATTGAAAGTTTGCAAAGTAATATTTCAGAGATAGATCAGAAATGTAAGGACTATGGTATGAAGATCAGCATCTCCAAAACGAAAGTAATGTCAGTGGGAAAGAAATATATACGGATTGAGTGCCAAATGGGAGGAACAAAGTTAGAACAGGTGGATGCATATTCTCACAGGATGGCAACATAGTGAAAGAACTGGAAGCGAGGTGTAGCAAAGCTAATGCAGTGAGCGCTCAGCTACGATCTACTCTCTTCTGCAAGAAGGAAGTCAGTACCAAGACTAAGTTATCTGTGCACCGTTCAATCTTTCGACCAACTTTGTTGTATGGCAGTGAAAGTTGGTTGGATTCGGGTTACCTTATCAACAAGATTGAGGTTACGGATATGAAAGTAGCTAGGATGATTGCAGGTACTATTAGATGGGAACAATGGCAGGAGGGTGTCCACAATGAGGAAATCAAAGAAAAACTGGGAATGAACTCTACAGATGTAGATGTAGCAGTCAGGGCGAACAGGCTTAGATGGTGGAGTCACGTTACACGCATGGAAGATGCAAGGTTACCTAAGAGACTCATGGGTTCAGCAGTAGAGGGTAGGAGGAGTCGGGGCAGACCAAGGAGAAGGTAGCTGGATTCGGTTAAGAATGATTTTGAAGTAACTGGTTTAACATCAGAAGAGGCACCAATGTTAGCACTGAATAGTGGATCATGGAGGAATTTTATAAGGGGGGCTATGCTCCAGACTGAACGCTGAAAGGCATAATCAGTCTTAAATGATGGTGATGATGATGATGATGATTTAGAGAATGAACCAGCCCTAAGAATGCGATCGGTAATTCATGATTGTCACAATGAAGGGGAATTTTATCATGCCTTCCTCTCAGCATATTGGTCTCAAGCTACTCAAGACCAAGTAAAACATAGCATCATAATGATGAAACATTTCGAACAATCTGAATTTTCCAGTCTTGTCAAATATTTTGAAGACATGTTGCACAAGATTCAGTACCTGTCAAATCCACACAGCCCCTCAGTACTCATCCGCATTTGCTTAATCAAATTGCCTGGACATTTACGACATATTATTTTGGCAGGACGTTGCAAAGACGACATTGAAGCTTTTCAGGGACTCTTACAAAATTGGAAATCGACACTGACAATCGCGGGACGCGAAAACAGGAACACAACAAATGGTTCAAATGGCTCTGAGCACTATGGGACTCAACTACTGAGGTCATTAGTCCCCTAGAACTTAGAAGTAGGTAAACCTAACTAACCTAAGGACATCACAAACATCTGTGCCCGAGGCAGGATTCGAACCTGCGACCGTAGCTGTCTTGCGGTTCCAGACTGCAGCGCCTTTAACCGCACGGGCACTTCGGTCGGCGGAACACAACAATTACAGGACACATCCGTCACAAGTCTGCGATGAAAGAAATAATAACTGGACACGACAAGGCTATTGTCACAACACAAATCGTGACCAAAACAGACACCACCCTTATGACAACCGTTGGCAGAATAATAGTTGGCCGGCCGCGGTGATCCAGTGGTTCTAGGCACGCAGTCCGGAACTGCTACGGTCACAGGTTCGAATCCTGCCTCGGGCATGGATGTGTGTGATGTCCTTAGGTTAGTTAGGTTTAAGTAGTTCTAAGTTCTAGGGGACTGATGACCACAGAAGTTAAGTCCCATAGTGCTCAGAGCCATTTGAAACATTTTTTTGAATAATAGTTACAGAGAAGGATCGCACTTCTGTAGTAATGAATATGACAGAGATAACCATAGAAACAGACAATATGGGAACCAAAGCAATTATTATCAAGGGAGACAGAATAACTACAGACGCAATGCTCCACCGTGCAGTAACGATTCCGGGAGAAATTCTCCATTATGGAATCTACCGACATGACGACAGACGATATAATGATAACGACAGACCAGAATTTTATCAGAACTGGCGGGATTCAAACAGAGCAGGGCACTCTCGACCAGGTGAATGTGCAGAAGTTAGATCTCCAAATCACAATAACGACTCGCGCCAACAAAGAGACAGACAATGACTCTTACCGCAGGCAGCCACGTTCGCCGGCAGGCTTAGAGAAAAATAACATAGACGCTAACCTTGAGAAAATTTTTAGCATTCTTTACCGACGTATACAACATGATATTTGCGTTGAAGTTGAAACTCTGCGTACTAGGAAGAGTAAAGGATTGCTCCACATTTCACATGTAAAACCGTTTATTGAGAGATAATCTGCTTTTTAATTTAGTCTTTCCTATAAAATTTTCCACTTCACGTTACTAGTACTCTTTGTCACATTTAGAAACTGTTAACATGCAACAACGTTTTAAAGTTAAATACCCAGTCAAGAAACTAGAGAACTTATTTAGACAGTAATTACGAATGCATTTTTATAGTGAATAGACGACACAGTGTTGTTGTGTGTACATTCTTCCTTGTTAGTTGCATGATTACATAACGACTATAAGGCTTACATACTTAGAACATATACCAGCACTGCTAATGAGATTTTCATGCAATATTTTGGTTTACGCTTAGCTTTTGGTTTCTTTGACAGCTACAGGATTATATCACGACGCTACTAACGTGTGACACAATTTACATTGTTGCTTTTGCGCTGTACCTGTTTTATATGTGCACAGTTTTTCTGAATTCTTCTGGAAAATAAACCATGTTTTAGTGGTAACTTTGTGGTATAGCTGCAGTGAGACAGCCTTTTCCGCAGCACAACAATACATTACAGTACAGTACTTTCTTGATCATGGTAAGGTACGTAATAATTACGATATCTATACGCAAAGCATTTCACTTTTGTTTATGATGAGGTAAGTACATTGACTTCTGCAGAACTTAGCTTTCGGAGGACGATAACTACGACACTTCCACAGAATTATCTTACAGCAAGACGCACATTTAGCGCTACAGGACACGTAAATGAGTGACTGATTTTGTACTTAAAACATTTATGTTTAAAGATTTTTGAATTACAATGATGCAAAGGTTTTCCGGGATTCATTTCATTCCATTGCTGTAATCTGTAACACCTGAGGGTACAATTACATTAATCCTCAGGAGGGTACACGCTTACGTTGTGTACCATGTGTTTGGCAAGCACAAGGAGCCCTAGCTAATATGGTATTTGCTTATACAACTTTACACATCGGTACCATATTTCTCTAACACAGAATTACACAGCTATCTGATTATTTAACAGAGAAACAAACATTTTTTTTAGTATGTCGGTGACACATGTTTACGCAATTTAAACAGTTGGATAATGTCACATTTATGAAATTGTATTTTGTCTGCACTGTGTGAACTGTTCATACTTTTTTGGAACCATTGTGATATTATGAAAGCTTTGAATGTCGTATTTGGTAAGGGAGCATGATTTTTGAAGTACGTTTGAGGTAGATGACTTTATTGAAGGTCTTGAAATTATCGAAAGAAGCTGCGACGATTTTGAGATGTGATTGATCTGTTATGATATTATTATTACGATGACGATGTGTATTATGCTGTTGAGGTATGTTTATGATCAATAAGCTGATGCTATATGAGGAATTTGATTATGCTACATATTTATTATGATGAAATATTGAAGAAGCGTCGACAAATATGTATATGTGTAATAAGGTAAGGAGTAGTGAGTAGTGGTTAGGGACACTGATTTGTGAAAAAGAATGTTGGAAACCAAGAATCGTACTTTAAGAGTTATGAAATGTGTGTAACTGCGTGAAAGTATCACAATGCCGACGAATACTTTTTGGACACTGTTATATTTATAGGATTTTGTTTCTACACATTTGCGATGCAAATTCTCGACCTGTGAAATTTTTATATGAGACTGTCACCGTAGTGAAAACTGGTGTCGTAAATATTTCGGTAAGAAACCCAAGTGACCTTGACGTAATGCGTTGTGAGTGGCCAGCTGCCTGGAGAAAAAGCCATTAGGTGGAGAAAAAAGAGGTTATTAACCTCGCTACTGACATTCCTTTGTAGAAAGCATCGCAAATACGACATGCTCATTACTTGGAAACATATCGTACTTTCTGATATTTACTGAAATGCCTAATGAAATGATGAGAAATAGTTTATGTCTACACACCTGATTATGACTACTGTCTTTCTAGATGAGAGATTTTTTTACTACATATAAAATGCCACATGGCAATTGAATGATGTTATTATGCTTTGTTTTGTACATCGTTGCTTACTTCATTTGATATCTGTTTTTCAGCTGTGTTGCAGCATTGGTTTTATAAAATAAATTTAAATGCATTTGCTAATGCGAACACTTTCTGTCAACAGATCTATTAAACAATAATTTTATGATCCACATTCTTCGAAAAAGGAGCACTTCGAAAGGACAGAACAATAAGAAGGGACTAATAACAGTAACTGAATACACGATTTTCTTTTCAAGTACTTGGTAATTTCTTTTGTAGAATAAGTTGTGGTGAACCACTTTAATTACATAGACATTAAGATGCGAATATGCATTTCCCTTATCTGCATTGTTGTCTTTTGTGTACTATTTTTGCTGCTTGTGGGTTTGTCATGTTTAGGTTTGCTGCTGTTGTTTGCCAGGCATAGTGCTACTGAATTTCACTTTGTATTACTCTATTAAGCCAGTTTTACTAATGGTTTATTTTTCTTGTTGCTGCACATTGGCTCATGTTAGTTGTAATGTTTCATTTGCTCTGCTAATTTAGATATACTGCTGCTTGCATTGCCAATTTGCATTTTTTTGTCACTGCTGTTTGTGCTAATTGTTTTGAACTGCTGCATTGCCTCGTCCCTTAGTATATATATCTGAGCTCAGTAGATTTAAGTTAGCTTAAGAGGGGGTAGACTATATAAGAAACTAACTATGGAGAATAGGGAAAGAATGCATTGAGAAGTTACATGAAAAAGATTTGGGCCTAAATGAGTATTGTATACGGAGAAATAATTATTTTGAAAGAAATATGAATAGAACACCGAAAGCAGGTATAGATAGGACTTTTTGGGAATAATGATGAATGAAGGGAGATCACCAAGAAGAAAAGAAAGTTTTGTTTGCAAAATACTGCAGTAAAACAAACCCTGTCCTTTCCTTTTGCGTTACTCCACTATGTGTCTGTGCACTCTTGTGTATTTGTATTTTTCCTGTCTTTATGTGTTTAGGTGATACGAGTTATGTTGTAGAATTTTTCTAATAATATGTTTTTTTTGTAAAGATGTTTAGACATTATTTATTCTGTTTTGTTTTAATGCTCACGTGTGAAGTTATTCTGATCTTTTATGTATGTACTTGTGTCATAATTCCTGTAACACTGATGTACCTGTTTATTTCTATTCTTTTGTAAAGCCTGTACTACTACAAATGTTATCTGTATTGTTATGTTCTTTAATGATGTATTTCGTACCTTTGTAATTATATTCTTATGTTGTAAATTTATAATTAGACACCAGTTCTTAAAATTAAGTTTCATTTCACTGCACACGTTTTTGTTGGTCATAGTACATGCAGAATATGCGAAAAAAAGGGGACTGGTAGCATTTGCACGTGTGTTGGTAATTCAGCAAGGGACTGGTTAACAGCATTGCTGGTTCTAAGGACAATTCCGAAAACTTTGTGAGTGAACAAGTGGTGGTTTATGGACTTGCTATATTGTCCGCAAGAGTCGTCGATGGTGATTGTGCACGTACACGGTCGCAACAGATGGCTGCTGGCCGTCTCTACAAGGACTACAGTGGGTCTGCATCTTTGATGGCCCACCAATACCATTACTTCTACAAGGACTGCAGTGGGTCTGCACCTCTGGTGGCCCACCAATACCGTAATCTCTACCAGGACTACAGTGGGTCTGCTCTGTGATGACCTACCTACCAATATTCTTCAAAACTTCGACTGACTCTGCGGTGGGTTTGCTCTGTTGTGGCCCATTACCTGTCTGCATGTCAAGAGTCAGCATTGTATTTCCGTTGGAAGGACAACACTACTTCAAGACTGCATGGAAATCCACTACTTCCGTGTGCATTTTCTTTTACTGCTCAGACTTTGCGCATAAAATTGTAATTAATACTGTGATCAATGTTCAGGACGGTCTTTATGGACTGTGAGAAAATCTTTGCTTTTGACCAACAGTGTATCAATAAGTGTGTGCATAGGATATCTTTGTAATTGTAATTATGAAAAATTTCTTCAAATCTGTATTGGCCACTGCCCATATGTAAGTAGGCTGTTTAGGTTTTTTTATTGGTAACGTCACGTAGCACTCTGTATGAAAATCACTGACTGTGCTGTGTGCAGTCTGTGGCTGGGTGGCATTGTTGGAATTTGCTATTGTAGTGTCGGGCAGTTGGCTGTTAACAGCGCAGAGCGTTGCGCAGTTGGAGATGAGCCGCCAACAGTGGTGGATGTGGGGAGAGAAATGGCGAACTTTTGAGATCGGATGATCTGGACGTCTGTCCATCAGATACAGTAAATTTGTAAGACTGGATGTCATGAACTGCTATATATATTATGACTTTTACACACTGTTAAGGTAAATATATTGTTTGTTCTTTATTAAAATCTTTCATTTGCTAACTGTGCCTATCAGTAGTTAGTGCCTTCAGTAGTTAGAATCTTTTATTTAGCTGCCAGTAGTGGTGCTCGCTGTATTGCAGTAGTTCGAGTAATGAAGATTTTTGTGTGGTAAGTGATTCATGAAAGGTATAGGTTATTGTTAGTCACGGCCACTCTTTTGTAGGGATTTTTGAAAGTCAGATTGTGTTGCGCTAAAAACATTGTGTGTCAGTTAATGTGTTGATCAGAATAAGTAAAGAGCGAAATGTCTGAGTACGTTCAGTTCTGCTCAGCTGTTTGAAAATCAAATAACGTAAGGGGTTTATCAGCACAGTAATTCATTAATTTTTCTAAGCGGAAGTTTCAAACGAAATAGGAAACAACTTGTGCAGCCTCTTTGACTGTTTGCAAATGATACTGTCATCTATTGTCTTGTAAAGTCATCAGATTACCAAACTAATTGTTAAATAATTTAGACAAGATATTTCTAAGGTGGAAAAAGTAGCTATTGTCTCTAAATGAAGGAAAATGTGAACTCAATCACATGAGTACTAAAAGAAGTCAGCTAAATTTCGGTTACACGATAAATCACACAAATGTAAAGTCTGTAAATTCAACTAAATATTTAGGGTTTACATTTACGAATAAAATAATGTGGAATGAGCACGTAGACAATGTTGTGCTGAAAGAAACCCAAAGATTGCCACCTACTGCGAGAAAACTTCGAAAATGCAATAGGACTACTAAAGAGACTGCTTTACGCCACGCTTTCCCGTCCTTTTCTTAAGTATTGCTGTGCGGTGTGGTATCTGCATCGAATGGGACGGATGGAGGACGTCGAAAAAATTGGCAGCTCGTTTTGTATAATCGCGAAATACGGGCGGGAGTGCCATTGCCATGATACGTAAATCGGGATGGCAAACAATCATTAAAACAAAGGAATTTTTCGTTGCGGCAGCATCTTCTCGAGAAATTTCAATCATCAAAGTTCTCCTCCGATTGCGGAAATATTCTGTTAGCGCCTACCTACACAGGGAGAATTGATCGCCAAGATAAAATAAGAGAGTTCGCATAAGAAGATTTATGTTTTCGTTTTGAAACTTCCTGGCAGATTAAAACTGTGTGCCGAACCGAGACTCGAACTCGGGACCTTTGTTTTCCGCGGGCAACTGCACTACCAACTTTTTTGTTTTTAATCTCATTTTGTTCTATATTGTTCGTTGAGTTTGTTGGTGGTGGGCGTCGGATGACACTCGTTCAGGTTGTTCGTCGATCCGTTCACTCAGTTTTCTTTTTTTTTTATTACAGAGGGTAGCTAAACCCTCTGACCGAACACGCTGAGCTACCGTGCCAGCGCCAACTGAGCTACCCAAACACGACTCAGACCCAGTCCTCACAGCTTTAATTCCGCCAGTACCACGTTTCTATGTTTTCATTTTTATCCCGCGCCATTCGACAGAGAAACTGTAGGGAAATAGCTTGAAGGTGGTTCGATGAACGCTCTGCCAGGCACTTAAGGCAGAGTAATATTGTAGATGGGGATGGACAAGTGGAAATCGTGTTGTTTACCTGTCTTGCTTATTATTAGACTACTGTTCTTGTAAGGGTTAAGTTTGTATCCAATTGGAAACGTAATCAGTCTTTGCACAAATTGTTCAAAAGTCGTTTTCTTTCATTGCCTTCACGGGAAAGGCAGCGTATTAACGTCAACGAAAGCGTACGGGGTGAGAGGGTATTCAAAGTCTCACGTATGTAGTATAGCTGATGTGGTTTTTGAAGGCCGGGTTCCCCGGCTTGATGGACCATAAGTGACTGATCATATTATGATAATTACCTGACATCATAAAAGAAGGGTGTATACATGGAAGAATCCTGGAGACAGTAAAAGGTATCAGAGAGATTATATAACGGTAAGACAGAGATTTAGGAACAAGGTTTTAAATTGTAGGACATTTCCAGGGGCAGATGTGGACTCTGACCACAATCTATTGGTTATGAACTGTAGATTAAAACCGAAGAAATTGCAAAAAGGTGGGAATTTAAGGAGATGGGACCTGGATAAACTGACTAAACCAGAGGTTGTACAGAGTTTCAAAGAGAGCATAAGGGAACAATTGACAGGAATTGCGGAAAGAAATACAGTAGAACAAGAATGGGTAGCTCTGAGGGATGAAGTAGTGAAGGCAGCAGAGGATCAAGTAGGTAAAAAGACGAGGGCTAGTAGAAATCCTTGGGTAACAGAAGAGATATTGAATTTAATTGATGAAAGGATAATTTGGAAAATATTTCGAGTAGATTTCCCCACCATGTTATAGTTCTAGGTGGAGATTTTAATTTGCCGGATATAGATTGAGAGACTCAGACGTTCATAACGGGTGGCAGGGACGAAGAATCCAGTGAAATTTTTTTAAGTGCTTTATCTGAAAACTACCTTGAGCAGTTAAACAGAGAACCGACTCGTGGCGATAACATATTAGACCTTCTGGTGACAAACAGACCCGAACTATTTGAAAAAGTTAACGCAGAACAGGGAATCAGCGATAATAAAGCGGTTACGGCATCGGTGATTTCAGCCGTAAATAGGAATATTAAAAAGGGTAGGAAGATTTTTCTGTTTAGAAAAAGTGACAAAAAGCAGATTTCAGAGTACCTGTTGGCTCAACACAAAAGTTTTGTCTCAAGTACAGATAGTGTTGAGGATCAGTGGACAAAGTTCAAAACCGTCGTACACAATGCGTTAGATGAGTATGTGCCAAGCAAGATCGTAAGAGATGGAAAAGAGCCACCGTGGTACAACAACCGAGTTAGAAAACTGCTGCGGAAGCAAAGGGAACTTCACAGCAAACATAAACATAGCCAAAGCCTTGCAGACAAACAAAAATTACGCGAAGCGAAATGTAGTGTGAGGAGGGCTATGCGAGAGGCGTTCAATGAATTCGAAAGTAAAGTTCTATGTACTGACTTGGCAGAAAATCCTAAGAAATTTTGGTCTTATGTCAAAGCGGTAGGTGGATGAAAACAAAATGTCCAGACACTTTGTGACCAAAATGGTACTGAAACAGAGGATGACAGACTAAAGGCCGAAATACTAAATGTCTTTTTCCAAAGTTGTTTCACAGAGGAAGATTGCACTGTAGTTACTTCTCTAGATTGTCGCACAGATGACAAAATGGTAGATATCGAAATAGACGACAGAGGGATAGAGAAACAATTAAAATCGCTCAAAAGAGGAAAGGCCTCTGGACCTGATGGGATACCAGTTCAATTTTACACAGAGTACGCGAAGGAACTTGCCCCCCTTCTTGGAGCGGTGTACCGTAGGTCTCTAGAAGAGCGTAGCGTTCCAAAGGATTGGAAAAGGGCACAGGTCATCCCCGTTTTCAAGATGGGACGTCGAGCAGATGTGCAGAACTATAGACCTATATCTCTAACGTCGATCAGTTGTAGAATTTTGGAACACGTATTGTGTTCGAGTATAATGACTTTTCTGGAGACTAAAAATCTACTCTGTAGGAATCAGCATGGGTTTCGAAAAAGACGGTCATGTGAAACCCAGCTCGCGCTATTCGTCCACGAGACTCAGAGGGCCATAGATACGGGTTCACAGGTAGATGCCGTGTTTCTTGACTTCCGCAAGGCGTTCGATACAGTTCCCCACAGTCGTTTAATGAACAAAGTAAGAGCATATGGACTATCAGACCAATTGTGTGATTGGATTGAGGAGTTCCTAGATAACAGGACGCAGCATGTCATTCTCAACGGAGAGAAGTCTTCCGAAGTAAGAGTGATTTCAGGTGTGCCGCAGGGGAGTGTCATAGGACCGTTGCTATTCACAATATACATAAATGACCTTGTGGATGACATCGGAAGTTCACTGAGGCTTTTTGCGGGTGATGCTGTGGTGTATCGAGAGGTTGTAACAATGGAAAATTGTACTGAAATGCAGGAGGATCTGCAGCGAATTGACGCATGGTGCAGGGAATGGCAATTGAATCTCAATGTAGGCAAGTGTAATGTGCTGCGAATACACAGAAAGATAGATCCTTCATCATTTAGCTACAAAATAGCAGGTCAGCAACTGGAAGCAGTTAATACCATAAATTATCTGGGAGTAGGCATTAGGAGTGATTTAAAATGGAATGATCATATAATGTTGATCGTCGGTAAAGCAGATGCCAGACTGAGATTCATTGGAAGAATCCTAAGGAAATGCAATCCGAAAACAAAGGAAATAGGTTACAGTACGCTTGTTCGCCCACTGCTTGAATACTGCTCAGCAGTGTGGGATCCGTACCAGATAGGGTTGATAGAAGATATAGAGAAGATCCAACGGAGAGCACCGCGCTTCGTTACAGGATCATTTAGTAATCGCGAAAGCGTTACGGAGATGATAGATAAACTCCAGTGGAAGACTCTGCAGGAGAGACGCTCAGTAGCTCGGTACGGGCTTTTGTCAAAGTTTCGAGAACATACCTTCACCGAAGAGTCAAGCAGTATATTGCTCCCTCCTACGTATATCTCGCGAAGAGACCATGAGGATAAAATCAGAGAGATTAGAGCCCACACAGAGGCATACCGACAATCCTTCTTTCCACGAACAATACGAGAATGGAATAGAAGGGAGAACCGATAGAGGTACTCAAGGTACCCTCCGCCACACACCGTCAGGTGGCTTGCGGAGTATGGATGTAGATGTAGATGTAGAAAGGAGAAAATATAAAAATGCAGTAAATGCAGCAGACAAAAAGGAATACAAACGTCTTAAAAACGAGATCGACAGGAGGTGCAAAATGGCTAAGCAGGGATGGCTAGAGGACAAATGTAAGGATGTAGAGGCTTATCTCACTATGGGTAAGATAGATACAGCCTACAGGAAAATTAAAGAGACCTTTGGAGAAAAGAGAGCCACTTGTATGAATATCAAGAGCTCAGATGGAAACCCAGTTCTAAGCAAAGAGGGGAAAGCAGAAAGGTGGAAGGAGTATATAGAGGGTCTATACTAGGGCGATGAGGACAATATTATGGAAATGGAAGAGGATGTAGATGAAGATGAAATGGGAGATACGATACTGCGTGAAGAGTTTGACAGAGCACTGAAAGACCTGAGTCGAAGCAAGGCCCCGGGAGTAGACAACATTCCATTAGAACTACTGACGGCCTTGTTAGATCCAGTCCTCACAAAACTCTACCATCTGGTGAGCAAGATGTACGAGACAGGCGAAATACCCTCAGACTTCAAAAAGTATATAATAATTCCAATCCCAAAGAAAGCAGGTGTTGACAGATGTGAAAATTACCGAACTATCAGTTTAATAAGTCACAGCTGCAAAATACTAAAGAGAATTATTTACAGACGAATGGAAAAACTGGTAGAAGCCGACCTCGGGGAAGATCAGTTTGGATTCCGTAGAAATGTTGGAACGCGTGAGGCAATACTGACCTTACGACTTATCTTAGGAGAAAGATTACGGAAAGGCAAATCTACGTTTCTAGCATTTGTAAACTTAGAGAAAGCTTTTGACAATGTTGACTGGAATACTCTCTTTCAAATTCTAAAGGTGGCAGGGGTAAAACATAGAGAGCGAAAGGCTATTTACAATTTGTACAGAAACCAGATGGCGGTTATAAAAGTAGAGGGGCATGAAGGGAAGCAGTGGTTGGGAAGGGAGTGAGACAGGGTTGTAGCCTCTCCCCGATGTTATTCAATGTGTGTATTGAGCAAGCAGTAAAGGAAACAAAAGAAAAGTTTGGAGTAGATATTAAAATCCAGGGAGAAGGAATAAAAACTCTGAGGTTCGCCGATGACATTTTAATTCTGTCAGAGACAGCAAAGGACTTGGAAGAGCAGTTGAACGGAATGGACAGTGTCTTGAAAGGAGGATATGAGATGAACATGAACAAAAGAAAAACGAGGATAATGGAACGCAGTCGAATTAAGTCGGGTGATGCTGAGGGAATTAGATTAGGAAATGAGACACTTAAAGTAGTAAAGGAGTTTTGCTATTTGGGGAGCAAAATAACTGATGATGGTCGAAGTAGAGAGGATATAAAATGTAGACTGGCAATGGCAAGGAAAGCGTTTCTGAGGAAGAGAAATTTGTTAACATCGAGTATAGATTTAAGTGTCAGGACGTCGTTTCTGAAAGTACTTGTATGGAGTGTAGCCATGTATGGAAGTGAAACATGGACGATAAATAGTTTGGACAGGAAGAGAATAGAAGCTTTCGAAATGTGGTGTTACATAAGACTGCTGAAGATTAGATGGGTAGATCACATAACTAATGAGGAAGCATTGAATAGAATTGGGGAGAAAAGTAGTGTGTGGCACAACTTGACGAGAAGAAGGGATCGGTTAGTAGGACATGTTCTGAGGCATCAAGGGATCACAAATTTAGCATTGGAGGCCAGCGTGAGGGTAAAAATCGTAGAGGGAGACCAAGAGATGAATACACTAAGCAGATTCAGAAGGATGTAGGTTGCAGTAGGTACTGGGAGATGAAGAAACTTGCACAGGATAGGGTATTATGGAGAGCTGCATCAAACCAGTCTCAGGACTGAAGACCACAACAACAACAACAACAATTAACTACGTACCTTAACAGAATGGCGGTGAAGACAATCTGACAATTACAGCCAAGGGTAGAGATGGCGGTCGCTGTGCCCCTCGTGTCGTATGAATCTCGGAAACGAGGTCGGTGGTGTTTCGTGGGTGACACTTAACTTCGTCACGTCCGGAGGAAGAGAGTTATTTCCGTGAGCGCAGCTGCTAAGGAGCAAGGACAGAGTGTGCCGTTGAGAAGAGGCCACACAACAGACCACGGTCGGATTCCTAGCTGTTTCTCGCGGTATTAAAATGCAAAACTTTTGTATGTTTTTCGGAGACAACATTTTGGAAGCAAAGTTGTAAATGGAAACTGACAATAAAACTAAAGTTTATGTCTCTTAATTTACTGTCGCTTACATTCTCCCAGTCCCTGAGCGTTTCATACTTCAAATGCCTATACCCTCGTAACTTATGACGTAATGTGTGTGTTTATACATCGTTTTCCAGTCAGTATAGTACACATTGTAATGTCTTAGCTTCCTTTCCGTCTTATGTAACACAGCATTCCAGCAAGCAAAGAAAATTACAGCCGTATTGACTTGGTACTGGAAGCTCCTAACAATATAGAAAGAACCGTAAGTAGGCTGTTTAGGTTTTTATGTTGGTAACGCCATGTAGCGCTCTATGTGAAAATCACTGACTGTGCTGTGTACAGTCTGTGGCTGGTTTGCATTGCTGGAATTTGCTATTGTAGTGTTGGGCAGTGGGATGTGAACAGCGCGTACCGTTGCGCAGTTGGAGGTGAGTCGCCAGCAGCGGTGGATGTGGGGAGAGAGATGGCGGAGTTTTGAGAGCGGATGATCTGGACGTGTGTCCATCAGAGACAGTAAATTTGTAAGACTGGATGTCATGAACTTTTGAAGACTAAAAAGGTAAATACATTGTTTGTTCTCTACCAAAATTTTTCATTAGTTCGAGTAATGAAGATTTTTGTGAGGTAAGTGATTCATGAAAGGTATAGGTTATTGTTAGTCAGGCCCATTCTTTTGTAGGGATTTTTGAAAGTCAGATTGCGTTGCGCTAAAAATATTGTGTGCCACTTTAGTGTTGATCAGAATAAGTAGAGAGCGAAATGTCTGAGTACGTTCAGTTCTGCTCAGCTGTTTGAAAATCGTATAACGTAAGGGGTTTACCAGCACAGTAATTCATAAATTTTTCTAAGGGACGTTTCAGAACTGTATACTAAACTCTTCCAAATTTGGAGCTCCTATTGTCAGCTACGTAGCTTGAGAACATGTTTGTGAATGCAGGTTGACAATTACAATCCAAGGTAACCCTTGAGCCCGTTTATCGAAAACGTTCCAACATATCTCGTGTGTCCCGTTTTGTACGCAGCATAAGAGTCGTCCAAACAAGGTACCTAAAGTGTTGCTTCAAACATGCTAGGAAGGACAGAGGAGGTAATCGATACGACTTCTTATATCATATAATCTCATAGCCAAGAATTTCTGGAGTTTGGGACTATTGTGCAGTTATATCGGCCCCACTTCATTTTGACTGTCTAATGCATCAAACGGTTTGTTTGCATGGCCATCTTCTGCAGCAGTTTTTAAAATCCGTTATTATTGGTTTTCCGTCTTGATATTACAGCACTCTAAGTAAAGAGAATTACACCAGATGCATTTCGTTTTTATTTATAAAGCATCTTCCGTGATTATTTTGCAAATTGGCTACATATACGTACATTTGTATATTTTTGGTTGAACTGGATTCAAAACAGCGTTTTGTTTATAAATTTGGACTGCAAGTTACTTACGGTGTTTCTTTACGTATTCTCCAAACAAAAGCAGTGTAAAGTAGTAACTTGCACTCCAAATTTATACACAAACCGCTATTCTCAATCTAAAACAACCAAAAATGTGCAAGCAGATGTATCTAGTTTGCAGAATAACCACGGAGGATGCTTTATAAATAAGAACGAAAAGCGTCTGGTGTAATTCTCTTTAATTAAATTGCATTAATCTCAGGATGGAAAACCAATAATACCTGGTTATGAATTACTCGTTGTGCCATTGCGAAGCATCCTCTGTTTATATAAAAACATAGTGGGATAAACTTCATCCATCAATTGCCGCTGAAGGGCATTAAATGGGAATAAGAACCGTCTATCTGTATGTCGTACCTGTACTGTATGGTGTGTGTAAGATTTTATTGTGACACGTCCACCTGACGTTCCGTTGTTAGTGGAACAAGGCACCGAACCCGAAGGTCAGTGCTTACGGACAGAATAGAGAGAATAGAGATAAGTTCAACCTGATCGCATCGTGCATGTGGTTGTTACCACGCAAAATTTCGAAATGTAATGGTGATAAATTAAAATCTCACTGTAGTTAGCCGTAATTCTGAATACCAGAATTTAAATTCATTTAGATTGTAGAATAAGACGGTCATCAGATGCGAAACGAGAAAAAATTTAAATTTAGTAAATTACTGTAGTGTTTTGACATCACGCAAATATCGTGTGGTAAAGACGAAGCAGCAACTGGAGAAAAAGGAACACGGGCTATGTAAAAGACATGTGTGGCATGAAGACTAAAGACGTTAAATTCTAATCCAGTGATGTCAATAACAATAACAAGCAATGCTTACCAGCACCTTAAGGAATCTGTACTGCGTTATGTAACTCACAATAACGTTGTCTGTTTGAAAATATGCTTAATCGTGATAACAACTTATTATTCTTTATATATTACTTTAGAATAGATTACTTTTTAGAGAGATGCAATAAAATCTTGTTTAATTCACTGCAACAATTGTTTTGCAGTATAAGTTGCACAGACTATGCAGATAATATAATTTATGAAGTACAACATAAAATTCTAAAACTACTCGTACTTAGCCTAGAGGATTGCCAACATTCTGTGCCGTAGAATAAAAATTCCGTTTTAAATCACTTTTAATTTGAACTGACCGTCTATAACACTCGTGCAATTCTTTCTGAACCACTATAGTTACAATTAAACAGAATAAGCACTTGTTCGATAACGAACTGTAAATTTTACTAGATTTGGCTTCTTTTATCTATTTCTTTTGTTTGTGATTTTCTCGGAATATATGGTGGAAGGATAGGACACTGATGACGATGGTGAACTATACGGGTCAATGATATTTCTCTCCAAAAATTTTTTCTTTCACTGACTCACTACAATATTCCAAAGAATTACTACACAGCTACAAAATATTGACGATCTTACTTTCCGATGCGTTGCTTGTGGTGCGAAGTAATGCTTGTTATGAGATCCGTTATTGGCAAAAGACTCCTCTTTATTAACGAGCACCTTGGATAAATTTCGGCCACACAGTATTCTTCAATTACTTCCAAATTCTTCTTCCGACTATATATTGCGTCCACACACTGGCTCTTTTCTTATATTTTCCTGACCACATACTACAAAAACATTCTCAACGCAAAACGTTCTGGCATTTGAGCCGCAAAATATACGTCAGTTTCACGCCACAGATGATTCGCAACTACCTCTCTGCCCTCCACCTCTAGGCGCTTCAGTCTGGAACCGCGTGACCGCTACGGTCGCAGGTTCGAAGCCTGCCTCGGGCATGGATGTGTGTGATGTGCTTAGGTTAGTTAGGTTTAAGTAGTTTTAAGTTCTAGGGGACTGATGACCACATTTTTAAGTCCTATAGTTCTCAGAGCCATTTGAACCATTTGAACCTCCACCTCTACGACTGCGCATACTCGCACCAATGATGTCACTGTTACAAGAAAGATATTCTGTGTACCTTATACAACAAAAGCTTCTCCGAAATGAGCAGCGTGCTTACTACAGTGATTTACCGTAAATAATTCTTACTTATTCTATCAGCATACAATGATGGGAAGAAATCGAAACACCAAAAAGTAATTAATGTAGAGTAATGAAATTTCGGGAATGCGTTTGTGTAGGTACCATATTTAAGTGATCAATATTACAATGTCACAGATTAAGGAGGGTGAAGGATAAGCCATTGCAAATGTGTAATGCTAGTATAGTAAAAACCAGTGTAATGACCAGAATGCAGAATGCAAGCATGCAGATTTGCATGCATTTTGTTGTACAGGTGTCAGACGTTAATTTGTGGGATGGAGTTGCATGCCTGTTGCTGTCATTATGGTGACGGTTAATGTTGTTTGTGGATAACGCTGAATTTGTCGGCCTATGATGTCCCATACGTGCTCGAGAGGAGACAGATCTGGTGATCGAGCAGTCCAAGGCAACATATCCACAGTCTGTAGGGCATATTGGGTTACAACAGCGGTATGTGAATGAGCATTATCCTGTTGGAAAACACCCCTGAAATCCTGGTCATGAATGGCAGCACAACAGATCGAATCACCAGAATGACGTAGTAATTTGAAGTCGGGGTGCGTGGAATAACCACGGGAACGCTCCTGCTGTCACACGAAATCGTATTCCAGGCCACAACTCCAGGTGTAGGTACAGTGTTTCTAGCATCAGACAGGTTGGTTTCAGACCCACAACTGTTCTCCTCCTAATCAACACACGTCCATCAGTGCCACCGAGGCAGAACTAGTGTTCACCAGAAACCACAAAAAAAAAAAAAAAATCCTCCTCACTCTCCTACAATGAGCTCTCGCTTGATACTACTGAAGTCACAAATGGCGGTGGTTTGGGGTCAGTGAAATACAAGCTACGGTGCGTCTGGCTCAGGGTTATCCTTGAGGTAACCGATTTGTAACAGCTCGTTGAGTCACTGTGGCGCCAACAGCTGCTCACATTCTTGTTTCAGATGCAGTACGGTGCGCCACAGCCGTACACCGAACACGATAGTCTTCCGTCTCCGTTGTGTCACGTGGCCGTCCGAGGCCTGCTCTTCTTGCGACTGTATAGTCTCGTGACCGCCGCAGCCAGCAATCATGTACAGTGGCTACGTCCCTGCCAAGAGTTTCTGCAATATCTCTGAAGTAACATCCAGCTTCTCGTAGCCCTATTACAAGACCTGGTTCAAACTCAGTCAGCTGTTGATAATGGCGAGTTTATCTCCTTAAAGGCATTCTTGATCAACGTCAGCTCACCACGATGTTTCAAAGGTAACTGATGCTAACGACCACTACAGTGACTATTTAAACCAAACCTGATTTGCATCCTGATAGTGACGCTGCTATAGTCACTCTTATGCGACTGGAGTGAAATCTGAATAGAAGTCATCTTTCAGATGTAAACTCGATAAGACAAGTAGCTGAAAAATACGTGCGTCATTCGATTGTAGTTGTATGACATACGGTCGTCAAATGTCTCATCAAATACGTAAAGAACCTTACGTGTACTATAGCAGTACATGTGAGATGTACGCAGCACATACTTATAACATGCAGGTGTAGAGCAGAACACGTAATTCTCATCAATAAACACAGTTATGCAAAAGAGACCGTTCTATTAAAATATTGTTGCGTGCTGACCGGAAATAGTATAAGATAGCTTTATGATGCACTAAATGTTTTAAAGTTGTTGAAATTATACGGAGTGTAAACAACAACTATTTACAACTTACCGTATTGATGTAGATGAACTCGGGACGAATAACTTGATATACACTGAAGAGCCAAAGAAACTGGTACACAGGCCTAACATCGTGTAGGACCTCCGCGAGCACACAGAGGTGACGCAACACGACATGGCATCGACTCGACTGATGTCTGAATTAGTGCTGAAGGGAACTGAGGAAACTGACACCATGAATCGTGCAGGGCTTTCCATAAATCTGTAAGAGTACGGGGGGGGGGGGATGGGGATCTCTTCTGAACAGCATGTGTCAAGGCATCCCAGGTATGCTCAATAATGTTCATGTCTGGGGAGTTCGGTGGCTAGTGAAAGTGTTTACACTCAGAGGAATGTTCATGGAGCAACTCTGTAGCAATTCTGGATGTGTGGTGTGACGCATTGTACTGCTGGAATTGTTCAAGTCCATCGAAATGCACAATGGACATGAATGGATGGAGGTGATCAGGCAGGATGCTTACGAACGTGTCATCTGTCAGAGTTGTATGTGGACATATCAGGGATCCCACATCACTCCAACTGCACACTCCCCAAACTATTACAGAGCCTCCACCAGCATGAACAGTCCCCTGCTGACATGCAGGATCCATGGATTCATGAGGTTGTCTCCATACCCGTACACTACCATCCGGTCTACAATTTGAAACGAGTGTCGTCCGACCAGGCAACATGATTCCAGTCATCAACAGTCCAATGTTGGTGTTGACGGGCCCAGGCGAGGGGTAAAGCTTTGTGTCGTGCTGTCATCAAGGTTACGCGAGTGGGCCTCAGGCTCAGAAAGCCCATATCGATGATGTTTCGTTGAATCGTTTGCAAGCCGGCACTTGTTGATGGCCCAGCATTGAAATCTGCAGCAATTTGCGGAAGGGTAGCACTTCTGTCACGCTGAACGATTCTCTTCAGTCATCGTTGGTCCTATTCTTGCAGGATCTTTTTCCGACCGCAGCGATGTCGGAGATATGATGTTTTACCGGATTCCTGATATTTACGGCACGCTCGTGAAATGGTCGTACGGCTAAATCCCCGCTTCATCGCTACCTCGGAGATGCTGTGTCCCATCGCTCGTGAGCCGACTATAACAGCACTCATTTAAATGTTGATAACCTGCAATTGTAGTAGTAGTAACCAATCTAACAACTGCACCAGACACTTGTTGTCTTATACAAGGTGTAACTTTCAAGTTGACAAACCAGAATAACTCGAAAAATAAGCTTCACACGAAAAAATATGTAGAATCAAAATGGTTCAAATGGCTCTGAGCACTATGGGACTTAACATCAGAGGTCATCAGTCCCCTAGATATTAGAACTACCTAAACCTAACTAACCTAAGAACATCCCACACATCCATGCCTGAGGCAGCATTCGAACCTGCGACCGTAGCGGTCGCGCGGTTCCAGACTGAAGCCCCTACAACCGATCTTCCACAGTGGCCGGCGTGTGGAATCCAAAGTTGATTATTTCCGAGGGGGACGTCTGCTCGTATTAATTTTTTCCGCAGATTCGGATAAGTTTTGTTTGTTTCGTGGTCATGAGGCCACACAACTTTTAATTATCAAACAAAACATCTGACTAGCTAACTAACAAACCAAACATCCTACTTACTAACGAGTGAACTCAATAACTAAAAATCTAACTGACTTACGAACTCAAATATCTGGGTCAACATTTGTAAAACCCTAATTCCTCTCTCTCAGAACCCACCCTATGAGGAGAGAGAGAGAGTTTTAGTTTTAGCGAATCAAAATTTACGAAGTAAATAAGTATTTTTTGTTTATCCGTAACCATTTTCCACGCACAAATGAAAACATGAATTTTCTTGAATTAAAGCGCCATCTACCAAGAATCAAAACAAATGTTCAAGACAAAATGTACGTAGTTTTTTATGTAGGGTCTGATTCTGGAATAAAAAATGGGGGTTCCCATTGGAAATTTTAAAGTTGCCTCCCGCCCCATCAGATGGGGCGGGGATGGCGGGCTAATTTTAGCACCAGAAGATGTCCCCATCGAAAATAATCAACTTTGGATTCTACACATTTTTTTGTGTGAAGCTTATTTTTCGAGTTATTCTGGTTTGTCAACTTAAAATTTACACCCTGTATATGCGTTCCCGTTAGCAGCGCCGTATTCTGTCTGTTTACATATCTCTGTATCTGAGTACGCATGCCTATACCAGTGTCTTTGGCGCTTCAGCGTAGAACTTCAGTGGTCTATCAAGACCGGAAACAATTTGAAATTGGCATACAAAAGCCACCCAGCCACAGCAAATACTGGCAACGCGAGATTGTGATTACAGCGTCTCCCTCGTATGCCATTGTCTTAGTCAGTCATACTTTCGATATTTTTTATTTCTTTAACAGTAATTTTCACTTTCCTGCAACGACAATGAAAGAAGATAAATACTTTTGTAGACTTATAGATTGAAGACATGAAGTCTGTATGTGAGTCCGCGATCATTTTATTTTCAGCACTTTTATTTTCACAAGTCCGTCTTGATCACATAGATTTCTTTATACTTTATGACCGGTTTCGGCTTATCGCCATCTTAGATCTGTTGCAAATATACATATTGTGTAAGCAACCAGGTTCAGTTATATCAGAATATCAGAATATTTTAGCGGTATGTATAGCTGTCATACATGGCTATAAATATTTTATATTTCATGCGTCAATAAGACTTGTATAGATTTAGTCTTAACTAATTGAACCTGGTTTCTTACACAATATATATACTGTATTTACACCAGATCTGAAGAAGACGATAAGCCGAAACCGGTCATTAAGTGTATAGAAATCTATGTGATCAAGACGGACTTGTGAAAATAAAACTTTTGTAGACGTTATATAAAAAATAATTACGTTTACAATTGATCGAAACTTGGCACTTAGAAGCACAGTAGACTAATAGTGAGATAAACCAGAGAAACAAAACGATTTAATTGTTAATGTCATCCTGTTAAAATTTAGAATGTTTTCAAGTTAAATTTACTCAAAATTTTACAGCTATAAAATGGTTCAAATGGCTCTGAGCAATATGGGACTTAACATCTGAGGTCATCAGTACCCTAGTCTTAGAACTACTTAAACCTAACTAACCTAAGGACGTCACACACAACCATGCCCGAGGCAGGATTCGAACGTGCGACCGTAGCAGCAGCTTGGTTCCGGACTGAAACGCCTAGAACCGCTCGGCCACAGTGGCCGTCAGAATTTTACAGCAAGTGAGTGAAAAAGCGAGGTGTGTTTTATATTCCAGGACGAGTTTAGCAAGAAAGTGAAATGTGCTGGAAACAGTTATGAACGAATAATCCATTGGAGTAATAGGGCGAGAAAATAAGGAGACCTTAGCACCCATCTTAGGTGGCTTTGTATACCAATTTGAGGTTGTTTTCCGGCCTGATAGACGACAAATGTCCTGTTCCAAATTGTTCGTCTCGACTTGCCCTACACCTCTGCGGCGCATTATTGCTTACATGATAAATAGCTGAGCAGTTGACATATGAGTGGTAATCATGACTGTAACTCTCATAGCAAAAGCTCTAGCTGCGACAACATTACTATTATGCACGATTCCCCTTTCCTGTGGGAAAGCGAGGTATAATTGCGTGTAAAACTCTGTGCTATCTGTTCTTTGTCTCAGTTTCTCTTTATATATTCGTATAAATTCTATGTATAGGAGGGAAACCGATACACCTTGTTTGTATCATATGAGCTAATTTTTCAAATATCCTTATCAACATTTTGAAATCGTTTTTCAAATATCGGGATAAATTTGCTAGAGTGCTCTCCATCTTCGGTGGTGCTTGCTGCTTAAGCATTGAGCAAAGCATACCTTTCATAACAGACAATTAAGGCTAAAAAGTCAGTATTGAGGGTAAATAGCTTTCTTTGTTTTCTTCTGCCCAACTTGTGGAGTGCATCTTGGCTTTGAGTAATGAATCATCTTGAGTAATGAAATGTCCTGTTGGATTAAAACTGTGCAGGACCGAGACTCAAACTTCCAGAAGCGGTAGTATTGCAAGTTTCGAGGGGGAACTTCTGTGAAGTTTGAAAGGCAGAATATGAGGTTCTGTTGGACATAAAGCTGTAAGGAATAGGTCGCGAGTTGTGGTTGAGTAGCTCAGTCGGTGCAGTGCTTGACTCCGAAAGACTAAGGTCGCGAGTTCGAGTTTCCGTCCGGCACATAATTGTAGTCTGCCAGGAAGTTTCATATCAGCGCACACTCTGCTTGACAGTGAAAATTGCTTTCACCACGAATGATATTTTTGTGTGTTCTAATTGTGGCTTTCTTACTTTAGCATTCAGTTACATGGAAGTTGGTGTTTTCGATATTTCTCCTTATGACTCGAAATTTTTCATGAAGCTATAACATTTGCAAACTGCCTTGCCGCACTCGTAACACCGGTTCACGTTAGATCACCGTAGTTGATCGCTGTCGGGCTTGGCGAGCACTTGGATGGGTCACTGTCCGGGTCTGCCGAGTGCTGCTGTTGGCAAACGAAGTGCACTCAGCTCTTATGATGCCAGCAGAAGAGCTACTTGACTGAGGAGTAGCGGCACCTGTCACGAAAACTGACAACGACCGGGAGAGCGGCGTGCTGACCACGTGCCCCTCCATAAACACATCCGGTGACGTCTAAGGGCTGAGGATGACCTGGCGGCCGATCGGTAGCGTTGTGCCTTGAAGGCCTGTTTGGAGGATGTTTGTCTGTGTGGTCCACCACTGCATAATTTCAAGTTCTCTGAAATGAAACACACTGTTGCTTAACTAGTTGTCTGACCACCTCTCATTAATACTCCTGACAGTAGTAGTCGTTGCAGTCTGCACGTCCTGTCCATCTGAACACACTCCTATGTAGGAGTCATCCCTCCCGTTGCTTCAGTAACATTATCAGCAGTTTGCATTTCACCCGTGATGATTTTGTCAGAAATCGGCTTGAAAGAATCACTAAGAATTCTTCTTTCTCAATCCCTCCAACTCGCAACTGTTGTAACATTCGACTAATATTATTGTATTCAAAATGATACTGAATTTGTGTGGCTTGTGGTGCAAAATTTTAATGATTTATGAGTACGATTGTCCTCATAATATAATTTAAATAATTATTGTCAATAAAAAATACTACTTAATGCATCTAAAGATCATATTTTGCCGTGCTTCATGAAGCCTGTGGATCGAAGGTATTCACTTATTCACTAACCACGCATGTTGTTCAACAAAAGTGTATAACGTGTTCTGCCACTTTGATGTTTCTTGTCTATAAATTTTTTTACACATCTAAAGGTTCAAGTATCCATAATCTTCTTTAGACAGATAGCCTTGCTGTTTTTCAAGAGCTGCAATTTCATTCTGAAAGAGAGGAGCTGCTGAATATTTCTAGCAACCACCAACCACTCCCCGCCTCCCCCCCCCCCCCCCCCCCATCACCACTACCACCGTCAGACAGTTGCTAATATAGCCCACATACAGAAATATGATGGAAACCGATCTGTAATGTTCATACTCAGTGTTTTGTTATAAGCAAGAGATGACTGTAAAGCTGTTGAAAGACATTCACATACCAAAAAGGACCTTAATATATGTGTTCCAGTTGTTTAACATAATTTTGAGCACAATAATGAGGCTCACATTGCCACGAACTAGCTTTCATGCCGTACGTGTCTTGTAGAATAGGATACTCTTATGTACGCCAACATAGAAATTCTTTCTTGCCAGCTCCTGTTTGTAATGCGTCATCACTGAAAATAAAGATTGAATTTGAAATTGCTTTGTCTGGAGGCAGTACCACCTCACTGTCACTGACTTCATAATACCTTATTAGCATCAATAACTGACAAAATATTGTGTAGCAATTGACAGTTGGGTTGGAATAATACATGTACTCAAAAATAAACGAACAATGAAAAACATGAAAGAGGAAAAGACGTATGAGTAACGCTTTGTTATTGGGAAAAGAATTTTAATATGTGATGCACCGTTAGTTGATACGATGTAAAACAAATTTTACGCTATACAAATTCGACACTTGTGAAGAATTTTTTTTTTTTTTTGAGTCGTCTGTCTTCTGACAGATTTGATGCGGCCCGGCACAAATTCCTCTCCTGTGCCAATGTTTTCATCTCAGAGTAGCACTTGCAACCTACGTCCTCAATTATTTGCTCCATATATTCAAATCTCTGTTTTCCTCTACAGTTTTTGCCCGCTACAGGTCACTCTAGTAGCATGGAAGTCATTCCCTGATGTCTTAACAGATGTCCTATCATCCTGTCCCTTCTCCTTGTCAGCGTTTTTCGCATATTCTTTTCCTCTCCGATTCGTCACAGAACCTCTTCATTTCTCACCTTATATTGGTTTATCATCAACTAGTCTTCCTCTTCCTAGCCTTTGAACTATGCCTGCATGTAGTAACACCATTTTATTTATTGATGCTCTTGAACAACGTCAGGTATAGTTTCCGAAAAGTCACATACAACGAGCATTATTTCTCTTGCCCCTGACGACGATGAAAGTGGAAATCATAGAAAATAGAGAGAACTGAAATATAATGGTTCAATTTTTACCTTAGTAAATGAAACCTAGGAAATATCGGAGTTAAGAAATACTCTCCACTACACAAAAGAACATAAATTTACCTAACAAAATCCAGCGATATCAGCATAAGTTCCAAAAGTTAAACTTTTTATTTTTTCAAGAAACGAAAAGTGAATTAAGGCAAATAAGTATTACTGTAGTATGAAATCAGTGAGATTGGCAGTTCTGATTCTGTGTCGTTCTTCCAATTCTGTACCTCCCTTTACTGTTGTTCCCTTTGTCCGACATATTCTGAAGCCTATCTATTGTTGCTGTTTGGAATAATAGCTCTGTATGCAAGGGAGTGGTTTGCCGAGTCTGTTGTAACTCCTGGTATGTTAATGTACTGAATACCATGTGTATGTTAGATTTTTAAAAGTAAGATACATGTGCAGTCAACTGCACCGATAGCAATAGGAAATCATCGCGTACTTGGCATTTAGTCTTAGCTTTTCCAAGAACAATCGTAGCAGTTAAGAAATTTGATCCAATTCTACTCCACATTTTTTATTGTCGTAACTTCATCGCAATAGGCGTTTGATAACGTACCCTGAGAAACATCAAAGTCTTCAATAAAACCACGTAGAAAACAAGGGTCTCTTATTTGTCCTCATCGTCTATTCCGCATTTAGATCGCCTGTGTTTCTAGTGTCTTAAGAGGGAAATAATTACTAGACCATTTTAAACGTTCTTGCACGAATCTCTACTTTCTTTTATAATTTTGAGTGACGGATTTCCTATGTATTTCGCAAGATTTTGGGGTACTGTCGCAACTGGAGTAGCACCAGGGCAAACTTAAAACTTTACGAACCCTCCCACTGTTGCTGACATCACGCTATTTTTAGTTCAAAATTTTTCATCGTGTGGCCTGTTTGTTCGTTTATTGAGATCAGACTTTACAGTGAAGTGGTAGGTGAACTTCGCCATCTGTCCCTGGAGACAATACGATGCCGACTGTCCGCTGTGGTATCCTCTGCCGTATGGCGTCATTCGCATGCGATGTGGAGGCATAGGGTTACCATGCCTCTCTCCCACTCGCTGTCGGCTTTTCAGATCCATAGCTGATGGCGGGTGCTGGAACTGCTGCCTCTCGTTCAAGTAGCTCCTCATCTGCCACCAAGAGGCTGCGTGGCCCCGTTCCGTTTCTTCCACCAAGGAATAATCCTTAGCAGCAATGAGAGTGGAACCCAGGTGCTCCGTATGACATTCAGACATGCTACGCACTCAGTTAAGGGTAAACACATCACTAACACTTATTAATCATACAATTAAAAACATGGAATAACCTGTGGTTCAAAGTCACATTGCTTAAAAAAATATGGGGGACATTTTTCATTGTTTCATTGGTAATCGCTGCAAAACCGTAACAAACAAAGCATAAGACGCAAAATATAATCTTTACACTTTCGTTGTTGGCTCATTAGTGTAGTGTAAGTGGATCCATCTGGTAGCTGAAAACAAGAAACAAGCACCTCCATTACTCTTTTTAACCTCTTTTTTATAAATTATTCCCGGTCACCAGTCTTCTGAATGGTTTCAATCCCTTATGTTTGCTTACCTTCCCGTCCCAGAGTAGTACTTGCACCCTACGTACTCAATTGTTTGGAGGATATATTCCAATTTTTACCCACTACATCTCCGTCAAGTACCCTGTCAGTTACTCCATGATGTCTTAACACATTCCTCATCACCATATTATCTGTTTTTTTTTCAGTGTATTTCACATGTTTCTGTCCTCACCGAATATGTGAGCTAGATTTTCAATATCTTTCTGCAGCAGCAGATCTCTTCTTTTACTGTTTTACCACAGCCCATGATTCGCTTCTATACAGTGCTGTGCTCCACAGGTACGTTCTCAATAATTTGTGCCTCAGGTTAAGGCCTATGTTAGATTACTACTGGACTTACTTTTACCAGAAGGCTCTCTTTCCCTCTGTAAGACTGCTTGTTGGCCCACCATGCTCCGTCTGTCATGGGTTACTTTTGTTTTCCAATGTACCAGATTTCCTTCACACCATCCGCTTCGTGATCCCTAAGTTACGTTTATCGTTAATCTCACTTCTGCTACTCCTCATTAGTTTCGTCTTTCTTCGATTTGCTGTAAATCCACATTCTTTACTCATTACATTTATCATCCTGTTCTGCAGGCAAAGTACTACTTCTTCACTTTCAGTGTCGCTAGCTATACCATTAGCGAATCTTATGATTCATGCGATGGAATTTTAATCTCGATCTGGAATGTTTCTTTTATTTCCGTCGCTCATTCTACAATGTGAAGACTGAGCAGGAGGGGCAGAGGCCTACAGTCCTATCTTACAACCTATCCAATCCGAGCACTTAGTTATCTGATAGAACAATTATAATTTTGAAGATCAAAGATAAATTCGTAACATAAATTAAAAACACAAAATTCCAACCCAAGTTTCAGACCGGGTTGGTTCTAGAGGACAATGACATCCACAGCAGTTTACAGTTAAAAGCTGGACAACGGCGTCCTTCGCAAAGATAAGTTCTTAATACAAACAAAAACCACAAACAGACAACTTAGTTTTCGAACCGGATTCGTTTTGTGGGAGGACTTACAGGTCAAAGTTGGACACTGGCTCTTTTAAACAGTTCACGGGCAAGTAATACTTATATACGGGGTGTCCATAAATTATCCTTACAGCTTAAGATTTTAATAAGTTTTGAAACTTACCCTTAGAAAAACTAATGAATTACTGTGCTGATAAACCCCTTACGTTATTTGATTCCCAAACAGCTGAGCAGAACTGAACGTACTCAGACATTTCGCTCTTTACCTATTCTGATCAACACTCAACTGACACACAATATTTTTAGCGCAACGCAATCTGACTTTCAATAATCCCTACAAAAAAATGGCCCTGACTAACATTAACCTATACCTTTTACAAATCATTTACCTCACAAAAATCTTCGTTACTCGAACTACTGCAATACAGCCAGCGCCACTACTGCCAGCTAAATAAAAGATTCAAACTACTGAAGGCACTAACTACTGATAGGCACAGTTTGCAAATGAAAGATTTTGATAGAGAACAAGCAATGTATCTAGCTTAATAGTGTTCAAAAAAAGTCATTATATATATATATATATATATATATATATATATATATATATATATATATATATAAGTTCATGATATCCAGTATTACAAATTTACTGTCTCTGATGGACACACGTCCAGATCCGTCCGCTCTCAGAATTCCGCCATCTCTCTACCCACATCCACCACTGCTGGCGGCTCACCTCCAACTGCGCAACGATACGCGTTGTTAACAGCCAACTGCCCAACACTACAATAGCCAACAACAATGCAAACCAGCCACAGACTGCACGCAGCACAGCCAGTGATTTTCATACAGAGCGCTACGTGGCGGTGGCGTTAGCAATATAAGAACCTAAACAGCCTACTAACGGTTTAAAAGTATTCTAGGTATTAACGACTGGTTTTCATCATTTAATAAGATAACTCACAAAGTATTTTTAGCTTCCAGCTGACACAAAACTGAATTTGAAAATCTGATGAAATGTGGACGCCATAGCGGAAAGCTCGGTGTGCGGCCCGGTTAATGCAGACGATGTTCGACATCCAAGTTCAACTATAATTTCGAACACGATATGAAAGGCAAGCACCTTCCACACCAACTATTCCGACTTGGCATACGTCGTTTATGGAAACAGGTAGAGTTCTCCGTATCAAGTGAGCGGTCGCCAATTTGTTTGCACATAAATTTGGAACACGGTACGGTAGGTGATTGCAAGGAATCCGACAAATTGGTACGTACTACGGCCAGAGAGTTGAAAATGAGACGAATAACAGCGCACGATATCTTGAGTAAGAGATTACGGCTACGTCCGTACAAGGTGCAGCCGTATCCCTACAGGGTGCAGACATTTCAGATATTGAAGTCTATATACAAAACTTCGCGCGAACAGTTTGCAGTAAACATGCTAGATAAACCTGACTTTTTGTACAAGATTTGTTTTCCACATGATTCATGTATCCTGGATCGCCGTAACATTGGTATATGAGACTCACAGCATCTCCATGTTACACGTGAAACGGAAATGGACAGTCCTAAGGTCTGATGGACATTTACGTCACAGGTCCACTTTTTTTTTTTGTGTCATCGACTCTGGCTTTAACGGTAGTGTTTGCGTGGAGATGTTGCAACAGTTTGCTGTGCCCCTACTGGAACACCTGCAGTTTAATCCCATATTCCAGCAGGATGGGGTGCAACCCAATTGGTCCTTAAATGTCCGTCTAGTTGTAGAGTTTGCAGATAGATGGACAGGACGAGATGGTCGAGTTCTTGGCCACCACAGTCCCCCTGACAGGACAACACTAAATTTCTTCCTGAGGGGTTTTGTAAAGGATCTGTTGAATGTTTTGTGAAGGATCTATTGTATCGAACCAAGGTTAGAGACCACGGGACTTGAAGACACTCATTTACAATGCATTTCAACATGTCACCAAGGGGATCTTGAATCTTACGCAGAGGAAAATGAAATTCCGACTAGACATTATCCGTGCCACTAAGGCTGCTCACATTGATATATATGAATGAAGATACAAAACTTTATGATTTATCTTATCAAATGTCGAAAACCATTTTTTAATATCTAGTATATTTTTGAAGGTATTAAACTCTTTCGTTGTCAAGATAATTTATGGACGCCCTCTATACTGAACCGGTGAAGTGAAGCAGTTGCACTTGTAACGAGGACCCCCGAAACCAATTTGTTGGACAGGAACACCTGTGAGGCTGGGTTCTTGGTACGTGCCAATATGACGTGGTTCAGATCCGTCACTGCCATAGTGCCCTGATCACAGTGTCCAGAAATGACGTGGGTTTTCCTTACCCACACACAAATGATAACCTGCCGTTGTGATTCCACTGCGCAGCAAGGAGAGGGCTGGTCTTATGTCAGTTGGGCACGGATGATTGTCATGCAAAGTGCTGCCACGTTCATGATGGAATCGGAGTCCGTGCGCCAGGGTGTTATGTCGTCTCCTTTCTAGATCTCGGTTGTGGCTGAAGGGCGAAGCGACAGAAGGATACTGAAGGCACTACATCGGCGCTGTCCTGTATGGTCTGCATCCAACCTGACTGCAAATCAGTGCCGAAACTGCAGTAACTAGCACAATTTCCCGCGAACAGAATGAAAACTAATAAAACCCAAGCGATGGGCAGCGATGTTAAATCAGCAGTTTAGTATAGTCACAGACAGTGATTGCTGGAAATCGTGAGAAATCTACACTCATGCTCATAAATTAAGGATAATGCTGATACATGGTGAAACAACTCTTTGTTGGCCGGTTTGCGAGTTTAAATCACCTCGTGGTATGACCATGCGGTGCATTTGGCCTGTGGTCGTCGCACAGTGGCCCTGGCAGCAGTCAACGTACGCAAAGATGTGTTAGTGTATGTCGGAGTATGGTGTAGCGAGTGAGTGTGCAGAGCGGTTCTAGGCGCTTGAGTCTGGAACCGCGTGGCCGCTACGCTCACAGTTTCAAATTCTGCTAATGGTGACTGTGTGTTGAAAATCGCTCAAAAAACACATATTGATGACTTTATGAGGGGTAGAATACTAGGCCGACTGGAGGCTGGTCAAACACAGCAGCTCGTAGCACAGGCCCTCCGTGTGCCACAAAGTGTGATCTCAAGAATATGGCAACGATTCCAGCAGACAGAAAACGTGTCCAGGCGCTACAGTACGGGACGTCCACAGTGTACAACACCACAAGAAGACCGATATCTCACCATCAGTGCCCGCAGACAGCCACGGAATACTGCAGGTACCCTTGCTCAGGACCTTACTGCAGCCACTGGAACAGTTGTCTCCAGACACACAGTCTGCAGCCGACTGAACAGACATGCTTTATTCGCTCTGAGACCTGCAAGTGCATTCCACTGATCCCTGGTCACAGGCAAGCCCTTAAAGCCTAGTGTCAAGGACACATGGTCATTGGAACAGTGGTCCCATGTTATGATCACAGACGAGTCCAGGTATAGTCTGAACACTGATTCTCGCCGGGTTTTCATCTGGCGTGAACCAGGAACCAGATACCAACCCCTTAATGTCCATGAAAGGGTCCTGTATGGAGGTCGTGCTTTGATGGTGTGGGGTGGGATTATGATTGGTGCACGTACACCCCTGCATGTCTTTGACAGAGGAACTGTAACAGATCCAGTGTGTCGGAACGTCATTTTGCACCAGTATGTCCGCCTTTTCAGGGGTGCAGTGGGTCCCACCTTCCTCCTGATGGAGGATAACGCACGGCCCCACTGAGTTCCATCGAGGAGGAGTACCTTGAAACAGAAGATATGAGGCGAATGGAGTGGCCAGCCTGTTCTCCAGACCTAAACCCCATCGATCACGAGTGGGATGCTTTCAGACGACGTTCGCTGCACGCCTTCAAACCCCTAGGACACTTCAGGAGCTCAGACAAAAATGGTTGAAATGGCTCTAAGCACTGTGGGACTTAACTTCTGAGCTCATCAGTCCCCTAGAACTTAGAACTACGTAAACCTAACTAACGTAAGGACATCACACACATCCATGCCAAAAGGCAGGATTCGAACCTACGACCGTAGCCGTCGCGCGGTTCTAGACCGTAGCGCCTAGAACCGCTCGGCTACTCAGGTCGGCAGGGCACCGGTGCAAGAATGGGAGACTAACCCCAGCAGCTGCTCTACCATCTGATCCAGAGTATGTCAACCCGTTGTGCGGCCTGTGTGCGTGTGTATGGTGATCATATCCCATACTGATGTTGGGGTACATGCGCAGGAAACAATGGGGTTTTGCAGCACATGGTTTCGGGACGGTTTTCTCAACTTATCACCAATACCGTGGACTTACAAATCTGTGTCGTGTGTGTTCCCTATGTGCCCATGCTATTGGGGCCGGTTTTGTATAGTGCCACGTTGTTTGGCACCACATTCTGCAATTATCCTTAATTTATGACCGTGAGTGTATAATCAATATACCCAGATTGTAGGAGGGGCCAAGTGCAACGTCCTCCTCTCTATGACGATGCACAAGTGTGGCCTGCACCACCAGCCCTGAGTCCGTCGCAGTGTTAACCGAGCAGCGCCAGCGGAAGGGGAACTGCACCAGACGGTGGAATTGTGCCGCGCCACGGCTGGGCGGCCTGGTTCCTTTGCAGACGGAAAGGGCGCGCCGCTCGCCTCTGGTGACCTGGTCCGCCTTCGAACTCGTGACCGCAGGGCCGGATGGTGCAGTGGGCCACCGAACAGCGGGTACCATCCGCAGCCCACAGCCAGCGGAAGGCGTGGGCGCGTCTGTCGGCCGACGGTAGCTCTGCTGCTGCTGCCGCCGCTGCGGACAGGTCTGTGCCCGCGGCTACCTGCTCGAGTAGGCGCCCGCTTCCGGCAGAAGGTGGCGGCCGGCGTGCATGTTAACATGCTGTGCCACGGAGACCGTCGGCTACTTCAGAGCGCGCAACGCGACCACGGCTTCTAGATCATCTCCGTTAATCTACGGCTGTATAAAATAAAGGGGTGAAACCGAACTCCAGCGACGAAATTTCAGTGGTTGTTCAAGGATACGTTCTGAGCATAGCAAGCTTCCATTTATCTTAGTTAATGAAGACCTAAGCCTTCACGGACATACGCAGATCATACAAATACTTTTACAAGAGACTGCTGTTTACATTTTCGAAAAGACACGCCACATGTCACATTTGACAACCCACTGCGTCACTTGCCCATTAGTCACTGGAAAGTGACATTTACGAAATAACTGTTGCGTCTTCGGTTGCTAGTAGGCTACAAAAAGCAGGCTCTCATTATGACCCACTTGCGTAATATTCCAGGTGGGTGCTTCAGTGGTGCCGCGATAGCGTTCTGCCACACAGCGGCTTACCGTAGTGTGCGACCTGCAGCATAAAGCAGTTGAGAGGTCAGGGCGACTGACTGCAATGTTTAGCACCCAGGTTCGGATCCCGGTACTGCAGGGGGTCTTTCTCGGTGGGACCCCAGAAACGGTGGACAGCGTTGTGTCCCTAACTGAGGCGCTACTTGACCGTGTTGAAGCGGCTCCAGGTCACGAAAACTGACGACGACCGCTCAACACACGCTCCTCCATACCACATCCACTGTCGCCACTGGCAGAGGATGACAATGTGGGCGGTTGGTACCAGTGAGCCCACGACGACCTATGAATTGAGTAGCATGCAGCAACCTTTCACAAACTGGACAGGAAGCTAGCCCCTGCCGCAAGTATCCCGAGCAGAGCAAGCACAAATTCTCCTAGTTCTCCTGTTAGCGGCACTTCCAAAAGCGTCATGCAGTCGCCCATTGAAGTGTCCGTTCAAGTCATCAGTCGAATGTGCAACCAAGCAGATGCATCTCCACCGAGCAACACCATCAACTAGGTGAACGCAGTTAGCGTACGAGGCGTCAGCTAGCCCTGATAGCGTCTGGCTTCGAACTGGATCCGCCGAGGCGAGGCCACTCGTTGGATGCCATCGCCTACCGCCAGCCAATCACCAAGAGCCCAGGGTTCCGCCGGCCCGTGTGGTCGAACGGTTCTAGGCGCTTCAGTCTGGAACCGCGCAACCGCTACGGTCGCAGGTTCGAATCCTGCCTCGGGCATGGATGTGTGTGGTGTCTTTAGATTAGTTAGGTTTAAGTAGTTCTAAGTTCTAGGGGACTGATGACCTCACATCCTAAGTCCCATAGTGCTCAGAGCCATTTCAACCCAGGGTTCCACTTGGGCCGTCTGCAAGCCCGTACTGTCCTCCTTAGACTGCGTGCAGTGTTCGTCACCTGTCATCTAACTATGCCCGCTGCAAAGCGGACCTGCTGGCTTGGTTCACTAAGGCCGCGCGTCGCTACAGGCCACTGTTGCACAGCATTCTGCTGCCTCAGCGGACTCAGTCACTGCCGCCGGCCAACATCAGCAACTGGACGCAGTCGTCGACCTACTGTATGAAAATATCGCGTAATAAAGAATGTTTTAATAAGCAAGCAATCTCGCTGCGGTACTAGAAAACCCCATTCCGATAGATTTCAGCCAGGCTATTCGAGGGGCATATGTTGCCACCGTGGAGCAATAGTATCAACATAGTGTCAGCGCTAACACGACACAGTTACATGTGGTGATACACCACGACAGACCATTACATTACACTTAAGGCGATCTGTACCACGTATATTCGCTTTCAGTTAAGTGTTGAGAAATAGTCGTCCATTTCTCCTTTTCCTTTTTCCATTCACTTTTTTCCTGACGACGGTTTCAACTCTCCAGAGAACGAAAACTTTGGTCTAATCGATTCAGTTTTGTCCGGCATCTAATAACAGATCAATGCATGTCAGTGCCTCGGGTTACTGACTTTTAGATCGCAGAGAAAAGGCTATGTGAACACATGGAAAGGAAATTGGCCACTGACATCACACAAAGGTAGAGAGACCCGGCATTTACCCAAGGACTAAGTGGGTTTAAAAAATGGTTCAAATGACTCTGAGCACTATGCGACTTAACTTCTGAGGTCATCAGTCGCCTAGGACCTAACTAACCTAAGGACATCACACACATCCATGCCCGAGGCAGGATTCGAACCTGCGACCGTAGTGGTCGCTCGGCTCCAGACTGTAGCGCCTAGAACCGCACGGCCACTCCGGCCGGCTGACTAAATTGGAATCTAAAGAAAAATATCTCAGGGATGATCGACTTTAGATAGAGACCAGCATCGTTTTCCCTCTGTATAATACTACTCAGGTTCATAGTAGTGTACTATACAGGGTGTTACAAAAAGGTACGGCCAAACTTTCAGGAAACATTCCTCACACACAAAGAAAGAAAATATGTTATTTGGACATGTGTCCGGAAATGCTTACTTTCCATGTTAGAGCTCATTTTATTACTTCTCTTCAAATCACATTAAACATGGAATGGAAACACACAGCAACAGAACGTACCAGCGTGACTTTAAACACTTTGTTACAGGAAATGTTCAAAATGTCCTCCGTTAGCGAGGATACATGTATCCACCCTCCGTCGCATGGAATCCCTGATGAGCTGATGCAGCCCTGGAGAAAGGCGTATTGTATGACAGCTGTCCACAATATGAGCACGAAGAGTCTCTACTGTACATTTGGTACCGGGGTTGCGTACACAAGCGCTTTCAAATGCCCCCATAAAGGAAAGTAAAGAGGGTTGAGGTCAGGAGAGCGTGGAGGCCATGGAATTGGTCCGCCTCTACCAATCCATCGGTCACCGAGTCTGTTGTTGAGAAGCGTACGAACACTTCGACTGAAATGTGCAGGAGCTCCATCGTGCATGAACCACATGTTGTGTCGTACTTGTAAAGGCACATGTTCTAGCAGCACAGGTAGAGTATCCCGTATGAAATCGTGATAACGGGCTCCATTGAGCGTAGGTGGAAGAACATGGAGCCCAATCAAGACATCACCAACAATGCCTGCCCTAACGTTCACAGAAAATCTGTGTTGATGACGTGCACAATTGCGTGCGGATTCTCATCAGCCCACACATGTTGATTGTGAAAATTTACTATTTGATCACGTTGGAAGAAAGCCTCATCCGTAAAGAGAACATTTGCAATGAATTGAGGATTGACACATTGTTGGATGAACCATTCGCAGAAGTGTACCCGTGGAGGCCAATCAGCTGCTGATAGTGCCTGCACACGCTGTTCATGGTAGGGAAACAACTGGTTCTCCCGTAGCACTCTCCATACGGTGACGTGGTCAATGTTACCTTGTACAGCAGCAACTTCTCTGACGCTGACATTAGGGTTATCGTCAACTGCACGAAGAATTGTCTCGACCATTTGGGTGTCCTCGTCGTTCTAGATCTCCCCCAGTCGCGAGTCATAGGCTGGAATGTTCCGTGCTCTCTAAGACGATCAATTGCTTAGAACGTCATCCTGTCGGCACACCTTCGTTCTGGAAATCTGTTTCGATACAAACGTACCGCACCACGGCTATTTCCCCGTGCTAATCCATACATCAAATGGGCATTTGCCAACCACGCATTTGTAAGCATTGCACTGACTGTAAAACCACGTTCATGATGAACACTAACCTGTTGATGCTACGTACTGTAGAGCAATGAGTCGCATGTCAACCCAAGCACCGAAGTCAACATTACCTTCCTTCAATTGGGCCAACTGGCGGTGAATCGAGGAAGTACAGTATATACTGACGAAACTAAAATGAGCTCTAACATGGAATTTAAGCGTTTCCGGACACATGTCCACATAACATCTTTTCTTTATTTGTGTGTGAGGAATGTTTCCTGAAAGTCTGGCCGTACCTTTTTGTAACACCCTGTATACAAAAATATTAGTAATTGTCATAAAAGAGTAACGTAGAGGTCGTTTTTTATCAAAAATTGTCGAACGACGTACGGAAAACCAAACATCCTTATAGTTATCAACTGTCGCTCCTTACAGAGTAAAAGTATTTTGTTTGAGTTGTTACTGCCATTTATCTTTGCGTCTGTACTCCACCGAAGTTTCTAGAAGATAAGCCGCTGAGATTTTAAACCTTATTTGGTTTCAGCATGAATTTGCACTCGATATTGGTAATTAATTTGAAGTACAGGTTGGACAACGATGAATTGCCCGCAGTAGTCCAGCTCTATGGCCAGCACGGTCACCGGACATGACATCAATAGCCTTCTTATTATGACGACAAGTGAAAAGCCGAGTTTACAAGACTCCGGTGGTTACTCGCGTGCACCTGTCCGCTAGAACGTTCGCAACTGCGTAAGCAGCAGGCTAAACTCCTGGGATTATTGTGCGTGTAAGAGAGTAGATGGAGTTTCGCTGTAGACTCTGGTTCTATAACGTTCGTCGACATTTTGGAAAAAACCTGTAATGGATCGGTTCTGCATATGTTACGTTCCATATTATTTTTCGCTAGTGTTATTTCTACAGAAACAGAAATAATTCGGGTGACAAACCAAACAATTTGTAATTACTGGAGGTTATAGATCCCTCATATCACCAGAATCAGAAAATATCGCTAAACAATTTTTGACGATGGAATTTACATCTACATCTACATCCACATGGGTACTCTGCAAATCACATTTAAGTTCCTGGCAGAGGGTTCATCGAACCACCTTCACAGTTCTCTATTAAATCTCGTGTAGCGCGCGGAAAGAACGAACATCTATATCGTTCCGTACGAACACTGATTTCCCTTATTTTATCGTGGTGATCGTTTCTCCCTATGAAGGTCGGTGTCAACAAAGTATTTTCGCATTCGGAGTCGAAAGTTGATGATCAGAAGTTCGTGAGACGATTCCGTCGCAACGATAAAACGCCTTTCTTTCAATGATGCCCACCCCAAATCCTGTATGATTTCAGTTACACTCTCTCCGCTACTTTGCGATAATACAAAAAGTGTTGTTCTTCCTTGAACTTCTTCGATGTGCTCCGTCAGTGCTATCTGTTAAGGATCCCACACCGTGCAGCAGGATTCTAAAAGAGGACGGACAAGCACAGTGTAGGCAGTCTCCTTATTAGATCTGTACAGTTTCTGAGTGTCCTGCGTATAAAACGCAGTCTTTGGTTAGCCTTCCCCACAACATTTTCTAAGTGTTCCTTCCAATTTAAGTTGTTCGTGATCATAATTCCTCGGTATTTAGTTGAATTTACGGTGTTTATATTTGACTGATTTATCGTGTAACCGAAGTTTAACGGATTTCTTTTACCACTCATGTGGATGACCTCACACTTTTCGTTATTTAGGGTCAACTGCCAATTTTCGCACCATTCAGATATCTTTACTAAATAGTTTCATAATTTGTTTTGATCGTCTGATGACTTTATTAATCGATAAACGAGAGCGTCATCTGCAAACAACTTAAGACGGCTGCTCAGATGGTCTCCCAAATCGTTTATGTAGGTAAGGAACAGATGAGAGCCAATAACACTACCTTGGGAATGCCAAAAATCACTTCTGTTTTACTCGATGACTTTCCGTAAATTACTGCGAACTGTGACCTCTCTGACAGGAAGTCACAAATCCAGTCACATAACTGAGACGATATTTTATAGGCACGCAAATTCTTTATAAGCTGCTTGTGTGGTACAGTGTCAAAAACCTTCTGGAAATCCAGAAATACGGAATCGATCTGAAATCCCTTGTCAATAGCACTCAACACTTCATGCGAATAAAGAGCTAGTTGTGTTTCACAAGAACGATGTTTTCTAAACCCATGTTGACTGTGTGTCAATAGACGGTTTTCTTCGAGGTAATTCATAATTTTCCAACACAATGTATGTTCAAAAATCCTTCTGAATATCGACGTTAATGATATGGGCCTGTAATTTAGTGGATTACTCCTACTACCTTTCTTGAATATTGGTGTTACCTGTGCAACTTTCCAGCCTTTGGGTACGGATCTTTCGTCGAGCAAACGGTTGTATATGATTGTCAAGTATGGAGCTTAGCATACTCTGAAAGGAATGTAATTGGTCTACATTCTGGACCAGAAGACTTGCTTTTATTAAGTGATTTAAGTTGCTTCACTACTCCGAGGATATTTACTTCTACGTTACTTATGTTGGCAGGTGTTCTTGATTCGAATTCTGGAATATTTACTTCGTCTTCTTTTGTGAAGGCATTTCGGAAGGCTGTGTTTAATAACTCTGCCTTGGCACCACTGTCTTCGATAGTATCTCCATTGCTATCGCGCAGAGAAGTCATTGATTCTTTCTTGCCGCTAACATATTTCACATACGACCAGAATCTCTTTGGATTTTCAGCCAGGTTTCGAGACAAAGTCTCGTTGTGGGAACTGTTATAAGCATCTCGCATTGAAGTCCGCGCTAAACAGCGAGCTTCTGTAAAAGATCGCCAATCTTGGGGATTTAGCGTCTGTTTAAATTTAGCATGTTTGTTTCGTTGTTTCTGCAACAGTGTTCTGACCTGTTTTGTGCACAAAGGAGGATCAGCTCCGTTGTTTGTTAATGTATTTGGTATAACTGTCAATTGCTGTCGATACTATTTCTCTGAATTTAAGGCACATTTGGTGTACACTTATATCATTAATTTGGAAGGAGTGGAGATTGTCTCTCAGGAAGGCGTCAAATGAATTTTTATCTGCTTTTTTGAATAGGTATGCTTTTCGTTTATTTTCGGAAGATTTGGGGGTTACAATATTCAGTCTCGCTACGACAACCCTGTGTTCACTAATCCCTGAATCGGTTTTGATGCTCGTTATTAACTCAGGATTTTTTGTTGCTAAGAGGTCAAGTGTGTTTTCACAACCGTTTACTACTCGCTTGGGCTCATGAGCTAACTGCTCGAAATAATTTTCAGAGAATGCATTTAGCACAATTTCGGCTGATTTTCTATGCGGACCTCCTGAGTTAAACATGTATTTTCGCCAACATATCGAGGGTAAATTAAAGTCATGACCAACTATAGTCGTATGAGTCGTGTATGTGTTTGAAATCAAACTCAAGTTTTCTTTGAACCTTTCAGCAACTGTATCATCTGAATCGGGAGGTCGGTAAAAGGATCCAATTATTATTCCGTCTGCCAACAATTACTTCTGCCCATACTAACCCACAGGAATTATGTACTTCAATTGGGAATGACGCAATCCGTAAACGTAGGCTTTCGATATATATTAAACTCTATCCCATCGTTATCTATCGATAAAGTTAAATCAAAATAATTAATCTCTCTAGTATTATTCTCTAGTTCCGTAGTGAACTTCATTTTTCATGCATCGAATTGAAATGAGTATGTAACTGCTCCAGCTCCTTACGGGACCCATCTACCACAAACAACAAATCACCAACATATCGTGCATAGAATCTAACGTTATCTTTAACGTCCATACCGCTATTGAAAAAAAAAAACTGATTTCATTTGAATTGACAAAAATGTCGGCCATAAGCCCAGCAAGCGGACACAGCCCATGGTGCGCGGGGTGCGGCACACTTGACGACCGTGCGCCCGGTATAACAGAGGTAGTGCCGGAGGTCATACGATGCCATATGTAATTTTGCTTATGTTCGAAACAGGCTTATTTCTGTTGAACCTGTTTTATTGGTCTTCATGCAGCCGCTGGGCTAAGACATTTTTCATTTATTAGTGTATATGTAAGTAATATGTTATCACGTAATTGTGAAGTTTATGTGTAGATTGTATAACTGGTCTAGATGTTATTTTGATCATTTTTAGGACTTCTGAAGAAGATTATTATAGCTGAAAGGTTTGAAATAAACATGATTTAGTGCAACTGTGAGCTGTTTTTATTCGAGACAATTTCGTAGCGGTTGCTGTTGTCGCTGCCATGATGAACTTTTTTTTGTTTGTTCAGATATCTGGTAACCACTCATTTGGCAAAATTTTTCATTATGATTATTATTTGAGTTACTTGTTTAGTGATTAAAACTATGTGTGCTATAAATAGTTCGTGAAATTCTCCCTGTCCCAAGGTCCAGTCCTTCCACTTAATCCTTGTCGTTAGCTTTATGGGGGCCGATACATCCCCTCCACTATCAATTCAGGTGAAGCCTACGCGGTAGCGCATAAGTGATTTTAGTGCTATAGTTTTTAAAGGTGGCACATTGCATGATATCACTATCTGCTTAAATACTTGCTTCAGAGGGTACCACTAGAATAGAAATGTGGCGAAACAATAAGGAACAAGCTGTAACGTTGTAGCTGTATGAATGACTATTTTCTGTTCTTGTCGACGTGTCTGAAATAATAGACACTGTGCATTCACGTAATTGCTTCCCCTCGAGGGGCAATGTATGCGGGATACATGGACGCGGACTGTGGATAAGTGGCTCAGGGTGGGAGGGTGGGTCAGCTGAGGAGCGTGCCGAGATGCCCGCGCATTTGCGATGCACTGCGTCCGGGTAGTGCAGTGGTTAACGCAACTGTCTACTAAGGAGCTGATCCCAGGAATGAGTCCCAGTCTGGCATGCATTTTTACTCGTAACCTCTGATTCCGCATGAAATCTGGATGCAGCTGATACTAGTACCTTCCTTACTTCGCCCTCCACCTTCAGTTTACGTAATGTTTCGATAACCCAGGATTAGCTTCAGAGCTAAATAGTTGCGACAACTCGTGTTGTCTACTCAGAATCACGTGTGAGAGCGTTCTGGTGTGTGGTTCTGAGTAGGCAAGACGGGTTGCTGACGCGGCTACTTTGAAGATGATCCTGAGTGATCTAAGCGTAGCAGTAAATGAGTTTTGTCTTAAATATTTAAAGTATGTTACAAAATATTACTTAAATATCGTACAGTCTGATGCAGGCCACTTGGTGTCCTATACCTAGTACAGTGGTATAGAGATAGCTTTACTTTTTCTTGGCAGTCTGATATCTCCACTAGGACTGAACATAATTATGCAAAAACTCGTGATCGCCCTCTTACTCTCTGAATAGCGACTCCTAAGGCGATATGTTGTCATCCCAGTGGAGCTCGTAGAACTGTGCTCTGTACCATAATTATAGAATGTCTGACTGCGAGATTCGAACTGTTGTATGTCTGTGGTGGGTCGTGTTTTGTGCCTGTCAGTGGAAGGAATTCCATGTCTGTACAAGACGAAAGCGATGTAGTCGACAGCAATCTCTTTGGTGGCTGGGAACACTGGATGTGGTGCAGAAGCACAATGTGGTCTCAATTTCTGTGTTCTGTCTAGTGGCTGCTGCTTGGAACCGAGATGCTCCTGGCGATTCGTTGTGCCCATGTGGCCTCCAGCGCTATTCACTATATACACTGAGGTTGATTATACAATAGGGAGGAAGTTTTATTAACGCAACTGTGCAGATACCTTGAGAGGTGGCAGGCCACTCTCTCACTTTAACAACATTGTCAGTCTGATTCACATTCATATTGTAGGTCCTGATTCGGTGTTCCCCGATACTACATTTGGTATATGTGGTTTATGACTTTCTTACAATGGGGAAATTGTGGGCAGAAAGTTCTTATAACTCCATTTGTAACCTGTAGACAACTTGTACCCGAGGGTACATAGTGGAGGCGAGGAATAAATATGAACTGAGGGCCATAAATGCTGAGTGCAGCGATCATGCCATATGAGTGGTTCTGGGAAGCAGAGTTCAGTGGATCTTACCTGCAGAGGGACTTATGGCCAATGCCCTCTCCTCCTTCTGCTTAGGGTCAAACAGAGGGGCACCAGTGCGCCAATCATTTTACCTGAACCAGGAGCGAGTCCATTGTGAAATCGGTTGAATGGTGAAAGAGGGTGGAGGAAGCCATTTAAGGGATACTGCTGTAAACGGAGCTTTTGTGTAAACGGTGGGAAGGTCATAAAACCCTGTGAATTCTCATGTTAGACGGTGGTATGCGTGTTTAGTGAAAGCAGGACTGTAGCCCCCCCCCCCTCCCCCTGATGCCAGGAATTCGCCAGGTTCTTTAGCGAGCAAAAACATTTCAAGGTCACGACTGGCTGGGGAGCTTAACGGCCTTCTTTGGGATATAGGAAATGGCAGCATGGAAGCATTAGATCTCTCCATAAATGAGGGACTGTGGTCCCACATGGCAAATGATTTTTTTCTAAAACATGGCCTTGCTTTCCATGAGAATGACCTCTCCAGAGTCTAAAATCTTTTTTCAGACAAGAGAGATTTGGAGTCGCTGGTTGGCTCTTCTCAGGGTATGTAAAGTGGAGACTTGCACCCGCAGCTTGGAAACCCAGTACTGTGTCTCGGGTTACTAGCCTAACAGAATACTCAATATGGAAGATTCAATAAGTAGAGGATTGTTCAATTGGTTTGTGCAATATGGGGGAGGTTTAGATTTTGCTAATTTTCTCAAGTGAACCATAGTCTGTGGTATACTTGCTCGTAGTTGGTTCTGTTTGAATAGAGTTTGGTGTCACAGTGGTTTCATGTAAGTGAAGTCAGATTGCGTTGTAGAGGGGATTAATGCGGGGCAGAATTAGTACAGCTTCCACCCCAATGTGTGCATTGCAGATCAGACACAATTCCATTTCTAATTTGCATTTCTCATTCCTGTGTCAGATCTATCAGCTGGATGTTGTTACAAAAGGATTACTAAAACTATTCATTACTTTTGTATACTTAAATACGCCCTGTTCTCATTCATACTCTCTTTACTATTCATTGTTTTTATTTTATTCTGGTGGTACATGGGTACTTCAGCAGTTTAAGGTTCAATATTATTAATTAGTTAATTTCATCATTAATTTGAGTTTTGGAAGTGACCGCAGGCAGAGGTAATAAAAGTTCCATGAGTAAATTCACTAAATAGTATACACTGGTATATACTGGTACACATTCTTAATATCGTGTAGAACCCCCACGAGCACGCAGAAGTTCTGCAACACGACGTAGCATGGACTCGTCTAATATCTGAAATAGTGCTGGAGGAAACCAACACCATGAAACCTTCAGGGCTGACCATAAATCCGTAGGAGTACGAGGCCAGTGGGTTCATGAGGCTTTCTCCATACCCGTACAAGTTCATCCGCTCGACAGAATTTGAAACGAGACTGGTCCGACCAGGTAGCATGTTTCCAGTCATCAACAGTACAACGTCGGTGTTGGCGAGGCGTAAAGCCTTGTGTCGTGCAGTGATCAAGGGTACACGAGTGGGCTCCGGTTCCGAAAACACTTATCGATGATGTTTCGTTGAAAGGTTCACCAACTGACACTTGTTGATAGCCCAGCATTGAAAGCTGTAACAATTCGCGGAAGAGTTGCACTTCTGTGACTTGCAACGTTCTCTTCAGTCGTCGTTGGCCCCGTTCGTGCAGTATCTTTTTTCGGCCGCAGCGATGTCGGAGATTTGATGTTTTACCGGATTCCTGAAATTCGCGGTACACTCGTGAAACTGCCGTACGGGAAAATCCCCACTTCATCGCTACATCGGAGATGCTGTGTCCCATCGCTCATGCGCTGACTGTAACACCACATTTCAACTCACTTAAATCTTGATAAGCTGCCATTGTAGCGGCAGTAAACGATCTAACAATTGCGCCAGACACTTGTCTTATACAGGTGTTGTCAACCACGGCACCGTATTCTGTCTGTTTACATATCCCTGTATTTGAATAAGCATGCCTATACCAGTTTTTTTGGCACTTCAATGTATTGGCAAACTGAAACGACAAATGAAAATTTCTACCAGAGCCAGGTTGACGCATGGTGGCTCCGCACAGCTGCACAGACTGCCCCAGCAGACCTTCCTCCTCGATCCAAATCTTCATTCAAGCCTCAGCCCACACGGTGTTCTTCCTAACCTCAAACACCATTGAAAAGCAATTTGCATTCAGGAGGGCAATCCGTGCAGTTGTGCGAATCTACGGTAGCACGGTGGTGTAGCGGCCAACACTTCTGCCTAGTGACTAGGAGACCTGACTCCGAATCCTGGCCTTGCTGCAAATTTTCACTTGTCCATTCAGTCTGCATAAAATGCAGAGCAGATATTTGAGACTTCAAAAGATGCGTGGAACCGTGAAGTTTGACTTGATTAAATCACCTATACCTGAGTTTCAGGCAGGATCCTCCATTTCGTACGATACTGTGGTGCTATTCTAATACAGGTGGAGAGCCTCTGAAATGTTGTTCAAATTTAGGCGTGAATGGGAGTTTATTGAGGAGGGAGGAGTGCTAGAATAGCCCAAGCAGTTGTGCAAAGCCACTGTGCCGGAGTGGCGTAGTGGTTATCGCATCCGCCTAGCGAGCAGGAGACCGCAGTTCAAATCGCAGCCTTGGTACAAATTCTCATTCGACGTTTCAGTCTGTATGCATCATAGTTCTCTGAGGGTGCTGACGACCTCACTGTGTGCTCTACACATAATACTGGAACCCACCATCACAGACCTAGAATTAAAGCGATACTCTGAATCTCATTGTTTACCGTACTACACAGTTATGGCAATAAGATTAACGGACGATAGGCCCACAGACAGCTTCTCGAAAGCAAAGTATCGTTCCAGTTACATGTAAGGAAGGCTGCTAAGGACCTGCGCTGGGAGGCACGAGGGAAATGAATAACTACCAGTGTTTGACGGCGCGTGTGGACCCGGCGAGATGATCGAGCGCCGCGGAGCGGAACAGAGCACACGAAGGCAGGCAGGTGCTCATATGCACGACGGCGAGCTGGCGGGCAGATCTGCAGAGCCGCGTATCCGCCAGGGCCGGCCCGACAACCGGTTACCGCAGGAAACGGACGGCCGCGCCGGCTATCGCGCGCGCTTTATCAAGAGCGGCGCACAGCCGGAGCCGTGCACGCCGGGTCAAAAAATTAAGGCGCGTGTGGCGGCTAACTGTAGCTGCGGGCGGCTCGCGAGAGCTCCATTTCTCAGGGCTAATGGCCCGCGGCCGGACTGGACCGCTACCCGAGACAACCTGCGCTGCCTTAAACCGCGGGAGGCGACCTTCGCTAAGTGCGCTTCTTCGCCTCGCCCTGCGCAGGAAGCGCTGCTCCTTACGAGTTACGTCCGTGTGTCGCACTTGTCACAGATGCTACGTTGTCACAAAGCGGCCTCAGAAAACGAATCAAACCCTCAAGGGCTTTTACCATTGTTCAGCACACTGACGTGGCTTGCTAATATCATGTCAGACGTCCTTTTTCCCCAAAATAGAGCAGCACCTCTACGAGACATGGACTCAACTTGTTCAAAATAACCTGCAGCATACTAAGCCGCCGGCCGCTGTGGCCGAGTGGTTCTAGGCGCTTCAGCCTGGTACCGCGCGACCGCTACGGCATGCCTCGGGCATGGATGTGTGTGACGGCCATAGGTTAGTTAGGTTTAAGTAGTTCTAAGTTCTAGGGGACTGATGACTTCAGATGTTAAGTCCCATAGTGCTCAGAGCCATTTCAACCATTTGAAATACTGAGCCATGCTGCCTCTATTGTTGTTGTGGTCTTCAGTCCTGAGACTGGTTTGATGCAGCTCTCCATGCTACTCTATCCAGTGCGAGCTTCTTCCTCTCCCAGTACCTACTGCAACCTACATCCTTCTGAATCTGCTTAGTGTATTCATCTATTGGCTTCCCTCTACGATTTTTACCCTCCACGCTGCCCTCCAATGCTAGACTGGTGATCCCTTGATGCCTCAGAACATATCCTACCAACCGATCCCTTCTTCTAGTCAAGTTGTGCCACAAAATCCTCTCCTCCCCAATTCTGTTCAATACCTCCTCATTAGTTATGTAATCTACCCATCTAATCTTCAGCATTCTTCTGTAGCACCACATTTCGAAAGCTTCTATTGTCGTCTTATCCAAACTATTTATCGTGCATGTTTCACTTCCATACATGGCTACACTCCATACAAATACTTTCAGAAACGACTTCCTGACACTTAAATCTATACTCGATGTTAAGAAATTTTTCTTCTTCAGAAACGCTTTCCTTGCCATTGCCAGTCTACATTTTATATCCTCTCTACTTCGACCATTATCAGTTATTTTGCGGCCGGCCGCGGTGGCTAAGCAGTTCTAGGCGCTCCAGTCCGGAACCGCGCTGCTGCTACGGTCGCAGGTTCGAATCCTGCTTTGGGCATGGATGCGGATGATGTCCTTAGGTTTAAGTAGTTCTAAGTCCAGGGGACTGATGACCTCAGATGTTGAGTCCCATAGTGCTCAGAGCCATTTGAACCATTTAGTTATTTTGCTCCCCAAATCGCAAAACTCCTTTACTTCTTTAAGTGTCTCATTTCCTAATCTAATTCCCTCAGCATCAACCGACTTAATTCGACTACATTCCATTATCCTCGTTTTGCTTTTGTTGATGTTCATCTTATATCCTCCTTTCAAGACACTGTCCATTCCGATCAACTGCTCTTCTAAGTCCTTTGCTGTCTCTGACAGAATTACAATGTCATCGGCGAATCTCTAAGTTTCCGTGAACGTATTTTGTGCACTGTCGATTATGTTCCATAAATCTTCGATGGGATTCATGTCAAGCGATGTAGATGGCCATATCATTCCCTTGAACTGTCCAGAATGTTCTGCAGACCAATCACAAACAATTGTGGCCCGCTGACGTGGCACATTCTCATCCAAAAAGTTCCATCGTTCACTGGCTGCAAATGTTCTCCAATTAGCCGAACAACAATTCCCAGTCAATAATCGCTTCAGCTGGACTACAGGATCCAGTCCATTGCACGATAATACAGGCTACACCCTTATGGGGCAAGCACGCTACTGCACCGTCCTTTGTCCACAACTCTGAACCATGGCTTCGTGGGGTCTGTGCCACACTCGAACACTACCATCAGTTCTTAACAACTGAAATCATTACTCATCTGACCAGGCCGCGGTTTTCCAGTCCCCTAGGTTCCAACCGATATGGTTTCAAGCCGAGGAGAGGCGCCGCTGGCGATGTACTGTTAGCAAACGCATAGGCGCGTGTCGTCTGCTGTCATAGTCAATTAAGGCCAAATTTCGCCACACTGTCCTAACGAATAGATTCTTCGAATGTTTCACATTGATTTCCGCAGTTATTTCTGGCAGTGTTGCTTGTCTTAGAGCCGATAATTACGCAAACGCCACTGCTCTCGGTAGTTAACTGAAGGCCGTCAGGCACTTTGTTGTCCGTGGTGAGAATTAATGCCTGAAATTTGGTTTTATCGGTGCACGCTTGATGCTGTGGATCTCGGAATAATGAATTCCCTAAGGATTTCCGAAATGGAGTGTACCATGGGCCTTGCTTAACTACCATTCCGCGTCCTAAGTCTGTTAATTCCTGTCGTACGGCCGGCAGGGGTTACCGAGTGGTTCTAGGCGCTACAGTCCCATGGCACTCAGAGCCATTTGAACCATTTGAACCCGTCGTTCGGCCATAATGACGTCGAAACTCTTTCACGTGAATCTCCTGAGCGCAAATGACAATTCCGCGAATGCACTGCCCTTCTATATCTTGTCTACGTGATACCATACCATCTGTATATGTGTATACCGCTATTGCATTGCTTCTGTTACCTCGGAGTATAGAATAAAGTGACACAAAGCAAACAACCTCTTCCTATAGTGTAGGACGAGAGAGGAACGTGATACAGACAACGACAGAATTCGTGCGTCAGTTTAACGACCATGACTGGTGCATAGGTCAGCATGAGTGTGCTTTTAAGCGGTTTCCCACGCTCGTTCAGGCAAATGCTGGACTGATCCCACTTTGCGCATCAGGAATTACCATTCACAAATAGTTAAAACGCACTCAAACAATCGACGGATGAAATTACGTTTCATAGTGTCCAACGGTCAAGTTATTTCGGCGATTACGTTAGCGCACCCGACGATGGAAACATATCTGATCGCCGAAATATTGTGCCCGCTGGACGCTATGAAACGGCGGTACACCCGTGGACTGTTCAGTGATGTAATGCGCTGGGAGAAACTGAAAAATCACAGTAATTACCTCGATCACGAGCAGAACAAACTTTATAAATTGTTATGAAAAATTGACATACTGCCAATTTTACCACGAAATGAGGTGAACAGAAACTAAACTTCCAAAAAGTTTCTATGTTACCGTGTCGGAGCGCCAACGGGAATATTATTCAAAGGTTTGTCTACGGTGGTGCTGAACCAGTGTAACAGGAAGATTATGAATCTCAACGTTCGCAACATGCTCACGTGACGTTTCGTTCGCTGTACGACAAACATCGGATGTTATATTTAATTTGCTTACTTCGAACTTTATTTATACTTACCAATCTAAATTGTGTTGTTTTAATTTGAGTAAATGGTTTGCTATTTGGGGAGCAAAATAACTGGTGATGGTCGAAGTAGAGAGGATATAAAATGTAGACTGGCAATGGCAAGGAAAGCGTTTCTGAAGAAGAAAAATTTGTTAACATCGAGTATAGATTAAGTGTCAGGAAGTCGCTTGTGAAAGTATTTGTATGGAGTGTAGCCATGTATGGAAGTGAAACGTGGACGATAAATAGTTTAGACAAGAAGAGAATAGAAGCTTTCGAAATGTGGTGCAACAGAAGAATGCTGAAGATTAGATGGGTAGATCACATAACTAATGAGGAGGTGTTGAATGGAATTGGGGAGAAGAGGAGCTAGTGCCACAACTTGACTGGAAGAAGGGATCGGTTGGTAGGACATGTTTTGAGACATCGAGGGATCACCAGTTTAGTATTGGAGGGCAATGTGGAGGGTAAAAATCGAAGAGGCAGAGCAAGAGATGAATACACTAAGCAGATTAAGAAGGATGTAGGTTGCAGTAGGTACTGGGAGATGAAGAAGCTTGCACAGAATAGAGTAGCATGGAGAGCTGCATCAAACCAGTCTCAGGACTGAAGACAACAACAACAAATGGTACGCTGGCTTTCAGTTCTGATTCATTAACCACAGGTTCAGTTTTTAAATGGACTTTAATCGACTTGTTTCACCTAGTTCAATATGTATGACCTTTTTTTAAAAATTTGTAGAGTGAATAGAAAGAGTAATAATGAGTGTTTCTTCAGAAGAACTAAGAATTTGACGGAAATGGAGAACCACATGGCCCTCTTCAAACCCAGCAGATTATGATGTGATTACGTACACGGAGAAGGTAAGCACTCATTTAGATTTATGGATATAAAATTTGTTATTTGGAAGGTAAAGGCCGCTTAAACATTTCTATTTTACCGAATGAAGAATCAGTTTTTAGTCTAGATATTGTTCGAGAGTTCTTCATTACTTCTGAGCGTACGGCATGCAGATTCAAAGACAATTTCAGTGATTTAATGTATGAATAACTAAACCAATTTAATCAATCTAACGTTACAATAAAGTAGAGATACAACAATTTTTGTTTGAAAACAGAATAGAAATAGAAATTCAAGCAATATGTTTAGTTTTTGTGTTGAATAAAACATTTTTTGAAACAGACAAATTTTGTTTCTTATTGTCCTCACCGAAGACAGATTTTTACATTTCGCTGCGCACCCTGAAGTCCAATAAATAGAAACCTAAGATTATTTCTGTTCACCTGTTGCTGTGAGTTGAATGAAAACACAAAGTTTTAACTTTTTTACAATATAAAGCTAGATCCAAAATTTAATTATAAGTTTAAAATTAGGCAAAAGACCTATAACCCAATACAATTTTGTCTCCATATTTTTTAAAATCATTAATTTATTCTTTTAAAGCAGAAAACTGTTTCCAGTCCCTGCACTTTACGGTATGCTACCTTTATAAATCTTCGTATAGTAATTTATTACGTCGTAGCTGCTTAGATATATTTCAAAAAATAAGAAAAACGAGAAAAATAAATCGATTAAGCACATCTGACGATGGCAACTACTTGCTGAAACCGGTAGGATCTATATTTTTACATATTTAAGTGATCGTGACGTAATAAATCATTAACCACAAAGTTTACGGAGTTCGCAAACAGGTGGTATACAGCGTTCCCCTCCACAGGTAACTAACAACTACGACAACAGCAAAGGCATCCGGCCACAAAGAGAAATAAAATACATTTACCAAAACGTGAGTCATGTGGAGCGTGCGCTAGGAAGGAAAAATGCTGTCGAAAAGAAGAAAATAAATAAAGCGTATGTCATGAATTGCAGTTTGAAGAGGGAATGACAGCGATCTGTTCAATGCAAATGGTGGCTCTATAGACTGCCTAACGAACACAATATTTCTAGGAATACTGATTCGCAGGTGAGGTGAACACACAAAGATACTTGCAAATAAATTATCATCGTTACGCTATGCCCTTTAGAGTGTGTTGCAGTTAGCGTCTTTTTGTTACCTGCTATTCATGTGTACATAAATTATTAGCTATGGGACTTTTTATAAGGAAAGGTTGGTTGGTTGGTTGGGTTTTTTGGGGGAAGAGACCAAACAGCGAGGTCATCGGTCTCATCGGATTAGGGAAGGACAGGGAAGGAAGTCGGCCGTGCCCTTTCAGAGGAACCATCCCAGCATTTGCCTGGAGCGATTTAGGGAAATCACGGAAAACCTAAATCAGGATGGCCGGACGCGGGATTGAACCGTCGTCCTCCCGAATGCGAGTCCAGTGTGCTAACCACTGCGCCACCTCGCTCGGTATATAAGGGAAGGGGGGTGGGGTGGGGAAAGGTACAAATTCACAAAATACGAACATAAAAGGGCAATAAAAGTAACAACCAAAGCAGTAGTCGAGGTCACTGCAACACTAGGAATTTTAAGTACGTCGTAGTGAGTACATTTAGCGATCAGGTATGTACATCAAGAGTAATATTGATAATTTCTACAGAAACAGCTGAGTTCATGACCATGGAAGAAGTTCTACACTGAATTTACATTTATCGAGAAGCAATAACTATAAAGCTCAATTACGGCACAAACACACTCCGTGCGTTACCATGCAAGAAGAACTTTGCTGAGTTTGCATTTACCATGAAACAATAAACATAAAACTTAAAAAAACATTTACTACCAAGGAATAAACATGTGCAGTAGACTGCCCAAAAAGATTAGAGATATTTCTAAATCGAACTTCTATAAACAGGCAATTAATAGCTTCCTGATCAACAATACATTCTGTACAGTGAAAAGGATTACTTAGATACCTCAAAGTAGACGTTTGGTAAAAAATGTAATACTAGAATATAAAAATGATGATAAAAATTTTATTCCCAATACTATGTAGTTTATAAAAACATTTTGTCTTTGAGCTCTACACCTTACTCTTTGCAGATGGTTGCTGGCTCAGTTTTTTAAGCTAGCGAATAGGATGTTGATGTACACAAAACGGGAAGCAAATACCGTCGCTATGGTCCTGACGGAAGCTGATAATTTGTGTAGTGTTACATTTTGAAATAATGTGTTTAGTACGTGCAGAGACTGGAAGTGAGGAATAAACAGAGTAGCACAGACTTTTACATTATTAAATAACATCTTTACAAAACAAAAGGCCTACACTGGGCACGAACTAAATGGGGAAGCACTGGCATGATATCGGCAGGATGGTGCTTTCAGTTATCATTCAATCATCCTGATTTACTTTTTTAGCAGTTTCGCTGAATTCGGTTTCTAGATCCATACTCTGCAAACTACTGTGAAGTGCGAGGCAAAAAGTACGTCCCATTGTATCAGTTATTACGGCTTCTTCCCGTTCCATTCACGTATGGATCGCGGGAAGCATGACTGTTTAAACGCCTCTGAGCGCACTGTAATCAGGCTAGCAGTGGCTTCGCGAACCCTGCGGGGACGATACGTAGGGAGTTGTAGCGCTCTCCTTGATTCTACAAATCGTTCTTAGAAATTTGTAAGTAGGTCTTCACGGGACAGTTTGCATCCGTCTTGGAGTGCCCGCCAGTTCAGTTTCTCCAACATCATCTGAAATCCATGGGTCAAACAAACCTGTGACCACTCGTCTTGTCCATCTCTGTATACGTCCAATATTCCACGAAGGCTATTTGGAAACTAAGGTCCGATCGATCGCGAAATGAAAACCACCGCGAAAATTAAAAATGTTTTAATTGCAACAGTTTCCTACACTGTCCAGCTACTTCTCTACATAGTCGCCGCTCCGTCTTAGACATCTGTCGCAGCATTGTACCAACTTTCCGATCCCCTCGCCTTAGGAGGCAGCCGCCTGTGCTCCCCGCTATTTGTCTACGATAGTCTGCACTTCGTTGCCTGTGCCATAATGTTGTCTTCATAGCCAGCGGTTCATGTGAGCAGAAATGAACATTAGAGGGAGCCAAGACCAGGCTGTATGTTAGGGTGATGAAGCACTTTCTATCGAAAACGTTGCCCCCGAGAATTGCTTGAAGGAGATGCATGGCAGTACCTTACGTGGGGTTGCATGCAATTAGGTGAAACCTCTCAGTGGGTACACATACTTGGCGGGAGATACAATTGTTCCAGACATCTTTAAGTGGTCATTGTATACTCAGAACCGAAAAAAGCTACGTGACGCGATCGACAGACATACTAAAGACACTGACCAACACTTCAGCAAAGTTTCATCTGATTTTCATTGTCGTCGCCATTTCACGGCCTGTCAGACTTTACTTTCCAAATAGACCTCGTAGGATGGGACATAAAAGTGTTTGCTAAGCAGTTTTCTTTGCAGGCTGATTGCATTTTTATAGTATTCTACCTATGAGCTGAAGCCTACATGCTTTACCTACGACTAGGCCTATATGATCCATTTCATATCCCTAAAAATTGTTACACTCAGGTATTTGTATGAGCTGACTTATTTCCGCTGTGACTTCTTCGTACTGTGCTCTTAGAATTATGTTTTATCGCCAAATGACGTGTACAATTACTCTGTGTACAACCTATGCTGGGTGATGGTTGTCACGCTGGGCGTTATTCTGACCGAGATACCTTAAATGTTTGATTTCACAAGATGTTCTAGGGTTCTACAGCAGATGGATAATGATCCTTGAACTATCCTCAATTTTGAACACTTCTACAAGAAACACTATCATGTATTTCATCCTCTATATTTTCGAATACAATGAATTCAACACAAACGGGCTTCATTGACCGTCAAAAGAAAAAAGTAGCCAACTTTGTAACTGTTTACTAACAGGGAAATAAATCCGCAACCAAACGCTAGTAGTTGGAACAAAAGAGGAAAGGCCTTCACAGTCAGAGCTCGTTTTCTACTAGTTGACTATCAAATGTTTAAATCACCGCTCTCCTAGAGCGGAAAACGTTGGAACAGATTAACGCTTAAGTTATTATCTGTACGAGTTCACAGTTTCTACAGTCTTGCTAGCTGAATCTGACAGATTACTAAATGGCCCGAGAGACTGTTTCGAGGTCTTGTATCGGCGACGGCGGCGTGCGGTCGGCGGTTCTGTATCCGGAGCAGACTTCCTCTCTTGGCTGGCTGCGTCGCAACTGCCGTGATCGTCGCGGACGCGGTCCTCAACACCCGCATAGTGGAAGTACACTTTTGCTGATTGGCTGTCCGTGGCACTGGAGGATGCAGAGAAAGGTTGGTGGTACGAGCGACTTCTCTTGCTGATTTACACGCCCTCTGTACTGTGGTCCAGTGTACGTGAAGGCGCTCTGCAGGTCGCGCCGTAAATGACGGAGCTGAACCGTCGTACAGGCTCACAGGCTGAGGTGGCAACCAACCCGTCGGCGGTGTGTTGTCTTGTGGCGTCGGAGCTTGATGGCTTTTGCGACACGCCATTCCTCTTCCTCCTTACAGAGTGACAGAGGCAAGGCAAAGGCGGGTGTTGGAGTCGTCAATGAGGTCACTGGAAAGGTTAAGGCAGAGCAGGCTCGACTTCCATTGGGATAGCGTCGAGGTCGGCATGCTGATCAGATGATGGAAGAGAGCTGACTGATGCGTTTGCGATGGCAGGAGCCGGTTTGGAGTGTAACTTCCAACATTTCACGGCGAAGGATGTGGGACACTGTAGCTGGGAGACAGTGGAGTTGACCGCAGGCAAAGTGCATGGCCCACACTCGGCCGTGAAAGGAGAAGCGGGCATCTGGAGTAGGGTGGGCGGTCCTGCTGTTCTTGAGGATGAAGGAGGGAAAGAGAGGAGCGATGTGGTCGACCATGTAAGTGTCGTGGTGGGGAGGTCCCCTCCTGTGGAGTGGTCCTGTATAACGCCAACGAAGCGAGTGAGTGCGACATCCAAGGAGTGATGATGACACAGCTTTACCCTTTGGTTCTTAAATGTGCAGACAAACTGCTCCGTGATGACATTGGATGCTGGATGGAATGAAGTATGAATGAGAGAGATTCCATTCATGGCACAGAAGGAATAGAATTCTATGGAGGTGAAGTGACGTCCATTTTCTCTGCAGGTGCAGCTTGCTTGCTATGGTGGCATGTGTAGCCGTCAGCATGCATGTTCGTTATTGCAGTGTTCATTGCAGCAGACGTGTTGCCGCACCAGCCTCTTGGTGAGCGCCCCCCCCCCCCCCCTTACCAGTGGCATTCATGGAAAATGATTACGGCTAAATAAAAAATACTTATTTACTTGGTAAATTTTGATTCGCCAAAACTAAAACTCTCCCTCTCTCCCCGTAGGGTGGGGTTTGAGAGAGGGGAATTAGAGTTTTAAAAATGTTGACCCAAATATTCCAGAGACGTGAATTAGAGTTTTACAGATATTGATCCAAAAAAGAGGACATAGATTTTCTTGAATCACAGCGCCAACTACCAAGAATCAGACCAATTGTTTAAGAGAAAATGTACTTAATTATTTATGTAGAATCTGATTCTGCAAAAAATTGGGGGGGGGGGCATTTGAATTTTTAAAGTTGCCTCCCGCCCCAACCCCAGGAGGCTGGGGTGGCGGGATAATTTTAGCACCAGCAGATGTCCCCCTTGAAAATAATCAACTTTGTTTGGATTCTACACGTTTTTTCGTGTGAAGCTAATTTTTCGAGTTATTCTGGTGTGTCAATTTAAAATTTACACCCTGTAGATCATAAATATTGAGAAGTGTTGATTCTTCGCAGTCTAACCTGCGATAATACCTTTGCGGCAGAGGAAATGTACGCTCTTGGATAGTAAAAATGATAATTATTATTATGTTAAGAACGAAATTTGTACTTGTTGCTCAACTGATGGATGATATGAGAGCAGTGCGAGTGGATCTTCAGAAGGTAATGAAAAAGCAATCAAAATGGAAACGACATAAAAAGCGTTGAATGAAACTGAAAAAATGTACAAATTTCCATGACTATAGAAGCAAACGAGTAGTGACAGGAGGAAACGCCTATTCATTTTTATGAAGAAGTAAAATTAGTACAAGTTTTAAGCCAATTTGCTCCGCGATGGTGAAAGGAATAAATAATGGATGATGAGATAAAAGAAATTATTCATATAGTTAAGGGAGAACAAAATTTAATTGTGAGGAGAGACTGGAATCCGGTAGTGAGAAACGAAGAGAAGGAAAAGTAGTAAGAGGGTATGGACTGAGGGACAGTGATGAAATAGATGCCAGTCTGTGAGAACTTTGCACAGGTCATTATTTAATCATTACTAACGTTTGTTTTAATAATCATGGAGAATGTTTTACACATGGAGGAGACATAGTGTCATTGGAAGGTGAGTGGCTGATTATATGATGGTAAGACAGAGACATTGAAACCAGATTTTAAACTGTAAAACAGTCCCAGTTGCAGAGGTGGTCTTTCACCGTAAATTATTGTTTATGAACCGTAAGCTAAAACTTAAGAAACTGAAATATTAATAATTTAAGGATATGGAACCTAGGTACGTTAAGAAAGAGAGATTACTGAGAGACGTAGAAGGATTATCGACTAAAACCTGTGAAGATGAATGCAGCTGATGATCAAATTGGTAAACAGACAAGGCCTGCTAGAAATCTTTGGATAACATCGGAAGTAATGAACTGATGAAAGGAGAAAATACAAAAATTCTGCAAATAACGCAGGTGAAACGGAATACAGAGTCTAAAAACTGAGACTGGCAGAAAGCGCAAAATGGATTTATAGAAAGCGCTACACGACAAAAGCCGGGCTACAGAAGCATGTATATGTACATAAAATATACATACCATCAACGCTGCTAAAAGTGTCGTCAAATGTGAAAACAATGCCACATCTCAGACTTTCACATCGGCTTTAACGTGGGTTTCCACTTAGACACCCTTTCCTGTGGATAGTTGATTTCGCTGTCGAAAACCACAGTTTGCAGTATCCCCTGTGTGTTTCATCCCTGCTGTAAGGACATCATAGGGATACAGCCCCATTGGACGTTAAGTGACCTTTTGGAGTGTAATGTGACCACATTTTTGCTCAGATATACAAGTTACCCTTCAAAACCATTAGACGAAATTTGAACATGATCTGGAGCACGAAAGGGATTTTATGCTTTTCCAGCGCTGGTGACTTCTGTGGCACGATTGCCCGAACACGGGTGCAGGGGAGGGAGCGGGGGAACGTTTTGCTACATTTACATATACGTGAACAAAGAGGCAAAGGGTCCCTTCTAAGACCCCTAGTTCGGCAACCCCCTCGTTGCCACCCACACATCTTCGTTGGTGCGTTAGAAATGTACCTGTCAGAAATTTCAATACGAATGCAACATCCTGGCTGCCATAACTTTCGAGGGTTAGGAAACTCCTCCGACACCCATTAGGTATGGCTTGCCTGCCTTTCTCAACCAAGGTCTATGTTGGTGGCATTAAAGTTGTTACCGAACTGGCCGGGGGAGGGCTGGCTCTGAGCACTATAGGACTTAACATCGGTGGTCATCAGTCCCCTAGAACTTAGAACTACTTAAACTTAACTAACCTAAGAACATCACACACATCCATGCCAGAGGCACCGGGGGAGGTGGGGGGGGGGGGGAGGTGGGGGAGGGGGCGGCGTTGTCTTAGGGGCATCCTTTATCGTTTTATTCGCGCACATGATAATGTAACACCTTCCTTCCCACCCCTACCTTCTGATCACACCACAGGTGAGAGAAAAGCAGAAGCACTGGAAAAGTATAAAACCTCTTTGCTGCTTCGGATTATGTTCATACTTCGTCGAATGGTTTTGAACGACCCCTAGTGGTCCCACAATGAATACTTAAGCAAAAATTGCAGTCACACTACACTCTAAAGGAGTCACGTCACGTTCAATGGGACTGTAGACCACGTTGTCCTTAGGATAGCTTTGAAACGCCCATGGGGTGACAGTAGTTTCATTGACGTCCCTTATGGGTCCCGCCGAAGCCTTTTTGCGTCGATTCTGAGCGGCCATGAATCTGAAGTATTTCCCTCAGCCAACTGTAAGGAAACCGCGTGATGTCGATGCTGGATCTCGTGGTTTTGGCGTCCATTGCAGAGGAGGGTGAAATGTAGATAAGAGGGACTGTAACGACCTTTCATGTGATACGTCCACGGTAGCGTTGGGACGAATTGTGGTAAAAAAATTTGGAGGCAATGTAACATCATGAACCCACCTCAAAGCCCACATGAACTTCTAAGATGTGGCCTTTCTTTCGCATTCGTCGGCGCCTTGTTGTATGATGCGTCGCTGTGCCCGGGGTGACGTCTCAGCACGCCACGCTTCTGCACCTTTGGGCAAAATTTCAGAGTTTTGATTCGGAATGGGAGACAATTACGCTGTTTCGAAAATGTGATCCTTTAACTTTATTGCGCTGTATAGAAAGAGAAGAAGAAGTAATTGAATATAAGATGAGAAATATGATTATGAGTGTAGAGTTAGAGTACTAAAAGACCTAAGCCGAAACAACGTCCATGGAGAATTACTGAGATCCCTGGGGGGAAACAGCAAGATAAAACTGGTGTGCAAGATATACATTGGCGAAATACTTAAAAAAGAGTGTAACAGTTCCATTTCCAAAGGAAAGTGCTGACAGCTGTCAGTATATGAAGTCATACCTGTAAAACACACACGAATTATTTACCAAATAATGGTGAAAATGGTAGAAGTAGACCTCGGGAAGGATGAGTTTCGGATCTATAATAATGCAGAAACACCTGAAGCACTACTGACGTTTATCCTAGAACATATATCAGAAAATGGCAAACGTACGTTTCCAGTATTCGTAGATGTATAAAAAGCTCTTGATAATGTTGACTGGAATATGCTTTCTTGATTATAGGAATCGAAGATTGGGCAGTGTCGTGAAAGGAGGATACAACATGAACATGAACAAAAACAAAAACAAGGATGATGGGATGTACTCGAATTAAATTAGGTGAACCTGAGGGAACTGCATTAGGAAGTGAAATACTAAAAGTAGTAGATGATTTATTTATTTATCGTGTGGAGACAACAGCAAATATTGAGAAATACATGCAGTTTACAATTATGCATTTAAAGATATGGGCACAAATCTGGTATGCTCCAATTCTTAAAAAAAAGTTACAGTTAACAGTTCAATAATACTAAAAGGAGGACATTTAAACTATAAAATTAGGACTGTTAATTGAAACAGATACGTTTAGTCAGAATTCAACATCTGTTGAATGAAGCCAGTTGATATAGGGAACAGCATTAATAAGATCACTGACTTGTGCTGAGTACTTTCTCAGAGGGAAGTCTCTGACAATATGGTAAACGATTTGTTTTTGGCTCCCACAATCACAGGCTAGAGAGTCCCATAATCCCTTTTGTGCTCCTGATCTGACCGGTTCTTATCCTATTCAATCGTGTCCACTCACTTCTCTTCAGATCAAATCCTGGCGGGTGGATCTTGAACACGCTAGCGTTTTATTGTTGCAACTTTCCATCTCCTGCGCCATTCTTCTCTAAGGTCAGACTTCTCATTGTTGTTTCCATTATGCCACAGTGAAATGCGTGATATCAAGCGGTCTGGAGGTAGGTTATTTAAGACTGTATGAATTGGTAGGTTTTGAGGGTAGTCGGAGTAATGCAGTTTCCTTCATTCTCGATCGGTTACTTCTTGGCGTCGCAATTCAGGTGATGGAATGTTACTGATGGTGTGCAGCCAGGGGGTGGATGTGGATTTTAGTGTACCCACAAAAATTCCCATTGATTTATTCAAGTGATGTCTAGTTTCCTTGTACGAGTACTGTGTTGGCATACTGGGGCACTGTATTCAGCTATTGGGTATACTAGTGTCAGAGCTGCAGTCCAGAGAGTGGAAGCTTCAGCATCCCAGGTTGTGCCAGCCAGTTTCTTCACGATATTATTTCGCGTCTTTAGCCTTTAGCTAGAGTTTTTCAGGTATTTCTTACATGCTAATGACCGATCGAGTGTGGCAACAGGGTATTTGGGCCGGAAATTGTAACTAATCCTCTTTTGAGAGAAATTCACATTGAGCTGTTGTTTGCGATTCTGTTGTTTAAGTGGAATGCGGAGACTTCTGTCTTGTCTGCATTTGGTTGGAGTATCCATGCTTTATAACGTGTTGATTTTTGATATGGTGATGTCCAAAGCAGAGAGGATGTAAAATGTCGATTGTATATAGCAAGAAAAGCATTTATGAAAAAGAGGTATTTGTCAACATCTAATATAAATGTAAGTGTTAGGAAGTCTTTTCTGAAAGTATTTGTATGGCGTGTAGCCACGTAGGGCACTAAAACGTGGACCATAGACGCGAGGAGTGGCCGCGCGGTTAGAGGCGCCATGTCAGCGACTGCGCAGCCACTCCCGTCGTAGGTTCGAGTCCTCCCTCGGGCATGGATGTGTGTGTTGTTCTTAGAATAAGTTAGTTCACGTAGTGTGTAAGTCTAGGGACCGATGACCTCAACAGTTTGCTCCCTTAGAATTTCACACACACAGACACACACACACACAACATGTACCATAAGCAGTTTACACAAGAAAAGAATAGTTTCTGAAACGCGATACTATACAAGTCTGGGGAAGACTTGAATAGGTAGCTCGATTAACTAAGTATTGAATCGAATTGGGAACCAAAGAAATTTATGGTAAAACTTGAGTAAAAAAAGGGATCGGTTGATAGGATACTTTCTATGGCAACAAGGAATTGTCAGTTTGATTTTCGAGGGGAGTGTGGGTGGTACAAATTGTAGAGGGAGACCAAGTGAAGAATGCAGGAAGCAGGTTACAGTGGATGTTGGTTGCAGTAGTTATTATCAGACGAAGAGGATTTCACAGGATACGCCAGCGTTGAGAAGTGCATCAAACTAGCCTTCGGGCTGAAGACTACTGCAACAAAAAGAACATAAAGACGTCATTATGGCTTTTTTTGCTGCATGTTCCACAAATTTGTGCTGCCCAAATCGTTGATACTTTAAGGTACTTGTAAATCATCTCCTCAGCTGCTGTTCAAAAAATGCTTAGGGTTTCATTTCTGGTTGCATTTGACGTTAGGTGATAAGTGCCAAAGATCTTCAGAATCGTCATTGATATGTGTTCGTACACTCCACGGTGTTCCTGGTACTTGTCTCCTAATGATCTTCGATTAATATAACGGTAGTAAAAATTAAAGTAGTTTAAAACACTACAGCCGATCTACGATTTACATATAGCTTAAAGTTACTGTGGTGGCAGCAGTAAGTGTTTCAACTCGTATTTAAATCTAGGATGTTGCTTATTCGCAGGTGGACTGTTCGGAAACTGGTTCCAGGAGCAAGTAGGAAAAATTGTGCACTGTAGGAGTAAGGAACGAACAGTTGCTGCCGATATGCCAGGCGTATTACATTTTATAATGCTTCTAACACGACATGTGCGTATGTGATCTACCAGGCGAGGTACTATGGAAATGCAGTCGGGAGAATAGGTGAAGCAAAGAGCGTGCCAGTACGGTGATGGAGCAATCACATCGATCCAGTCTGACTGTACGTGTTAATGACGTAGCCAGTTCGACCAAAATTTCAGAGGTATCACACCTAAGTAGTCACTATTAGTTCAGTCCGTTATGAGTTTTCAACTACAGGACGGTAGAGGACATTCTGTGTTACATTTGTGACAGTAATACGTTCGAAAATTTTACATCAGTGAATTACAATTTACTACATTTTACGTACCTCTGTTTTCACCGAAATTTCGGACGAGCCATGAAGGCATCAGCCGGGCATCGTCGTAATTTCAGCTTGCTAGTTCTTCAATGACATTTTACCTGTAGTGAATAATATCGCAATGAAGTGGCAGCAATGAGTGACTGTGCAGAGAAGTCGGCAGTCATTGTTCTGTTCTGAGGCCTACAGGTTCGTTACAATGTCTTCCGTTGTGTATTGGCAGCAAACCTTATTCGTTTTATTTCATTTTTACGTAGATTTGAGAGCTGAATCGAAAATATAAATCTTGAGTACGGTATTTTATTATAGAGAGCAATATTTTGTCGCTAACTAGATGTGCTTAACGTTTTTTGTCTATTTTCGATCAATTCTGAAGTTCTTAGGCTTCATCTTTCGATACTTTTGCTTAGTAATCGAATTCGACATTCGGAACTATATGGGGTTATCGAATATAGTATTATCTAGAGCGGTTATTACGTAACGCCAACAATAACACTAGGTATTCACATCCTTCATCATGCACAATTATACCTAGAAATGAAACAGATTTTGAGATTGTCTACTCGTCTTCGGCATCGTCAGGAAGACAGACCGTGAATGTACAGAAGCTGTGTTTACTTACGAATGGGGAATCATTGTAGCGATGCTACAGGTTGCAAAGGATTACACCGACAAAAGAAATTTTGACAGAGGGCAGGTTGTTATGCTGCTGCGCCTGGGAACGAACATCTCGGAAACGAAGAAGCTGTTCGGTTGCTCGTGAGCTTTAAAGGAATGCGGCTAAACGGCAATGAAACCACGGTTAGTCGACAAGCTGTTGGACCACTTCTCTTCACAGAGCGTGTTCGGAGGCTTTCCCACTCCGTAAATAGGGATATGCGGAAATCTACGGCCCATCTGCCGATAGAGTACTGTACTGGAGTAGGCACCATTGTCGGGACCACAATTCAGCGCAGCATACGACCCCCGCGTGTTCTGAGTGAGAACTGCTACTGTTAACACCACGACATCGTTAGTTACGACTCAAGAGTGCACGGACTCAATCAGATTAGACCGGTATCCTATGGAAATGTAGCGCCTAGTTGGATGACTTACGTTTCTTGTTACATCAGGCCAATGGTAGTGTTGAGATATAAATTTATCCAGGTGAACGGCTGCTACAAAAATGTATCACACCATGTAAGCTGGCCAACTGAGGTTGTATTCCGCTTGGGGGACATTAAACTAGGCGTTCATGGGATATGTTGTAGTACCACTAATGGCCATTAAAATTGCTACACCACGAAGATGACGTGCTACAGACGCGAAATTTAACCGACAGGAAGAAGATGCTGTGATATACAAATGATTAGCTTTTCAGAGCATTCACACAAGGTTGGCGCCAGTGGTGACACCTACAACGTGCTGACATGAGGAAAGTTTCCAACCGATTTCTCATACACAAACAGCAGTTGACCGGCGTTGCCTGGTGACACGTTGTTGTGATACCTCGTGTAAGGAGGAGAAATGCGTACCATAACGTTTCCGACTTTGATAAAGGTCGAATTGTAGCCTATCGCGACTGCGGTTTATCGTATCGCGACATTGCTGCTTGCATTGGTCGAGATCCAATGACTGTTAGCAGAATATGTAATCGGTGGGTTCAGGAGGGTAATACGGAACGCCGTGCTGGATTCCAAAGGCCTCGTATCACTAGCAGTCGAGATGACAGGCATCTTATCCGCGTGGCTGTAACGGATCGTGCAGCCACGTCTCAATCCCTGAGTCAACAGATGGGGACGTTTGCAAGACAAGAACCATCTGCACGAAGAGTTCGACGACGTTTGCAGCAGCATGGACTACCAGCTCGGAGACCATGGCTGCGGTTACCCTTGACGCTGCATCACAGACATGAGCGCCTGCGATGGTGTACTCAACGACGAAACCTGGGTGCACGAACGGCAAAACAGTTTTTCGGATGAATCGAGGTGCTGTTTACAGCATCATGATGGTCGCATCCATGTTTGGCGACATCGTGGTGAACGAACATTGGAAGCGTGTATTCGTCATCGCCGTACAGGCGTATCACCCGGCTTGATGGTATGGGGTGCCATTGGTTACACGTCTCGGTCACCTCTCGTTCGCATTGACGGCACCTTGAACAGTGGACGTTGCATTTCAGACGTGTTACGACCGTGGCTCTACCCCTCATTCGATCTCTGCGAAACCCTACATTTCAGTAGGATAATGCACGACCGCATGTTGCAGGTCCTGTAAGGGCCTTTCTGGATACAGAAAATGTTCGACTGCTGCCCTGGCCAGCACATTCTCCAGATCTCTCACCAATTGAAAGCGTCTGGTCAATGGTGGCCGCGCATCTAGCTCGTAACATTACGCCAGTCGCTACTCTAGATAAACTGTGGTATCGTGTTAAAGGTGCGTGGGCAGCTATACCTGTACACGCCATCCAAGCTCTGTTTGACTCAATGTCCAGGCGTATCAAGGCCATTATTACGGCCAGAGGTGGTTGTTCTGGGTACTGATTTCTCAGGATCTATGCACCCAAATCGCGTGAAAATGTAATCACATGTCAGTTCTAGTATAATATATTTGTCCAAAGAATACCCGTTTATCATCTGCATTTCTTCTTGGTGCAGCAATCTTAATGGTCAGTAGTGTAATATAAGACACCATGGCTGATGTTTATCCTGGCGGCGATGCCATTTCCCAGCATCTTCGTGTCAGTAGCCAGAATCGTGCTGCAAAGGCTTCAGGAGCAAGATCAAAAAAAAAAGTTGATATATCGACCACAAAATTTGTCTGTTCTGAACCTGTTGAAACACGTCGGGGCGCTATCTGGCACCAGTTACCGTAATTTGCGAGAATTTTGTTACCAGTGTAAAGACCTGCTGGTGCATACGTCTGGAGCCCCACTGAAGACTTATCGAACCTATGTCAAGAGGAATAGCTTTTTTTTTCTTTTTTTTTTTGTAGAGTCATCAGTCTTCTGACTTGTTTGACGCGATCTGCAACGAATCCCTCTCCTTTGTCAACCTTTTCATCTCAGAGTGGTACTTGCAACCTACGCCCTCAACTGTCTTCCTCTACAGTTTTCACATTCTATAGCTCCCTCTAGTACCATGGAAGTCATTTCCTAATTTTTAAGATATGTCCTATCATCCTGTCATAGTGTCCCTTCTCCTTGTCAGTGTTTTCCACATATTCCATTCCTCTCCGATTCTGCTCAGAACTTCCTTATTCCTTACCTTGTCAATCCAGTTGATTTTCGGCATTCGACTGTAGCACCACATTTCAAACGCTTCGATTCTCTCCTTTTCCGCTTTTCTCACAGCCCATGTTTCACTACCATACAACGCTGTGCTCCAAACGTACAATCTCAGTAATTTCTTCCTCAAATTAAGGCCTACGTTTGACACTAGTAGACTTCTCTTGGCCAGGAGTGTCCTTTTGCATTCCCAGTCTGGTTTTCATGTCCACCTAGCTCTGTCCGTCATTGGGTATTTTGTTTCCTACGTAACAGAATCTTCTTTCCATTTCACCACACGGACCCCTACTATATCAATAGTTTGTTCCAAAGCACTTCCTGGCCCAGGACCGAATCCGCTCTTATGCCTTAGGCGATTTTCCATCCTACTAGACCAATACTGGGCTGTTCCACAGTTCCCACCTAAGTCACACGATTAGCAAATATCAAATTTTCAACACTTCCACACGACAACACTGTACGCAGACAGTTGAGGTACAAGCATTCCCCTACCGGGGGTGGGAGGGGATTGCGGGATAGTGACGAGAAGGGAACACAGCCATCCCTTAAATTAACCACGTCACTCCCTATAGTAGCATTAACGACCTTGCGTAGATGCGGGGCAAAGGCAGAAGAAAAAGAAGTATTGGAGAACATTTGTGTTTGAGAATACTGGTCTTATCACCAAGAAATCTACGAGTATTGCAGTTGATCTGCACTGCGTTGCTGTACAAGGTCGTCGCTGCTGCACGACGAAGTTACATGTCACTGTTAGACTTCTCTCCTCTTGCTGTTGGTAGTTCTGAAAGTTACAGTGCTTTCCAGTCGCAGTCACAGCTATCAGACAAATTTCCCCCATCCTTATTAGAAGTTACGAGGTGCAGCGTCAAACCTAACCAAAAATGGTTCAAATGGCTTTGAGCACTATGGGACTCAACATCTGAGGTCATCAGTCCCCTAGAACTTAGAACTACTTAAACCTAACTAACCTAAGGACATCACATACATCCATGCCCGAGGCAGGATTCGAACCTGCGACCGTAGCGGTCACACGGTTCCAGACTGATGCGCCTAGAACCACTCGGCTGCACCAGCCGGACAAACCTAACCGCCAGAATGCTGGAGAAACAGTTACAAAAACAGAAAATGCAGAAACTTCAGATTAAGAAAATCATCGGAACATTTGCTCTGAACACAATGTAAGAAAGAAGAGTCGTACAGCTTTGTTGACTGGGAAGTCGAGCAAGCCTGCTTGGAAAGGATTTTCCTCAACATCGCACAACAGTTGTTTTCACACTTGTGTACTGAAGAGCGAAAGAAACTGGTACACCTGCCTAATATCTTACAGGGCCCCAGCGAGCACGTAGAAGTGCAGCACACGATTTAGCATGGACTCAACGAATGTTTGAAGTAGTGCTGGAGGGAACTGACACCATAAATTCTGCGGATGTCCATAATCACGTTAGAGTACGAGAGGACGCACCCTATGCTCAATGATGTTCATGTCTGGGGGGTTTGGTGGCCAGTGGAAGTGTTTAAACTCAGAAGAGTGTTCCTGGAGCCACTCTGTAGCAATTCCGAACTTGTGAGTTGTCGCATTGTCCTTCTTGGAATTGCCCAAGTCCGTCGGAATGCACAATGGATAGGAATGCATGCAGGTGATCAGACAGGATTCATACGTACGTGTCACCTGTCAGAGTCGTATCTAGACGTATCAGGCGTCCCATATCACTCCATCTGCACGCGCTCCACCCCATGACACAAACTCCACCAGCATGAACTGTTCCCTGCTGACATCCAGGGTCCATGCATTCATGAGGCTGTCTCCATACCCATACACTTTCATCCGCTCGATATAATTTCAAACGACACTCGTCCGATCGGGACAGCAGTCCAAAGTCGGTGTTGACGTGCCCAGGCCAGGCGTAAGGCTTTGTGTCGTGCAGTCACCAATGGCACATGAATGGACCTCCGGCTTCGAAAGCCCATATCGATGATTTTTCGTTGAATGGTACGTATGCTGACATTTGTTGATGGCCCAGTCTTGAAATCTACAGCAATTTTCTGAAGGATTCCACTTCTGTCAAGTTGAACGATTCCCTTCAGTCGTTGTTGGTCCCGTTCTTACAGGATCTTTTCCCGGCCGCAGCGACGTCGCACATTTGATGTTTTACCGGACTCGTGATATTCACGAAATGGTCGTACGGGAATATCCCCACTGCATCGCTACCTCGGAGATACTGTATCCCATCGCTGTTGCGCCGACCATATTACCACGTTCAAACTCTGTTAAATCTTGATAACCTGGTATGGTAACAGCAGCAACCGATCTGACCGATCTGCGGCAGACACATGTTGTCTTGTATAGGTGTTGACGACCACAGCGCCGTATGCTGCCTGTTTACATAACTCTGTATTTGAACACTCGTGCCTACACCAGTTAGTTTGGCCCTTCACTGTATTATTCCGGACTTGAACGCCTTGGTGAGATGAATTTCTAATTGAATTACACTCTTTCGTCTCCATCTGCAGAGGACATCTTCAAGGGAGATTCTAATGTTTTCGAAGATCCGATGCACTTTACTGTTGCTGTTTGATTTAAATAAATTCCGTTTCCGCGTGCTCGAGGGAAAAGTCACATATTTCTAAAACTCGAGCACGATTTGCCGTTCTCGATTACGGTCGTCCACTATTGCCATCATCTCACGGTGGAAGAGTGATGGACATTTTGTTCAGGACGAGTTTCCATTCTGCTTCACAATCCCATTCTTCCAGTTAAAATTACTAAGTTGTTTAGTGATCTCTATGGCCTTTCAGGATGCTGATGACCTCTCTGTTTAGTGCCGTAAAACACTAACCACCATCATCATCATATCGCTTCTGCGTGTAACCTATCATAGTATCCGCTTGAGGCTTGCCTGTACCTGCGACTTACCAAAACGATTCTGGAAGACGCTTCTCCTAGCTGCGAAGCATATTCCACAACAACTGATCCATCTGTGTCTCCGCTTCTACAGTTGCTTTTGTGTTCTTCTAGAGACGTACTGAATAACAAGTATATCCGTCTTCCACCGTGAGGGGATAGCAATAGCTGATTGGAGCAACCAGGAACGGCCAATTACGCTCGAGTGTTCCAAAGATGTTACGCCTCCTCCCGACAGCATGTACAATCGGAGTCTTGTTGCTAGCCAGGTTGTGTAAGGGGCACGCGTAAAAGTTACAGCCTCTTGAATAAGTCCTCTGCAGATACTGACGAAACGACGTGTTTGAAGAAGAAATTCATCGGACCATCGTGTTATAGCCGCGCGGTCTATGGGCGCCGTGCCACGGTTCGCGTAGCTCCCCCTGTCGGAGTTTCAAGTCCTCCCTCGGGCATGGGTGTGTGTGTTGTCCTTAGCGTAAGTTAGTTTAAGTTAGATTAAGTAGTGTGTGAGCCTAGGGACCAATGAATTCAGCAGTTTGGTCCAATAGTAACTTACCGCAAGTTTCGCAAGTGTAAGGAGTGTCACATTTCCGACTCTGAAAATCTTCATATTAAAATGGCCCCTTTCCTCGCGATGTGAGGGATTTATATCTTAAGGAGGTGATTGTAGTGGGTTTGTGTATAGTGTGGTGTCAGTTTGTGTTGCGTGATGGTGAGTGAAGGAAGCGAGTGGACCCAGTGCCGGCACATAGACTACTCCCCTGAAATAGCACCAAGCAGGGCGCCGAGCCGACGTCCCCATCCGACGGTGATCCAACAGTGTTAAATGCTCTTATGCCCTGAGAAACTGCAGAGAGGTTTAGACTTCGATCCAGGACACTGGCGCGAAGTCTGGTAATAAAGAAATTTAAGCCACCACGTACCTTCCTTTTGCGGAAGAAATAATGACGGTGAAAGATTTTTGCTCACCAGGTACCTGAGTCCTGTTTGCCCAGCAGCATCACATAGGTTTGAGATAGCAAACTTGGCTACGGAGGGGTAATGAGTAGGCGACTACGGACAATAGGTGATCGCTGTAAAAGTTGTAGTTTTTCTCTCTCTTCTGTGCCAACTGGTGGCCGTTGCTATCTGCAGCGGTTTACTCTGCATCACTAGAACTTCTCGCGATGGATATATATAATGGATGTATGTGTACACCGTCTGGAAAGATAGTGAAGTGTACTCAGAGGTCCCCGGCACGAATCCGCCCCGCGGACTTGTGTCGAGGTCCAGTGAGCTGGCAGTCTGTGGATGGTTTTTAGGCGGTTTTCCATCTGCCTTTGCGAATGCGGACTGGTTCCCCTTATTCCGCCTCAGCTACACTATGCCGGCGATTGCTGCGCAAACAAGTTCTGTTCGTATGCATACACCACCATTACTCTATCACGGAAACATTGGGGTTACACTCGTCTGGTGCGAGACGTTCTCTGGGTTCGGTGTAGGGTGGTGGAGGGGTGAATTGGACTGCGGTAGTCATCGTGGTGTTGTGGACCACTGCGGCTGCGGCGGGGACGGAGCCTCTCCGTCGTTTCTAGGTTCCCAGATAGCATACAATACAACACATACAATACTCAGAGAGGAGACAAAGAAATGAAACTTGCCGCGTTGAGAGGACATGAAATGTTATTTCAGAGCTCAGAAAAGCGAGTCAAACTTGCAAAGGGCTTGGCAATACGAGTACACTTACCAGTACTTACCAGTGTGTGGTTGAACACTTTCTGGTCTCGATACATGTACTGATTCGCCTGTGAAGAGTGTTATAAGCCGGTTATATCCTCTCCTGAGCCAAGCTGGTCCGCAGCAGTTGTACAGTGCCCTTCAGATCGTGGCTACTGACACTGACACGGCGTTAAAGTCCTAGAGTTCTTCCCACTTGTGATATACCGGGGTCAAATCTAAGGATGTTGCTGGGCGCGCCGACTGGTTTTAAAGACACGTTCCAAGTGGGGACGACAGCTGTACTTTTTAAAAGGCACCACGGTACTGTCACATGACACGGAACAAATGAGGAGGCACGATGTTCGTGTCGTACGTTTATGCCGTGAGAGATCTGTCACCTCCACCCGTCATCCAACGTAATTCCCGATAGCTATCCACAATACGAAGCCAAGAGTAGCGCCAATGTGCCTCTTCAAAACACTGGAAGAGTGCGGCCTCTCGCCAGGCCGCCGCCATAATCGCCGACGATGCGCATGTTGTGTACTGCAGGACCGCGCTTCAACGGTGCACACAGTGCTACGCCACCCATCAGCAGTGCATGCTTAAAGGAGACGCACGACTCCAAACGCTGCCGTCTGCGTTGTTGTGTCGACGAGTAACCTTCGTGTGGACCGGCAGTTTCCTGCTCTGGCAGTTTATGGTCTCTAGCCAATGGGGCAGGATGACACAAAATTTGCGTGGAATGTATCACTTGTTGACAGATGGGAAGCACAATCGTGAAAGGGTTACGATGTGCTCGGTGCACAGTACGGCGATGATCCCACGTGTCGGTCAAACATGGTCGACCAGAACCTTGACGACGTGTGTGCTTGCTCTCTCATTGCCATGCAGTCCAACGACGGACACTGCCGCATCCGAATGCCCGGAAAATCTGAATATTGAACGATTCGATCAGCTGGCCCAAGGATGACCCAAAATGAAGCCTCTTTCAAACTGTCAGGTGCTAATGACGCTGTCTGGCACAAGTAAGTGGCATCCCTGTGTCCTTCAAATTGAGCATTCATCTGACGCAGTTCACGCCCCTGAAATAGCTTACCAGGCCAACAACACTAAACCCGAACAAAACTAAACCACTCTGGTGGCCGTGCAACTAGTGAGCTGCATACCCACCAGTAATCAACGTTTACTCAATGCGCCAACAAGTAACCTTCTCGTTTATTATGAAGCGCCAGATCACAAGCGAAGATTCAGATCTATTCTGACCGAAGGCTACTGTAGCGTCAGTCGCGAAGAAGCTGCTGTGTGCGAGTCAGCGCGGACAGTGAACGGGGCCTAGTTGGCGACTTGCCACATGGAAGTGGCTGGAGGACAGAGCGAGTGACCGGTCCAGTCGGTACGGACCTGATCTGCGAACTCCGGCAGGCGGCATTCCTTTCTGGGGGTTCTTGTATAAATTAACTTGCACGGAAGCGCGAGCAAGCGATGGCTGTACATTTGCCATAGCGGTCGCTGGCGCCTACTGCTCCCTGATTAACCCATCGCCCGAATGCCGCCTATAGGGTTTCTTTAATCATTCCGCGTCACGCGACTGCAGAGCGTTGGCAAAGAAAACAGAAAGGCTAAGGGGTAAAGAGGTGTAGCGTACTGCCCGTGACCGGGCTACTGGTCTGGCGCTTTTCCTCTCCTCAGCATCCTCAGCACTAGGAGTGGAGGGTGGCGGGATTGTCACCTCAGCCGCCTTTTCTCCCCCCCCCCCCCCCCCCTCCCGATAAAGATGACCGGTACTCATTTGATAGCAAACTGAGTGGATCTGGGACCGTCCTGGAGCGAACGGAATGAGGAAAGATCACTGCCCTATCTGGGATTGAACAAAGGACGGAATGTAATGCGCTGGTCATCGTTGGCCACTACTTTCTCCCACATTTCGGGCAGTTTACCAACCCCGTGGCGGAAGAACTGACCGTCTTTTGGAGAGATTCATGAATAGATCCTACTTTCCACTCGTTCATATGACCGGAGGTGCTGGTCAGCATTGCCTTTTGCCATTGACCAAAAAAAGGATGTAGTTAGAGGGAGCAAGGTCTGGGGAACATGGCGGGTGAGGTAGGACTCATTTCCAAGTATGTTTTTACGAGTTTTGCAGAGTCGTCATGCCTTACAATCACTTTTTCATGTTTATCGCTGTACTGTGGCTGTTTGCCTTTCAGTGCCCGGCTGAATCGCCTCAACTGCTTTCGATAACGATCCCTTGTGACTGTTTCCGTCGGTTTCTGTAGCTCTGGGAACCACCTCTGTTGCACCACCATCCTTGAAGTATTGAAACCACTCTCTGCACGTTCTTTCGCTAATATGTACCTCACCACAGACCTTACCCAGCATTTTATGAGCCTCTGTCACAGATTTCCTCAGAAAATTAAAACTTTCCCAACTGGTGAGGAACGGGCTCATAAATTGACATATTCAGTCACGAATATGATGCCATCACAAATCAACTAATATTTTGATGGCGTTATGTTTAAAAATGCCTAAGATTGTGGTATGACACTGAGGACAACCTTTCATCTGCACTCCCACTTGCCTCTGCTACCGTCTGCTGCAAAACAGCGGAGGCAAAGTTGTAGACCTAATACTTCTTACTCACACAATGGGAAAGAACAATCCATGGATAAATAAATAAAATGAAATCAAAATGAAGCTGTTGAACTTCTGTTTCCAAAACTAATGATCGTGTCAGTTTAGAACAATACCTGTTGATTCTTCATCGCGTTTCACAGGCTGGTCCCATTTTTAAGCCTGACTTGCATGGTAAAGTAGCTGGACATATTTAAGATTTCCTCTAATATTTTACTATTGTTTTAACATTGAAAAATATTATTTATAAAAAGGCAATAACAATAAAAATAAATAATAATAAATATTCGCCCCGTGTCAGAAGTTAGTTAAATGATATAACTGGATGTCAGAAAGGCGAGTATGCTCAATTTACTATAAACCCTCCATAATGAAAGCAACATATCGTAATGAAAATTAAGAGGTGTTTTGCTGTCTAAATTCTGAGGCAATGGAGAATCCATCGATAGGCTGGTCATCACAGCCCCCAGCCCCTGCCAAGTTATAGACAAAACAATTGTGATATTCGCACATCGAACTCGTTATGAATCTCGAACATGTACAGGATATCAATTAGTAGAAAACGATTTTTAACAATGTAGTCTTCATTTGCACATTAGTACGATTAACATAAGCATAAGTGGAGGTACAGGAATCGACTAGTAGCAAAATTATTTCGTTTTCAATTTTAATAATCAACAGCCTCAGTAGCACCGATTACCTAGAATTTACCTAGGTTTCAGTCGGTATAACCCAACCTTCTTCAGAATAATAGTAACTACCGTTTGTCCATAGTGGGCATCGTCAATCTAAAACTACAAATCCATAAATTATCGTCAGACTGTAAAAACTTATCTGAAACTGCCGCTTTCTTACGTCAAGAACGGCTCCGTGTGTGTCTGGTAAGGATGTAAGATGTGTGGGTATCCATAGGGACCGTTAAAAGGGTAGATTAAGGGCTCCGTTACATACAGGGTGTTACAAAAAGGTACGGCCAAACTTTCAGGAAACATTCCTCACACACAAAGAAAGAAAATATGTTATGTGGACATGTGTCCGGAAACGCTTACTTTCCATGTTAGAGCTCATCTCTTCAAATGACGTTAATCATGGAATGAAAACACACAGCAACAGAACGTACCAGCGTGACTTCAAACACTTTGTTACAGAAAATGTTCAAAATGTCCTCCGTTTGCGAGGATACATGCATCCACCCTCCGTCGCATAGAATCCCTGAAGCGCTGATGCAGCTCTGGAGAATGGCGTATTGTACCACAGCCGTCCACAATACGAGCACGAAGAGTCTCTACATCTCTACATTTGGTACCGGAGTTGCGTAGACAAGAGCTTTCAAATGCCCTCATAAACGAAAGTCAAGAGGGTTGAGGTCAGGAGAGCGTGAAGGCCATGGAATTGGTCAGCCTCTACCAATCCATCGGTCACCGAATCTGTTGTTGAGAACCGTACGAACACTTCGACTGAAATGTGCAGGAGCTCCATCGTGCATGAACCACATGTTGTGTAGTACTTGTAAAGGCACATGTTCTAGCAGCACAGCTAGAGTATCCCTTATGAAATCATGATAACGTGTGTGTTTGAAATCACGCTGGTACGTTCTGTTGCTGTGTGTTTCCATTCCATGATTAATGTGATTTGAAGAGAAGTAATAAATGAGCTCTAACATGGAAAGTAAGCGTTTCCGGACACATGTCCACATAACATCTTTTCTTTATTTGTGTGTGAGTAATGTTTCCTGAAAGTTTGGCCGTACCTTTTTGTAACACCCTGTATAACAGCTCTGTTTCTCTATGGGATACAACAGTCTGTGCAGAAAGTTCGTATAAATTTCACACTGCCCATCTAGGACCAGAAAAGGAGGCAGAAACATATGTAGCTAGGTGATTGCTGGTGCAAACAAGATACTCGCCAGTTATCCTACCTTCTACGGCAACGTCGAACAGCCGTCACGTGACTGCTGTACCCCAAGTTGCCTGTTGTCTGTACACATCGAGAGCATAAGGGGCAGATTTTGTTAGCAGTTCGGGTAAAGAATGAACGTCTGCCGAGACAAAGATCGTCACATAGTTTAAAGTCTACAATCAACTTAATGGGAACCACACAACATTTTTAAGAAAAAATCCTAATTAAGCTAGCTGGGTTTACTACACAGATGGTTAGCGCACTCTAGGGAGTTGGTTCACCGTGCACCATGGCTTATACACACTGATAACAAAATTGTAACCACTTACCTAATAGCCGGCACGTTCGCCTTTAGCACGGATAGCAGCGGCGACACGTCGCTGCATGAAGCAATGAAATCTCCGTAAATTCCGGGGAGGGTCTCGATGAGCTCTGACGCCACGTTCACAGATGTGCTTGGTAGGGTTCAGATCTGGCGAGTTGCGGGCTAGCTCATCATCTGAACTCGCTACTGAGTTATTTGAACCATTCCATCACATTCCTAGCTTGTGACATGTAGCATTATCTTAATGAAAAATGCCACTGTCGTCGGGAAACAAAATCGTCACGAAGGGGTGTACGTGGTCTGCACCCAATGTACGATACTCCTTGGCCGTCGTGATGCCTCACACGAGCGCCACTGGACCCATGCATGCCCAATTGAATGTTCTCCAGAGCGTAATGGAGCTGCCGCCAGCTTGTCTGTCCCACAGTACAGGTGTCAAGGAATTGTTCCCTCGGAAAATGACGAATCTGCGCCCTCCCATTGGTATGATGAATAAGGTATCGGGATTCATCAGAGCTTGCAAAGCTTTTCCACTGCGCAAATGTCCTGTAGCGATAGCCACGAGCCCATTGCAATCGTAGTTGCCGATGTCGTGGTGGTAGCATTGTCACATGCGAGGGTCGTTGTCTGCTGATGCCCATCATTAGAATTGTTTGGTGCGCTCTGTGTATAAGAGACTCTCGTACTCTGCCGAGCATTAAAGACTGATGTTAGTTCTACCACAATTTGCCGCCTGTCTTGTTTAACCAATCTACCCAGCCTAGAATGTCAGACATTTGTAATGAGGTGTGGCCGCACGACCTCACGAAGTATGGACGTGGTTTCACCTTGGTTTCGCCATTTGTTGGAGACACTCACTGCAGCGCTCCTCGAGCACCCAACGAGCCGTAAACTTTCAGAAATGTTCGTGCCGAGCCTCCAGGGCATCACAATCTGCCCTCGATCAAAGTCAGATAAGTCGCGCCCCTTCCCCATTCTACGCAGGGACAGCACGCTCACTCATACTACATGAACCGTGCGTGTGTCTGACTAGCACTCATTCCTCGCCAGGTGACGCCGCTATCGCCTAGAGGGCTTACATCGACAGTAGACTAGTGGTCATAATATTCTGACTGATGAGTGTAGTTCTACATCCACATCTACATCCACACCCCGCAAGCCACCTGACGCTGTGTGGCGGAGGTACCTTGAGTACCTCTATCGGTTATCCCTTCTATTCCAGTCTCATTTTGTTCGTGGAAAGAAAGATTGTCGGCATGCCTCATGGTCTCTTCGCGAGATATACGTAGGAGGGAGCAATATACTGCTTAACTCTTCGGTGAAGGTATGTTCTCGAAACTTCAACAAAAGCCCGTACCGTCTCTCCTGCAAAGTCTCCCACTGGAGTTTATCTATCATCTCCGTAACGCTCTCTCGATTACTAAATGATCCTGTAACGAAGCGCGCTGCTCTCCGTTCGAATTCCTCTATCAACCCTATCTGGTACGGATCCCACACTGGTGAGCAATATTCAAGCAATGGGCGAACAAGTGTACTGTAACCTACTTCCTTTGTTTTCGGATTGCATTTCCTTAGGATTCTTCCAATGAATCTCAGTCTGGCATCTGCTTTACCGACGATCAACTTTATACGATCATTCCAAAAAATGTTCAAATGTGTGTGAAATCTTATGGGACTTAACTGCTAAGGTCATCAGTCCCTAAGCTTACACACTACTTAACCTAAACTATCCTAAGGACAAACACACACACCCATGCCCGAGGGTGGGCTCGAACCTCCGCCGGGACTAGTCGCACAGTCCATGACTGCATCGCCCTAGACCGATGATCAATCCATTTTAAATCACTCCTAATGCCTACTACCAGATTATTTATGGAATTAACTGTTTCCAGTTGCTGACCTGCTATTTTGTAGCTAAATGATGAAGGATCTTTATTTCTATGTATTCGCAGCACATTACACTTGTCTACATTGAGATTCAATTGCCATTCCCTGCACCAAGCGTCAATTCGTTGCAGATCCTCCTGCATTGCAGTAGAATTTTCCATTGTTACAACCTCTCGATATTCCACAGCATTATCCGCAAAAAGCCTCAGTGAACTTCCGATGTTATCCACAAGGTCATTTATGTATATTGTGAATAGCAACGGTCCTACGACACTCCCCTGCGGCACACCTGAAATCACTCTTACTTCGGAAGACTTCTCTCCATTGAGAATGACATGCGGCGTTCTGTTGCCTAGGAACTCTTCAATCCAATCACACAATTGGTCTGATGGTCCATATTCTCTTACTCTGTTCATTAAACGACTGTGGGGAACTGTATCGAACGCCTTGCGGAAGTCAAGAAACACGGCATCTACCTGGGAACCCGTGTCTATGGCCCTCTGAGTCTCGTGGACGCATAGCGCGAGCTGGGTTTCACACGATCGTCTTTTTCGAAAAACATGCTGATCTTCAGAGTAGATTTCTAGTCTCCAGAAAAGTCATTATACTCGAACGTAATACGTGTTACAAAATTCTACAACTGATCGACGTTAGAAATATAGTTCTGTAGTTCTGCACATCTGTTCGACGTCTCTTCTTGTAAACGGGGATGGTCTGTGCCCTTTCAAATCTTTCGTGTAATTGTTACGTTTTAGACAATGGTTACCCAGCAAGTGACCTTTGTGACATTTAAAAATGAGGGACTGGGTACTGGGTATTGAAACTGGGGACCTAGAAACATCGGAAAGGCTTCGTTCCGCCGTAGCCCACACCTGGTACACAACCACGCAACAGGCGACAGCAGTCCACTCGCCCCACCGCTGCCCCACACTGAACCCAGGGTTATTGTGTGGTTCGGCCCACAGTGGAGCCCTCGGGAACGTCTCACACCAGACTAGTGTAGCCCCAATGTTTGGGTGGTAGAGTAATTATGGAGTACGCATACCTGGAGACAGTGTTTGTGTATCAATCGCCGACATAGGGTAACTGGGGCGGAATAAGGGGAACCAGCCCGCATTCGCGGAGGCAGATGGAAAACCGCCTTAAAAACCATCCACAGGCTGGCCAGCGGATTCGTGCCGGGGACCGGCACGCCTTCGCGCTCGGGAAGTAGCGCGTCAGACCGCGCTGCTAGCTGGGTGGGCTAACATGAGAAATAGTTATGACCTGGCAGTTTGCAGATAATTCCTATCATGTTGACAAATTCTCATAAACTGCGCAATCGGCCGCCATTATCAGCTACGTGACATCCTGTGGAAGACAGACGACGGTTCGTTTCATTTCTGCTCTGAATCTACATTCATTTCTTCTAATATTTATAAGGGCGAAGAATTTTTCGTTACCGCTGCATACTTTAAATATTAATATTCCGGTATGTTCCAAAAATTCATTGTATACACTCAATGTCTTCTGTTAACCCGACCTCATATCGGTCTCACACATCTGAACTACATTCAAGACTGTATCGTACAAGCTTTTTGAATACAAACTCATTTGGAGATGAAATGGAGGCTCGTGGTATTCCACTAAGAAATCGTAGTTTGTCATATGATTTAAGCACAACGTAGCCTACACGATCGTTCACATGATGTTTCTACATTTTGTTAAGTACGACATGATTGACTCCCATTGTAATACACTGCTGTAGGCAAAAGATTCCTCAATTTTACGTTTAGCGATATGTTCAACTTCACATTTCTTTACATTGAGAGTTAATTACTAGTTTTTACGTCGTGCTGATTTTAATCGAGAACTAACTGGATACTAACGCAGTTCTCCCAAATGGAACTTCCTCATAGGTAACTGCATAAGTTGTGAATACGTCAGAATATAACGAGTAGACTTACCAACCGCAAAGCCATTAATATTTAAACTGATTAGCAACGGTCCTATTACATGCCCCTACGGCACACCAGATGTTTCTTTAATGTCTTCAGACGACTCTACGTTCAGGATAATGTGCTGCGTTGCCCCCGCAAGGAATTTTCAATCCAGTCGAAGCTATTCCATTGGGACATTATCTTTAGAGGACTTCGATACAGTACTGAATCGAAAACATTTTCGAAGTCTGAATCTTATTACTGCAGCGGTAACACTGAGAACATCGTGAAAGCAGAAAATTTTCGCATAATATACTGATAAGGGGATTCATCGACGGCAAATAAAACGCCAATAAGGACTAAGTGGAAGGATCGGACTTTGCGGGAGGGAGAACTTCGTTCGCCATTAACTCTACACAAACTTTTATTCCAAGCGGTTCTAGGCGCTTCAGTCTGGAACCGCGCGACCGCTACGGTCGCAGGTTCGAATCCTGCCTCGGGCATGGATGTTTGTGATGACCTTAGGTTAGTTAGGTTTAAGTAGTTCTACGTTCTATGGGACTGATGACCTCAGATGTTAAGTCCCATAGTGCTCAGAGCCATTTGAACAAACTTTTATTCATGTAAAAAGCTAATCCAAATAACAATTATAATGAAAAATTTTGCCAAATGTGTGGTTACCAGGTATCTAAACAGGCATTAAGTTTGAACTTGAGACAATAAGTCTGATACAATCAGTAAAAATAACAAACTAGGAATAAATAACAATTCTCAAACAGCTTGTCATTGTAGTGATTTACCTTCATGTAAGTACCATGGGATTATTGTACCGTGATGAACAGTAGGATGACAGGGATCGTTCGTTACAGATCGAAAGAAAGAAGCCAATGTACATTAAGGCAAATTTCATGGCATTATAGTAATGCTATTACAGTAAAATACTTTCCGTATTAAGTACTACGTGGACCAGATTGAAGAAGGACTAAGCAGCGAGAAATTGACTTACAAACGGGAAATGACACACTTGGCAAATGTATTCGTAAGTGAATAAATAGAGTAAGCAACTTTAAACACGCAAGTATTTCTTATGAACGAATTAGCTAATGCCTTAAAGGCAATACTTACATATTCAGATATTCTATCTAAGTCTGAGAACCTTGGATCAGTAAACGACACTTATCAATATATCTGAACTCTAGGTGCCAGCCAGGTACAAACACAAACGCCATACACAACAGGCAGCGTGGAAAATGGCCAGTTGTTACAAGCGATCACCAGTTTTCGGCACTACCAACAGTGCCAAGTATATAAGTCTCGGACGGACTTTGTTCCACATACACTGCCTCAACCGGTATTAACTTCAAGAAGGGCAACTGTTACCGGCTGTGCCTGAAGCATAAATGGAAAGTTAGAATCTACTGGATAAGAAAGGCGCGCAAGGGCCCGACGGCGTGGGTCAAACCCACAACCCAGGCTCCGAGATACAACAAATCGTAAGAAATTACTATCCAATAAACGGTGCGTCCCAATACGATAACGAACATCCTACAACTTAAACTCCTAAAATAAATAATTCTATCATAATAAACTTAAAGAAACGCACATAGAACAATATTAGATAAAACAACATCAAATAAGCACCAGGACACGTTAAACAAATCGTTAATTCCTCCAAGCAGTGACAAAATCACATTCAAACACACAGATATGTTAAACAAGCAATTCAAATCACACTTGTATACGATTACCTCAAGGAAAGGCATACAATGATAAAACAGCCTTACAGTAATTACACGTCCTTGATGGGTCCAAACATTCAAGAATCCGCAGAAAAATCTGGCGGAATGGCCAAACATTGGTGCATCGGTCTGTTCAAAGATAATACAGTGCTTCCTGAAACAGACTAAAGACTAAGATTAAGAAATAATACACAGCAAGCCCCAGGCATATATGGTAAACCACAATATCGACGACATCAGACGCCAACGTGAATTACTATAGTGAGAATGACACAAAAGTTTCGAAGTGGCGAACCAGAGGATAAATTATACACAGAGTTCCGTGAATGAGAACCTACCCGTAATCTGTCCCAACATCACACTTGCGACTCGGAGGGCAGAAAATTTGTCCTTCACAAACGATGTAAATACAATGATACCACCTTATTACGTCAGCTGAAGTCCGTGTCCAACAGAATCGCAAAGGTATGTCACTAGTCAGCACCCCCAAAATATATAATCGGCTAACGACCACCAAACTTCATCGCTACGCAGTCCATCCCAAAACGTGCCCAATACAGCCAACGCCGACCCGAATGGACGTTTTCATAGCGACAGTATTCACCGCCAAGGTTGCCTCTCGTGTCCACTGCAAACTACACGCTGTAACTGCTCTCACAAAACACGTTCGCTCGGTCGATCAGCTCTCTCCGTTCGCGCCACTTCGCGGTCGCATCGCGAGCGCCGAACGGGTACGATCTCTGGAGGAGACTCGATAGGACGAATGTCGGCATGGCTCGTATATGTTTTCGGAACCCATGACGATTTTCTTTGAGAGGTTATTTTGTTTCAGGTAGGCCACAGTGTCTGAACTTAGAGGATTTTTATTATTGTCTTACGAATAGAGATATGGAACGCTATTTCTGTACATAAGCTTAGCTTTAGATCTAGATCACAGATATCATTTAACAAGAAATAAGAGATAAATATTGTGGTCAAGGGCTGAGCTATTTCATTCAGAAATTCTTCTGTGTAGAATGGACAGGAGACAGGGACACTATCGGACAATAAGACCTTGTTTCAGCAATTTAAACTGCCTGCGTATACAGCTCGTATTACATACTACCGGCGTGTATTCAGGGGTCATTAGAAAACTGTATCTACATTACGTCAGGATGTCTACGTACGTGCCACCTCTCAGAGTCAATGGTCCCATATCACTCCTACCGTACACGCCCCACGCGTTACAGAGCTTTTACCAGTTTGAAAAGTCCCCTGCCGACATGCAGGGTTCATGGTTCATGAGGTTGTTTCCATACCCGTACACGTCCATCCGCTCGATACAATTTGAAACGAGACTCTTCCGACCACGCAAAATGTTTCCAGTCATGAACAGTCAAATGTCGATGTCGACGGGCCCAGGCGAGGCGTAAGGCTTTGTTTCGTGCAGTCATCAAGGGTGCAAGGGTGGGCCTTCGGCTCTGAAATCCCAAATCGATGATGTTTCGTCGAATGGTTCGCACGCAGACACTTGTTGATGGCCCAGCATTGAAATCTGCAGCAATTTCCTGAAGGGTTGCACTTCTGTCAAGTTGAAGATGTTTTACCGCATATGCTGGCCGCCGTAGCCGAGCGGTTCTAGGCACTTCAGTGCGGAACCGCGCTGCTGCTATGGTCGCAGGTTCGAATCCTGCCTCGGGCATGGATGTCTGTGATGTCCTTGGGTTAGTCAGGTTTAAGTAGTTCTAAGTCTCGGGGACTGATGACCTCACATGTTAAGTCCCATAGTGCTTAGAACCATTTGAAACATTTTATAGGGTTTCTGATACCGTACACTCGTGAAATAGTCGTACGGGAAAATTCCCACTTCATCGCTACATCGGAAATGCTGTGTCCCATCTCTCGTGCGCCGACTATAACACCACCTTCAAACTCACATAAATCTTGATAACCTGCCGTTGTGGCAGCAATAACCGGTCTAACAACTGCGACAGACACTCGTTGTTTCATATAAGCGTTTCCGAGGGCAGCGCCGTATTCTGCCTGTTTACACAACTCTGTATTTGAATACACATGCCTAAACCAGTTCCTTTGGCTTTTAATAGTAGGAGCACTTTGTTGTCTGTCTGTTGAAGCCCAGTTTTCTCAGGAACGGGAAGAGATGTCATGTTGAAATGACTGCCTACGATCTCTTGGCGGTGTAAAAAATTTAAGCTTCTAAATCATTTCAATAAAAGATTCGGGTATTTTAATACTCGCCGACTCACTCATCAAAATCTATGCGGAACTTCCTGTAAAATCACGAAGCTGTGCAGGAAGTAAGGTTTCAGAGTACAAGTAAAGGAACACAATCCGGTTTCGTTAATTTGTAATTGTAGCACGTGAAAAAAAATATTTTTGGCATTTGTTATCCTTTCCGTTGCTCAGTCGTTGAGAACGGAGTAAATATGGAGTCACTTCGTTTTCCATCTATCCATCTATAAAGAACTCTTTTTATCAAGAACAGGTGGTGGTATCAAGTTTAAATTTATGTCAAATTTCAAGGTCTATGGTCCCTTGGCGCTGTAAAAAAAATTAAGATTCTAAGTCTATACATTATGTCACATAATTTAATATTCGCAACTGACTCATCAAAGCCTATAGCTCTATATACACTACTGGCCATTAAAATTGCTACACCACGAAGATGACGTGCAAAAGACGCGAAATTTAACCGACAGGAAGAAGATACTGTGATATGCAAATGATTAGCTTCTCAGAGCCTTCACACAAGGTTGGCGCCGGTGGCGACATCTACAACGTGCTGACATGAGGAAAGTTTCCAACCGATTTATCATACACAAACAGCAGTTGACCGGTGTCGAAAGGTGAAACGTTGTTGCGATGCCTCGTGTAAGGAGGAGAAATGCGTACCATCACGTTTCCGACTTTGATAAAGGTCGGATTGTAGCCTATCGCGATTGCGGTTTATCGTATCGCGACATTGGTGCTTGCGTTGGTCAAGATCCAATGACTATTAGCAGAATATGGACTCGGTGGATTCAGGTGGGTAATACGGAACACCCTGCTGGATCCCAAAGGCCTCGTATCACTAGCAGTCGAGATGACAGGCATCTTATCCGCATGGCTGTAGCGGATCGTGCAGCCACGTCTCGTTCCTTGGGGACGTTTGCGAGACAATAACCATCTGCACGAACAGTTCGACGACGTTTGCAGCAGCATGGACTAACAGCTCGGAGGCCATGGCTGCGGTTACCCTTAACGCTGCATCACAGACAGGAGCGGCAGCGATGGTGTACTCAACGACGAACCTGCTGCACGAATGGCAAAACATTTTTTCGCATGAATCCAGGTTCTGTTTACAGCATCATGATGGTCGCATCCGTGTTTGGCGACATCGCGGTGAACGCACATTGGAAGCGTGTATTCGTCATCGCCATACTGGCGTATCACCCGGCGTGATATTATGCGGTGCCATTGGTTACACGTCTCGGTCACCTCTTGTTCGCACTGACGTCACTTTGAAGAGTGGACGTTACATTTCAGATGTGTTACGACCTGTGGCTCTACCCTTCATTCGATCCCTGCGAAACTCTGCATTTCAGCAGAATAATGCACGACCACATGTTTGAGGCCCTGTACGGGCCTTTCTGGATACAGGAAATGTTCGACTGCTGCCGTGGCCAGCACATTTTTCAGATCTCTCACCAACTGAAGACGTCTGGTCAATGGTGGCCGAGCAACTGGCTCGTCACAATACGCCAGTCACTACTCTTGATGAACTGTGGTATCGTGTTGAAGCTGCATGGGCAGCCGTACCTGTATACGCCATCCAAGCTCTGTTTGACTCAATGCCCAGGGGTATCAAGGCCGTTATTACGGCCGGAGTGGTTGTTCTGGGTATTGATTTCTCAGGATCTAAGCACCTAGATTGCGTGAAAATGTAATCACATGTCAGTTCTAGTATAATATATTTGTCCAATGGATAGCCGTTTATCATCTGCATTTCTTCTTGGTGTAGCAATTTTATTGGCCAGGAGTCTACATAATTTAGTTTCTACGGATCGCTCAGAACGTGAGTCCTACTTGCACTTGTCCGTTTTTTAACCGATGAATACGGGGTATATTATGGTTAAAAGAATAAGTAATACCTATGTAGTATCCAAATATAAACTGAATACAACAGCAAAATTAATGGGAATTTTAAAGGTTATAAACCGTTATTCACATGGCCTACCAAACACAATATTGTACAATATTTTTGCATTAGAGCTCCAGATTTCTCGAGATTCCCTGAAAAACTTCGTCAGTTTGGTCTCGCTGTGCGTTACAAGTAAAAGCACCGTTGCTTTCTGAAGGTGTGTACAAGAGACGCCTGGAGCTCCTAGGAGTGTGGCTGCATGTTAGCTACCCCTACCCAGCATTTCCCGCTGTGAGGCGACTGCGGGCATTGTGAGGTTACCAGAATTACAAGTGCAATTTCCTTTACTGATGCTCCTTGTAGTTGAGGTAAATGAATAATTTCATACGTTGTACATAGATTTATGTTATCTCAGAGCCATAAACATCACTAAAAGTTTATAATAAACTGGTATTACTCGCTGAGGCGAACCCGGTCATGCGGCTGCGTAAGCAGTGCGCCGTGTTTACGGCCAGAGAGGCAGGGAGGGAAGACAGTAACAGCGTAGAACCCAGTAATCTTACAAATGGTTCAAATGGCTCTGAGCACTATGGGACTTAACATCTGTGGTCATCAGTCACCTAGAACTTAGAACTACTTAAACCTAACCAACCTAAGGACATCACACACATCCATGCCCGAGGCAGGATTCGAACCTGCGACCGTAGCAGTCGCGCGGTTCCGGACTGGGCGCCTAGAACCACGAGACCACCGCGGCCGGCGATAATCTTACAAGCGGGACGCCACGACTCGCTGAATACCTGAATGCACTAATGAATGAAGTACTTATTTAGAGCAAGAACGGGAACATGACGTACAGTATCCGTCTCCTTAGCTGCCTTCTATGCTTCACCGGCAGTATCCGCAAAACTACTCGTACCTTACCCGGTAACGTCGCTATGTCCCACAGCCGTGTTTACTACTTCATTTTCTGCTGTTTCGGTTACGGATGATACTGCCGACTCTTCGTTCGGATCCATGCCGAATAGTTTTATTGTACACTGCTTTACAAAACTTAAAAACGAGATAGTTAAAGTAACATAACATACTAACTGCTCGGTGGAAATCAGTGGAAGTGCTGGAGCGTGTTGCCAGAGGTCTTCCAGTCGTGCACAGAAAGTTGAACGTCACAAGATCTGATGTCAGGGGGGGGGGGACTAAAGCACCGAACTGAGTGCCCCTTATAAAGCACTCCCTTACTTATTGTCCACATGGGCACACGGCGGAACGATGGGCTGAGTTCATCACGTAACCCATTCTCAGCGGGGTACGCCACATCACTATTGATCTCTAAAGCCATGTACCATTGTATCTGATAGTGAGTGGTTGTCGAGCAGTGGTAATATAGAATATGCTAGGCAATCTTGGACTTCTTCTGGCTGTAGACAAGAAAGTCACATCCAGGCGAACTGTATGCAGCGACGGATTTTGCAACCGCCGACTGCTGGTCAGAAACCTCACTGGCGACGACAGTACTACTGGTCACTTATCCAATATCTAAGTGCTGCATGAAGATCATCGGGAAACGGACCCTTTAGGGAGTTGGATCAGCCTTACCAACGATAACTCGGAGGAAGGGTTGGCTGCTGCGAATGATGTACCTTATTTGGTAGCTTCCACAGCATCAACTGTGTTTTTGGACAATCCTACTACAAGTATTGCAACAAGGATCGATTCCCTTACCGTTGCAACGAATTTTTTTCTTTCTGGGCTAGTGCGACTCTCTCCTGTATTCTGACATGGAGGGCAGTCACGCAAACAGCGTTCACCTGAAGAGCGCACGGGATGTTTTCATGTACCCTGCCGACGATATGCCTGAACGCTCGAACGACACCCCGGCATTTTCGCAAGTGAATCAGGGCATGGAACACACAACATCGAAACATCAGACGTGGTGCCCCTCCACTGCATGGACGTGATGCCAGTCTGGAAGATTCAAATTCGGTCGGCATAACGGACAAGGCTGCGGTTTTGGTGCCAGCTAAGACTGAAGACACGTAAACTTCAAACAGCTGCGTCAGTTGTTTCTCCGGTGTGGGATGACAACAATGACAGACCTCGTACAGGAGTCGCCGGACGAACTGATGCCTGATGACGCCGAAGGGTGTGGGACAGTGGGTGCTTCCAACAGCCTGCTCCCGCAACGAAGCCGACCAATCTGGACACCCTGCTGGGATGTAAATCAGCGCTATACCTACCGAATTGCAACAATGGATACTTTCGATGTACATTGACGAGTCGAGATACGTCTACTGCGGTAGATGAAATGGGCATCTGATATAGATATTGCAGTCGCGCTATTCGTCTGTGTCCTCGTGGCTCAGATGGGGGCGTGTCAGCGTGCGGAGCTGCTCCGGGTGCCGTCCGACGCTCCTCTCTCGGTGGTGTTTACTTCCGCGTCGCGGTGTTTGTGTCTATCGTGTCCAGTACTATCGCACACCATGGCGCACTCGTACCGCTGTGCAACGATCAAAGTAACGTTTCAGGTCGAACATCCACGACCCAGAGCTTTCGAAGTCGAACAGTTTATCAGAGAGAATCTACGTTTGAACCCCAAGACGTAATCGGCATACATTTTTGCATCACTGGAAGTGTTGTCTACTTCAAGATGTCGACGGAGGAAATTTGCACTGACATAATTCAACGTCATGCCACCGGACTAAAATTTAAAAACTCTGAAGGACATATGGGTGCTGTGACAGTCGCCCATGCTGGATTCAGTCTCCGGACATTGCGGGAGTTTGAGCTCCCGTTTGAGGTGCCTCAGGATGTGGCCATTGCCGCTTTCCAACCATATGGCACCGTCTTGGGTCACGTCGCGGAGAAGTGGCAACATTTACGACCTACCCCGCACTAAATGGCGTCCGGCAAATAAAAATTGAGCTGACGAAACATGTCCCATCGTATTTGCTGATTGGCGGTGTGAGGGCCATCGTCATGTACGATGGACAGCCACGAACGTGCGCAGGATGTGGCCAGGAGGGACATGTACGTTCCGAATGCTTACACCGCCGTTTAATACAGACGCCGTTACGTACAGAGACCCAGGTTTCGACGGTCACGTCCTTACCCATCACCTATGCCAAGGTTCACAGGACCCCGTCGTGCCACTCCCGATTGCGCCAGCAGCATCGTCAACGCCACCCGCCATAGCACAACGCGCCGACGACACAAGCACGGCGTCGCCTCCAGTGCTCGCTTCAGGACCGTCCGGGTTGCAGACCGAAACCGATGTTTCTGTTGGAACCATGGACGTCGACCTCGGTGTCGTGCCGACGTCTGCCTTCGTTCAGACAGGTTCGGCGTCAGACGACGGCCGACCACATTCTGATTCAGAAGGCCACATCAGAAAACAGCGGTCGCCTCGCAAACACAGGAAATGACGACGAACGCCTTCCGACGACACCCTTTCTCAGGCGGCCCCGCGAGTTGTCGACCTGATGTCTGACGGTGATCTCCCACATTGCGTCCAGTCACGCGATGCAACAGCAACAGGCGCCCCTCCTGTGACGCCTCCTCTCCCAGCCTGGGACGTGTCCTCGCCGTTGTCAACGGATGATGACGGCGGTCCCCCGCCACTCATGTTGCGGAATCCACAACACCCTTTCCGGCAGTACGTGACCGTCACATGTCCACGTCGTCAGCTTCCTGGGCCGATAACGTTGAAGAAGAAGTGGAACAGACTGCCAGCGTGTCTGCACAGGAGTCTACCACTGCGACACTGGGGCTGGCGCCCCGCCAGTAATTATCACCACTGCGGCACCACCGCCGGGTCTCCACCTGCCGGCTACTTCTACCGCACGTACGGCAAATACTGAGGATGGCCGTACACAGCAATATCGTATCGCCACGATGAATCTTGCCGCCATTCGTGCCCCCCATAAACTGGCCATGTTCCGAGACACTATTTACTCTGCGGATGTTGATATAGCAATCTTACAAGAGGTGTTTGAGGCTGACTTCCTAGTTCCCACCGGTAGCGGCGTCGCCATCCTGTTACCCGACGGACTCCTTGCAGAGGACGTCATCTACCTTCCCACTGCGCGACGTATGGCCCTCACACTGTTCACCGTGCGTGTTATTAAGATCTACGCTCCGTCCGGCACTGGCCGCCGTCGTGATAGACAAACTTTTGTGCCGTAAGCGTCACATCCCTGTTTACAGGTCCGCAGGACGATTTGGTACTCGGTGGGGATTTTAGCTCGACACAAGAGCCCGTGGACCAACTCCCGCGACATTCACCTTGTGCATCTCTCTCAGTGGTCATCGACCGTCTACGACGTGTTGACACTTCGAAGAAGCTCCGCGGAATTCATCCGGGCTATACATTCTACACCTCTCATTCGTCAAGCCGCATAGATCGTATCTACGTTACCCGCTCCCTCGCTGATGGCACACGTCATGCGGAAGTCTGGCCCTTGGCTTTTTCAGACCATGATGCATACCTCTGTGACGTCACTCTCGCCCCACAGCGAGTGTGGCATAGTCGTGGTCTGTGGAAACTCAATGTCGCTCACCTGACCTCCTCAGACTGTCGCCGTATGGTCGAAGAAACGTGGGCACGCTGCCGCCATCGCCGAGAAGCCTATGACTCCACATTATCATGGTGGCTCTCCTGTGCAAAGCCGGCCCTCAGGAAGACATTGATGAGGGATGGGAAGAAATTTAAGGCGTGGCAAACTAATACCCTGCACTTCTACTACACCATATTACGTGACTGTGGGACGATGCCTTTCTCGCCAGCCCGGCAGTCGATGGTCCATCGCACGAAGGCGCAGATCTCCTTGATCATGCGGCATCACTTGGAAGGAACTGTAGTCCGTTCTCGTGCTTTTAATCGTATTCCTCAAGAACGTCCGTCGATGTACCACCTCCTTCAAGAACGACAACGACGACGACGAGCTCTGATCCAAGTACTCACTGATGTGGAACGGCGCCGGCACGACACCCAACAAAGCATCAGTCGTGCTCTCCATGCTCATTTTGCCGGGCTATACACAGCCGTACCGCATTCTGCAGCACTGATCACAGAAGTCGCTCAGCTTACTACGAACACTCTTCCGGAGAATGCAGTGTATGACCTCCAAGACGACGTAACCACAGATGAAGTGGTAGATGCTATCAAGGCGAGTTCCGATAACAGATCTCCTGGACCTGGCGGTATACCCATCGAATTTTATAAAAGTTTTCACTATTTGTTGGCTTCCACGTGGACGGCAATCGCACAAGAGCTGATGTCACCGATGACAGTGGTCCCGAGCGCCTTTCTAGATGGCATTATTATCCCCGTACATAAACCGCACGGGGTATCGAGGGTCCAGGACTATCGACCAATTACTTTGTTCAACAGCGACATGAAAATATTCACACGGCTACTCTGCATCGCGACTCAAGAAGGTCGCACGTTACGTCATATCCTGCGACCAGACTTCCCTAGGAGGCGACAACAACATCCGTACGGGCCTTTGCCGTTACAGAGACATGATACCATTGGCGCATTATCAATGTCTCCCTGGCGCCTTGGCTTCATTGGACTTTAACCAGGCTTTCGACCGAGTTGACCACTTCTATTTACGGACAGTTGTTCAGCATATGGAATTTCCTGGCGGTATTGTCACAGTGGTTATGCGCCTGTTGAGTAGTGCAACCTCTAAAATCATGTACAATGGTCGCCTCATACCGACCCTGGTCATCGCACGATCTGTACGACAAGGCTGCCCTCTTTCCACGATTTTGTATGCTTTCGCCTAGGAACCTCTGCTCCAGGGCATGCGCCAACGTTTGGAAGGTATGGCTGTGCAAGGCCACCGTTTTTGTTGTGCAGCCTACGCAGACGACATAGTACTATATCTGCTCAGTGAAGATGAAGTACGAGCAGCACTGACATGGGTGGCGACTTACGGCGAAGCGTCGGGGAGCTGCCTCAACGTGTCAAAACCCAAGGTCCTGCTCATTGGTGAGGGCTTGCCGGAGAAGCGTTGCCCCCCCCCCCCCCCCCTTAGTGTCGCCGCCAACAGACGATGTCTTGCACTTGATTTCGCAACAGACCTGCACCGCTCAGCGACTATCAATGGTAGACGCTTGCTACAGACAATCAGAGCAAATCTCGCAGATCACCGGCTACGAGCTCTCGACGTTATCCAACGCGCGCAATACGTGAACATGTATCATGCTTCCCGTATACCACACGTGGCTCAAGTACTACCAGTCCCAAATCTCCTGGCCCGACGACTGTTGATGGCTTTCGGCTCCTTCGTCAGCTCGGGGATGTTATTCAAGGTGCAATATGAATCCCTTGCACTGCCACGAGTTCGTGGCGGGGTGGGACTCATCCACGTGCCGACTCGTGTCAAGGCACTTTACGTCAGCTCCCCACTAAAACTTTGGCATCGTTGCCCGCAGAGCCTTACTAGCCTCCTGCTTCACAACTTTGCGCCGGCCTCCTTGTCCGCCCCAGTACTGGTATCGACCATTCCAACCCCCTTTTATTACATCCAACGATTTTTCCTAGAGTTCAGTTATGTCTGCCGGTCCTTACCACTTACACGTTTGTACCTCACGAAAACAGTCTCCGAATTGTTACAACAATGTCGTCCGTCCAACCCCATTCAGTATCCAAAGTACGTGTGGCGACACATATGGAAGGCGATCCAAGCGCGTTTTCTCGAATCAGACGTTCAATCAGCGTGGTGCATCACCGTGAGTGGCAAACAAGTTAACCGAGATCGTCTGCACCGCATCCATCTCACCGATTCATCCCTCTGCACCCACTGTGGAGTGGATGACACGGATGTCCATCGGTTCCACTGTGGCACAGCGTTCGACGTCTGGATACTTGGGCGGCGAATTTTGGCGTTTCTTACTCGACAGACACCAGCTCAGATCGACGTCCACATGCCTTTGTATCCCGATAAGACTTTCTACCCCTCCGTCGAAACTCACTCTGTGAATTGGATCTGTGGCCACACGATCGGCTATCTTTTTACTTCTGGCGACAAGTCTACCCTAGGATATTGGACTTATCTCAACGAACGACACTGCGTCCTGATACGCAACCCACGCTATAAGCAATATTTTTCCAATTTCTTACGGAGCACCTTCGATGATCCACCTCGTAGCTGGAACGTCCAAGCCCTGAGAAGCTGAAAACTGTATTAAACGTGCCGAACTGAATAGATCTGCTACCTCATAATTTGTTCTTAAAGGAAAAAGAAATTTGATCTTGGCTTTGAGAAACGTTTTCTTGTTCCAAAAGATTGCTTCTTCACCATCAAGACGAAGGAGACTAATTTTTGTTTACTGGAAGGAGAAACCAGTATAATTGGAGTATTTGTTTAAAAAAAAATTAAAAAATAAAAGGAAAAAAAGAAAAAATAATAAAAACAAAAAAACAAAAAAGCAAAACAATGGGTAGAGCGTCTGCCATGTCAGCAGGAGACCCCGGGTTCGAGTCCCGGTCGGGGCACACATTTTCAGCTGTCCCCATCGAGGTATATCAACAACATCTGTCGGCAGCTGAGTGTTTCAATTAATTTTCATTTATTCCACAGAAGCTGCATGGTCATCAGTGGTATCTGTTGTTTCGAGAACAGTTACTATCTTCATCAAAGTTTATCCCCTGCAACGTCTCTACTGCAATTAGACGTAGCTCCCACATTTAATACTAGTTCTTAAATCGTTTCATTTAGAAATAAACAATAATTTTATGCCCTAGACACACTACTTTAAAAATATGTCACTTTTCCATCTCCTGCAACGCGGAACCAGTACTCCTGCAGACAAAACAAGTAGGTCCTTGCATGAAGGAAATTTAATGTAGTTTAATTCCTCAGAGGGAACCACTTTTCGCTAGACACCACGGGTTCCGAATTACTCAAAGAAAAACTGAAAAGGAAGTGACTTCTAAACGCCCCCACCCCGACGCTCACAACCCTCTGATCATGAATTTTAGTATGTTGTTTATGTCACGAACTTTTGTCAGTGTACAAATTTTTGTAACTTCACCAATTTTTCCCGTCATTTTCCTTTGTAGACTGCACTATGGGTGTAGTGAAACACTAATTGTTCAGAGCTATGGTGGAGTTACGGCTCGTTATCTAGATTGATCAAAATTTCTAGTGAAAACACATTTCTTACTGTAATGTTCGTTTCCTATTTTTCTTATGAACTGAGTTTAGTTTTATCGCAATTCATGACGAAGATAAATGCCGAATTTTTTCTCACATGGAATGGACAATTGACTTGCTACTTTTCTTCCAAATGTAACAAAAGGGATCGTAAATGAGAAATTAAAGAAACAATTGCCTAAAATATCTGTCGTAAGATGGAGTTCTGTCTCGTCCGTTGAATACCGCAGTAAACTAGTTTCATTTTTCAAGAAGAAAACAGATCGAAATGAGAGGTTGGAAGAAGCCTGTGCTGCTCCTCGGGTATTTGAAGTCACCATCAGCTATGTAAGTCTCAGTTCCCTTATGCTTCCTTTTGTAGATATTTTCCCAGTCACTGATGCATTATTTGATGTACTGCATTCCAGAACTCAAGACATCCGCTGCTGTGCAACAAAAGCTAATGAATTTAAAGGTATGTTGAAAACGTGCGAGAGGTTTGGAAGAAAATGAGAAAAAGTATTTGAAGACTGACACATGCATTAATTAATAACAGAACGTCCTAGCTAAAGTTGCAAACAAACTGTAGATGAACCTCCTAAAACTACTAGACACTGTGCTAGGGTAATTATAGAATAGATTTAGTACTTAGATTGCGGTATTTTTGAAACTTTTAAGTGTATATAATTCTGATAAAAACAAACTCACTTTCACTGAACTTGGTTTCAGTCTCTAAAAGACTACTGGAGGAGTCATGTTTTCCTCATTAAAGTCACAGTTCATAAAAGAGTTGGTGATTTGTTGAAGGTTACCGAGACAGCAAAATGAGAAATTGTAAAGATTTGTAAACTTATTTCGACAACTCCGGCAACGAATGCCTCGGTTCAGAGGGGCTTTTCAGCATTAAAAAGAATAAAGAACCTTGTATGTACTCGTAGTTAACAGTACCATGAGCGGCAAATACACTTAACTGTATCAACTATTAAAAAGGGTCTTCTGCAGTTGCTGAGGCCTGAATCTGAGTTTTAGAGTCTAATATTAGAGGACTTCCCTACAAGGGACTGGCGGATACAGTACCCGCCTCTGCAGCGCTACTCAGAAGCGCTACGGATGATGATAAGAGCTCTGGATTCAATTTTGTAGAGGAACGTCTGGAGACGGAGGGGGGACATTAGTAGGATATTTTATTGACGTAGAGGACCTGTTAGGTTTTGTGGTTCCAAGCACCAGAATTTTTGTATGCTCTTCTGTGAAGCAGAAAACACAGTGGGTCGGATTGTAAATCCAATACCTATATTCCCTATACCTATCTCATCTCTATAATCATGGTCTTTGATATATTGTCTACGTACCTGCTTTACTCATTGTTTACTAGCATTTATATCAATGTCATGAAAATACCGATTTAATTTTAAAAGTAATGTTCTCTAAAAGAATGGAAATGTTGAACTTCATTTGGAATACTGGTACATGCATACGGAAAGTAAGAATGTTATCATACAATATTTGGAGTGAAGCCCCTTCGCAACGAAACTGGCTCTGCGGGAACAGAATAGGTGATTTGGCAATGGAAATGCAAGACACTTTTGTGGAAAGGGTTAATTGGTGGATAGCCGGCAAAATGTTCTCATCTTATGAGCTGAAAGAGGCAAGAAGAGGAGCAAAATTATTTTATTTTGCGTCAGATGCGGAAGGGATTAGGTTCATTATTCAAGACGCTCATTGTCTAGCTCTAAAATACGAAAATGATAATCTAAGAATGAATTTTCATTGCTTGTTTTACAACAGGAGCTAACGATACTTTTATGCCGCATTTTTCGAATAGCCGCAGGAGATCAACATTGCCACTACCGCAATTTCAAAGAATCTGTTAGGTACTACATAATTTAATGGGCCATTAACGTGTTTTATTAATGAATAATAAATTTGCGTTGTTTATACTTTGTGACGAGTACTCATATTTTATCCATAGTCATTTACGTAGACCGGGTCTTGCTCCAAGTGCTGCTACTTTTCCGAGTGTTTTATTGAATTACGTTCTTTAACAAAAAGTTATAAACTTTGTGGAATAGAAAAGTGCATAATTATTCGGTGGGTCTTACATTGGAAATACTATACATAATTTTCATAAAAGGATAGTTTATGTTTCACCAAAGCACACTTACAAAGTGAAGATTCATTTTAAATATTCTTCTTGTTGAAATCTTAGTACAATATTACAGTTTCCTGCAAAAACTATTTATTCATAGTAGTTACTGACTGATAGACATTATAAGATGGCATAAGGATTAATTATTGTGCAGGTTTGGAAGTAAGACTATTTATAATTTCATTTGTATATCGTTTATGGTGTTTCGCATATTATGTTGTGAATAAAATAGCCAGCCAGTAAAGTGAGGCTACTGATAGATTAATTTCTGGGTTCTCATAATAATAATTGAGCCAGACTTAAGTTTAACATTACAGTAACAGTACTCAAGAAGTACAACTTCTCTTCTTTTAACTTGCGTGCACTATAGTAAGCTAATAGCTACAACTATTCAAACAATACCAGGTCCAGGGGTCTTAGGTTCCATTTGAACTAAATAGTACAAAGAAGACAATGTTTCTTCAGAGTAATGATCATTATAAATGATATACTTATGTTAAAAACATTTCAGTGACAATATTTTCCAATATTTAAAGTGATAAAAGAAGCTCACGTCCTAATTATTAGTGCTCCAACATAAATAAATCATCTACTTGTAATGATAATTAACTTGCTGCTATGTTATACAAATGGCAAGTGCTATTGTGACCTGGTTGTTGACAAAACGAAGTACTCCTAATGAGTTATTTGTGCCAACCCATTGGTATATTGCTTGCTGAAGTGTACCACTGTCTCATATCCCATGAGCAAAACTAGCATTTCATATGAAGTAAAGCAGGTACCAATGGTTAACTTTCATTGTGAACGGTGATAGTACTTGGACCAACTTTGCCCAATTAGGCTGGCGATCGTTTTCCTTCTACATAATTAAAGTTTACTTTATAACTTACAGAATTTCGGTTCGAATCCCGTTTGTTTTGCTATTGTTTCATTTCAATGGCAATTTTTTGAGAAACGAAGAATAATCCGATACTTTATTCGTAACACAGTCAAGGTCAAAACTGAAATCCTTTAACAGGAGTAACATTAAGTGTTATAAGATGCCATTCATTCACCCCTCATCGTTCAGGAAAGAGCGTTGGCCAAGAGACAACTCTAGAAGAATTGTACTCTGACCTTCCCTCGCTACTACAGAGCAATTATACAAACGGCAGAGCAATGCGCGGTTCGAGTTTTGCCTCTAACCTAGTCGCCCATAAAATCTTTACACAGTTCTCCTGCATTATAACCTCATATCCTATGAGTGTTAAATGCATTATGTCTGAACAAAATAGAGACCATCCTCGTGAGTCTTAATTACATGGGGAGTCATTAGACTGAAATAAAAGGCGACAGTAATGGCTTCGGTGCCGTAATTGCGCAAACTTCCTCGACTCAGAGCAGCAGCCACAGTAATTACACTCTCTCTCTGCCGACTGATTTTATTCTGGAGTGAATCATGACAGGAGATAAGAAAGGAGATGCCAGTCGGAAGAGTGTTTCTGTCAATAAAATGTTTTTATTCACGATGCTGCGGGTGTTATGGAACCGCAAAGTATCTGCTTAGTTGGTAGAGGTGGTCGTTCATATTCTTGGGCGCTGTTCATCGGTTATTACTGCAAAGGTCTCACACGTCCTGTGACGTATGAGGAACTGGTAGGGCTGGGTTGAGCGGTGAGTGATCAAAATTTTGAAACTTTTATTCAACAACATGAGTGATAAAATATTACTACTTCGAAGCGCGATTTCTCACATACTGGGAATACGAAAATATCAGTGGTATCTGTGAATATCGCCGGCGAAATGTATTGCGCATAGCAGTTGTGATAAAAAAGTATTAAATTTAAATGCGATGAATGATTTGGTACTTTTGTACGCATTTAAGTATTTATGAAGCCGTATCTCCTAAACTATGTTTTGTACAAAGACATAATTTTGTTCGTACATTCAGTGACACATATAAATAATGCAGGAGAAATGCATCTTCAAAGTAGTTAGTAATAAAGTTTTAAAACGACAGGCTTCGTGTGACAATTTTACTCCATGAACAGGGAAAATGTGGTAAGCGATAAACTTTTTTCTTCCATTATTTTATATGGATTTTCAGAGAAAAAAACTTCAGTAAGGGTTTAAATACTGGTTGAAAAAGTATGCGTATTTGGAAATTGTGGGCTGCTATATGGCTACGCCACGAAGATGACGTGCTACAAATGCGAAATTTAACCGACAGGAAGAAGATGCCGTGATATACGAATGATTAGCTTTTCAAAGCATTCGCAAAAGGTTGGCGCCGGTGGCTACAACGCGCGGACATGAGGAAAGTTTCCAACCGATTTCTCGTACACAAACAGCAGTTGACCGGCGTTGCCTGGTGAAATGGTGTTGTGATGCCTCGTGTAAAGAGGAGAAATGCGTACCATCACGTTTCCGACTTTGATAAAGATCGAATTGTAGTCTATCGGGATTGCGGTTTATCGTATCGCGACATTGCCACTCGCGTTGGTCGATATTCAATGACTGTTAGCAGAATATGGAATCGGTGAGTTCAGGAGGGTAACACGGAACACAGTGCTGGATCCCAACGGCCTCGTATCACTAGCAGTCGAGATGACAGGCATCTTATCTACTTGGCTGTAACCGATCGTGTAGCCACGTCTCGACTCCTGAGTCAACAGATGGGGACGTTTGCAAGACAACAACCATCTGCACGAAGAGTTCGACAACGTTTGCAGCAGCATGGACTATCAGCTCGGAGACCATGGCTGCGGTCACCCTTGACGCTGCATCACAGACGGGAGCGAATGCGATGGTGTACTCGACGACGAACCTGGGTGCACGAATGGCAAAACGTCATATTTTCGGATGAATCCAGGTTCTGTTTACAGCATCATGATGGTCACATCCGTGTTTGGCGACATCGCGGTGAACGCACATTGAAAGCGTATATTCGGCATCGCCATACAGTCGTATCACCCGGTGTGGTGGTATGGGGTGCTATTGGTTACACGTCTCGGTCACCTCTTGTTCGCATTGACGGCACTTTGAACAGTGGACATTTCAAATGTGTTACGACCCGTAGCTCTACCCTTCATTCGATCCCTGGAAAACCCTACATTTCAGCAGGATAAGGCACGACCGCATGTTGCAGGTCCTGTACGAGCCTTCTGGATACAGATAATGTTTGACTGCTGCCCTGGCCAGCACATTCTCCAGATCTCTCACCAATTGAAAACGTCTGGTCGATGGTGGCCGAGCAACTGGCTCGTCACAATACGCCAGTCACTACTCTTGATGAGCTGTAGTATCGTGTTGAAGCTGCGTGGGCAGCTGTACCTGTATGCGCCATCCAATCTCTGTTGGACTCAATACCCAGGCGTACCAAGGCCGTTATTACGGCCAGAGGTGGTTGTTCTGGGTACTGATTTCTCAGGATCTATGTACCCAAATTGCGTGAAAATGTAATCACATGTCAGTTCTAGTATAGTATATTTGTTCAATGAATTTATCATCTGCATTTATTCTTGGTGCAGCAATTTTAATGGCCAGTAATGTATATAGTGAAGAAAAATTCGCGCACTCGGATTTCGCAGCGGAGTTTCTCACTGCGGGCAGTAAAAAAATGTCTCTCACAAAATTTCGTCCTGCACATATTTCGTGCAGCAAATGGAAATTAAAATTCGGCAATCTGACAACACTGTAATCTTGTGTAAGGAAACTGTATCTGTCAGCATATACGCGTAGTGCCGTGTAGTTGGTTCAGAGTGTAGCGTTATGGATTAAAATGCACGAGGTCGAGAGTTCGATTCGAGGTTGAAGCATGTTTGTTTTTATTTGCTAAAAGTAGTCGGCGTGGTACGGTATCTGGCGTCTTAATTATCCTACATTGATTACAGTACATTTGCAATACGTACTATGAACACAGAAATTGAAGTACGATCGCTTTCATTAGCCAGCTTTTGAAGAAGACTCCTGCAGGTCGTGCTCGCGAACTGTTTCGCGCCACTGCATCTACTAGATTGCTGCTGCTGCTGTTGCCAAACACGGATGCGACCACCATGATGCTGTAAACAGAACCTGGATTCATCCGAACAAAATGACGTTTTGTCATTCGTGCACCCAGGTTCGTCGTTGAGTACACCATCGCAGACGCTCCCGTCTATGATGCAGCGTCAAAGGTAACCGCAGCCATGGTCTCCGAGCTGGTAGTCCATGCTGCTGCAAACGTCGTCGAACTGTTCGTGCACATGGTTGTTGTCTTTCAAACTTCCCCATCTGTTGACTCAGGGATCGAGACGTGGCTGCACAATACGATACAGCCATGCGAATAAGATGCCTGTCATCTCGACTGCTAGTGATACGACGCCATTGGGACCCAGCACGGCGTTTCGTATTACCCTCCTGAACCCACCGATTCCATATTCTGCTAACAGTCAATGAATCTCGACCAACACGAGCAGCAATGTCGCGATGCGATAAACCGCAATCGCGATAGGCTACAATCCGATCTTTATCAAAGTCGGAAACGTGATGGTACGCATTTCTCCTCCTTACACGAGGCATCATAACAACACCGGTCAACTGCTGTTTGTGTATGAGAAATCGGTTGGAAACTTCCCTCATGTCAGCACCTTGTAGGTGTCGCCACCGGCGCCAACCTTGTGTGAATGCTCTGAAAAACTAATAATTTGCATAACACAGCATCTTCTTCCTGTCGGTTAAATTTCGTGTCTGTAGCACATCATCTTCGAGGTGTAGCAATTTTAATATATATATATTATTGGTGTTTTGCCCTTAAAGAGCGCATTTGGACTAAACTACATGGCCAGTTCCTTTTGCTGCCTTCCTTGCTGCCCAAACTTCCCTCATTCGCTCGCTGTGTTTCTGTTTCCGGTCCTCTGTCCATGCTTCTTGTCGGCTTTGTGTCTTCGGCTTCATCTTGATTGCCTTTTTGGTTGCCCATATTTCTTTCATCTTCTGGCTGTGATTTTGCTTGCGTTCTTCGGTCCATTTTATGCCTGTTCGTTTGTCGCATTGTATCTCATGTAGTTTACTTTTCTTAATGATGTTTCTGAACTTTATTCTGTCGTTTATTGTGTCTGCTGTTATGTTGATCTGGTTCAGGTCGTTTTCTACCTCTGCCACCCATTTGTTGTTTCTAGTGGTTACCCAGTCAAAGATCTGTTTGGTCAGACTGTGTGATGGCATTCTGTATAGTTGTCCATAGAATTGTAGTCTGCGTTTTCTAATCTTTTCTGTGATTGTCTCCGTATGTTTGTACAGTTCCTCTGTAGGTTTCTTGATCCATATTCCATTGTTGTTAGTTGCGCCAAATATTTTCCTAAGTATTTTCCGTTCTACTTTTTCTAATTGTCCGATACGTGTATGCCCTAGGATTAGTGTGGTCTCTGCTGCATATAGTGCCTCGGGGAGCACCACCGTGTCGTAATGGCGTAATTTGGCTTTTTGTGAGATAGACTTCTTGTTGTAATGATTCCACACTACTTTGTACGCCTTGTCCAGTTTAGTCTTTCTTTCTTCGTTTGAGTCTCTGTTATGTCCACTCATTTGTAGTGTTTCACCGAGGTATTTGAAGTTTGCCGTTTTGTAAATCGTGCCATACTTTGTGTTCAGAGATGAGAGTTTCTTTGTGCTCATAAACTGTGTCTTTTCGTAAGAGATCTGTAGTCCAGTTTTGGAAGCGATTTCATGCAGTTTTTCAATAGCGTCTTTTGTTTCCTTTATACCTTTCGTGACAATCGCCAAATCGTCTGCAAAAGCCAGGCATTTAATCTGTAGGTTTCCTAAGGTTATCCCCTGTTGTGATGTTTCCCATTCTTTTATGACCTTATCTAACACCAGATTGAAAAGGAGAGGTGAGAGGCCATCGCCTTGTCGGACACCTGTGCGAATTTCAAAGGGCTCTGATAGTTCCCCACAGAACTTTACTTTGGAGGTCGTGTTGGTTAAAGTTTGCTCTATGATAGCCCGTGTTTTGTTGTCTACTTTGTATTCTGCTAGAATTTTGAAGAGAGTTTTCCGGTCGATAGAGTCGTACGCCTTTTTGAAGTCAACAAAGGTAATGATCAGGTTCTGTTTGTGTTGTAAAATCATTTTCAGGTTCCAAATTTGTTCCGCACAAGACCGCCCTTTACGGAAGCCTGCTTGGTATTCCCCAATCAAGTGGTCGGTTTGGCATTCTAGTCTGTTCAGTAAAGCTTTAGAGAGGATCTTGTATGTGACCGGTAGTAGGGATATTCCTCTGTAGTTGTTAGGGTCAGTCTTGTCACCTTTTTTGTGTAGTGGGTGTATCAGGGCAGTTTTCCAGTCGCCAGGAATTTTCATGGTCTTCCAGATGTCTTCCAAGATCCTGTGGATGTCTTTGGTGAGTTCTGGGTCTTGTAACTTCCAGATTTCCGCGATGATGCCATCTTCTCCTGGTGCTCTACGATTCTTGAGTGACTTTATTATTTCTTTAACTTCCTCTGGAGTTGGAGGTTCACTATCTGGATTGTATGTGCTCGTTTCTGTCATCATTTCTTCCATGGGGGGTCCATGTTGAGCAGTTCTTCAAAGTACTTTGCCAGAATGTCACAATTGTTTTTGGTATTGGTCTCTAGGGTTCCATCCGGTCTTCTGAGGGACAAGTTGGGTGGTTGATATCCAGTCATATTTTCTCTGAACGTTCTGTAGAAGTTTCTTGTATTGTTATTCATGAAGTCCGATTCGATCTCTGTCAGTCGCCGTTTGTCATACTGTCGTTTTTCACTGCGAATGATTTTGCTTGATTGCTTCTGTGTTTTCAAGAAGTTCATCCAATTCTCTTGGGATTTATGGCTACTAAATTTTTTCCATGTACTGATTCGTTGGTCAATAGCTTGGTCACATGTGTGGTTCCACCAACGGTGTATCCGTGTTCATGGTGCTTGTGCTAGTTTCATGGCCTCTCGGATTCTTCGTGAAAGTTGTGTCCAGTCTGTCGTTATCTCCATTTTAATTTTGTGTAATATTTGTGTCTGGTTTAAAGTAACGTATTCTGGATCTGGTCTAACAATTTTGTTCTTCTGGAGCTTTTTCTTGGGCAAAAGACGAATCCTGATCTGTAGTAAGTAGGTGGTGGTCTGAGTCGAAGTAGCCTTTACGGGTGTCTATGTTCAAAATTTCTTTTTGTGAGTCTTTCTGCACTATTACGTGGTCGATTTGTAGTTCTTGCTTTCCGCTGGGGAATTTCCATGTGGTAAGTTTTCGTGTTGGTTTCTTGAATTTTGTTGACATAATGGCGAGGTCGTGGCTTTTGCAAAAGTCTATAAGATGTTTTTCGTTTTTGTTGGTATCCTTGTGTGGAGTATGTTTTCCTGTGATATGTCTGTATATCTTTTCTTTTCCGAGTTTGGCGTTGAAGTCTCCCAGTATTATTTTGACTCTATGTGCAGGAATTTTTCTGATAGTTTCTTCCATTGTCGTCCAGAAGTCATCAAGTTCGTCCGGGTTTTTCCTGTTGTAGTCATTAGTCGGTGCATGTGCGTTGATTATTGTGTAGGATTTATTGGCTGATTTCACTGTGATGGTGCTGATTCTTTCGTTTGGTGACGAAAAGTCGATTATGCTGTCCGTGATGGACCTGTGTACTGCAAATCCTGTGCCAAAAAGCCTTAGGTTTTTCAGTTGTCTCGATGGTTTTCCTTTGTATATTCTGAAATTCTCCGTGTTGAAATGGTCTTCGTCTGTGAATCGTGTTTCTTGCAGTGCACATATTTTGATTTGAAATTTTTCGAGAGTGTCTGTCAGTTGTTTCATCTTTCCTGTCTTCATCAGTGTGTTCACTTTGAGTGTGCCGATGTGTGTTTGCGTTTGGTCTTGAGGGAGTTTGAGAAGCTCCGATTCTTCTCATGATGTCCGTGAGCCCCCGGAATCCGATGCTCACGACAATCCCAGTCTATTGACTGGGGCCCGGGGTAATGAGATTTTTCTCGTTGTACCATCATGATGTTTAGTAGTTGGATGTATGGCATGCTGCTGAGTACAACCTGACTTTCCAGATCAGGAGGTTGGTTGAGGCCGCCACTGACATGTGGAGCAGACGCCTTTTGTAGCCGTCCACTGTGGGAACAGACGCTACAAGTAGTTTTGGTCCGCCCCGAGTATTTCATTTCCTCGGTACCGCCTATATCTAGGAGGCATTCCCCTATCCGCCACCTGGGGAGGCGCTCGGTTGCGGGTCTACTAACCGCCCCGATATATATATATATATATATATATATATATATATATATATATATATATATATATATATATATACATCGAGTGCAGATTTACATGTCAAGAATTCATGTATGGAAGTGAAACGTGGACGATAAATAGTTTAGACCAAAAATAGAGAATAGATGCTTTCAAAATGTGGTGCTACAGAAGAATGCTGAAGATTAGTTGGGTAGGTCACATAACTAATGAGGAGGTATTGAATAGAATTGGGAAGAAGAGAAACTTGTGGCACAACTTGACTAGAAGAAGGGATCGGTTGGTAGGACATGTTCTGAGACATCGAGGGATCACTAATTTAGTATTGGAGCGCAGCGTGGAGGGTAAAAATCGTAGAGGGAGACCAAGAGATGAATACACTAAGCAGATTCAGAAGGATGTAGGCTGCAGTAGGCACTGGGAGATGAAGAAGCTTGCACAGGATGGAGTAGAATGGAGAGCTGCATCAAACCAGTCTCAGAACTGAAGACCACGACCACAATTTCCGAATACCCATATTTTTTCAGCCAGTATTTGCGAATGAGACCACTCAGTGACGTGTTAGAAACTTTACTCATAATTTCAAACCCTTATTGAAGTTTTCTCTCTGAAAACCCATACAAAATAATGGAAGAAAAAAGTTCATCCCTTACCACATTTTCCCTGTTCATGGAGTAAAATGGTAACATGAAGCTTGTCGTTTTAAAACTTTATTACTAACTACTTTGAAGACAATTTTATCCTGCACTATTAATATGTATCACTGAATGTACGAACAAAATTATGTCATTGTACGACAAATAGTTCAGGAGATACGGCGTCATAAATACTTAAATGCGTAAAAGAACTGCCAGATCAACCATGGCATTTAAATTTAATACTTTGTTATGACAACTGCTATTCACAATACATTTCCCCGGCGATATGCACAGATAACACAGCATGTACATTCAAAATTACATCTTAGTGTGACACATAGTTCAGGAGATACAACGTCAAAAAAATTGACCTGAGTGAAAATGAAACTATAGGTGAAAATTTGCAAGAGATTCCGGTGATGTATATGCGCAAATACGTATAAAATACGCTAAATATATGAGACATATATTTTTCATGTTCGTACAGGTGCAAAGCCATGGGTAAAAAACTCGTCTTAAGCCCCTGGAAGTTTTCAACCAAATTTGATACACGTATTAGTTACTACTTTGAAGAAAATGCTGTGGGCTAAGAACCAGTAGTCTTGGAGTGGCCAGAGAGAAGGGGAAGGAGGAGATGAACCAATAGAATACTAGAATAAATTCTTATACATGCAATGTCAGCTACTCGATTAGTGACATAAAATAACACCGACACACAGAATGAAACCAATTTAAAAATAACAGCTTCAAGAGTAAACTTACTTCACACATTTCAGAGCACTAAATACTATTTACAATAACTTCGTTAGAATTCAAAACAACTACAACATAAGAGAACGGTTTCAAATAATTTCCCAAAACAGCTTTAATCCTTCAACTCAATACAGGCGTTATGGACAACAACATTAACAAGAATATGCTAGGTTCCTAACCCACTCATTGTAAAAGGAGTGGTAATTACAACACTAGGTCGGAGGAAGCAAAATCTGCCAAGGTTTTGTTTTATTCATACTTGCTTGCACCACCTGTCAAACAGTGCAATAAACCTGGTGGTTCACTGAGAGCTTCCGCACAACTGGCTAAAATGATTATAGTGCAAGTACCAAGAAGTTGGGGGACAAGGTCAGATTCAGCACAATTTGTGAGTGCAGCTTGTCTACAACAGGGGCAAGTATGCACTCAGAGTTAAACCCTCTGGGGATAGTCTTTTGATTGACAAATCATTAACCTATTGTTCCCCCACTCCTCCCCGTCCTCCACCCCCACCCAATTCCTCTCAATAACTCCAAACCTCCCCTTCTCCTCACTGATACAGGTACACCTTCTAGCCTGAGTTTTTCGAATAGCCCCCTCTCATTCTTATCAATTTGATAGACGACTTAATTAAATTGATCAATTAATTAATCCTTCCCTTCTGGATAACACCCCTACCCTCCTCGTTCCCTCTCCTCTTTACTACAAAGACATTGGTAGCTCTCTGGTGGAGCAGAAGGTTCTCATGACAGAAAATTCTATTTTGTATCAGAGGGTACTTTGTTTATTTATAAAAAATTCAGAATGCAGGGCTTGGATCTCTGTTGGCCCTCATTCTCTGATGTTTGGGAAGATACAGGTCTTGTAAACAAGATATTCAATCGATTACTATTTTTAAATTGCGATCACGGAATAAATACTGTCATGAAATACATTTCACACGTAATTACACATCTAAAAACCATTTGAATGCGAAACACACCCCGTCCCCTGTCCAATGCACTGCACCCAATGCCATCTCGCGTCACTGCACATGCAGCTCACTTGGGGCTCTGCAAAGTGACATGACATGCACCTGTCCAGGAATGACTAATCGATTCTTAGTATTATGGTAGAAAGCACAGAGACAAACAGTTCAAGAGTAAAATCACAGCAATATGTTTAAAATGTAACTTTCATAAATTCAGTTATACGAATGTATCACAACCTTCTCCCTCTGAAATTAAGAAAATTATATATTCTCTCAAAAATAAAAGATCATGTGGTTCTGATGTTTCCACCATAGTTCTACAATTTATTCCCTTGTGATAAACCGAGTCCTATGTTAAATATGTAATGCATCACTAACTCAAAACATTTTTTACAGATGGACTTAAATATGCGGTTGCTAAAACCCCCTTTTCAGAAAAGTGATAAGAGAGATGTCAATAACTACCGACCTGTTTCACTGGCTGAGATCATTCATTTTTTTAAGAACATGATCTCTTTTAGAATAGTACACTACTGGCCATTAAAATTGCTACACCACGAAAATTGCGTGCTACAGACGCGAAAATAACCGACAGGAAGAAGATGCAGTGATATGCAAATGATTAGCTTTTTAGAGCAATCATACAAGGTTGGTGCCGGTGGCGACACTTACAACGTGTTGATATGAGGAAAGTTTTCAACTGATTTCTCATACACAAACAGCAGTTGACCGGCATTGCCTGCTGAAACGTTGTTGCGATGCCTCGTGTAAGGTGGAGAAATGCGTACCATCACGTTTCCGACTTTGATAAAGGTCGGATTGTAGCCTATCGCGATTGGGGTTCATCGTATCGCGACATTACTGCTCGCGTTGGTCGAGATTCAGTGACTATTAGGAGAATATGGAATCGGTGGGTTCTGGAGGGTAATACGAAACGCCGTGCTGGATCCCAACGGCCGCGTATCACTAGCAGTCCAGTTGACAGGCATCTTATCCGCATGGCTGTAACGGATAGTGCAGCCACGTCTCGATTCCTGAGTCAACAGATGGGGACGTTTGCAAGACAACAACCATCTGCACAAACAGTTCGACGACATTTGCAGCAGCATGGACTATCAGCTCGGAGACCATGGTTGCGGTTACCCTTGACGCTGCATCATAGACAGGAGCGCCTGCGATGGTGTACTCAACGACGAACCTGGGTGCACGAATGGCAAAACGTCATTTTTTCGGATGTATCCGGTTCTGTTTACAGCATCATGATGGTCGCATCCGTGTTTGGCGACATCGCGGTGAACGCACATTGGAAGCGTGTATTCGTCATCACCATACTGGCGTATCACACGGTGTGATGGTATGGGGTGCCATTGGTTACACGTCTCGGTCACCTCTTGTTCGCACTAACGCCACTTTGAATAGTGGACGTTACATTTCAGATGTGTTACTATCCGTGGCTCCACCCTTCATTCGATCTCTATGAAACCCAACATTTCAGCAGGATAATGCACGACCACATGTTGCAGGTCCTGTATAGGTCTTTCTGGATACAGAAAATGTTCGACTGCTGCCCTGGCCAGCACATTGTCCAGATCTCTCACCAATTGAAAACGTCTGGTCAATGTGGGCAACTGGCTCGTCACAAAACGCCAGTCACCACTCTTGATGAACTGTGGTATCATGTTGAGGCTGCATGGGCAGCTGTACCTGTACACGCCATCCAGGCTCTGTTTGACTCAATGCCCAGGCGTATCAAGGCCCGAGGTGGTTGTTCTGGGTACTGATTTCTCAGGATCTATGCACCCAAATTGCGTGAAAATGTAATCACATGTCAGTTCTAGTATAATATATTTGTCCAATAAATACCCGTTTATCATCTGTATTTCTTCTTCGTGTAGCAATTTTAATGGCCAGTAATGTACCTCGCCTTAGCAACAACAGTATTCGTAGAAAATCACAGTTTGGGTTTCAGAAGGGTTGTTCTACTGAGAATACTGTTTACATGTTAACGCACCGGATTTTACAAGCATTAAATTGTAAAATAGCTGTAGGTATTTTTTCTGACTCTCTAAGGCATTTGACTGTGTGAATCACAGTATTCATCTAGATAAACTGACATTTTGTGGGATTGACAGTATAGCCAACCAATGGATAATGTCATATGTAACCGAGAGAATGCTGAAAGCTGTACTTAGTAATTTAAGCAATATAGTTCAGGGACACGATTCTGACTGGGAGAAATCACATATAGGGTTCCCTAAGACTCAGTCTTAGGTGGACTGGTGATCCTCATACATGTAAACCATCTTCCGTCTAGTAGACAACAATCAGAATTGATTTATTTTACAGATGACACTAGTATTGTATTCAGTTCTAGCATACGTACAGAAACAGAAGAAATGGTAAACAAAGTTCTTAAAAGTATCGTTGAGTAGTTTTCTGCGAATAGTCTCACCCTCGATTTTAAAAAGACACAAAATATTCACTCTGCACATCTAGAGCTGCTACGATAATGATAAGTTTAATACATGGTGAGGAAATACTAAATAGGGTGGAAATTTTAAAATTCTTAGAGGTTCATATTGATGAGAATTTAAATTGAAAAAACACATTTTGGAAACTCCAAAACGTCTTAATTCAGCCACATTTGCGCTTATAATAATTGAAAATTTTGGGCAGAGGCAAATCAGGAAGTTGACATATTTTGTATATTTTCATTCAGTAATGTCACATGGAATAATGTTCGTGGATAATTATTCTTTAAGTAAGAAAGTCTTCAGTGTGCAAAAAGTGCTGTAAGAATAATATGTGGCCCTCGCCCATTATCATCTTGCAGACGTCTGTTCAAGGAGTTGGCCATTCTGACTATTACTTCACAGAAAGTTTGTTGTAAATAATCCACTATAGTTCACAAGCAGCAATGAGGTACGTAATTACAATGTCAGAAGGAAAAATGACTTTCGTTGTTCCACATTAAGGCTGTATTTAGCACGAAAAGGCGTGTACAATGCTGCAACAAAAATGTTTGATTACTTTCCCAATAATATAAATGTCTGACAGACAGCAAATTAAAATTTGGTATCAAATTAAGGAAGTTTCTCTTTGGAAACTCCTATTCCGTAGAGGAATTTCTGTTACCGTATTGTGTAAAAGGTGGTGGATAGGAATTACTACCTCACATCTTTATATCTTTTTTTTTTTCTTTTCGTGAAAAAGAAAAAAGGCAAGAAAACTTGGAAATGTTCACAGTGTAAACTTACGCACAAAGTAATTGGTGATGAGGATGAAAAGTGTCATTGCGACCTATTGTACAAAATGATCCATAGAACATGCAACCAACTAATTAGCTAATGGCTTTATTAAGACTTCTTTCACGCAGTGGTGGAGGCACTCTGATGTGAGGAAACGTGCACGGAATGATGGGGGAGACACAAAGCTACTGTTTGAACATGTGTAATCCTTTTCTTCGTCCGTAGCTTCTTGGATCCGGCCTGTGACTTCACGAAGAAAATACTCCAAAATATGAGACTGTGTCGGATAGATTTGAGGAAGCCTCGGCTGAGGCTTGTACGATTCCCCGGCCCAATCCAACGAGCACATCGAGTTCGCCATTGAGGGAGATGTGTGCGATCTGGACTCAGCTGCCTTCAATGTCTGTGACTTGTAGTTGGCGATTCAGTGACAATGGATGAGGATGGCACCCCAACGCTTTCATTGTCTCAACCACTCCACGTCATGGCGCGTCTTAGCTATCAGGGTGGATGAACGTGCGGGAAGATGACTTAAGCTGATCTGCTCATTACCAAAGCAACGATATAACTTCTAAGGCAAAAAAACGAATGCGCCACATGGAAATTGTCTTAACAGGACGGAAATCAGTATATGTGACATACGTGCACAGACAGACAAATGACTGCTATTTCAGTAAAATTGGATGATTTTATTAACGCGCAGGATTCTGTATCAAATCAAGCTGTTATCCGGTATGGCACTTATTGATAGAGTTGGTGGATGTTCTCCTGAGGGACAGCGTGCCAAATTGTGTCCAATTGGCGAGTTAGATCTTCAAAATCCCGAGCTGGTGCGATGGTCCTGCCAATGATTCCCCAAACGTTCTCAGTTTGGGAGAGATACGGTGACTTTGCTGGCCAGCGACGTGTTTGGCAAGCTCGAAGACAAGCAGTAGAATGTCGTCGACGTACCGCTGTGGTGAAAGGGTGTCGGGGATGACAACCAAAGGCGTCCTTTTTTTTAATGGAAATGATACCCTCTTCGGCATGAAATCTCATTAACTGGTGCTGATTTGCCTTCAGTGATGAGTTCTGCTTTGAATTGAGTCTCGATGACGAGCGAAGACGTATCTGGAGACGCTCCAGACGCATGCCAACCATAGTGTCGCCCTCACACAATCCGACATTCAGGAGTGATTGTCTCGGGTGCCATTTCTTTCCATACCAGGACCCCTTTAGTTGTCATTCACGGCATTCTTACAGCACAAAGATACGTCAGCAATATTCTACACTCCCGTTTTTTCCCCTTTATGGTAAGCCATTCTGGGGTTACACTGCCCGCTCACACACGGCGAGACTTTCTACTGGTTTTCTTGAAAGTGTATGGAGCATTATGAGCAGGGCCCTTCAAACAGAATTTGCCACGATATTCTTGAGGAGGACATCCATCAGCTCTGCGAAGCCGAATACGTCCTTACGTAAGGGCCATATGTGGACCAGTGCGTTGTTGACTTGCTGAATTTGTGAAGCTGTTTCTCTGTGAAATCATAATTTTTTCCTGAAGTAATCATTTATTTGTCTGTACATGTACATCACATCTGCCGATTCTCTATCCAGTCGGATAATTCATTCGTGGTGCGTCTTCTTTTCTTTTTCCTTAGAGCGTATTTGATTAGATCAGCCACCGTATTTGTTACTTTTCACGAAATAATTTACATAAGCATGTTTTCCTCCCACTGCTTCTTTTAAAAGTTGGTTCACTTTGTGGCGTTATCTATGATTATAATCCTCTAATTTCCGGAAACTAAGAGACCTGCTTCCTACCAGCAGTCTAGTTGACCTGTCACATCATAAGCACAATGGACGTATGTAGCAAGTATTAAAGGTAAACATGGCGATTACTTTTGACAGTTCGAAATCGATGTAAATTTTATCTTCATTTACCTTATTATGCTGAGGAATTCATCATCGCTGACAAAGATTTGATTGTGCCCTCTACAGAGATGTATTTTGGCGGTTACTGGGCTATTCACATGATTACGTAATTTATCAGAGAGGTGTGCCTATTTCTGTCCCTTCCTGTTTTTAAAGGTCATGAAAAATACTGGTGTTTCACGGTCTGAAAGAAGCGCCAGCAGTGATGATCGTGAGCGATTGCCTTGCATTTTGTTTTCATTTACAACTTATGTGTACGTGCGAGTGCGTGTGCATGTGTGTGTGTGTGTGTGTGTGTGTGTGTGTGCGAAGTGCTCCATGAGCTTAAATTGTGAATGGCGTCTTTCATGAACGGACTGTCAAGTGTGTAGGATCATTAATGCTGGTTACCGGTTTGCATACTAGTAAACGTAGGTGAAGTGAGTTGGAACGCCGTAAAAAACTCTGTGAAATCTTTTACGATACAAATAATGATCCTGCTCTACGTTGATGGTTTGTACTATGAGTCTACGATTAAATCCTTTAACTAGCATGGCTGTCTGTTACATTTCCAGTTCGTGTACTAAATTTAGCTACCATTTCTTGTAAGGACGCATCAGGTACTACACAATTTACAAATTACTTCTGTCACTGCCGCAAGAAGACTCTATCAGTCCCACTTACGTTGTAATTTTTGTTTTAGTCATTCATCTTCTGACTGGTTTGATACAGCCCGCCACGAATTCGTCTCCTGTGGCAACCTCTTCATCTCAGAGTACCACTTGCAACCTAGGTCCTCACTTATTTGTTGGATCTATTCCAGTCTCTGTCTTCCTCTACCGTTTTCGCCCTCTAGATCTCCCTTCAGTACCATGGAAGCCATTCCTTGATGCCGTAACAAATGTCCTAGCATTCTGTCCATACTCCTTGTCAGGGTTTCCCACATGTCAAATGTTTTGATTCTCTTCTCTCCCGGTTTTCCCACAGTCCATGTTTCACTACCATTCAACGTTGTGCTCCAAACTTAAATTCTTGGAAATTTCTTCCTCATATTAAGGCCTATGTTTGACACTAGTAGATATCTCTTTGCCAGGAACGCCCTTTTTGTCAGTGATAGTCTGCCTTTGACGTCCTCCTTGCTCCGTCCGTCATTTGTTATTTTGCTGCCTAGGAAGTAGAATTCCACAACATCATCTACTTCGTAACCATCAATCCTCATGTTACGTTTGTCGCTGTTTTCAGTTCTGTTACTTCTAATTACGTTCGTTTTTCTTCAGTTTACTCTCGTCCATATTCTCTATTCATTAGACTTTTCATTTCATCCAGCTGATGGTGTTTCTTCACTTTCACCCACAATTGCAACGTCATCAGCGAATCATATCTCTGATACCCTATCACCTTGAATCTTAATTCCGCTCCTGAACTTTTCTTTTATTTCTATCACTGCTTCTTCGATGTACAGATTGAACAGGAAGGGCAAAAGACTACAATCGTTGTCTTACATCCTTTTTAATTTGAGCTCTTCTTTCTTGATCGTACACTCTTATTATTCCCTCTTGGTTTTTCTACATGTTGTTTGTTACCCGTGTCTCCCTACAGCTTACCCCTATTTTTCTCACAATTTCTAACGTCTTAGACAATTTTACATTGTCGAACTCTTTTTTGCAGGCCGACAAATCCTATGAACGTGTCTTGATTTTTCTTTAGTCTTGCTTCCATTATTAACCGCTATGTCTGAATTGCCTCTCTCGTACTTTTACCTTTCCTAAAGCCAAACTGATCGTCATCTAGCGCATCCTCAGTTTTCCTTTCCAGTCTTTTGTATATTTTTCTTGTAAGCAACATGGGTGCATGAGCTGTTAAGCTGATTGTGCGATAATTCTCGCAGCTTTCAGCTCCTGTAGTCTTCGGAATTGTGTGGATGATATTTTTCCGAAACTCAGATGGTATGAAGCCAGACTCATACATTCTACCAACCAACGTGAATAGTCGTTCTGTTGAACTTCTCGAGTGACGTTAGGAATTCTGATGGAATTTTATCGGTCCCCTCTGCCTTATTTGTTCTTAAGTCCTCCAAACCTCTTTGAAATTCTGATTCTAATACTGGATTCCCTAACTTTTCTAAATCTACTCTTATTTCTTCTTCTATAACGTCAGACAAATCTTCCACCTCATAGAGGCCTTCATTGTACTCTTTCCACCTATCCAGTTTCTCCTCTGCATTTAACAGTGGAATTCCCGTTGCACTCGTAATGTTACAAGCCTTGCTTTTAATTCCACCGAAGGTAGTTTTGACTTTCCTGTATACTGACTCAGTCCGTCCGAAAATCATTTCTTTTTCGATTTCTTCATATTTTTCATGCAGCTATTTAATCTTAGCTTTCCTGCATTTCCTATTTATTTTATTCCCCAGTGACCTGCATTTCTGTATTCCTGAATTTCCCTGAACATTTTTGTACTTCCTTCATTCAACGATCAAGTGAAGTATTTCTTCTGTTAACCATCGTTTCTTCACAGTTACCTTCTTTGTACCTTCGTTTTTCTTTCTAACTTCTGTGATTAGCCATTTTAGAGATATCCATTTCTCTTCAACTGTGCTGCCTAATGAGTTAAACCTTATTGCTGTATCTACAGCTTTAGAGAACAAGCGTTTTGGTTTTTCCTGACTATTCTCTTAAATTTTAGCCTACTCTTTATCACTACTACATTTTGATCTGAGTCTACAACTGCTCCTGGATACGCCTTACAATTCAGTATCTGATTTGGAATCTCTGTCTGACCATGGTGTAATCTAACTGAAATCTTTTTGTATCAAACGGTATTTTCCAAGTATACCCCCTCCTTTTGTGATTCTTCAACAGGGTATTCACTACTACCAGTTGAAATTCATTACAGAGCTCAATTAGTCTTCCTCCTCTCTCATTCGTTGTCTGAAGCCCATATTCTCCTGTAACCTTTTCTTCTGCTCCTTCCTCTACGACGTTGCGTTATGATCCCGTAATAGACTAATAACTTCTCCGTTTCCGTTGTCCTCGCCTTGTAATACATTTGTTTCGTAAGGCCGATAAATTTTCCCATTTACGTCCATGCTCTGAAGACCCTCTGTGGAGTGCAAGGCAGAGTGTGCTTTTCATTGTACCAATTCAATCCTGTTTACGCTATTCTTACAGAACCGATATGTGGGTGGTTGTAGTACGTTCTTAGTTTCAACATAAAGTTAAACAAACTTGTGGCCATTCGTGCTTCCCTTCTCAACATTTAACACAAGTTGACAATCTCTGCATCACTTTGGAAACTTAGGAAGATCTGATTGAATATTTGTACAACTTTCTTCAATGAATATTTCGTTAAAGATAACCGAATCATCTACGAAAACATTGTGGTTAGTATTAATATTGTCTGCAAGGTCACTAATATACAACATGAACAGCAACGGTCGCAAAACTTCCCTGCGGTACACAAGAACTTTACATTCGTGTATTCCGTCCATGGTGAAATGATGCGTCCTCTCTATCAATAAAAACATAGTGTAATTTCTGTAAGTGTAGAGTATTATAGAGACAAACCCATAGCTTTCGACTTGTGTTAAGTTTTTACCATTTACTAATCGCATGGTACATCTGAAAACTGCAATAATTTCAGTTTAACAGAATTAATGTATTATTACTTTTAAGACTAGTCACGTACTGCATTTATGTACAAATGTGACAAAAATGCATTTACTGCATTCAGGAGACTCGAGGTGGTTCTTTGTAGCACCAAAATCGATAGTGAATAATGCATGACTTTTAAATGCAGCTGACGGATTCATTCGTAGTCCAGAAGTATACAGCAACAGCTGGCGTCCCGCAAGTCTACGTACCTATGGATATACACGGTCCAGTCACATAAATTTGACCACCGATTACTTCAACGTCAACAGGCAAATAACCACTTACAGAAGGCAGGTGGCAGAACTAGCAGTGCAGGGTATGTAAAGCGTGTCAGGGGAGATGCGGAAAACAGTGCAGTCTTTATCGTAATACGGAAACGGAGCGATTTATCTGAAATTCAAAACGGTACGGACGAATAGAGGTTCGATGTTGAGTAACTGAGAGTCTCCTCAATGACAATTCAGCGGACGTTGCTGCGTATGTGTGTGTGTGTGTGTGTGTGTGTGTGTGTGTGTGTGTGTGTGTTTTGAGTTTGCGAGTGCCCAAAGAAGAGGTTATCAGCGAGGTTATCAGCGACCTTACAATATATTAAAAGGAACGAATATCTATTAAAGGGTCAAAAATGTTGTCACACCGTGAGGGTAAATCTGCAGAATTATAATCACTCACACACTCCCACCTCATTCGCGTTCAACCACAGAATCACCTGTGTATGGGCTCCGCAACAGGCGCTTGATTCAAGCACCCATGTTCAAATGTGTGTGAAAATCTTATGGGACTGAACTGCTAAGGTTATCAGTCCCTAAGCTTACACACTACTTAACCTAAATTATCCTAAGGACAAACACACACATCCATGCCAGAGGGAGGACTCGAACTTCCGCCGGGATCAGTCGTCAAGCACCCATGCTGACTGCTGTTCACCGGAGACGCAGGCTGGAATTTGGACGCCAGTATCGGAATTGGATGCCCATTGAGAGGCGACATGTGACTTTTTCTGATAAATTAAGTTTTATGCTCCACCGGACAAAGGGCCATTACCGTGTACGCCGTGAAACGTCTGAAAATAAACAGCTTGCAACAATTGTTGGAAGCTTCCAGGCCGGAGGAGAGAGTGCTGTGGTGTGGGTACTGTTTTCGTCATTATGGAATGCAAAGTGGATGACCACAAGCGTGTATCTATCCTTAGGGACTAAATCCACGGCACTTCTTTTCCCTCGGAAATTTGCAGCTACCGGTAGAACCATGCAACGTGCCACACAGCTCGTGGTTGGTTCGATGATCATTGGGATAAGTTTACCATACTCCCCTGGCCAGCAGACTCCCAGAATTTAAACGCAGTCGAGAATCCGTGGGACCACCTCGACCGGGCTGTACGCACCATGTCGGCTCAAGAGTGAAACCTTGCGCATCTGGTCGCGGCATGACTCCCAGACTTCACTGTTTTTCTTCGTGCACGTCTCCCAGCTGTCCCGGTGGTCATATTAACGTGAGTGGTGTACGAATAATACCTGGTGATCAAAAAGTCAGTATAAATTTGAAAACTGAATAAATCACGGAATAATGTAGATAGAGAGGTACAAACTGACACACATGCTTGAAATGACATGGGGTTTTATTAGAACCAAAAAAATAGAAACGTTCAAAAAATGTCCGACAGATGGCGCTTCATCTGATCAGAATAGTAATAATTAGCATAACAAAGGAAGACAAAGCAAAGATGATGTTCTTTACAGGAAATGCTCAAAATGTCCACCATCATTCCTCAACAATAGCTGTAGTCGAGGAATAATGTTGCGAACAGCACTGTAAAGCATGTCCACAGTTATGGTGAGGCATTGGCGTCGGATGTTGTCTTTCAGCATCCCGAGAGATGTCGTTCGATCACGATACAGTTGCGACTTCAGGTAACCCCAAAGCCAATAATCGCACGGACTGAGGTCTGGGTACCTGGGAGGCCGAGCATGACGGAAGTGGCGGCTGAGCACACGATCATCACCAAACGACGCGCGCAAGAGATCTTTCAGGCGTCTAGCAATATGGGGTGGAGCGCCATCCTGCATAAACATCGTACGTTCCAGCAGGTGTTTATGAGCCAGGCGATTCTGTAACATATCGGCGTACCCCTCACCCATCACGGTAGCAGTTACAATATCAGAATCACAAATTTCCTCGAAGAAAAAAGGCCCGATAACGGTAGATGTGGTAAATCCAACCCACACCGTTACTTTCTCGTCTTGCAATGGAGTTTCCACGACAGTTCTAGGATTTTCGACAGCCCAAATCCTGCAGTTGTGGGCGTTGACAGACCCTCGGAGCGTGAAATGAGCTTCGTCGGTCCACAACACGTTACTCAACCAATCATCATCTTCCGCCATCTTTTGAAACGCCGACACCGCAAATGCCCTCCGCTTCACTAAATCGCCAGGTAACAGTTCATGATGCCGATGGTTTTTGTACGGATAGCATCGAAGGGTACGCCTAAGTGCCAACCAAACAGTAGTGTATGGAATTCCGGTGCGACGTGCGACTGCCCAAGCGCTGACTTCCCCGTGCATAGACGAACCCGCTAGTCTCCATTTCTTCCTGAACTGTCTCAGCAGCATTACGCTTTGTCCTCGGTCGGCCACTAGGGGGTCTATCGTCTAAACAACCCGTGGCTTCGAACTTCGAAATCATTCTCGCCACATCTGCATTTGTCAACGGACATTTACCCGTTCGAATCCCTTCCTATGGCGATAGGATCGTAACGCTGAACTAGCACATTCCCCATTCTGATAACACAGCTTCACTAAAAGCACCTTTTCAGGTAACGTCAACATTCTGCGACTGCTGACGCATCTGATTCTCTCTCTCATTACAGCTCCTTTTATACACGATTATCATGCGCTGTCACTGACGTTTTGCTGTCCAGCGCCATCTGTCGAAGATTTTGTGAACTTTGTTTTTTTTGTTTTTTTTTGTTCTAGTAAAACCCCATGACATTCCAAGCATGTGTGTCAATTTTTACCTCTCTCTCTACGTTATTCCGTGGTTTATTAAGTTTTCAAATTTACACTGACTTTTTGATCACCCGGTATTTATGGTGTACGACTAATTGCTGTGTGAGCGGTGCCGCCGCTGTTGGCCAGACGGCAGGGCGTGCGAGGCGCGGTAAGCAGATGCGGCTGGGAGAGGGTACGTGACGCGACGCGCGTGCCACAGCACAGCACGGCGGAGAACAGCAGCGGTGCGTGGGAAGCGGGCGGCCGGCGCCGCCGAGTGTAACTGTCGGCCCGCGCAAAACAGTTACGGCGGGCAGCACCGGGCACGGCCCAGCGACCTGCACGGCTGCGGGTGTCCAGGTGTCCAGGTCAAGGACACGCCGGCAGCCCAGTCTGCGGCAGCGCTGGCCGCAAGGCCGCCGGGAAAAGCCGGCAGGCCAAGGGAGGGCAGCAGTGCGACCGCGGGAGCGCAGCTGTACGGGAGGGTCCAGCACGGGGTTGCCACAGGGTCCCCAACACTCAGTGTTTGTCAAATCACAATCTCAATCAAACTGATACTGACTCAACAACACGCGGGGGCGAAGAGGATGGGGCTGGAAATCATGGGAGTCATAGCACCGTGCCAACAGCAAAAACACTGAATTGACCAGTCATGAAAACCAAATTACTATTTTTATATTTGAAACATTGTGTACGAGGGTCACTCCAAAAGAAATGCTCACTATTTTTGTAAAAATACAGTTTTCATTCTGCATGTGTGAAAGTTTCACAGTGTGTAGATACAGCTTCGCCACTTGTTTTCAAACTTCGTTCTACCTGTGCCCGTGAGTGGCGCTATCACAGCATGTCTTCAAGATGACTGCTACACTTGACGCTCGTCAGAAGCAACGTGCTGTCATAGAATTCCTGTGCTGTGAAAACGAGGCAGTGGGAAACATCCACAAGAGGTTGGAAAAGGTGTATGGAGATGCTGCTGTCGATCGCAGTACAGTTAGTCGATGGGCAAGCAGGTTACGTGATGAAAGCGGGCACGGCAATATTGAGGATTGTCCTCGCAGAGGCAGGCCTCGTACTGCACGCACTCCAGACAATGTGCAGAGAGTTAACGAATTGGTGAATGCTGACAGACGCATCATAGTGGACGAATCGTCACGCTACTTTGGCATAGGGGAAGGAAGTGTTTGTAGAATACTGAAAGTGTTGGCGTTAAAAAAGGTTTGTGACATGTGGGTTCCCAGAATGTTGACAGTGGCTTACAAAGAAACAAGAAAAACGGTATGCAGCGAACTTTTTGAACAGAACGAGAATAGTGGATATGAATTTCTTGGAAGTATTGTGACAGGTGATGAAACATGGCTCCATCATTTTTCACCAGAGACGAAGATGCAATCAATGGAGTGGCATCATGCAAATTCACCCAAGAAACAAAAAATCAAAACCACACCCTCTGCTGCAAAAGTTATGGCTACGGTGTTTTCGATTCCGCAGGACTCTTGCTTGTGGACATCATGCCAAGTGCAACCACCATACATTCTGATGCATATGTGACGACACAGAAGAATCTTCAAGCTCGACTGAGTCGTGTTCGACCACATCGGCAAAAGCAGGGTGTTTTGCTGTTGCACGACAATGCATGGCCACATGTCAGTCAAAAAGCCGTGGAAGCGATCACAAAACTCGGATGGACAACACTGAAACACCCGCCTTACAGCCCTGACCTGGCTCCATGTGACTATCATCTCTTTGGGAAACTGAAAGACTCTCTTCGTGGAACAAGGTTTGAAGATAGTGACTCCCTTGTGCATGCTGCCAAACAGTGGCTCCAACAGGTTGGTCCAGAATTTTACAGAGCGGGTATACAGGTGCTGGTTCCAAGATGGCGTAAGGCAGTTAAGAGGGATGGAAATTATGTGGAGAAATGAAAATATTGTTCCTAAAGGATGTATCTACACACTGTAAAACCTTCAGACATGCAGAATAAAAGATGGATTACAAAAAAAAGTGTGCATTTTTTTGGAGTGACCCTCGTATAACTTTTATTACAATTAAGATCTCACGCATCCGCGAAACTTTAAAGATGTGTGTGTGAAGAAGCGTTTGTGGAATCGAAGGCGATTCAAATTTTGTGCTTCCCTCCCTCCCTCCTGCCGTGCTTTTAAATCGATGGATGTTAGTGATTTCGGTACCTACGAGGAGTGGTCATAAAGTTTCAATTTTCTTTTTAGTGATCAGTCTCTTGACTACTTTGATGTGGCTTGCCACGAATTCCTCTCTTGTGCCAACCTTTTCATCTCAGAGGAGCACTTGCAAAATACGTCCTCAATTTTTTGCTGCATGTCTTCCAATCTCTGTTTTTCTCTACAGTTTCTAGTCTCTACGGATCCCTATAGTACCGTGGAAGACATTCCCTGATGTCCTAAAAGATGTCCATCATTGTGCCCCTTCTTCTTCAAGTGTTTTCCATAGATTGCATCGCTCGGCGATTCATTAGAAAAAGTTCTCATTCCCTACCTTCTCAATCCACTTAATATTCAACATTCATCTCAAATGCTTCGATTCTCTTGCCGTTTTTCCAAAACGCATGTTTCACTGCCATAAAACGCTGTGCTCCAAACGTACGCTCTCAGAAATTTCTTCCTCATATTAAGGCCTATGTTTTGTACTGCTAGATTTCTCGTGGCGAAATGTTCTTTTCTTCGGTCATAGCGTGCTTTTTATTTCCTCCTTGCTCCGTCCGTCATGGGTTATTTTGCTGCGGAGGTAGCAGAATCGCTTAACTGCATCTGCTTCGCGATTACCAATCCTGATGTTAGGTTTTTGCTGTTCTCATTTGTACTGTTTCTCATTACTTTCGTCTTTCTTCGGTTTACTCTCAATCCAAATTCTTTACTCATTAGACTATTCACCCAGTTCAACAGGTCCTTGAATTCTTCTACACTTCCACTGAGGAGCCCAATGTCATTAGTAAATCTTGTTACTGATATCTTTCGACCTTTCTTTTATTGCTCTCATTGCGTCTTCGATGTATAGATTGAATGGTGGAGGCGAAAGACTACGTCCGTGCCTTACGCTCTATTTAATCTGAGAAATTTTTTCTGGTTTTCCGATCTTATTGTTCCCTCCTGATTTTTGTACATATTGTACATTACCCGTGTTTCCTTAAAGCTTACCTCTATTTTTCCCAGAATTTCGAACATCCTGCATCACACTGGTATGTGTTCTTTTTGTTTTTTTTTCCTTCTTCTTTCTTAAAGTGACAGCTGAGACATCAGAAAATCACACGAACAAGTGAAGAAATCATGACATCGACAGCAGTAATTCTCCACCCAGTGCGAACAGAGGGCAACAGTAGAAAGGCCACAAATGAAGCTGTGTTGTAAATATAGAACGTCAAAACAAATGATACCTCCTGGGGAAAGCAATGCAAGACCTCTCAGTTTTCTAGCCGCGTTGTCCATTCATTCCTCAGAGCGACTTTTACGTAACGACTGAGTTGGAGCAATGGATAAAACACTGAACTCGTGTATGCAAGGAATGGAGTTTAAATCCTCGTCTAGCAGCTCTGTACGTTTCCTGTGATTTCTCTAGATCACTTCATGTGAATGGGTTGGATTTGGTTGGGTTCGTTTGGGGGAGGATACCAAACAGCGAGGTCATCGGTCCCATGGCATCAAGGAAGGATGCTGAAGGAAGTCGGCCGTGCCCTCTCAAAGGAACCATCCAGGCATTTGCCTGAAGCGATTGAGGGAAGTCACGGAAATTATAAATCAGCATGGCAGGACGCAGGCCTGAACCGTCGTCCTACCGAATGCGAGACCAGTGTGCCAATCACGGCGCCATCACTCTCGGTATTCGCGTGAATTCCAGAATGTTCAAGAGCGACAATGAAAGACATCGATATCGGCAGGATGTTACACCTAGAAACTGTGACTTTTGACAACGAATATCGTATTCAGCAGTATCCGGTTAATCCTTAACAATATTCGTAGCGTAATTCAATACACCAGGCGTCACTCCCTTGTTTGAAATTCAGATTCTATTGGAATTTTCCTACTCCGCTTCTACACGATATTAGTACTGGCTGCGCTTTAGTACAGTGCAGGCGCTTACAAGTTGGGGTCGAAATCTACCTCAAGAAACTGTAAACTTTACTTTCCTTATTTATCATCTTAAATTGGTTTTAATTGTTTTGGACAGAATCGGACGTTGTTTTAATTGTACCAATTCTGGAGTTGTTATTAGTTAGTGAAGAGTCTGACTCCTCAGACGCCCCAGATTCTTTTCAAGAGGCGCCCGAGTTTAGCGTCAATGAAACAATGATCATTTAACCAACAGTGAAATAAAGGGCGTTTGCAAAGAAAAACAAGGAATAGTAAGACACTCTAGCTATTTATGGACAATACGTAATATCTCATTATCTCATTATGATGAATAAAAATATATTTCATAGTTTAGAAAAGGACACGTTTCGTTGTTTTTAGTTGATGCGTTTATGTATTTATCCTCATTTTCTATTGAAAATCATTGTTAATTTTTTCTTTATAGTACACGTAATTGACCATTATTTGATTTCAAAACACATTTTTAACATTGTTGAAGTTGATTTTCTTTTCTTTTTAAGTTAATTCCAAAAACTCTATTTAGAAGGCTAATGTTAATGTAAGAAACAAAACACAAAGGAATTAATGACACTAGCTGCTACTGGATATTGATTAAAATCAGTGGGGAAATATGAAAATCTGGGCCACACCAGGATTCGAACCAGAATCTCCTGTTTTTTAGAGCACTGCACCATCCGTACACAATGGTCTTCACCACTGCACGGCCTTTCCTAGGACACCTCCTGTCAGAACCAGATTCTCAACTTATCCACAGAGTACTATTGTAGTGCCCCTTGCCCATTTTCTTCACTACTCGCGGCGTTTCGCCGTTCCCTGTAAGTATTCAAGTGTGGTGTGCATCCACAATGAAGTGATCATTGGCCATTCTCGTCTTAATTATACAGGATGTTTCAGAAGTGATGGTCAGTATTCGGGGACATGACAGGAATGATCGTTCGAAACAATAAAGGCCGGCTGCTGTGGCCGAGAGGTTCTAGCCCCTTCAGTCCGGAACCGCGCTGCTGCTAGGTCGAATCCTGCCTCGGGCATGGATGTGTGTGATGTCCGTAGGTTAGTTAGGTTTAAATAGTTCTAAGTCAAGGGGACTGATAAGCTCAGATGTTGTCCCATAGTGCTTAGAGCCATTTGAACCATTTGAAACAATAAAGTCAAGTAAACATGGCCTCTAAAACGCATAAATTAAGAGCTATGAGCAGTTCTGCATCTTCGATTCTATGGAACAAATCTCTTGTACTGCAAGCTCTTTGCTTTCCATATTTTGAGATGTGGTAGTACTAAAACGAGAAAAAAATGTCCAATAAACATGTGCTCTAAAGTGCACACCTTAAATGTTATGAGCACTACTTCATTAGAAGAGCTGTGTTTCGAAGTAATGAAAATAAACAAGTGTTCATAGCTCTCAAGGTAAGCAGTGTAGAGCACGTCTATAGTGGACATTTTATCTTGTTTGGTTCATACTAACAGTTCCCAAAATATGGAAAGCAAAGAGCTTGCAATAGAAGAGATTGGTTTCACAGTATCATCACTTCTGAAACACTCAGTATATGTGTTGTCTTTTCTACCTGACATGTCTGAAAGAAGAGACAACGTTTTTATCCTGCAGCCATTATGAAACATTACACAAAGGAACTAATCCATTAGCTGCAAGTAGGCACTGATTTAATTCAATGGGGAAAGTTGAAAATTTGGCCAAGAGATAATGGGCAAGAGTACTATACTTGTAGTGTTTGGACAAATTGACAATTTGGGCCTGACGGGAAGATGTGGCATGGTTATCCGTTCAGCTATGATGACCGCTCTGACTGGATGGCGCAGTGGTTAGTGTGTCTAGAAAGCAGGAGACCTGGGTTCGAATCCAAGTCTAGCATGAATTTTCAACTTTGACCATTGATTTAAATCAGTACCCACTGGCACATTATTAATTCCTTTGTGTCTTGATTCATAGTGCCTGCAAGATCAAAATATGGTCTGTTCATTTGGACACATTTCAGGGAACAGACACCATATATATGTTAATAATAAGGACTTAATCATTGGTAAGATCATGATTTCTTTTCGAATAAGGATTGATTTTCCATAAATAGAAGCTTTTCTTTTATTGATTCCGCAATAATACCTTCTGGAGGAACATGGGACTAAATAGGTTTGAGATAGTTTTTGCTTCTGCGTTCGAAAATGTCAGTCTAAATTACGATTGTAGGTAAGGGTGAAGGAACATACTTACACATCGATATATCTCCAATAAGTGTGTTGTGAATAGAACTCAACAATAATTAACGAATTTTGATTTATTTCAAACTTGGTGTTGTGGTGGTCATACAACTCCACTCAAATGGCAATCAGTAGTACACCTTAGTGAAATTGTGTTGGTATTGCTAGCATTAAAGGCGGAACTTCACAGGAACCTCTCTGCCGCTGCTGACAGAGGCCACTACTTATTATAATGGAGGTAGACATTATGTCAGCGGTATGCAGGACGCCACCCCTTGGAGTGAATGATTCGGTCGCAGCAACCTTACTCGAGAAAAAATGTTGTTTAAGCTTGCCGTAAGAAATATAAGCAACATGATTGCATGAGACAGCAGTTGCTCTGGAACGCTATAGATGGCATAGGACTGGTATCGAGCAGTCATCTAATCCTAGAGCTGTCACAGAATGGCAGAAAGGAATTGTTGTGTAAGGACGTGTTCAAGACCACATCATGAAAGAAGTAACTCAGTTTGTTAGCATCAGTGTGGATTGTCCAACATACCTGCAAGGAATGGCGTACCATCCACAGCCATACACCACTACGTAAAGTCGGTTGTAATAAAAAAATCCTAGCCGACAGGGACTGGTGATGGGTGAGATACATTGTCAGTGATGGCCAGTTTCGAATCCGCGCAAAATTCCTACCGTCAGTGAGTACAACTTCAAATCAACTAGCGAAAATTGTGAAGGGAATTGTCTGTAAGGGGCATCTGAGATCGGGCGCCCCCATAACGGCCATCGCACACATTAGCACCAAAAGCTGCGTGTCACCAATGAGCCAAGCACGACTGTAACCAGGCAGTAACTGACTGGAGAGGTTTGGTGTGATACAGCGAGTCACTATTTTTCCTTCTTATGAAATTATGTACGGAGCCGAGTTGATGCTGGAGATGTTTAAGGGGAGCCGGAGGTGGTCAAATCCAAAAAATTACAAATTTTTTTCTAACGAAAATTAATTGGAACATTCCTCTTTTATGTAAACTTTGAATTATTGTTCTACTCGCCCTACAAGTAGAGTTATTACCATTTTCCCCATGCCTGCAGAGGAAATGGGCGGCCGCTGAATTCATCTAATACCCTCTCGTGACTTCCTGGCGAACTGCTTGGGATTTTCTCGGCCTGTTACGCATACAGCGCCTTATGTTACGCATACAGCGAGTGTGCAAAGGTTGTAGTTGAAAAGTTGGAATGCATTGGACATGTGCAAAAGCGTATGGGTGCACGGCTTCGAAGGCTCAAACAAACTTTGGGTTCAAGTAAGCTCTGTGATGGAAAGACAATAGGAGGGAGAGGCAGGCGTACTGATGAGGTGATTGAACGTCTACAGAGATACTATGGGTATTCTATAAGGCAAAATACTAGTAATATTAGTGACATGCGAAAAGCAGTGTGGGCATTGCTCCTTCATACTGCCTCTTCCAATGAATACCCTCAACACAGCCTGTGCCCAAAAGATTCCTGGTGCAAATATAATGCAAAAAAGGACTATGATCACAAACATGCTTTGCCAGTAGCTGTGATAAATGCAATAAAACCAATTTTTCATGACTTAGCACAGCCATAATTGTTACACAAATGTCTACACGGAAAGACGCAGAATCCTAATGAGAGCGCACACAATTTGATTTGGAAAGTGATTCCTAAAAGGGTGTTTGTAAGCATAAAAACACTGCACTTTGGCATTTATGATGCAATAGCAACCTACAACCAAGGGAACAGTGTGAAGTGTGAAGTTCTGAAGGCATTAGGATTTACAGCTGGGGTGAACACTGTATGAGCACTAAGAAATATTGACAGAGAAAGGATAAGAGGAGCAGGAAGAAGAGAAAGGCATATGAAGTATGATGGAACAACAAGCCAGAAAAGAAGACAGAAGAGGAAGCTTTTGGAGGATGAAGAAGAAGACCCTGATAATCCATCCTATAGTGCAGGAATGTTTTGAGAAACTTTGATAGCCATTTCCCGTAAATTAGAATTTTTCGAATATAAGGAACATTTTCTCAAAATCCACTCAAGCTAGAGAGATGAAATTTTTATACAGCACTCCTAGTGGTCAAACTTACATTGTAACACAGCCATTTGGCAATATGTTCAGTAGTTTGATTTCAGTTTAATTATAAAGCAATTACTTGTAAAAAAAATTTGGGTCATTAATAAAAAAAATAATTGGAAGGAAACTAGAAAAGATACTCCGAAATCCCTCTGTCATAACTGCCATACTAAACCACTCTATATGTAAAAAAAAATTCAAATTTTTCTATTTGGTGGTTTATTCATAAATGTTCCTCAAACTTAGTGATTTTAACATGGGCAGCATAGGCACCTCCGGCTTCCCTTAAGCAGGGTGTAATCGGTATAAGAGCAGTTATTTTTATATGTGATACGTTAATATGTACACACATCAGTATGTGGATTGCTTTTTCTCTGTATCAGTCTTCCCACAAACATACCACATAATTTATCACATGATGGTTTATGCACGGTCGTGACTGAACCACTAAGTGGGCTAAGCCTGTCAGTACTGACAAACTACGCCTCCACACATCAATATTTGACCTGCTGCCCAGAGGAAAATAGGCATTAATGGCTTGTTCTTCCCACAAATACTTTGAGGTACCACCTAACGTAAAAGCATACCACTTCTATTAGCTGTAAATAGTAGTCTGAAAAAGACGCGAACATTGATGTTATGTTGTTCAGTGCACTGTCCTAAGTCGCCAATAGAAATATCTGCACTTAACATCCATTGCACCCGCTACGATGTACTGCTAGTGTTTTCGCACCACAATTTGGGCGCAATCATTCACTTGCCATGAGTATAAGTCAGGGTGTTGATTTCATGCTCTGTCACCAAATGTTGCCTATTTCCTCCAGGCTTGCATGATGAGTGCGCTGTGGCAATTTCCGTCTTCCAAGATGACCACAGTCTCATTCACATGGCTGCACACATACACCGCTGATTTCACGAGCACTCGGTTACCCTTCTTCGCCTTGATCGCTTTTCTAAGTCGCCGAATCTTAGTCTCATATGAAATGTCTGGTACTTTTGGAAGTGCGGCTGGTAATCAACATCCCCGCAACATGGCAGTCCTCCGTGATCTAATCATAAATGAGAAACTGCGGTTAGATGTGGCTTTCCTAAAGACATTTTTGCACTGTCTTCTTCGTCATTATCAAGACTAAGGCACAGGTAACTCCCTCTTTCAGAAATGGTCGTCGAACAGACGCACATAATAGGACTATATCTCAGACTTTGGTCTGTTGGAGAATTTTGGAACATGTTTTATCCTCACGTATTATGTCATTTCTGGAGGCCGAACATCTTCCCTGTAGGAACCAGCATCGGTTCCGGAAACAACGATCTTGTATAACCTATGTCGCTCTGTTCGCCCACGTGACCCAGACAGCATCAGACATAGGTGCCCAGGGATATGACGTGTTCCTTGACTCCTGGAACATAGATTTCCTCACTGCCGCCTAGTGGACGAAATACGAGAGTACGGGAATATCAGGCCGGCTGTGTGACTGGATTCAAGAGTTTCTAGCAAATAACCACAGCATGTCGTTCTGAACGGACAGAAGTCTTTAGATGTAAAAGTTACTTTGGTGATGACACGGGGGAGTGATAAAGCACTATTAATTTTCACAGTATGTATTAATGGCCTAAAAGATAACGTCGGAGGTTCCATGAGACTTTTTTCGGATCATGCAGCTGTTTACAGAGAAATCGCGGTGGTTGAAAATTATAGCGAAATACAGGAAGACGTGCAGAGAATCGATGCTTAATGCAGGGGGTGGAAGTTGACCCTCAACATAATCAAATTTAATTTGTTGAGAATAGAGAAACAGAAAGACCCTACACTGTATGATTACAAAATTGCAGAACAGTGACTGGAAGCATTGATTTTCATAAAATATCTGGGAGTGTGCGTACAGAACGATTTGAAATGGAACGACCACTAGAAGTTAATCGCAATTAGGGCAGAGTCAGACGAAAATTCATTGGAGGAATGCTCATTAAATTTAGTCCACCAGCAAAGGAAGTTCGACCAGTACTTGAGTATTGCTCGTCGGTGTGGGACTAATACCAGAGAGGACTGATAGAGGAAATAATGAAGATCCAAGGAAGGGCGGTGCATTTCGTTACAGGTTCATTTTATAAGCGCGAAAGTGTGACAGAAATGATCAACCAAATCCAGTGGTAGACGTTTCAGCAGAAGCGTTCTGCATCACGATATGTTTTATCGTTAACGTCTCGAGATTGTAAAATCCTAGAAGAGTCAACCAATATAGTGAGACCTCCTATGTATGTCTCGCGAGGAGGCCAGGGAGGCAACATTAGAAAGATTCAGTCAACGCGGGGGCTTACCGTCAGTCGTTCTTCTTACGAACTATTCGCGACTGGAACAGGAAAGGTGGAAAATGACAGTGGTACCAAAGTACTCACCGCCACATAACGCAAGGTGGCTTGCGGGATATAGATCTAGATATAGATGTAGAGGTTGCGTTATACTGCACTAGTATGAAGTCTCCTGGGAGCGAATAGTTTTCTGTGCTAAGTATCGTGGGTAGATCGTGTTCCTTCTCTCGTGTTCTTCACATATGTAGGACACATATTTTGCAGCATGCGAAAGAACGAGCAGGAGCAAGAACAAAACAAGCAGCGAGCAGGAGGTCATTAGGGACGGGGCCGTGTTTTTGGCTGCTGCGCCGCTAGCACGCAGTGCACAGGAGGCCACGCTCGCCTTCTCCCGCAGCTTCCGCGTGATGATGTCATAGCCCTCTCCACGCAGGTGTCATCCGCGCCACGCACTTGACACACACACTCACACACATACATAGACTCACTCACTCATGCACACACGTTCGCATGCACCCACACAAGTCCACAAGCAAGCGACCGCACACATTTACAAGCGCGAGCACTGGGTATGTATGTCTGTGTGTGTTTGTGTGTGTGTGTGTGTATGTGTGTGTGTGTGTGTGTGTGTGTGTGTGAGAGAGAGAGAGAGAGGAGAGAGAGAGAGAGAGAGAGAGAGGGGAGAGCCGTCGTCTCTTGGGAAAATTGCGGAAATATATACCCATTAGGTGACTGTATGATATGCTTTATTACACGATCTAGATTTCACCCTCAGTCCATTTCCTAGCGTTAAAACTGGAATGAATGAATTCGCAATAAAAGTAAAAAAATGTGAAACATAAGTCATCGTTAATTTTATTTATTTTTTGTTGTTATTTATCCCCCCCTCTCACACCCATATGAGCAGGGAGTGAGCTGTCGGCAGTAGAACACTCTGCTCTTCAGCATTCTTGACATACAACAAAGATGAGAGAAAAATAAATATGACGACAGTTTTCGTTTTAAATTAAAAACGTTAGTGACAGACAGCTAAAAGGATAAAAAAGAAATACAATTAAAAAAACAAAATAGCAATATGGTGATACTATTCTATGAAAGAGCACTGGAGCACTTCACTTTCACTTAACATTTAAAGCACCTGCATTGGCTGAGGAGTATTGTGGGGCAAGCGTATACGTTCCATAAAGACTGATGGGTGTGGGTAAACAGACAACAGTCTTTTAGGTGGGGATACTAAGGTGATGTTAGGTAAGATAGTGGAAATATTGATGGATAGAAGGATGAGGGACAATGGTGTGAGGAAAGGATAATAGTACAAGAGCAAAGGGATAGGGGTGGATGAAGAGGGGACAGGAGAGAGGAGCCCTTTTGTGGAATAGAACAGATGTGGAAGGGTTAAAGTTGGTATTAGGGAGAAATATGGGGGCAGATCTCATTGTCTAGAAGAGGGAGTTGGTTCAAGTTGCCTTGTGATCATTGTTTTTTTTTTCCTTATCGGTTATTTCATGCCTCTAGTCCCATATGAGTGGGGGTGGCTGTCACTAGTATTTAATACGCTCTTCAGCGAAGCGAATTATAAAAAATATTAATTTGAGAAATATAAGCAAGATTTGGGGCTGTTTTCTACTTTAAATTAAAAATCAAAGATGGACTGTTAAAAAACGGAAATATGTGTATCACAGGAAGAAAAAATTCTTCTGACAAAAACACTGATACACTGCCTTCAATGGGATTACAGGTCTTGCCAGACTATATAGTATGTTTCACAGAGTTGAGGGGTGTGGACAGAAAGACAGGAGTCTGTTAGATAGGAAATCTATGGAAATGAGAGATGGGAGTTGAGGTGACTAGTGGGGAATATAGCTGGTGGGGAAGAAAGAGGCTGAGCAGTAGTGTATCATGTGGGTAGGGCAGTGGTTCCAAGTATGTGGATAGTGACATGAAGTGCAGTGCATTTGAGGATTTGAATGGACTTTAGAACTTTGGTGAGATGGAGATCCATGTAATATTTGCATAGTAGAGGACGGGTTAGATCACGGGTTTCTGGGGTAGAGACAAGTGGAGTATGTACTACTACAATCAACGTTGTTAATAACTTGTACTGATTAATCCTGCATAATGTCAAGTGTATATTCTTTATTGTCTTTGATCTACTGTAAAGAAGTGGAAAGGTAGTGTGACATGTTTACTCTTTACAAATTAAGTTCTTTGTATTATTTGGTAGGAAATGGTATTTAATTATGTATATTTTTGTTGACTTCTTAATATGTTTAAATAATGAGATTTTTTAAAATATGTTTCCTGATAATGATATAATAAATGGTTCATGCATAGGGAGATTGTATTAAATAAAGAGAAACCCAAAGTAGTTCCCCTCTGCAACTGGTGCACTAGGAAAAGGTGGATGTGGTGCTCAGTGTGGGCGGCAAATGAGAGAGCACAGTAGTCAGTCAGTAGCAAGTAACAGACGAGTAGACGGTGCAAGAGCCTAGTCAGTCTTACGGTATTGCAACTGGAATGGAATGGCCTTGGATTTAATACGTGGGCATAAAATGGCACTCTCGATTTGGGAAAAGCTCTAAAAATAATATTAACAACGCCAAGAAGAGGTAAATAGAGCTAATTATTGCCAGTGGAAAGACCACCTAGCCGCCACATGCTCACCACCATGCTTGCCCAACCACTTCATCCACATATGAAAGGTCAGAACTGTATTACCATATGAACCAGTTATGTTGTGTTTGATTCAGCGAAAAAATAATCCTAATGTTCAAAATCTGTTGAACGATGTGTCCATCCTATGCACTTAGCCAAGTAGGATCCTTTCCTTTAAGTGATCAAATCTGAGTGTGTCCTTTGCATAAAAAGCAGTAACAGTTTTACAGTGTATTTTATTTATGTGTTGCAAAGTTATGCCAGTACTCTTAATGTGCAGGGTGAAATTTACTTGTTTTTTTCATAGATGTAAAAGAAACTATTTATGTTTGATTATTTCGAAACTCAACTAGAAAATGAACTTGAATATCAGTTTAGAAAAGAGTATTACTTGGAAAACAAAAGTGTGCTGATCTTTGTTGCTTTAAAGTTGTTTCCAAAAACTACTTGCTTCACAAGTGGTATCATAAAACAGTCTTGAGGTTGTTTGAAGTAAAACTTTACTGGAGATTATTCTTGACTTTGTAGAGGTTTTGTCGGTGCGAAGAGTGTTAAAATACTACAAAATTAATAGTCTGAAATGAAAGAGTAATCTAATTCATCTACATCTACATTTATACTCCGCAAGCCACCCAACGGTGTGTGGCGGGGGGCACTTTACGTGCCACTGTCATTACCTCCCATTCCTGTTCCAGTCGCGTATGGTTCGCAGGAAGAACGACTGTCTGAAAGCCTCCATGCGCGCTCGAATCTCTCTAATTTTACATTCATGATCTCCTCGGGAGGTATGAGTAGGGGGAAGCAATATATTCAATACCTCATCCAGAAACGCAACCTCTCGAAACCTGGCGAGCAAGCTACACCGCGATGCAGAGCGCCTCTCTTGCAGAGTCTGCCACTTGAGTTTGTCAAACATCTCCGTAACGCTATCACGGTTACCAAATAACCCTGAGACGAAACGCGCCGCTCTTCTTTGGATCTTCTCTATCTCCTCTGTCAACCCGATCTGGTACGGATCCCACAATGATGAGCAGTACTCAAGTATAGGTCGAACGAGTGTTTTGTAAGCCACCTCCTTTGTTGATGGACTACATTTTCTTAGGACTCTCCCAATGAATCTCAACCTGGTACCCGCCTTACCAACAATTAATTTTATATGATCATTCCACTTCAAATCGTTCCGTACGCATACTCCCAGATATTTTTTAATGCTACATAAATTTGAAAGTGTTTATAGTTTTGTTGTTATGATGAAAGGGATAGTTTGTGGGACCACATTTCATTTCCATCATAATGAAAACGATAAATCAGATTAGTAGGTTTCTGGTTAATGGATCTTGAAGTGATTACTGAGAAACAAAGTTAAAAGGTTGTATGCTATGTCTTGTTACTGCTTTTATATAATGCATGTGTATATTAATTGTACTTGACTGTTATCATGTGCTATCTGATCTTTTGTGGGTTGTTAAGAGACAGTTTAGACTACATTAGCTAAAGGCAAAAGTAATGATTAAATTAAACAAGGGAAATGGCTCATTTGCAAATCTTGTGACTACTTTACTGGTAAAGTGACAACTGCTGCTATTCACTGTGTAGATTTAAATGGCAAACCAATAAAAGAAATCTTTAAAAACGAGTTTTCTTGATGTATACCTTGTTGAGAAGTTTTAAATAAGAAAAGTGTATTTTTAATGGTTGAGTTTCAATAATTCACACAATAGCTGAGTGAATAAAAATAACTTTCTAAAATATTAATAAAATATAATAAAAATCGAGTTCATTATTGAAAGTCTAGACATTTTTGGTATTGAATACAATTTCCATAATGTTTATTTTTTTGTTAAAGAAGATAAAGTATATTTTGATATTCAAATATAGGATAACAGAAACAATTTATTGACAAAATTATTTGAGAATTCTCAATTTGAGTTAGTTGAATCAAATAGTGGACTTAGTGAATTTTGTTTATTAGACATTCACAAACATTCTTATGAATGTCTTTAAAAATTTAATTATGAAAAGAGTACTTGGAAATTTCCATTCATATTTTCAGAAACCAGAAAGAATATATACTAGGTTCTCTTATAAATTTTGTATTAAATGCTGAATTTATGTAAAGGTGCCTAACAGTTGCCCATCTAATTTTTATTTAAAAAGTTGATAGTTTTAAAACTGGTGAAGATACATCATGTCAACATACAATTGTTCTCAAATATTGAAATAATTTCGATTGTAATCGTTTATTAAATATTCTTTCACTTTGTTTCATAAATTAACTGAATTTTGTAAATAATTAATACTTAAACGTTCTGCACATTTTATATGTCTATTTCTAACAATATCAATTTGATTTTGTACATTTTTAATTGTGTTGGAATAATATATAAATCATAATTTAAATCATAACCATATAATCTTAAAAAAACTGACGTAGGTATCATATTTTCTTCATTTACATGAGCAACATTTGCTAGCAATGTATTCACTTCTTCATTTCCTTAATTTACTATTCCATCTATGTTATTATTTAAATTTTCCAAGTCAGTTGTTCTGTCCATCATGTTATATTCACCATATTTTGTTATTGTGCTTCTATTTTGGATATTAGTATTAAAGGATATAACCTCGATTGATTAATAAATATGGTACTTTTTTCGATCTTTCCATAAAAATTCAAATCGTTGCACTTAAAATTTTCTAAACTTTATTGAACATTATCATTCACATGTTTTGAATTATATTTCTACTTTTTTGTATTGTAATATTTCAGCTACATCTTTTATTGTAAACCATAAATTATTATTTTCATCAGTAATTATAAAAACAATTTGGTTATTATAAATAAGTTTATTCCTTTTTAGTTACACAAGCAACTCCATTTATATATAAAAATTTAATATTTTTTTTTAATTTCCTTATAAATCTAAAGTGAAATGAAGAACATTAAATACATAAGGAAATTAAAATAACATGACATAAATTGCATTCAAAATAAGTTTCTAAAGACTGTCTAAGAAAGAGACAAAGATAACTTCTTTGTAACTGGTATAGTAAAATATTTCTTTGTGGAAAATTTAGAAAGGGAATTATAAATTCTTCTAAATATATTAATAAATGTGATCATTCAAAAGATGAGAAATTAGTTACAAAATATAAAAGAACATAAGGAAATAAATTATCCAAAAGTTGAATATTTTTGTGGAAAAAGTGTCAACGCATCAAAAATACTGTCTTATGAAAATATATTTAAAAACTAAGTAATTGTTTTATGTAGTCTACTATGCAATAGTTTCATTATTTAAGGAAACCATTTTTATCATATTTACAGCTTTTTAATTCTTTTAAGAAATCATTTTTATCTTCTGTGAAACTGTTTAATTCTTTTAAAATATAATTCTTATCATATTCTATTTTATTTGGATTTGATTTATACTGTCTGTATGGTAATGTATTCCGTTTTGTAATACAACATGTTTATCATCATCAGTTTTATTACTTTCAACTGTAGGTAATTTTTGATTAAATGTTCTAATAAAATTCATTTTTCTTTATGTTTTATTTTGTCAGTTAAACATTTTTTTATAGTCACGGAAAGTAATTTCGTTTTCACACCTGACTTTGTAGCTTATATAGATTTTCTCTTTTTGTCACCAACTTTATAACCATATGTTTTCGATCTTAAACTAATGTGTTCTCATATAATTTTTCCACAATATTTATCTTTCATTTTCCCTACCACTTTATTATTTACTTGTGGATGTTTATAAATATTATCTTTTGGATAATCACTTGAATCAAATTCGTTTATCATTGATTTGATATCTTTACAGAAATCTTCAGTTCTTACATCATAAGTGACTGTATTTTTGTGTGAAGTGGTACATTTTCAGTCTTGAAATATCTTGAATACTCATTCCAACATGAATTGGCTTATCAAGTATTATTTTAATTTTATACAAATGAATGGCTGCTAAATTTTCTAAAACTATTGTAGTACGTTCATAGTTAGCTTTTTAGATATAACGCAAATGTTTTCCAGGATCTGTTATGAATTTAATATATTGTTTTTTCGAGTGTTTTCCATTGTTTGTCAAACATTGAATTATTCATTAACTGTCTGCCTCTGTAGTGTAGCAGAGGACTGGGTGTTGTATGTCCTTGATCATCATTTTCATCATCATTGACTCACAAGTCGCCAACGTGGCATCAACTAAAGAGGACTTGCAATATGGTAGCTGAACTCCCTAAAACTGGCCTCTCGGCCAACAATACTATACGATCATTTCTTTCAATAACTTGTAGAAATATTTTTCAAAATCGTAAGCTGCTTACATCCTCATTTTATTAAATTCAAAATATCTCTTCATCCATTCTGATTTTCCAAATGATAAGACTCTATGAATTTTCTTCAATTTGAATCATGTTAAATGTAAATATTTTTGGATATTCTAAATCAACATCAAAACTATAACCATATTTATAATCATGTGGAATTTGAAGTATTTTTTCAGTATTGACATATTTTGGATCTATCCACTGAAATTTTTAAATGGTAAAAAGTGAGACATTGCCCAACCATATAAATTATTTGCATGTAAATACACAATATAACTTGATTGCTTTGTTGGCTTATTATTTTTCATACATTTGTTATTTGATTTTGCTCATGTTTTAACACTTTCAGAAATTACACTACAAATTCCTTTCTCAAGAAGTAAAATGGTGTCATAATCATGTAATAAATCTAATCCAACTTCTGTCATTTTTAACATAGGCTCTCAAGTTACTCCTGCAACTGTAAATACCAAGATAGGAATTTTCGCAAATATCTGGTAATATTCAAATACCTGAGTTATTATATAATATTGTATATTTATCAAAATTTTTAATATTGAATTTCTTAAATTTTTTGAACATTCATAATTTTCATCAGCAATAATTTCTTCACTAAATCTTGAATAAAACATTTTTATTTGTTAATTAAGTTTTTGTAATTTCTCCTCAGAATCTAAATATTCATAAGGTATGAACCCATTTTTTTATTATTAAATCTCATTGTTCACCTTTAAAATATGTTGCTGCTTCTCTAAATTGTTCCTGTGTAAGACTGAAAGATAATTTATCAATATGTGGTGCCATAAATTTAAATGTATTTGAAAATCTTAAAACTGGACCGTTTTCAACATATTTACTAAAGGAAATATATTTTTGTTCATTATTTGAAATTGAATCAATATCATTATTATCACTTCCTAGTATAATTTGTTAAACTATGAATAAAAACGGGATAAAGTTACGATTTTAGTGATTAACATAACAATTTGATGTGAAACTCCTCGATATTTTCCTGTTAAATGGCAGTGATCTCTTAGTTTCTTTTTACAAGAAATAAGTCCTCTTAAACAACTATGACAAGTTTTTAATTTTGATAATTGATTACATCTTGTTTAATGGAGTTTGTTGGTTCATTTTGTCCATATATGCTAGCCTTTATCTTGATTGTTCTTTTTCCATGTTTCAACAAATGTTTGTGCTACATCGTTATCTGTATATGTAACTTGACTTCTAAAATCACCATTAGAATATTTAACATAAAAACTGATTAGTTAATGTTTGATATTTGTTAATATAAGATTTTCAGGATTTGGTTGACAAGTTTGAACTTCTTTTAATAAACATTTGATATCTGCATAAATTACAAAAGGAACTCATAATGAATGATTATAATTTATAAATTCGATTTTTAACTTTGGAAGGAATAACTATTTTTATTTTTTAAATATTTTACAATCGAGTTCATGGAATTTTTCCTGTAAATGAAAAAATCTTAAACATCAATCACATAGATAAATCTGATGGCCATTAAGGTGTTTCAATGTATACAATACTCTAATTTGGATGTAATGAGTTAATATTGTGGTGAATGGCTTATACCAACTGTGAGAATCAGACATTTCGATCTATGAATGCATGACTGTGTCTTACTGAACCAAAGGTTTGGTTTTAGGGACTCTTTGTGAAGGAAATGTAGTGATTGGACATGTGAGAAATGGAGGCAGATTGTATTGTTGTGAATTGCTGTCATGGTATATAGCAAATGTTCAAAGAGGGTTTTTCAGAAAATAAAATCCAGTAACTATCAACAAATATTGAAGGTGTGTAAATCTGCCTACTGAAATTAGTTAATTATCATGGTACAAATTATATGAGATGTAGATCACTTGGAGGTGAAGTTTGGAATGGTAGTGCATCGAGAGATTATCTCCATATTAGTTAATTTTAACTTGCTAAATTGTTGAACCTATCATCCTGAATCATCAAACAACAAAGCACACATTTGTGCCAAATGATCTCCATAGTGAGTAAAGGTTTTAGAACAGTTTTATCAGGTGGAGCTGATTACAATGTGGAATTTCATCGAGATCGCCAATGTGGAATACATCTCTTGCTCTCTTGTGTATTTAAAATGAAGTATTAACATTTTACAGGTTTGCAGGCAGTAAAGATAATAGAAAATAAGGATCTAAGGTAAAGCAACTAAAACCAATAACAAAACCAAAAATTAAAATAAAAGCACATATAAAGAATATTTATTTGTTACAATAAATAAATAACAAATATTTTTAATTATATAATCATTAACAATATATTACACCATATTTCACTTTTTGTTTACTAATTAATCAAGTAAGATTTTTTATCCAACAATAATTTCGAATTAGTAGAAGATTAACATGTTTTTCCTCATTATATTGTGTCTGTCAGAGAATATATAACTTTATCGTCATCACTGGCTTCATATGGGTAAATATTAACAGAAATATTTAATTTCATTTCAAATTTGGGAATATCTGTTAACTGAAATTTAAAATTGATTTTTTTCTTTTTCAAAAACTTCATCTATTCTGTTTCCAATATTATTATATTTATTATCTCTTTCTCCATCATGATCTACTTGATATAAAGCTGAAGTTATTGAATAAAGGAAACATTTTTTGTATTTGTTTTTGTTTTAACTACAATGTTTTTATCTTTTATTACTTTTGTTACATTTATGTGAGACAAACCAAAAATTGGACTTTCTATTTCCATTTAATTCTAAATTATCTGTATCAAATAAAAACCAAACATATTTTTCCTTTACATTCTCTCATTTCAATTGATAGTTTATTTGTTGCTTTGTGATGATGATCTTCTAAATCGATTGTTCTTAATAAAACTTCATTAGATACTTCCTCGCAGACTAAAACTGTGTGCCGGACCGAGACTAGAACTCGGGACCTTTGCTTTTTGCGAGCAAGTGCTGTACCGATTGATCTACCCAAGAACGACTATCGTCCCATCCTCACAGCTTTAATTCCACCAGTACCTCGTCTCCTATCTGCCAGGAAGTTTCATATCAGCATACACTCTGCTGTAGAGTGAAAATTTCATTCTAGAAACATCCTCCAGGCTGTGGCTAAGTCTTGTCTCCACAATATCCTTTCTTCCAGGAGTGCTAGTTCTGCAGGGTTTGCACGAGAGCTTGTGTGAAGTTTGGAAAGTAGGAGATGAGGTACTGGCGGAATTAAAGCTGTGAGTACGGGACATGAGTCGTGGTTGGGTAGCTCAGATGTTAGAGCACATGCCCACGAAAGGCAAAGGTCCCGAGTTCGAGTCTCGGTCCGACATACAGTTTTAATCTGCCAGGAAGTTTCATATCAGTGCACACTCTGCTGTATGAAAATTTCATTCTTCATTAGATAGTGTAAAATTAAATTCTTGTACTTTTCTTGCCTTTAAAATTACAATAAAATTTCATATTAACTTTAACTTCCCTTCTTTGAATTAAAATATTCTTTAGAATGGTGATTGGTTCTTTTTTTAATTTGATTACAAAATTCTTGGGTCAATAATATTATCAACATCATTAATTCTATAAGTTATTATTCTTGGTGCAAAAGTGGTAGCATTTCTATAAATTCGTTTAGTTGATTGAAAACTCTTCATCACCTAGTAAACTGAAACCTGGTAAATTTTTCTGATAATTTTTTTGTTTAATTTCTTGATATGTATCTAGTAGAAGGTTTGGAAAATAGTTTTCACTATAGATATTAATAATTTTGCTCTGAGATCTATTGATAAGTTCATTAAATGTTGCAATTAAAACTTACAATAATTTGTTTTATTTTTGGTTTACAGAGTATTCGAAGTTCACTTAAAGAAGTTTCACTCAAATAGTTATCATTGGAGCTAGAAAACTTGCATTTTTGTCGTCACCCGCTCAAATGTTGCTGAACTTCAGGTGTACCTCAGAATCACGGCATACACACGGTGATTCTAAAGTCATTACACATTTCAATGATATAGTAAGTCACCATAAATTTCAGTGATATAGTAGGTCACTGTACATTTCACTGATATAGTAACGGAGTATTTGTTTCTTGCAGGTACTACGACGAAATGCTGACCAAAGAAGAACGAATCGCTGTTGTTTCTGCTCGTCTTCGTGGAATGACGTATGAACAGGTGCGGACAGACTTTGCCCGTCGATTCCGGATACAGGCCCCACCAGGCTTGCTATCAGGACCTTAGTCAAGAAATTCCAGCGTTAGTGTTGCAGATGAAGAACGTCCAGGGAGGCCGACCATAACGCCAGACACCATTCAAAGTGTGCAGGATGCGATCACATGTAGCCCTTCCGCATCTACCAGGAGACTTAATATGGAGCTTTGTATTCCTCAAACCACTGTAAGGAGAGTTCTTCTTTACAAGCTGCGCAAACGTGTGTACCATATCTAGGTCGTACATAAGCTTGAAGCGGAGGACTACGCAGCCAGACAAGCTATGTGTCACGCGCTTCTACAAGCTGTGTAAAATGATAATTTGATGCAAAATGTCTTATTCAGTGATGAAGCTACATTTCATACCTGTGGACATGTGAACAGTTACAACTGCAGGATCTGGGCAGACGAACAACAAAATGTACTGCAGGAGTGGCAACGGGACACAGCAAAAGTGAATGTGTGGCGAGGGATAACGAGGTCAACAGTGTACAGGCCCTTCTTCTTCGCAGAACAAACCGTTACTGGAACCACATACCTAGATACAGTATGTCGGAACAGTTTTTGGAGCCCCAGTTGATATCTGATGGGATTATGGATACTGTTGTTTTTTAACAGGATGGTGCACCACCCCATTTTGCCCTCGTTGTTCGGGAGTATCTTTACAGGCATTTCCCGGCAGATGGATTGGTGGTGCCTCTCCTGACTAGACACCCTTAGACTTTTTTCTCATGGGGTTTATCGTCTAAGGTATACCAGGTGAAGATACGCAGAACTGAAACTTAACACAGCGGATTCGAGCCGCAGCTGCTGAGATTACACCAGATATGTTTGGGCAGGTTTTTCGGTCTACAGTGGAGCGCTGGGGGGTGTGCCTAGACATGCAAGATGGTCACGTTGAAATGTACTGAAGTTATGTCCTATTGTAACGTAAGTTGCAGTGCCATTACGTATTGGTTAATAAAATTTGTTTGTGTACAAAATGTATAGTGGCTTTAGAATCACCCTGTATATAAATGGATGCACCGCTAGGTGTCATCATAGCCGATAATACTTTATGTTCTTTGCATCTTTGCAGGTCATTAAACGTCGGGGAGGCACGTTCATGTCTTTTTTTTCTTTCTTTACAAAGAGTAAGGAGAAGATTGCATTTCTCGAATATTTTCTTTTTAAATCCGAACTAGTCTCTTGTCCAGGACGTCGTTACTTTTTATGAAGTGTAGTAGCGACGCACAAAGAGATGTGAGGGATTGTGTGACGTATCTCAGAGCGTAGGGGCAGGATGAGTCCTGCGACACAATGCCACACAATACCCCCATGTCGATAGGGTCCGCACTTAAAAAGAGAGAGGGAGAAGAATGCGCAAGTCAGCACCACGCGAGCGTCCGGATGTGCGGGCAGCGGTAACGGTGGCAGTCCGCTACCGCAGGCCACACTCGTCACCCGTACGCAGAGCCGCCGGCTGACGACCCTAATCCGGGCTAGGTGGCCGCGTTCCCGTTGCCGGTGGAAACGAAAAGCCACTGTTGCGTCGGAGCCATCGCGGCCGCCGAGATTGAGACGTTGCCAGTGACCAGTGCTAGTGGGCTCTGAATAGCCGCCGCGGCCGCGGCCGCGCGCGCCGTTACACCCGCGAAAGCCGCTGCTGCTGCTTTTGTGCGTCCCCTTCCGTTAATGATAACTGCCCGCTAATGTGCGTTCTGGGAAGCGCCGGGTCGCGACCGACCCGCAATTACTGAGCGACCAGCGGGCGCCGCGGGGAACGCAGCGCGCAGAAAAAGTCGCCTCTGCCGCGGGCGCTTTTCCGGCGTGGCGTGTATATGTGTGTGTGTGTGTGTGTGTGTGTGTGTGTGTGTGTCCAGAGCGCGGCCGGCAGCAAAACACTTAGCGCCACAGTGCTAGCGGCAAGGTCCTTGCAGCTCCAGTCCGTTCTCTGGTTCGCTGGCGCCACTAACGGACCCGAAAAATGCCTCTAGTAAGATGACCACCGTTACACCGCAACGGAGTAGCGGGAAAAAACGAAAGCTTAGCACCGAGGTTAAAATTCAGGGAATATCGTAACGACACGGCCTATTCCGGAACGCTACGCGTCAGGATGGGTGAGGTGGCAGATTCACACCGGGGCGTGCAGTCAAACAGTGGTGGTAATGATGGGTTATTCGAGCAGCCTTAGACTGTACTCCGGCTGTCCTCAAGGTTGCGCTGCATGCTTGCAAACGCCGCCGATCGCAGAATGTGCTGACGCCCCGATCCGTTATCCTCGGCCGTAGACGCAGCTACCGCGATGCCGAACAGCCCAGAAGCAATCGACGCCGTACGTTCCACAATCGACGCCGTACGTTCCGCCAGCGGTGAAGAACGAGAGCGGCCCGCCCAGATCTTCTGGATTCTTGCCGGCTGCGCACCCCCGCAATTTCTCGTGGTCCTCATTTGGTGCGCTTGGGTGCAGTTGCCGAAGCCAAATGTCCGTTGCAGAGCAGCAATGCCCCTGCCATCCCCCCGGGGATCGCCGGCCGGGGTGGGCGAGCTGTTCTAGGCGCTTCCGTCTGGAACCGCGAAACCGTTACGGTCGCAGGTTCGAATCCTGCCTCGGACATGGATGTGTGTGATGTCCTTGGGTTAGTTAGGTTTAAGTAGTTCTAAGTTCTAGGGGACTGATGGCCACAGATGTTAAGTCCCATAGTGCTCAGAGCCAGACCCCACCCCCAGGGATCGAGTAGGTCAGCGGTTCCTAACCTGGGGGTAATTACTCCCTGAGGGGTAACATTAAATTTTTTGAGGGGGTAGAAGGACCAAGAATGTTAATTTTTGAAAGATCTTTACTATTATCACTATTTCGTAACATCGAAACACTGATTATATAACTTACCAATAATTACATTTTTTTCAACGAGTGGCAGAATGTGTTTGAGATTAAGGCTCATCAAACAAATGTATGAACATCATCACGTAGTCTGTCCGCTACACATATACTTTACACATGAAACCATGCATCTACGACAGTAAAAATGAGACGTATGCATCAAATATGCTTAAATACCTCATGAAAAACTCTTTTGTGAATTATAGACACCATAATAACGTTATTCGCTTTGCACCATTAAACGATCTAACAGACAGTACAAGGCGACAGTAACAATGTGATGACTATTACACTGCTGTAGGGGCTAAGCATATTTTTTTTTAATTTTCGTATTGGCCAACTAGGATCACATAACAACCTCAATTTCTTTTCGTTCCTAGTTACGTTTTTTTCAGTACTCCTTCATCTTCTCCCTGTGATGTCTTTTCCTTCCTTCTGTCCAATTTGCCTCCTCATTGTTATATCTTTTGCATTTAAACGCAAAAATTTAACATTTTATTCTTAAAAAGATATCTTTATGGTATTTCCTGTTCTTTGTTATTGTTTCTTTCTGGAACCCCGTCATCCTGGGTCCTAAAGTTGCAAGCTTGCTTGTCACAAGCCGGGATAAAGGAGGAGTGGTAGAGGAGTAAGACCTCTTTTATTTATAAAGAAAAAAAGAAAAGGACTTCGTTCAGCTGGCAGGACCCCAGGGCCCCCATCCAAGGTTACGGTAAAGACCTCAGCGGCAGAGAAGACGGAAACGACGGATTTCTATAGGGCGGATCTGGCGAAACAAGCAGGCTCTTGTCCAATACGAAAGCGGACAAAAGGCACGATGGTTCCATATGTTAGTGGCGGTGCCCCGACAGCGTCTGTTCCTCATGGTAGTGGCGACTGAACCAGTAATATTCCAGGCTAATGACCTGGACTTATTTTGGAACCGTAGAGTTCGTACTCTCTGCAATTTACAACTTCATATTTTCTACCTATTATTATTATTATTATTATTAATGGCAATTGTACTTCTTGTACTTCCTTATAGTTCGGACGTAAACGTCCAGCAGTTAAGTGATTTACATGTAACAGGCCTAAGTACAGCGCACACATTTTAATTTCGTTAATTTTAAATGAGGCGAACAGGGTGCTGGTGAAGCAAGTGCAACTAGGAAGATAAGCGGTGCAAAGGAAACATATTTTATAACAACGGTCTACCCTCAGTGTGGACAATTAACACTGCTTTCTGATAAAGCACTGAAAATTACTTCGTCACTCTATAAAAAAGGGCTTTAAAACAAGCATTTTCAACTATCTCACTGAATCATTAATTCGTGGTTCCCCGAAACTCCTCAGATCTAAATCTCATTCATGTTTAGTTATCTTAAAAATGAAAGTGTTCAAAGAAAATTCATTTTCATTTTAAAGTTTGATTTTGCGCTAATGTTGATGATGGCGTGAGGAGAGGGGTGGGGAGGAATCGCGAATATCTGACTACACTCAGGAGTAATGGTCTGAGAAAGTTTGGCAATCTTTGGGCAACGATAATGGCCGATGACGGCTAGGTGGCTAGGAGACGGCGAGGGGGCACCTTCTCCTGCCGGATCGTATACAGTTTGCAGTCTGTCGGCCGAAGTCCTTCAGAGGGCGGCTACTGGCTGCTCACGGGATCTCTGCATCGGTGAAGTTCCCAATTCCATGGACCGCTATGCTTCAGGTAGGCACGCCTGGCCGGAACTCAATGAGTCAGTCAGCGAGCAGCGAGTCAGCCGATCATCATCAAGGGTAGTAGCGGTAGTAGTGCATACACAAGGTATGGGAGAAAGGTGCATCGGCGGAGCTGTCATTTGTACTCTTGTGATTCATGTGACAGGTTTCCGACGTCATAATGGTGACAGGATGGGAACTGAAAGCGGTATGGTAGCTATCTGTTGTGCAGTTTGGTACCTGACCGGGGAAGTGAGCTCAAGAGGGAAATCGTTTTCCGAAACATCGAAATATAGTAACAAAAATAGGAAGAAGCCAGTTTATTAATGACCAAAGCAAAATTTGTAGTGGGTATCCTTGTCAAATTTCGGTGGTAAAATCCATCCACTCCTCAAAACTTACCGAATTGGAAAAGTGTCATCCTAATGTTTCAGAACATTTGCATTTATTTGCTCGAGAAAATATGTATTCGCAAAACATCAAACAGTATCCAGAACACGTTACATAGCACGTTTCTACTTTATCCTTTTTTCTTGTTTCTGTGCCAAGGATCACTTAACATCGGAAATTATTTTTCTCGGCAAATACTGCTGACTTTTCCACTGTTGAAATAATTTTATTTAGAACACTTTTATCTATTTACCTTCTTGTTTATCCATGGTGTAGGCTTTTTTTCTGTAAAACATAAACACCATTTTGCTTTCAGATGTTTCAGAAAAAGAGGACCTAGTGCAGCAACCAGCCAAGAACGCAATAAACATTAAGAAGATATGAGAGCACAGAATCCTTTTTCTACAATAAGAGTGAGTTCTGCGGAAATAGGTTAACTTTCGATGTCAACAGAAGTCACCGAGTCCTGTGTTTCTGCGCATTGTAATTTGCAGCACACTCGGAAATTCAGAACTACACACTGTGGCTGCACTATAAGTAGTTTGCGACACTGACTAACTCGCGATGTTGTAGGATGTTGATTTTGACCAGAAGGTCGCTTGTGCACAGCAGGCCTTACACAGGACAGACTGGCATGGAGAGCTGCATCAGACCAGTCTTCGGACTCCGCCACCGGTGTCAACGAGCGTCCGACAGGGGCTGTGCTGAGCAGTCTAGCCCGCAGGAGCAGAAAAAGGAGACACTTGGGCGAAGGCCGCGGAAGATTATTGGCTGCTGCCGGGTGAGCGGGAGGACAACATGCAGACAGTGAAAGACAGACCGTCCAGCGTTCTCCTGGTGCCCGGGAAGTCTTTCCTTTGATGGTGCTGGCAAAAATGGCTACTTGCACTGTTTCCCTTGCACGCAGGATTTCTCAAGTGACGCTCTCCTATGTAAGAGCACTGTGCTTGGTTACTCTGACGTCGAGTTGCCTTAAGTGCCATCCGGTAATGTACCTTAATTCGCTTTGTAATGTGGGTTCTCCTGTTCAGGCTACCGAACACGTTCCCTTTTTGACTTTTTCTTCCTTGTTTGAGGATTCTGAGAAATTTGACCTAACGTTTAGTTATTACATTGATTTCTTTTTTTGTAATGTATGAAGTGACACTTAATTCTCCTATTAGCTGAATTACAGAAATTGACATTAGGACATTTTTTTATAAAACAGATCTGAAAACGGTCATCACAGACTAAATCCGGCAGCTTGATGACAAATAAAAAAAAAAAGTTGTGGCCTTAGACCCTGAAGTAAGGGAAATTTATTTTATATTTGGGTCACTGTTTTATTCGTGACCATGCCACAGCTTACGAACTGATTATTCTGTCGCACAAGACCTTTGCACAATTTATTTGAGAATTTAATTAAAAGGCAACCAATTATGGTTCTTCAAGTGTTGTGCTCATTCCGATATAACTCTGTCGGAACTGGATCACTCGATATTTGGTGATTGCGAGCCAGTATAAGAGGTGTTTGTTAGTAAAATTGTGTACGTAAATAATTATAGAGTTGCAATTCTCTGTGGCAGAATGGCGACCGGAGAGCGTTAGTGTCGTTGGTGTTTAGTATTGTTAGCAGGGCTGATAATGTATAAAAGGGGCGCGAACAGCGTCACACATTGTGTGATCACTGTGAAGATACCACATACTCATGTCAGATGGCGTTTTGAGGCCTAGACAAAGTCTGAAAAGGTCGTGTTCGTGGGGTTCCATTTGGCTGGCATGTCGAATCAGAACACTGGGAAATCCTAGTTCCTCACAAATGTAGATTTTGCGGAAGATGTGCAATGGTATACTGATATGTGAACTTATACTGCTATGTTCTTTATAGTTTTGACTCGACTTTGTAATAAAATCATACACCCTGTCAACTCGTGAAGTTTATTTTGTTCCTGGACGCTTCACTTCAATTGTCATGCAAGAAATGCTCTGTAGTATACAAGATGTTGTACAGGAGTAACATTAACCTAAATTTGAAAATACTTCTGCTCTCTGTCAATGACATTCTTTCCACCGGTATATTGCAGATAGTTTTGAAGCATATTCCACAGCTTTATGCACGAGGTTAGATTCATTAAAGGGTGATGTCGGTACTTTTTCAGTCTGATGATGTGACTATCTCTCGCACCCCAAACTAGAATGAACTGTTGATGAGAAGTACATGTGTCAACACCACACATAATTCTAATTACTTTGTTTTGTCCAATTAATACTTTTAGTCTAGATGAACAGTTACCCATAGTATACCACAACGCATCAATTATTGAAAATGTGCACAATGAAGGAGTTGGTAATTCTTATCATGGGAAAAGAAGCTGAACCTAAACGATCTAGCGCGTCTATTATACGCTTTTTTAGTTTCAAATATACACCAGTGACCACACCTAACACATTATTTTCTACCCCGTTTATTATTTATTGTTGGTGTGCCAGTGTGTCAGACCTTCCGGCACATTTTAGATACCCGCCGTTGTCGCTGCCAACTCCATGCTGCGGCGCCAGCTTCTGTCACTGAGACAACTCAGTCACAAGGACAGCGGGGGTGGGAGGAGTGTCTATCTAATGGCAGAGCCGTCAGGATTCACCAGCAACGAAAAGAGTGTCACCAGGCCGAAGTGGGTAGTTGAGAAACTGCACATAAGTAACAGTTCGAAATTCTGAACTTGCGAGTTGCCTTCGGCGAGTACATGTTTCTCCAAGTGGTCACGCAAAAGACGTTCCTAAGCAACGCTGTCATCTGGTAGCAGGTTGCAAAGACGACTGTGTGGAACCTTTTGGTGACCAAGTGGAAGATTGAACAATATAATACGGCGTTGCTCCTAGACTTCTCCGCCCAGCTCTTGGTCTGTTTGCATCTTACATAAAACTTTTCCTTAGAATACTGCACTGCATCCCTACCTTCGTAACACTGGCCCACCCTATCAATAAAAATTTTAGTACTGTTGTCAAAATCCTTATATATGTAGGAAATTCATCTTGAACTGAGTGCTTGTCGTTTTAATTTCTTCAAACATGTAAACATACGCTTTCTGTTAAACTGTCGTAATTATTTATGTAAAAGACTTTATTAAAATTAGATAAATTTTGTGGCTCCACAAGAAATATTTTTCCTGTTAATAACGACTGTAATGCTAATAATTTGTAATTTTCACACATTTCAAAATTAACAGTGCTCTCCGTTTTGTGTTTGCCCCAGCCAATGCCTTCCTTGTCCGTTGCAAGTAAAATCCCTGTTTCACTAAGTTAACAGGAAGTGGGATATTTTCAACTGTACAAAACTCGATAAGTTGTCTTTTTCAGAGGCTCTAAATTCATCCAATTTGTGGGAAACCAGTTAGAACCTTTCACAAATACATCATCTGCTGGTTTCTTTGTTCGGCTTCTGAACAATGCTTGTGTCATCTGCAAATGGTACTAATTCTGCCTTCTGGTTCAAATGAAATGGCAGATCATTACCATAAGGCAAAAACAGTAATGAGCCAATGATCTAATCCTGTGTGACCTCCACTGTAATTTCTCTCCACGCAGTTGATGTGCCACCTCCCTTTGTAGTACTCGGACAGTCAAGCGTACCTTATGCATTATGTTTCTTAAATTTGAACTAAACCGGGCATGTGATGATCTACTTATTCCATAAAAATTTAACTTCTATAGCAGATCGTTATGGCTGACACCATCAAACGTCTTTGGTAACTCACACAAAAACACAGCTGGTCGTATTTTATCATTTAAACTACTCATTATCTGCCCAGTAAATTTCTAAATAACAGAGTGGTCTTTTTGAAATTCAGATTGTAAGTATAGAAGGAACTTTGCAATTTACTGTAACCTCAACGATGAGGACATTAGAGACGGAGCAGAATCTTAGACCAGGTAGCGATGGGTGCGGAAATCGGCCGAGTCGTGTTCGAAGAAATCATCCTGGAGTCTGACTCACGGGATATAAGAAAACCACGGAAAAACTGAATGCTGGTGGGAGCATGGAGATTCGAAACGTAGTCCTCCCGACTACAACCTCGCTCGGTGCTCTGACGGACTACGAGTGAATTTAGTTTCGGTCATTGGTGATTATAAGAGAGAGAATGGAGAACCTTAAACCTGACGCCAGCACGTAGCATATCACCCCACCGAATAGACCTAAGACGTGCACACAGTCTCGAGGACTGTTTGCAATAAACTATGACACACGCACTTTTGGAATCCGTCGGATAAAACAGGGAAGTATTTATGTTAATCTACATTGATGCACAGAAATTATACACCACTAACTCCTTCTTTTGCTGGATAAATTCTGACGGTGAAAATTTCTTCCAAGTACACTCCTGGAAATTGAAATAAGAACACCGTGAATTCATTGTCCCAGGAAGGGGAAACTTTATTGACACATTCCTGGGGTCAGATACATCACATGATCACACTGACAGAACCACAGGCACATAGACACAGGCAACAGAGCATGCACAATGTCGGCACTAGTACAGTGTATATCCACCTTTCGCAGCAATGCAGGCTGCTATTCTCCCATGGAGACGATCGTAGAGATGCTGGATGTAGTCCTGTGGAACGGCTTGCCATGCCATTTCCACCTGGCGCCTCAGTTGGACCAGCGTTCGTGATGGCCGTGCAGACCGCGTGAGACGACGCTTCATCCAGCCCCAAACATGCTCAATGGGGGACAGATCCGGAGATCTTGCTGGCCAGGCTATTTGACTTACACCTTCTAGAGCACGTTGGGTGGCACGGGATACATGCGGGCGTGCATTGTCCTGTTGGAACAGCAAGTTCCCTTGCCGGTCTAGGAATGGTAGAACGATGGGTTCAATAACGGTTTGGATGTACCGTGCACTATTCAGTGTCCCCTCGACGATCACCAGTGGTGTACGGCCAGTGTAGGAGATCGCTCCCCACACCATGATGCCGGGTGTTGGCCCTGTGTGCCTCGGTCGTATGCAGTCCTGATTGTGGCGCTCACCTGCACGGCGCCAAACACGCATACGACCATCATTGGCACCAAGGCAGAAGCGACTCTCATCGCTGAAGACGACACGTCTCCATTCGTCCCTCCATTCACGCCTGTCGCGACACAACTGGAGGCGGGCTGCACGATGTTGGGGCGTGAGAGGAAGACGGCCTAACGGTGTGCGGGACCGTAGCCCAGCTTCATGGAGACGGTTGCGAATGGTCCTCGGCGATACCCCAGGAGCAACAGTGTCCCTAATTTGCTGGGAAGTGGCGGTGCGGTCCCCTACGGCACTGCGTAGGATCCTACGGTCTTGGCGTGCATCCGTGCGTCGCTGCGGTCCGGTCCCAGGTCGACAGGCACGTGCACCTTCCGCCGACCACTGGCGACAACATCGATGTACTGTGGAGACCTCACGCCCCACGTGTTGAGCTATTCGGCGGTTCGTCCACCCGGCCTCCCGCATGCCCACTATACGCCCTCGCTCAAAGTCCGTCAACTGCACATACGGTTCACGTCCACGCTGTCGCGGCATGCTACCAGTGTTAAAGACTGCGATGGAGCTCCGTATGCCACGGCAAACTGGCTGACACTGACGACGGCGGTGCACAAATGCTGCGCAGCTAGCGCCATTCGACGGCCAACGTGTGTACATACACTCCTGGAAATGGAAAAAAGAACACATTGACACCGGTGTGTCAGACCCACCATACTTGCTCCGGACACCGCGAGAGGGCTGTACAAGCAATGATCACACGCACGGCACAGCGGACACACCAGGAACCGCGGTGTTGGCCGTCGAATGACGCTAGCTGCGCAGCATTTGTGCACCGCCGCCGTCAGTGTCAGCCAGTTTGCCGTGGCATACGGAGCTCCATCGCAGTCTTTAACACTGGTAGCATGCCGCGACAGCGTGGACGTGAACCGTATGTGCAGTTGACGGACTTTGAGCGAGGGCGTATAGTGGGCATGCGGGAGGCCGGGTGGACGTACCGCCGAATTGCTCAACACGTGGGGCGTGAGGTCTCCACAGTACATCGATGTTGTCGCCAGTGGTCGGCGGAAGGTGCACGTGCCCGTCGACCTGGGACCAGACCGCAGCGACGCACGGATGCACGCCAAGACCGTAGGATCCTACGCAGTGCCGTAGGGGACCGCACCGCCACTTCCCAGCAAATTAGGGACACTGTTGCTCCTGGGGTATCGGCGAGGACCATTCGCAACCGTCTCCATGAAGCTGGGCTACGGTCCCGCACACCGTTAGGCCGTCTTCCGCTCACGCCCCAACATCATGCAGCCCGCCTCCAGTGGTGTCGCGACAGGCGTGAATGGAGGGACGAATGGAGACGTGTCGTCTTCAGCGATGAGAGTCGCTTCTGCCTTGGTGCCAATGATGGTCGTATGCGTGTTTGGCGCCGTGCAGGTGAGCGCCACAATCAGGACTGCATACGACCGAGGCACACATGGCCAACACCCGGCATCATGGTGTGGGGAGCGATCTCCTACACTGGCCGTACACCACTGGTGATCGTCGAGGGGACACTGAATAGTGCACGGTACATCCAAACCGTCATCGAACCCATCGTTCTACCATTCCTAGACCGGCAAGGGAACTTGCTGTTCCAACAGGACAATGCACGTCCGCATGTATCCCGTGCCACCCAACGTGCTCTAGAAGGTGTAAGTCAACTAGCCTGGCCAGCAAGATCTCCGTATCTGTCCCCCATTGAGCATGTTTGGGACTGGATGAAGCGTCGTCTCACGCGGTCTGCACGTCCAGCACGAACGCTGGTCCAACTGAGGCGCCAGGTGGAAATGGCATGGCAAGTCGTTCCACAGGACTACATCCAGCATCTCTACGATCGTCTCCATGGGAGAATAGCAGCCTGCATTGCTGCGAAAGGTGGATATACACTGTACTAGTGCCGACATTGTGCATGCTCTGTTGCCTGTGTCTATGTGCCTGTGGTTCTGTCAGTGTGATCATGTGACGTATCTGACCCCAGGAATGTGTCAATAAAGTTTCCCCTTCCTGGGACAATGAATTCACGGTGTTCTTATTTCAATTTCCAGGAGTGTACTTCCAGGGCGGGTGAAAGTCTCGGCCTCAGAGACGGGTACTGCGTGCATGTTCACAGTCTTCGATGATGTAAAAATAAACCAGAACTCACAGGAGAATGAAACAAACTCTGTCCATCCTTAAAAATAAAAATCCGTTGTCACATGTATCACTTGAGAATGGCTCATCCGTTTTGGTTGATTTCCTTTCTTGTGTTCGTAACTGTGACGACATGTTGTGTATGAAATAAAATTTTTGGAAAATCCACTTGGAAAGTCGGAAATTTGGATGGTATTTTTGTATAAAAACCTTCAGTGAAAGAAACGTGACGGTCTGCTTGACAGCACTGCTACCAGATGTTTTCAATTTAAAAAAAAAGTGACATTCAATTTGGCAGTTCTGCTACTGTATTTTGATATTTTGCTAAAAAACACAATGGAAAGCGATATTTCAGCGTGTTATCAGTGGTGATCAGACAGGGTGGCAATATGAAGCAAAGTCGTCATAACCTCTGAAAGGTTTGCGTTAGGACGTTCGGACTGCACGGTTGGCCGCAGGGCATGAAGGGAATTAGCGTACGCACGCGCACGCGCCTTTTTTGCGGCCTTTTGCTCCTGAAAATGTCACGGTACAGCGTGCTTGAGCGTATAGTGCTTGTGAAGGCCTACTATGCGAGTAAAAACAGCCCAGTTCCGGCTCAAAGGAAGTTTGCGACCGGTCAAGTGTGCTAACAATCAAGAATTTGATTCGCAAGTTTTAGGGAACAGGTAGTGTTCGTGATGGCAGTGCTCGCAATGTCGGTCTCCAGAAAGGGTTAAAACACCTTAAAACATCGAGAACGCCCGCTGTGTTTCAAACCAGCTCCAGGAAGTCGATCAGACGAACTGCACAGTAGGTAAGTATTAACCGGGAGACAATGCGACTATTGTTGTTGAAGACCTGCATCTCTTCCCACACAAAATTAAATCCCATCAGCCATCAAGCCCACGGCCATAGAACAGCTGTTGTGTTTCGCCAACACTATTGTCCACAGAGTTGACGAACAGGATTTTGATGTGAATATGGTTTGGTTTAGCGACAGAGCCCATTTTCATTTGGATGAGTTCGTCAATAAGCAAAATTCAATTTTGGGGACTGAGAATTCGCATTTCGCGATGGAGAAGTCTCTTCACCTTCACTGGGTGGCTGTGTGGTGTGCAATGTCCAGTCACGGAATAATCGGTGCAACATTACTTGATGGCACGGTACTGACCCAGATTTCGACAAGATGTGGTTCATGCAAGACGGAGCTCCATCCCATCGAAGCAAGAGAGTGTTTGATATCCTGGAGGAGCACTTTTGGGAGCGCATTCTGGATCTGGGGTACTCAGAGGTCATCAGCATGAGCCTCAATTGGCCGCCCTATTTCCCGGATCTGAACACACGCGACTCCTTTCTCTGAGGCTATACTAAAGACAAGGCGTACAGAAATAACCCCAAAACCACATCAGAGCTAAAAACAGCCGTTCAGAAGATCATAGTCAGCACTGATGTTCCGATACTTCAGTGGGGCATGCAGAATTTCGCTATTCGCCTGCGTCACATCATCGCCAAGGATGACAGGCATATCGAACATATAATATCCTAAATCGAAATATCTGTAGTGAGGTCTACATGTCGAATAAAGGGTGTGCGCGCCGTAGTTTGTAAATAATATACTTTTTTCATATAGTTTAATAATTGGCACTCACTATCTTTGATGTGTTGCAGAGATTGAATTTATGTTAGTTCGTGATCATTTGGTGAGCTGAAAACATTCAATTAGATGTGTGTGGAATAAGCTTTGAACTATCGTATTTTTCCCACGGGCAGTTTTACGAGGTGTGCTCGAGACTCAGCTTTTGTGTTCACGTGCTTTCTCTTCGGACGGAATGACAAAAAAATGTCGTTCAACAACAAGCGTTGCGTTGAACACATAAAACACCAACAAATTATTGTCAAAATAATGAATTTACACTTATTTCGTTTCAATAAATCTGTAATCTTACTAAAATTGCTTCTTTTTTTCAATTCACACAAATTCAAGGAGAGATTCGGTTGGTTGAATCCCTTCTCGACCAACTGACTGACTGACTGACGGAAAATACTGGAAATATAGGTTGACAACAAACGCTTTCTGTTAAACGGCCTGCGAGATAAAAATTGCTGTGCTGTGAAAATTTGCGGTTTTGTTTTCCTTTTCGCAGTAATTTTTAACAGAAAACAGAACAGTTGTATGTATTACTAACTTTATAATACTACCTGTTCGTAGATTAAAACGACGCGAAATACTCTCATTGAGGCTACTATCTTCGCAGATTCAGCAGCTGGAAAAATCTGCCTCATACCCCGTGTCATAATAATTCCAACCGATTTAATGGCTCTGAGCACTATGGGACTTAACTTCTAAGTTCATCAGTCCCCTGGAACTTAGAACTTCTTAAACCTAACTAACCTAAGGACATCACACACATCCATGCCCGAGGCGGGATTCGAACCTGCGACCGTAGCGGTCGTGCGGTTCCAGACTGCAGCGCCTAGAACCACTCGGCCCAACCTGTGGGATGGTATTCAGAAACCCCATGGCGTGGTGTCAGCGAATCATCAGCATCGGTGTGTGGTCCGGGATAATTGACGACTGTATTTTGGGGCTAGTCTTCCTTCCACATCGCCAACAGACCAGAATTATCGGTGTTTCTTGCGGGTGACGTTCCATTTCCTGTTGGAATAAGTGCCATTGATGATTCGAAGTGTTATGTGGTTGCTACATGATGATGCACCAGCCCACTTCGCCGTTAACGTCCACGTGCATCTCAATCGTGTCTTCCCTGGTCGATGGATGGGACAAGGGAATCCAGTTTCATGGCATCCTAGTTCACCGGATCTCAACCAGTGCGATTCCTGGCTATGGCACCATGGTGTATACAGAGCCCATTCCACATGTGGAGACGCTGGAGCAGCGTATTCATGCTCTCTTGGACACTGTTCGGATGCAGCCTGTTCGATGTGAACGTGTGAGAGAGAACATGCTACGGCGTGCAGATGCATGGGTTGAGCCACATGGAGACGATTTTCAACACATACTGTAAGTGTTGTCGCTTTGCACAGCGCGCGTTAGACCACACTCTCTCTAGAAATGTATGACTGAATAAATGGTCTTTAGTATGGAAACCACGCGTTTCCGAACATAAGTTCATTAGACCTTTTTCGTTTCGTATTCTCTCATCGAATAATCCCTAGGGTTTGAATATGGCGGAAAAAATAACCTGAAGAAATGTTTCCGTATATCATGGATTAGAAACGGGACGTGGGAAGAAAAGGTCAAGCAAGTGAGGAAGGCATAATCTTGATATTATTATTAACCGCTGCTTACATGATTCGTTCAATATGAGCACCGGGGACGTCGAAGAGGTGCTGATACCGTAAACGACGTGCTCGCAGCAGTTCCAATGGAATCTGAGCAACGTGTTCTTGTGCACTGACCTTCAGATCACGGAGAAACCGAGCGTTCTTTCAGATATCTTTGGAGCCAGTAGTAACATGGTTTCAAATCAGGTGATCTCGCAGAGCATGCCAAACAACCCAACAAGTACGCCATATTGAGCAGTTCTGTGTATTCATTGCGTCTTGTAGTGTAAATTGTGCCTCGTCACCCCCACAGATTATTCTCTGCCACATGTCAACTTCGTCACGTGAGAGAAACCGGAGAACAAATTGAGAACGTTGCTGCGGATCATGATGTTTCAGTCGGTGCACCGATTGGATCTTGTACTGGTGCCAGTGTAAAACGGAGCGTAAAACTTTCCGTATCGTCGACCATGAGAAGGAAAACTCTCGTGATACTGCCCGAGCACTAGGATGGTCAGTTACAGCAACTGCAACCTCACCTTCGGGATAGGGTGCCTTCCTCTTCCAGGTGCCACACCACGCTCACCCGTATTTTGAAATTACATCATCTTCTTTAAACCTTTGAATGAGATCGTGTTTCTCCTCAAACCCTTCAGTCGGTGATACTCTCTCAATGCAGAACTGTAACTGCTGCCGTTCGCATAAAACAATTTCACTAACAGCGTATGATCTCTCTTCTCGATAGAGATACTCTTCACTCATTTTACGACTTGTCAAACGACACTGTGTATGCCATACCGTCATACAAACAATATGGGGAGCCAGATTTGCAACCAGTGACCACTACTGAAACTAATTTGTTTTCCAGCGTAAATCAAAATGTTGAAATGTGTGCGAATTCCTAAGGGACCAAACTGCTGAGGATATCGGTCCTTATATAACGGTAGTATGGCGATGTAAGTGCTGTTCTGTCATCTTCTAAAGGCCGCTTACAACATCCACGTTTTCTACTCTTGCAATTACGTTTAGTGCTTTAGATGGTATTCTAACTTCGGTAACTGAAGCTCTTAAACACAACTACCTCCTTAACAACCGCTAGTGACCTCAGATGCCGCGTAATGGATAAAGCTCGGTCAAATGTGAAGTTATCATATAGTCTTGGTTGCAGCTTTTCTATTCCGTCAAACTACTTCTTGCGAGTGATAATAATACTGAAAAACACGGTCGCCACCCAAAATGACGAATAGATTGACGTTATTCAACATATTCACCAAATTTGGTCTTTACTACATTTTGGTTCTTATTTAAACTTTTTATCGTTTATTAATTTCTATCACTGAAGGAACAGGCTAATGCACGTAGACAGCTGAATAATGACTGCTTTCAGAATAGGTCACACGCATACACTTAGAAAGTTTTGGTAATACCTACTTACGTTTCTGAATGTAAGATCAGCAACACTGCCTCTGAAAACATGTATTATACACAAGAAATATTTTAAGATACTTTTGTAAGTATCGAAATGATTGCAAAGGGTTTTTACACTAGGTTTTTCACAGTTTTATTGAAATAGTTTACATAATAATTTCTTGGACAGAAGAACCCAATAACCAAGTTCACACTGTAGGAAGGTATGTTTAAAATATTGTAGGTAGAATTGTTATTTTTTTACGAACTTTCAATGCAATCTACAATTCTCCACATTTAATTTAATTGCTGCACTTGAGTGAGAATTTAAATTTACTCTGAAAGCTGATTCAAATGGCTCTGAGCACTAAGGGACTTAACATCTGTTGTCATCAGTCCCCTAGATTTTAGAACTACTTAAACCTAACTAATCTAAGGACATCACACACATCCATGCCCTAGGCAAGATTCTAACCTGCGTCCGTAGCGGTCACGCGGTTCCAAACTGAAGCGCCTTCAACCGCTCGGCCACAGCGGCCGGCCCTTTGAAAGAAAACACAAAGTTGCGCAATAATTTTTCACGCCAATGACTTCTCGGTTTCATTCTCTTTAGTACAGGAAAAGAGCCCTACCTGGGACACTGTAGGTTAAATGAGTAGTTTTGCGTAAAACTAATTAAATGATTATTGAACAAAACACGTAAAAACTTGTGAAGACAGCTCATATACAGAACTAGGGAGGGTTTAATTCAGTAGTGTCATTGTGAGCTGAGATGCTGGAGATTTAGGTGCTTTGAAGGCACGTACCGTTTTGCAGCGACGGAGATTATTACTTGTCTTCTTGGCGTCGAATTATGCGACTTATATCATCGCAGATATGAGTTTTGCTTTCCTGGGGATCTGCGTCAGTTTAAGTAATGGATGCCCTACACCATTTCACATCCAGAAACCAACACTCGTTGCTGACGTAATTTTATATCTCTCCTGCGAAGTTGCATCATAGCACTTCTCCTCCACTCACATCTATTAAGCAGTTAAACTTTAGCTTTGTTTAAACCATACTGCGGAGTACAGCGCGCATCAGCTTTCGTCACCTGCCACAACAGTGTCTTGCGCCTGTCACTCGCACCGCTTCTCCCCTCTCCTACCCGCTTCCGTTAGCAGCAAAAAATATCTACCTTTTCCGACCTTCAAGAGCGTTGGCAGATCCCTAGTGGTTTTCACCTATATTTAACTTTACCCCTGAGCTGGTGTTGACTTCACTTCGCAAACAATTATACATAGTTAAATAAAAGGTAGTTATTGTTACTTACACAAGATTATAAGCATTTGTTAATTAAATATAAACATTAAACTTCACATAGTCAAAGCATATTGCCTTCTGCAGACACTCTTATACACTAGATACTGTACAAACCTCATTCTTTGCTTAGCGCAAAGTCTCTGGACTCTCAAAAAGTCGATAGTGTTACAATACACACCACTTACGCTAAGAACAACACATACACCCATGCCCGAGGGAGGACTCGAACCTCTGACGGGAGGGGCCGCGTAATCCGTGACATGGCGCCTCAAACCGCGGGGCCACTCAGAGCGGCAGCGTAAATCGGTTTCGCATTAATTACAGTCGACAATGGGCTTTCGTGATTACCTGCACTTTTATTATAACCATCCGGTAGTTTATGCCACTTTTGACTAACTGTAATGTTGATGAAGTAATCAAGAAAAAGGAATACAAATTTTAGAGTGGGAGCAGCAGCAGGAAGGAACAGACAACAGTATTTAGACTTACGAATTACATTGGTGTCCAGAAAAAGAAACAGAACACCTTAAACGAATAGAGGCCTCCCGAGAAGACCGACACCTCATCCTAATGGCACTGCAGGACAGATCTGCGTCCTCGTCGGCTCTGGTGGAACAGTGGAAAAGTGTAACACACCGTATAGTATCAGGCGTTACAGTCCGTTGCCGTTTATTACGGCATGGGTTTACGTGCGCGTCGTCCACTTCTCCGCCTACCTTTGACGAATGTGCAGAAACACGCTAGACGGCAATGGTGTATGGAACGATGCCAACGTGGAAAGGAAGGGCATGAGACGGCGTTTAGGAGGAATCCAGTTTTTGTTTGTTTGAAAACGATGGGCGAGTTTGGGGTCACTGCAGACGGGGCGAGCGGCATGTCAGTGACTGCATTCCCACAAGACCTACAGCGGCTGTGCTATTAGGTACAACCACAAATCACAGCCGGTGCGGGTCCAGGGCACTGTGACCATTGTGACCTACGTGAATGACATTCTGCGATCCGTAGCCAACCCAGACGCAATTTTTCAGCAAGCCAATGCCCGACCATATGTTGCCGCACGGACATGTTCCTGCTTGGTATCACAGTATCAGTCTTTATCCCTGGCTGGCCATATCACTAGACTTTCCGCCAGTCGAAAATGTACCGGGTACGGCGAAACGACGGGTGCTGCGCTATGACCCATGGCGTACCAGCACAGATAAACTTAGGAACCAGGTGAATGCAGCATGGATGGCTAAACTACAGGACGCCATTCGCGCCTTATACGCGTCGCTGCCATCACACATGGGCGTTATCAGGACCCATGCTTAACCTGTGCCTACTAGGCAAAAGGACGCGTGCTGAAACGAGGTAACTGAAATGCTAATCATTCTACAGAAGATACTAGTGCACATGGCCCTTGAATATGGATGTCCTCCCTCTAGTCGTTCAAGATGTTCTGTGTTTTTTGAACATGAGTTATATTGACCTAAACGCAGTTATTAGTACACTAGACTCGATTCAGGAAGACGGCTGAAATCCCTGTCCATTCAGATTTATAGGTCTTCCGTGATTTTCCTAAATCTTTCTAGGCAAATGCTGTGATGGTTCCTTCGAAAAGGGCACGGCCGATTTCCTTCCCATCCCTTTCGTAAGCCAAGCATGTGCTCTGTTTCTAATGATGCGATGTCGTCGGGACGTTGAAATCTAATCTTCCTTCTCTCCACATATAACATAAGAACGAAATGCAAAAATCCTTAATTGGGAACACAGCCAACTTGGAGAAACTAATCAAAGACTGAAGAGATTAATTGCAGTAGTAGGAAGGAGAGTAGTCACGTCACAAATATCAGAAATTGGGAAAAGACAGGCATAGCAGACGCCAGTGTAAAACTGTGTTCTGTTTCTAAACCGGGCTACTTCAAAAAGGTTAAAGGCTGGAAGATATTGACGCTAAATTGGAGGTAGCTAATAAAATAGTGTCAACGGCCTTGCCGCAGTCACATCATCATCATCATCATCAACATCAACATCAACACCAGTTTCCGTCAGATCACCGAAGATAAGCTCTGTCGAACTTGAAGCAGAAGCTCCGATCACGAAAGCTGACAACGGCTGGAGAGCGGTACGCTGACCACACGCTCTGCATCTCCGCATCCAGAGGAACCTATCCCCTGAGGATGACACGGCGGCCGGTCGGTACCACTGGGCCTTCCGAAGTCTGTTCGGACGGAGTAATGAAACTATCACCAGTGCCGAACAAAAGCTTCCTTTGTGAGAATAACTGTATTATTTATTTTACTAATGACTCTAAAATTGAAAATGTTTGATAATTCTACGTACCTACGCTAGTGGGCTGTTTCATATACATTCATCACAAATTTACATAGATGTATTCGGAAGCACTATTTCCGTAGGTAACTGTCCCCTTCAGATCGTACACTACCTCAGTACCTTCTATCAGTTGCAAACGATGGTTTCTACGATCGCGTTTAACGTTTCTAGTTTCCAGCATCGGCTGTAAGTATTATCTCACCGACCACACACCATATAGGACCTTCTTAAGCAATTTGACACTGCGAAACATAACCCTTAAGGTTAAGCGCGGTAGCTGAATCGGAAAGAAAGTTGTCTTAATAGATGGATTATTTCAGTGCAACTGTCTTTTGTCTTGCGCATGCGGTTTTCAAGTATTATTTCTGTCCGAGACATATATTTCATGCAAGCTACGTGATTACGGATGTGGATAACGACTGCTGAAAGGAATGAAACCAGCGATTATTTACAATATATATTTTCCTGTGTTATTAGGTATCATTACCTCCTTCCTATAGTCGACAGAATATTGAACAAGCGCACCAAAAAACAGCAGACTGTAGCAAACAATCGATTACAAATAATCCCTGCCTTTAGCATACTTTGAACGCAACTTATTTCCTGACTTTTAAATTGTATTTGTTAAAATCACTCATCCTAAGGGCATTAGTTTTTTCTTCTTCTTTTTTGTCATGTGAAACACAATGTGATATAAACCGTGCGAATGCGGCCTTTCTTACAACTCTGGCCGTTACGTGCTTGAACTTTTGTTTCGTTTTACAGCCGGTTTCTGATCTTGATTATGTAGAGAAGTTGCCATAAGTATGAAAAGGCAGAGAATTGTCATTTTATGTTTCTATTCGTTTTGGATTACATAAATTTTACTACTCTCGATGTCCTGACTGTATGTGTGAGAGATGCAGTTCATGATTAGCCTATGTGTACAGGGCACCCAGAATTCCATAAGAAGACTATAATTCTACATTTTCCAAAACCTATAGTACAAATTGAAATAAATTTATATGCTTCCTTCATAATTTATTTACCGAAACAATCCGTAGATCGAGGCAGAGCGACCATCGTACTTAAAATGTCGCTGCATAGTAAAAACACGCTGCTAAACATAATTTACTTCCTAAAATTAATTGCCTCTAACACAAATTACATGAAAAATATTGTCTTTGTGTATTTCCCTTGGTTTATTTCCAAAAAAAGTTTTGAAGTTTCAATACTTTGAAGTATATAAATAAGAATTTTTTTAATCATTTATTTCGGACCCTTTGTAAAAGAGGAAATTGACAGAAATGCGGATAGAAGACAGAACGCAGAAAGAATGCAGCATAGCTACTGACGGTGTAATCATTTCACAGGAATCTTTACATGATCTGCCCATTGCCCAGAATATTTTTCTTCGGTGGCCACGTACTCTCATCCAGAACACATCCCCGATGCAGTACTGACGGTGGAGCTACATAGCCGTGTAAGCTCCCGCTACCTGCTCCGAGCGCTCAGAACATGTGGGGAGGCCGCTTTTTCTCGCCACCACAAATCGCGGCTCCTGCCGGCGTTCGTGCTTCGCTCGCCACCCCGCAGACGCGTTGGTATGATGGGCCACGAATGATGAGGAGGCGCAAAGATGAGAAATACGGCTTTCATTCTTGAGAACTCAGAATTACGCCCTCTTGGCTGACAAGTCAAAATTTTCAGCCTTCCGCCGTAGATGCGAACCCCTTCAGTCATCTATATTTTGTAATGACAATGAGCGTGGCACGCGAAAGTAATAGCGTAGTACCCGGGGGAAAGCGGTAAAGCTAACTTGATACCGCTACGAAAATTAGTATTTATTCAGGTTCAATGTATGCATGTGTGAATCATATTGCTACAATGCAGAAGATAAATTATGAGATTCAGCATAGTTAGCGTTATAGAGTAATGTAAGTTCGTATTGTGGTGACTTACGAACTGGAATTAAAATACTCTGAAAAACGCATATAATTATATTTTTCTGATAAGCTTTTAATAAATATGGGCAAACAATGGAGTTAAAAACCTGCCTACTTGAAACAATTGTTAAAATCAATAAAGGCACAACTGATTACTGTACTGAAGAAAAATTGACATACCGTATTTACAGGATGACATATCAAACACCTTTCAGCCGTCTAATTTCCAAACTGATTTTATTTGGCTACCAGTTCCGGCGATTTACCACTCCATCTTCAGGTCCCTGACCAATGTGTAGAAATATTCCACTTCTGTTCTGGTCAAAACCGATCGGTAGGTGATGGTTGAAGTGATTGCTACAGTATATAGAATTCTACTAATACCAGTATTTCTGGCCCCTGTTTTGATCAGAATCGAGATGGAATCTTCTCAAACATCGGTCAGGCGCCTGAGGATGCCGTAATAAACCGTCGAAACTGACAGCCAGATAAAATAAGTTTGGGAAGTAGACGGCTGAGATGTGTCTGATTTGACATTCTGTATTGAACGGCTGAGTCCCGCAACCATCTCTGAAAAGATGGACACACAGAGACTTACTGTGTTAACGTCCACATAAGAGCCTTTTTTATGAGAGACTGCTTAAAAATGTTTTGTTAGTTAATCTTCGTCGTTTCATTTATTATTCTTTCATGCTTCGTCTTTAGTGTGATGATTTAAAAGTATTCTACAATGTAAAACTTCCTTTCTTTTTGGTAATGGGTGTAGTAATTTAATGTCCGTTCAAGCCGTGAGGCTTTGGCTACATCGCAAGATATGTGTTGGTACCTCTTCTGAGAAGGGCCACAATACCGAATTTTCCTTGGGAAATATGGCAGCATGATGCGGTGTGGGCTACAAGTACGTATGTACAAGCCATCATTTATATCTCTCGAGGAAATCGATTATTTCGTTTGCTAAAATAGTTATAGATATGAAACTAGCAGCAACGTAAAGATTACACATGCCACAGTTAGAAAACAACAGGCTACGAGAAGTAATTTTTAAAATTATGATGTATGAAAACGTGGCTGGAGAGCATTAACGAGTCTGCCGTCAGATCCTCGGATGATACAGACCATAAAAGGCTATCACTGCACTGCACTGGTGTGCAAAATTTATGGACAGAAGTAACTTCTGAATAAAGATTGAATTTTCTCATTCTGAGAAGCCTAAGGAACAATCTGTTTTACTCGCTACAATACGAAGATCGCATAAATATTTCCTTATTCAAAACGACCGATTTCGAGGGATTTTGCTATTATCTCTCAGGCTAAAAAACTTTTTGCTATGAAACGTGTTCATTTCACGTTCGACCTCAGGCGAAGTTGCCATGCGGATAAAAATCAGATTTTTTATGACAAACGTTTTATAATGTTCTGATTTTTATACACAAGGCAACTTGGCGTGAGGTCCAACGCAAAATGAACACGTTTGATAACAAAACATTACTTAGACGTGAAGATTATAGACAAGTTTGCTGAAACCGGTAGCTTTAAATAAATATTTGTGAAGTCTTGGATGTCAATTTCTTTCTTAGCAAGATATATCTCTGCTAGGTCAGAAAATTTGTTGACTATTTCAGTTATTCAATCGGCAACATGTTTCGAAGTTAAATCTCGTCATGAGGCTACAGCGGTAGTACTGTAAGTAGGCTGTTTATGTTTTCTTTATGTAAGTAGGCTGTTTATGTTTTCTTTATGTAAGTAGGCTGTTTAGATTCTTATATTGGTAACGCCGCCGCCACGTAGCGCTCTCTGTATGAAAATGAAATCACTGGCTGTGCTGTGTGCAGTCTGCGGCTAGTTTGCATTGTTGTCTGCCATTGTAGAGGGGCAGCTGGATGTTAACAGCGCGTAGCGTTGCGCAGTTGGAGGTGAGCCGCCAGCAGTGATGGATGTGGGGAGAGAGATGGCGGAGTTTTGAAATTTGTCATGAACTGCTATATTTATATATGATGATATCAAGGTAAATACATTGTTTGTTCTCTATCAATATCTTTCATTTGCTAACTATCCCTATCAGTAGTTAGTGCCTTCCATAGTTTGAATCTTTTATTTAGCTGGCAGTAGTGGCGCTCGCTGTATTGCAGTAGCTTGAGCTGCGAAGATTTTTGTGAGGTAAGTGATTTGTGAAAGGTATAGTTTAATGTTAGTCAGGGCCATTCTTTTGTAGGGAATTTTGAAAGTCAGATTGCGTTGCGCTAACAAAATATTGTGTGTCAGTTTAAGCACAGTCATGTATAATTGTTGAAAGGGGACGTTTCATATGTCGACCCTTAGCCTAGGATACCTCACTGGAATCTTCTGATTTTTTCTTGTACTTTGTGTATTTAGTGTAGCTTTTGTTTATTGCTAGCGCGTAATTGTAGAGAGAATCTCCTTTGTAGTTGTAGCCTTTCATTGTTGTACAGTAAAACAGTTGTGGCATGCATATAGATTTGCACCAAGTATTTCGCAGCTACGCTTGCAATTAACTAGATATTATTTTCAGTGCTATGTTAATGTGTTCTCCTATTTTTGCACTTCAAATTGTGCTTTTCTGTGTTATCGTGTGAAATATTGTGACAATTATGGCGTGTGAAAAACGTAACACTAGGCTCCAAACTAAACTGAGAAATAATAGTGACGACGAGCGTAGCTTATCAGCGCCGCAGAGTAGTGAGTTTACTAATGTTCAAAGTAGTAATTTGGTAACTGTGCACAGGGAAATGGAGCGGGCATCAAACAATGGCGTGGACAGTGAAACAATTAGTGAAGAGGGAAGCATTATCGATCGATCGGTCGGCAATAGCTCGCCTCAGGAAGCCGAAATGACAGGACACGATCTCGCAAATACTGTAGATTCAGGTTTTGGATCCTCACCGTTTTCTCAAATAAGTCAAGACACATTTTCTGCTTGTCAAAATGTGAATGTTTCCGGTGTAAATTCACTGCCGAAAAGCACTGAGGAACATGTTTCAGACACCAATGCATTGTTATTACAATTAATACAACAAATGGGACAAACACAGCAAAAGCTTCAAAAGTTAGACACAATGGAACAAAATCTTAAAAAGTTAGACACAATGGAACAACACCAGAGACAAACACAGCAACAGTTAGACACAATGGAACAAAATCTTCAAAAGTTAGACACCACACTTGAACAAACACGTGAAGATTTAACTACTGAGTTACATAACATTGAATCGAAATGTCAAAAAGTCTGTAATGACGTAAAAACACAAATTTGTGAGCATTTTCAACCTATTTTTTCGCGGCATGAAAATGCATTACAGAATCACGAAGCAGCCATAAAAGAACTGCAAACCATTGTTCATGAAAATCATGAGACCTTGTGGGCTAAAATTGACTCAGTTACATCTACCGATTCGGTTAAGCAACTTGCAAAAACTCAGGAAAACTTAAAGGACACAGTAGATTCGATTTCAACACAAATGGACACTCTGAAACTTGGTTCAGAAAAACACACTGAGGAAATGTGTTCACTATCGGAGAAAGTAGCCGAACTTTCGGATCAGGTTACTAACTTATCTACAAAGGTAGATGATGATCTGAATGACACAAGACCTGTAGCCTTCACTGACACAGAAGAGTATGAACAAATTAGAAAATTCAAACAAAATCAAAATCAAATCAATACACAGTACAAAAGAGAAATCCGGGAAGTACAAGATCAGCTGACACAGGTAATACAAGAATTACGTATTTCAGAGGATACTCGCGCCCCAATACGGGAAGAGGGACACAGAAATACGGAACAGCCACAAAATAATAACACAGGGCATTTCGGAAGTTATGAAAGAAATTGGCAATGTGCACCGAATTTTGAGATGGAACGGCCGACACGACCTAACAATGACCGATATGCGACTCGCCGACATGATGATTTTGACTATAAGCTGTTCATTACTACACGTAAATTCAAAACATTTAAGAATTCTGGCAACGACATTCATCCACAAGCATGGCTCCATCAATTCTCGCATTGTTTTCCTCCCAACTGGTCGTTAGAACACAGATTAGAATTTATGTGTGGCTACTTGGAGAATGAACCAGCTGTAAGAATGCGATCGGTAATTCACGATTGCCACAGTGAAGGAGAGTTTTACCATGCCTTCCTCTCAGCATATTGGTCTCAAGCCACACAAGACCGAGTAAAACATAGCATCATAATGATGAAACATTATGAACAATCTGAATTTTCCAGTCTTATGAAATATTTTGAAGACATCTTGCATAAGAATCAGTATCTTTCAAACCCATACAGCCCCTCAGAACTCATCCGCATTTGCTTAATCAAACTGCCTGAACATTTACGACATATTATTTTGGCAGGACGTTGCAAAGACGACATTGAAGCATTTCAGGGACTCCTACAAGAATTAGAAATTGACACAGACAGTCGCCGGATGCGAAAACAGGAAAACAATCACTACAGGTCATATACGTCACAGTTCCGTGATGACAGAAATAATAACTGGACGTGACAAGGCTATTCTTACAACGCAAATCGTGACCAAAATAGACACCACCCGTACGACAACCGTTGGCAGAGTAATAATAGTTACAGAGAAAGATCGCATTTCCGTAGTAATGACTATCACAGAGACAATCAGAGAAACAGACAATATGGGAACCAAAACAAGTATTATCAAGGGAGGCAGAATAACTTCAGACGCAACAGTTCGGCCCAGAGTTACGATTCAGGGAGAAATTCTCCACCACATGACCGACAAACAAGAAACTATGTAAACTACCGACAAAACGACAGACGTGAATTTCATCAGAACTGGCGGGATTCTAACAGAGCTGGGCCCTCTCGGCAAGGCGAAATTGTAGAAGTTAGGTCTCCTAATCCCAATAACAACGCGCGCCAACAAAGAGACAGACAATGACTCGCGCCGCAGGCACCCACGTGCGCCGGCTGGCTCATAGAAAAATAACATAGACGCTAACCTTGTGAAAAATTCCAGTATTCTTTACTGACGTATACTGCATGATAATTGCGTTCAAGCTGAAATTCTGAGTACCTTGAAGAGTAAAAGATTGTACCACATTTCACATGTAAAAACGATTATTGAAAGATAATCTGCTTTTTAACTTTGTCTTTGCCATAAAACTTTTCACTTCACATTTCTAGTATGCTTTGTCAGATTTAGAATCTGTTAACATGTAACAATGTTTGAAGTGAAATATCCAGTCAAGAACCAAGAGAACTTATTTAAACAGAAATTACGAATGCATTGTTATAATGAACAGACGACACAGTGTTGTTAGTTGTACATTCTTGCTTGTTAGTTGCACGATTACGTAACGACTATCAGGCTTACATACTTAGGACACACACTGGTACTGCTAATGAGATTTTAATGCAACATTTTGGTTTACTTGAAAATACATTCTGGGTTTAAAGTACTTTCTGTGAGATACCAGACGACACAATGGTTAGTTTATGTGACAACTACATGGTTTTATCACGACGCTACTAATGAGTGACAATTTACAATGTTGCTTTTGCGGTGTATCTGTTTTATATCTGCACAGTTTTCTGAAGTCTTCTAGGAAGAAAAACATGTTTTAGTAGTAACTTTTGTGGTATAGCAACAATGAGACAGCCTTTTTCGTGGCATAACAATACGTTACTGTACAGTACTTTCTTCATCACGCCAATAAGCATAATAACTACGATATCTATACGCAAAGCATTTCACTTTTGTTTATCATGTGGTAAGTAAATTGACTTCTGCAGAACTTAGCTTTCGGAGGACGATAACTACGACACTTCCACAGAGATTATGTTGCGACAAGATGCACAGTTTAGCGCTACAGTACACGCATTTGAGTGATTAATCTTATACTTAAAACTCTTATTTTTAAAGATTTTTTTTAATTACAAAGAAAGTTTTCCGTAATACATTTCATTCCATTTCTGTAATCTGTAACACCTGAGGGTATAATTACATTAATACTCAGGGGGGTACACACTTACTACTTTGTGTACCATGTGTGCGGCAACCACAAGGAACCCTAGCTAATATGGTATTTGCTTATACAACTTTACACTTCGGTACCATATTTCTCTAACACACAATTACACAGCTATCTGATTATTTGACAGAGAAACAAACATTTTTTTTTACTACGTCAGTGACAGATGTTTACGCAATTACAGAGTTGGATAACTTCACACTTATGAAATTGTATTTTGTCTGTACTTTGTAAACTGTTCATATTTTTTTTTGGAACCGTTGCGATACTAGGAGAGCTTTGAATGATGTATTTGGTATGGATTCATGACTTTTAAAGTACGTTTGAGGCAGATGACACTTTTGACATGAGCAGAGAATTTTTTTAATTATTGGAGGAATCTACGACGTTTTTGAGATTTGACTGAGATGTTATGATATTATTACGACGACGATGTGTATTATGCTGTTGAGGTATGTTTATGTCAATAAGATGATGCTACCATATATGAGGAATGTGATTACGTGTTTATATGTATATGAATAATGAAAGAAGTTAAGGAATCTTGACTTGTGAAAAAGGATGTTGGAAACTGAGAATCGTACTTTAAGAGTTATGAAATGTGTGTGTAAATGCGTGAATGTATCACAATGCCGGCGAAAATTTTTTTTGGCCACTGTTATATTTATAGGATTTTGTTTCTACACACTTGTGAAGTAAATTTTCGACCTGTGAACTTTTCATATGAGACTGTCACTGTAGCGGAAACTGGTGTCGTAAATATTTCCGTAAGAAAGTTAAGTGACCACCTGCACGTAATGCGTCGTGGGCACACAGCTGTGCCAAACACCTGGAGAACAAGCCATTAGGGTGTGCCTTTCCGGAAGCACAGGTAGAAAAAAAAGAAAAAAAGGCAGGCCTTTATCCTCGCCATTGACATTCCTTTAGAGAAAATATTGCAAATGCGACACCCTCATTACTTCCATTAACCTTGCTATTGACATTTCCTTGTTGAAAGCATACTGCGGAGCTCGTAATTTATGATATTTACTGAAATGCCTAATAAAATGACAAGAAATATTTTTACATCTGCACACCTGATTATGACAAGCATCTTTCTATGAGAGTTGAGAGAATTTCTACTAACTTATGAAATGTCACATGACTACTGAATGATATTTTTATGCTTTGCTTTTCATAGTTGCTTATTTCATTTGATATCTGGTTTCCAGCTGTGTTGCAGCATTGCTTTTATAAAATGAAATGCATTTGCTAATGTGAACACTTTCTGTCAACAGATCTATTACATAATTATTTTATGATCCACATTCTTTAAAAAAGGAGCACTTGGAAAGGAAAGAACAATAAGAAGGAACTAGTAACAGTAACACATAATTTTCTTTTCAAGTACATGGTAATATTTCTTTTACAATAAGTTGTTGTGGTGCACCACTTTAATTACATAGATGTTAAGATGTGAATATACATTTCCCTTATCTGCATTGTTGTTTTTACTGTAATATTTTTTCTGCTTGAGCTATGTCATGTTTAGGTATAAGTTACTGCTGTTTGCCAGGCATAGTGCTGCTAAATTTAACTTTGTATTACTCTGTTAAGCTTTTCTTGTTGCTGCACATTGGCTCATATTAGTTGTAATTTTGCATTTTTTTCTGTTGATTTAGATTTACTGTAGCTTGCTTTGCAATTTTCCATTTTTTTGCATTGCTGTTTGTGTTAATTTGTTATGTGCTGCTGCATTGCCTCGTCCCTTAGTTTAGCATCTGAGCTCAGTAGATTTAAGTTAGCTTAAGAGGGGGTAGACTATATAAGAAACTGACTATGGAGAATAGGTAAAGAATGCATTACGAAGTTATATAAAAAGGATTTGGGCCCAAATGAGTATTGTACAATCAGAAATAATTATTTTGAAAGAAATATGAACAGAATACAGAAAGCAGGCTTAGATAGGACTTTTTGGGAATAATGATGAACAAAGGGAGATCTCCATGCAAAATACTGCAGTAAAACAAACCCTGTCCTTTCCTTTTGTGTCATCCCTCTATATGTTGGTGTACCCTTGTGTATTTGTGTTTTTCCTGTCTTTATGTGTTTAGCTAATAAGATTTATGTTGTAGAATTTTTCAAATACTATGTTATTTTCTTTGTAAAGATGTTTATACATTATTTATTCTGTTCTGTCTTAATGTTCATGTGTGAAGTTGGTGTTTCGAAAGTTATTCTGATCTTTTATGTATGTACTCATGTCATAATTCCTGGAACACTGACGTATATGTTAGTTCGATTCTTTTGTAAAGCCCATATTACTACAAATGTTATCTGTATTGTTTATGTTCTTTAATGATGTATTTTGTATCTTTGTAATTGTATTCTCATGTTATAAAATTGTACTTGACACCAGTTCATCAAATTAAGTAACTTGTGAGTAACATTTCACTGCACACGTTTCTGTTGGTCATAGTATATGGACAATATGTGAGAAGTTGGGACTGTTAGTGTTTGCACGTGTGTTACTAATTCAGCAAGGGACTGGATAACAGCATTGCTTGTTCTAAGGACAATTTCAAAAACTTTGTGAGTGCACAAGTGGTGGTTTATGGACTTGCTATATCATTCGCAAGACTCTTCGATGGTGATTGTGCACCTGCACAGTCGCAACAGATCGCAACAGATGGCTGCTGGCCATCTCTACAAGGACTGCAGTGGGTCTGTATCTTTGATGACCCACCATGCCATTATTTCTACAAGGACTGCAGTGGGTCTGCACCTCTGGTGGCCCACCAATACCACAATCTCTACCAGGACTCCAGTGGGTCTGCTCTGTGATGACCTAACTACCAATATTCTTCAAAACGTCGACTGACTCTGCTGTGGGTTTACTCTGTTGTGGCCCATTACCTGTCTGCATGTCGAGTCAGCACTGTCTTTCCGTTGGAAGGACAACACTACTTCTTCAAGACTGCATGGAAATCCACTACTTCAGTGTGCATTTTCTTTTACTGCTGAGACTTTGAGAAGAACTCTGCATTTTTACTGTGATGAACAATCTGGACTGTCTTTATGGACTGTGAGAAATTTTTAGCTTTTGACCAACATTGTATCAATAAGTGTGTGCATTTGATATCTTTGTTATTGCAATTATGAAAAATTTTTTCAAATCTGTATTGGCCACTGCCCAACACCATTTGTAAAAAAATTTTTTGTGGGGAGCATGGGGGCTATGTAAGTAGGCTGTTTATGTTTTCTTTATGTAAGTAGGCTGTTTATGTTTTCTTTATGTAAGTAGGCTGTTTAGGTTCTTATATTGGTAACGCCGCCGCCACGTAGCGCTCTCTGTATGAAAATGAAATCACTGGCTGTGCTGTGTGCAGTCTGCGGCTAGTTTGCATTGTTGTCTGCCATTGTAGAGGGGCAGCTGGACGTTAACAGCGCGTAGCGTTGCGCAGTTGGAGGTGAGCCGCCAGCAGTGATGGATGTGGGGAGAGAGATGGCGGAGTTTTGAAATTTGTCATGAACTGCTATATTTATATATGATGATATCAAGGTAAATACATTGTTTGTTCTCTATCAATATCTTTCATTTGCTAACTATCCCTATCAGTAGTTAGTGCCTTCCATAGTTTGAATCTTTTATTTAGCTGGCAGTAGTGGCGCTCGCTGTATTGCAGTAGATTGAGCTGCGAAGATTTTTGTGAGGTAAGTGATTTGTGAAAGGTATAGTTTAATGTTAGTCAGGGCCATTCTTTTGTAGGGAATTTTGAAAGTCAGATTGCGTTGCGCTAACAAAATATTGTGTGTCAGTTTAAGCACAGTCATGTATAATTGTTGAAAGGGGACGTTTCAGTACAAAAAACATTTCACACGAGCACATATAGATATTAAAGTTTCTTTATATAGCGTTATTATGTCCTGTAGTCATCCTATGTAGAAAGAAACCTAATAATAGGCGATGTCACTTTGTATGTTCACCTGCGGTTCGCATGAACATTTTTAAAATAGTCACTCACTTCGCTCTTGTGGCGTGGCAGTCTTCTTATAATGTGTTGAGGTACCTCTACTTCAATGGCTCTTTTGAACTTGATAGCCATTATTCAGAAATTTCTAGAGGTATCGCAAACAAGTCATCAGTACTAAAAATAATAGGGTGGTCGAAACAAATCTTATTTCTATTTCCCTACCAACATTTAGATCCTGGAGTTGTCAGTCACTTTATGTCTTTTGCACGACTTGCTATCGCATCACTGATGATTATGGGGAAATATGTTACAAAAAGAGCGACTGCGACAATTTTATAATGAATGGGACATTACTCAAAATCTTATCTTAAGAATTACAAAGATATTGCTGGGATCTGGACTCACAAAGGATTTTAGTGTTATGTATTTTCTATTTTAAAGGTATTGAACTGAAATTGGTGAAGAAATGTGGATTCTTAAATTCTGTCTTTACATTTAGGATCTCGTTTTTCCACTTTTGGCCCTGGATGAATATTTCCATTTCCTCCAAGATGTCCTCTTTGCAGCTCTACAAAAGGGTATGCCGAAGTTTAAGATCGGTGTCTATTACAACACTGCGTCTTGTTTCATTTATATGTTCCACTGTAGCCAACTTGTTAGCTTTTATCGTATCTGAAACAGTTCATGTGTTCTTCAAACTATTTTAAAATTTCTTCCCGTTTGGGAAATGTAGTATTTGTTGCAATGACTGTATGTAACTCTATGAATTTCTAAGTTGATATGTTTCTATGTTATCTGTGAGATGTAATGGACCAGCTGGTGGCAGAAGTAATCTTGATATCTGTGTTTTTAGTCAGTTTGGCTATTACGTCTGAAATGATTTCTAAATATACTTGGGTTTTTGTATATTGTAGCAGATGGCTGTGTCAGTTTGTTTCATTTTGTTTCTCGTTATATGTTGTGGAAGTGTATCGACTTGATGTTCATGATAGCCGTTGTTACGTACAGTGTGTTTGATAGTGTTAGTGTATGAGTCGTAGTCGGCACCATTAAGTGGTAATTTCTGTGCTCTGCTTAAAAAGGATATGAATGCAGCTTGTTTACGTGAGTTAGGTGTTTGGAGGGTTTATTAATGGCAGTTTCTATGTTTATTGGTTTTCTGTGCATGATATTTCAGCAGAAAACTAAGTTTCGGTATTGACGTAGCAGACGGAGCCTAATGTCTCTTTTCCGCGTAGGTAATTTTCAACAAACTCTTTGCAGTCAGATCACGTTACTAGTTTGATTAATGGGTCAAATTATTGTGAATAACAGGACATACTCCTTAAGTCAAGGCATATCCGGACTTAATCCATTTTGAGCAGGGACGTCATAAAAGAAATGTGTACTAGCGATGACTTTTTTTCATAGAGTGCTTATTTAATCAGTGTAAACAATACAGCTCCCAATAAAGGTGCTATGGAAAGCAAGAACTCAAGATTTTTTAAGTACAAACTGCCTAAATATCATCTATTTTCTAATTTTAACTATCGATGACTTCCTTCTATCCCTGTGACTAATGAAATTTGTGAACAAGAGAAAAATTTTTAGTTCAGTGAAGAGGCGACAGGAATTGTAGTTACGTAAATCGTGCACTTCAAGAATATACACTGAAGTGCAATGAAACTGGTATAGGCATGAGTATTCAAATACAGAGATACACAAGTAGGCAGAATATGGCGCTGCGATCGGCAACGCCTATATCAGACAAGTGTCTGGCGCAATTGCTAGATCTGTTACTGCTGCTACAGTGGCAGGTTATCAAGATTTAGGTCAGTTTGAACGTGGTGTTATACTCGGCGCACGAGCGTTGGAACACAACATCTTCGAGGTAGCGATGAAGTGGAGGCTTACGACTGTTACACGAGTGTACCGTGAATATCAGGTTTCCGGTAAAACATCAAATCTCCAATGTCGCCGCGGGCCGGAAAAAGATTCTACAAGAACGGAGCCAACGACGACTGAAGCGAATCGTTCAACGTGACAGAAGTGCAACCCTCCCGCCAATTGCTGCGGATTTCAATGCTGGGCCATCAACGAGTGAAAGCGTGCGACCCATTCAACGAAACATCATCGATATAGGCTTTAGGAGTCAAAGGCCCACTCCTGTACAATTGATGACTGCACGACAGAAAGCTTTACATCTCGCCTGGGCTCGTCAACACTGACGTTGGACTGTTGATGACTGGAAACATGTTACCTTGTCGGACGAGTCTCGTTTCAAATTATATTGAGCTGATGGACGTGTTCTGGTATGGAGACAACCTCATGAATCCATGGACGTGGTTGTCAGCGGAGGACTGTTCAAGCTGGTGAAGGCTCTGTAGGGGTGAGGGGCCTGTGCAGTTGGAGTGGTATGGGACCCCTGATACCTAGATACGACTCTCACACGTACACGTACCCGAGTATCCTGTCTGCTAATGTGCATTCATTCATGTCCGTTGTGCACTCCGACGCAATTGTGCAAATCCAGCAGGACAATTGCGGCACCCCACACGTCCTGAATTGCTGCAGAGTGGCTCCAGGAACATTCTTCTGACAAGGCAACCACCCCATCGCACCCCCCTCAGATTTAGTTATAAGTTGGCACAGTGGATAGGCCTTGAAAAACTGAAAACAGATCAATTGAGAAAACAGGAAGAAGTTGTGTGGAACTACGAAAAAATAAGCAAAATATACAAACCGAGTAGTTCATGGGAAGATAAGCAACATCAAGGACGTTAGGAACGCAGGAACGCCGTGGTCTAGTGGTAACGTGAGCAGCTGCGGAACGAAAGGTCCTTGGTTCAAATCTTCCATCGAGTGAAAAGTTAAATTTTTTATTTTCAGTTTATGTGACAAACTCTTATGTTTTTATCACTTTTTGGGAGTGATTATCACATCCACAAGAAAACCTAAATCGGGCAAGGTAGAAGAATCTTTTTACTCCTTCGCCAAGTGTACAAGTTAGGTGTACATTATCTCTGCTTAGCAACGTAAACAGAGATCGCAGTTTGGTTCGCATTGTGAAATAATTTAAAAATATAGTTGTATTACAGACAGTTACACTTTGAGCGGTGTCCATTATCGTTCATAGCCTTCTGACAAGCAATTACGCAGAAGTTTCGCTTATCTGGAACCAGAATATCGGCTTTTCCGGCCGTCCTGAGCGGACGCGCTGTGGCGCTTCTGTTTGGATTTCATGACTCTGCGTAACAGTGTTGTGTAAAATTGTGATTGTGGTGATGCAGCATTTTAGTTTCATTGTATTCACGAACTGTTAACTGCTGACATGGAAACAATGTTTCCCAGAAAGCTTACCCTAAGATTTGGATTTGACAAAGCAACCCGTAATGTTCAGCCAAGTTCACTAGAAATTCATGACTGGATCGTTGACGTTATTGGCATTACTTCGGATCAGACGCACACTGCTTATTATGACTTGGAGCAATACTGCTTTTTTGTGAAGCTGCTTTCCCCGTTGGTGTTGGAACGGATTTTGCAGAAATTTGAAGGAAAAGCTGAATTCCGCCATCGCGATAATTCGGTGAGTACAGTTACTATTTCAAATGCTGATGTTGATTATAAACAAGTCAGAGTATTTAATTTGCCTCCTGAGATAGAAAACTGCTACTTAAAAGACGCATTATCTAAATACGGTGACGTCAGACAAATTCGTAATGAACGATGGTCAAGCCAGCATAAATTGCAATGCTTTAGTGGCGTTCGTTCTGTCGATATGCATGTCAAACAAAACATTCCATCTCATATTTTGGTTTGTGGCTACAAAGCGCACGTTATATACAATGGACAGACTTTGACTTGTCATATATGTAATGAAAGTGGGCATCTCCGGCAAAACTGTCCAAAAAAGGTGTTTGTATTGCAGAATAATTTACAACAGCGTAAAAGGTTAACACTGGCTGATCTTGTGACTGAAAATCAGATGACGGGTGGTGAAGTTTCCAGCATTTCGGGGAATGTAGACGACAGGCCACAAAATACCAAAATACTCTTGAAGCATTTCCACCTTTACTCAGGAAAGACACTGTAGACAATCCGGCTGGAAAAAGTAGTATAGCCACTAACAAGAGACGTCGAACTTGTGACGGCAGTAGCACAGATGAAGAAGATATCAACCTATCGCTGAAAGTTGCAGGTGACATTCAGAAAACAGTACTGGAAACTGTTTCAGACAATATTGTCAGCATAGATTCGAACTCTGAGTCCAGTACATCACTAGACAGATCGAATATGCTACCATCACCTGAACAGGTCGAAGTGACATCAGAGTCCCATTCTGTAGTGCTGGACGCGCCAGTAGATGGCAACGCGCTGCTCTTGGTGACGCCACAACCCCGCGCTGCAGTACCCGTACGTCAATCAATGCAGACAGATTCACTCGCAGATGCAACTGAAAGCAAACATGACGAGGTAGCGAGTAATTGTCAACAACAGGCGACGTCACGGCCCAAATCCCAAGACAAAGAAGCGGAGTTTTACAACAATAACACACAAACAGTAAACGAAAGTGTTCATAGAAGTGATGGGGCATTGGAAGAGTGTTTGCAAACTGCTTCTGCGCCGCCTTTGGCAGATGAGATGGTGGCACACGACTGCCCCTCAGATCCACCGACACCGCTCTCGGTGGAAAACTGTTCAGGGGGTGGGCGGAGCAGACATTCGGTGAAGGCTAGTGTCAATGCAAACCGCAAGAAAAGTAAAAAGAAAGGTTCTAATGCAAACCGTGACGGTGGTCTCCAGTCAGATTCTCAGGAAGTATCCGGCATGGAGTGGCATGAAATGATAGACTAGCGGGAAAAAGGTCACTCCCCTATGTTACAGTCATATACGATTACCACGTTAAACATTAATAGAATACAGTCGGATGTTAAAATAGCTGCTCTGAAACAGTTTCTGTATGAGTCAGCGACGGATATTGCTCTCCTACAGGAAGTGGTATTCCCACAATTAAATTTTTCCAATTACGTTGATTTTTACAATATTTCCACTGAAACGAATGTTGGCACGGCCATTTTAGTTAGAGAAGGCATCCCTGTACATGACGTTGATAAATTAGAATCGGGGCGAGGTATTGGAATAAATGTAGCAGGAGTTACTATAGTCAATTTATATGCTCCTTCTGGTAGCAGTAAATGAGCTGCAAGAGCCACATTCTTTAATGAAAGCGTAATTTATTTACTGAGGAAAAACCCCCTCCAACTTATAATAGGGGGAGATTTTAATTGTGTATTGAGTCGAAAGGATCAAACCCCCAACTTCAATTACTCAACTGACTTGAGACGTCTTGTTGTTGATTTAAAATTAAAAGATGCGTGGGAAATAAAATACCCAACAATGGTGAACTTCACTCATATTGTTGCGAATTCCTGTAGTAGAATTGACAGAATTTACGTATCGGAAAATTTAGCAGATAAAGTACTGAAAACAGAAACTGTTCCTGTTAGTTTTTCCGATCACAGTGCGTTGCTGACCTGCGTAAATTTAACACCACAACCTACCCGAAGAGTAAGAAGCCAGTGGAATCTAAATATATCGTTATTATCAGAAAAAGACTTAGAAGAAGCCCTAACCAGAGCTTGGGAAATGTGTCTCCGTTCACTGAACAACTTTCCAAGTGTGATAGAATGGTGGACTCAACGAGCGAAACCGAAGCTAAGAAAAGTTTTAATATCTTTTAGTATATATATGGCCAGAGAAAGGAAACAGACTGTAGAATTCTACTACAGCGTGCTCAGGGACCTCTACGATCAGACAGATGCAATTCCTACAAGATTAAAAGACATCAAGAAAATAAAAGCAAAGTTAATAAGTCTGAAACGTAAGGAACTGGAGGGACTTAAAATAAAATCCAAAGCAAAGTCAGTCACTGAAGATGAGACTGCTGCATTGTACCACCTTGTCAGACACGCCAAAAATAGAAGAAGAAGTTTCATGGATGAACTTCAAATAGATGATGGTACCATAATCACCACCCAGAAGGAAATAATTAAAGAGATCTCAGCGTACTATGAACGTATGTATGCGTCAGGGGAAACAAACGAAGAAGAATACGATGACCTCTTCGGGACATATCTTCCACGAATATCGCGAGATGGTGATGAGAACATTTCTTCGGACATCACCAAAGAAGATGTATTAGAAATCGTGTGCAGCTCCCCTGCTAGAAAATCTCCAGGACCTGACGGACTGCCCATTGAATTCTATAAACGATTTTGGACCCTAATAGGAGAAAAGTTCACCGAAATTGTCAATGAAGTCTTACAAGGAAAGCCAGTGCCTGCAGAGTTCAAACAATGCAAAATCGTGTTGATCCCGAAGAACAGAGGCTGCAAAAAAATAAACAACCTACGGCCGATTTCGCTTTTAAATTCAGATTATAAAATTATAGCTCGAGTAATTAACAAGCGCTTTACACCATGCACGGCTAACATCATAGGCCAACAGCAGACTTGTGCTTTTAGAAGAACGATTTTACAAACTGCGGCCTTGTATCGCGATGTCATTGCGCTAGCGCAGGCAAGTAACATAAAATGTGGACTGCTTTTCATAGACTTCCATAAGGCATTTGATCAAACTAATCACAAATACCTGATAGAGATAATGCGCCGAATGGACTTCCTGCCAAAAACCATCGACATCATCAAGAACATGGCAATGGGTGTTACTGCACAAATCTCCGTTAACTGTCAACTGACAAAAAAAAATTGAAATAAAAAGGGGTGTTACCCAAGGAAGCCCCTTATCCATGCTCCTGTTCGTTATATCGCTGGAGCCTTTCTTGAGACAGCTACAGCACAGGCTGACAGGCATAACCATTCAAGGAACAAAGACCGTGGTAGGTGCTTACGCGGACGATGTAGGCGTAATCATCAGAGACCAAACAGATGTGACACAACTAGAGATGATACTTGCAAAATACTGTTCTGCATCAGGTGCGAGAGTAAATGAAAATAAAAGTAAATTTCTAAATATAAAGCGGCTTGCTAACTTACGCATTGAGTGGGCGAACCATGTTAATGAACACAAAGCTCTTGGAATGGCATTGACAACGTCCCTTTTAAAAATGATAGCAATAAATTGGCGGGAGGTGGCAAGAAAAATCAAGGGAGCTTTGATTGAAAACTGTCAACGTAGCATAGACCAGTTCCAGAGAATATTTTTTATCAACACGTATATTTTATCCAAGGCCTACTACATAGCACAGGTTCTCCCCATTCCATCAATGGTGGCGAAGACGATCATGTCCACCTTAGCAAAGTTCTTGTGGAAAGGGGAATTGTTTCGAGTGCCGGTGAAGACAGCAGTTTTGGATCCAAGCAATGGAGGAATGGGTCTAACCGACATCAAGTCTAAAGCGATGGCATTGTATGTCAAACGAACATGGAGCATAATGTGTAATGATCCAGGGTGCATTACAGCAAAACTATATGATATTGTTAGGCCAGAAAGTGTAGAGCCGCCGATAAATATACAAAAAATAAGTTTTAAGCTGAAACACATTAGGGAGTATTATCTTGAACTAAGTTATCTCAGCAAAAAGATTTTAAACTCCAAAACGTTACAGCAAAGGCGATTTTAGCTGAAAGGCGGAAACATGAAAGGAAAAATAACATAGAAACCATATATGCTGGAATAGCATGGAATGTGGTCTGGAAAAACATCAGTAGTGATGTTCTTTCGTCTGACGTGAGAACAGCGTGGTACAAGGTAGTCAATAACATCATCAGCACTAATGAGCGCCTCTTTGCCGTCGGTTTAAGTGACACAAACCTCTGCACCAAATGCAACCTCGTTGATAGTGTCCCTCATCGTTACACTTGTGGAGATCGGATTATCAACTGGAGGTGGACCAGGGAGAAAATTGCTCAAATAACAAGAACTTCAGCAAACAATGTACCGACTAACATTTTCTTCAGACCAGAGGAAAGTTACTACCCTCAGGCAAAAAATAACGCAGTGATTTGGTTAATGGGCAAATATACAAGTTATGTTTTTAACAATATTGGGAGCGATGAACATATTGAATACAAGATGTATATGGAAAATGAATTCGACAAAATACTCAAATATCAGAATCACAATAAGAAATATGGTAACATGCTCCGAATTGTCTTCAACCGAATGGGTATAGGTTAGGAACTGGATTCCTAGTAGAGAGGGAATGGATTGGGTCACGTTCCCGACTCTAACCTCACCTGCAAGTCACACATGAAAAATAAATCAGCAGTACAGCAGATACAAGAATATGGCGAGAAACATCTGGTGTCTGATATAAAGGAAGATCTTGAACTCCCTATAGATGCGTTTAGAAGGCTGGAACTGACAAAAATAACAAGGCAGTGAAATATTTTGCAATGTCGCTGTTCGGGACTTCTCTTCTGTCCACGTAATTTACTCAGGAAAGGACACATATCAAGGATTTACTGAATGATTAATTTGGGTCTGGGAAATGATGATGAGGAACCGGCTGCAGAAGAAGAAAATGTGCGTACTGAACTGCCACCAGTTGAAGGTGACAGTGAAGGTGCTAAATTGTGCTACTACTAAAGACTCATTTTTTGAATGCTGTAATTCATGACTGCAATTATCTGTCACCTTATTTATGTCATTTCATTGTAGTCATTTTTGTTACTGTTTTTAGTGAATAAAAAAAAATGGTAACGTGAGCAGCTGCGGAACGAAAGGTCCTTGGTTCAAATCTTCCATCGAGTGAAAAGTTTAATTTTTTATTTTCAGTTTATGTGACAAACTCTTATGTTTTTATCACTTTTTGGGAGTGATTATCACATCCACAAGAAAACCTAAATCGGGCAAGGTAGAAGAATCTTTTTACTCCTTCGCCAAGTGTACAAGTTAGGTGGGTCGACAACATATTCCTGTCATGTGACGCACATGCCGTCACCAGTGTCGTATAGAATATATCAGACGTGTTTTCCTGTGGAGGAATCGGTTGACCTATGACTTTGCGATCAAATGTTTTCGGTTCCAATTGGAGAGGCACGTCCTTTCGTCTACTAATCGCACGCTTTTGCGATGCGGTCGCAAAACACAGACACTAAACTTATTACAGTGAACAAAGACGTCAATGAACGAACGGACAGATAATAACTATGCAAAAATAAAGAAAATAAAATTTTCACTCGAGGAAACCTTTGAACCAAGGATCTCTAGTTCAGCAGCTGCTCACGCTACCACGGGACCACGACGCTCCTGAGCTCACTTTGTCCATGATGTTGCCTATGCGACACGTGGACTACTCAGTTTGTATATTTTGCTTATTTTTTCACAGTTCCACACAACTTCTTCCTGTTTTCTCAATTGATCTGTGTTCAGTTTATCAAGGCCTATCCACTGTGCCAACTTATAACTGAATCTGAGGGGGGTGCGATGGGGAGGTTCGCTTGTGAGTTTAAACACTTGGCTAGCCACCAAATTGCCCAGACATGAATATTACTGAGTATATCTGGGATGCCCTGCAAAGTGCTATTCAGAAGAGATCTCCGCCCCCTCGTACTATTACGGATTTATGGACAGCCCTGTAGGATTCACGGTGTCAGTTCCCTCCTGACATTAATCGAGTCCATGCCACGTCGTGCTGCGGCACTACTGCGTGCTCACGAGAGCCCTACACTATATTAGGCTGGTGCAACAGTTTTCTTGTCTCTTCAATGTAAATCACTCAGAATTGACCTTAAATTGGACAATGTCGGAGATAAGTGTATAGGCCGGCCGGAGTGGCCGAACGGTTAAAGGCGCTACAGTCTGGAACCGCACGACCGCTACGGTCGCAGGTTCGAATCCTGCCTCGGGCATGGATGTGTGTGATGTCCTTAGGTCAGTTAGGTTTAAGTAGTTCTAAGTTCTAGGGGACTTATGACCACAGCAGTTGAGTCCCATAGTGCTCAGAGCCATTTGAACCATTTTTGATAAGTGTATATATGTTCTAAATAACAGATTTTAGTGTTGAGAACCTTTCTCAATCTTTCTGTTTCCACTCATAACGTTCTACACAGATAATCATCGACTCACAAGGAGACTTATAAAGTTTATTGAATCACATTTCAGCCTCGAAACGCTACGCCAATATGTTTCAATAAATAGCAGCATCGAACAAAATGCTGGAAATGGAAGAGCAGAAGACTTCTCTTCACGCAGCGAAGGTCTTCTGACGAAGCGAGAAAGAGCAACGAGCATCTGTTTGCTGCGAATGCTTCCTTAAAGCCTACCACACATTAAGCTCAGGTGCTTGTGTCGGCTGCTGGCATTGGATATTCATGGTGAGTTCCTATGGGACCAAACTACTGAGGTCATCGGTCCCTAGGCGTACCCACTACTTAGTCTAACTTAAACTAACTTACCATAAGGAAAACACACAGACCCATGCCCGGGGGAGGACTCGAACCTTCGACGGGGGGAGCCGTGCGAACCGAGCAAGGGGCCTGAGACAGCGCGGCTACCCCGCGCGGCCATGTCAGCTGCTCATCGCCGTCTAGCGTACAAGTCCCATTGTGCTGGCGACCGCGAGACATCTAGTAAACGTGAGCACCGCACTGCGGAAGTCGTAAACGCCGTGCGCGCCTCACCGGACGAGCGACAGTAAGCACTCTGCCTCTTACAAGCCGCGTGCCGCCGCGAAACTGAATGGAGAGTCAGTTTACGAGCACTTCTGCCGCAACTATCTGGATAACAATTTAGTCTGCATCGCTCCAGCGTACCAATCAAGGCATGTCAGTATTACACAAGAAGGCGAGGAAATCAAAAGTAATCTGCTTTCTATTCTTTACACATTAATAACTAATTTCGTTTTCGTTTAATATTGTGGTCATCACTCTCTGCAGATATAAATAATGCTAAGAAATTATGACGCTTTACAAGCTGTTGTAGGTTTCATAGTTAGAATAAATGAATCGTATGAAAGTAATTCTCGGTTTCCAGCACGAGCAAGTACGACATCGCTCACAATTTAGAAAATACACTGACGGAAAAAAAAATCGGTACACCGACGAGGAGTAGTGCGACATAAACGAAAGCTGATAGGCATCTATTCAAATTTCTTTCCGGTCGCGTAACAGTGGCGCTAATAACGCCCCTAGGAGGATGTAATTTGCATTTGCTTTAGCCGGCTTAGGTGGCCGAAAGGTTCTAGGCGCTTCAGTCCTGACTGCTCCGGTCGCTGGTTCGAATCCTGCCTCGGGCACGGATGTGTGTAATGTTCTTAGGTTAGTTAGGTTTAAGTGGTCCTAAGTTGTAGGGTACTGATGACCTCAGAAGTTAAGTCCCATAGTGCTCAGAGCCATTTGAACCATTTGAACCTCAGATGTTAACGCCCATTGTGCTCAGAGCCATTTTGTTTGCTTTAAATACGCGCTGAAACGGTCGTGAGCTTCAGTTACCTTTGACTTTGGGTGTGGTTCGTGATGTTAGTCAAGACTGTCTTTAAGGCGACAAAAGCGCCATTATGGACAACTCATTGCGTTTGGAACAGGTCGTGTAACAGTGTTACGAGAAACTGGATGTTCATTCTGCGGTACTGCAGAAAGACTTGGTAGGAATGTGGCCACTGTACATGATTAGTGGCAGCCGTGTATGGTTGCAAGAAGGCAGGGCTCCGGACGGCCGACTGGCACTACCGAAAGGGATGACCATCGTATTCGGCGTGGGGCTCTGGCGCATCGTAGTGCATGTGCAAAAGTAATGAGAGCAGCAATGACACAATTGTCATTTACAAATCGGTTACTTCAAGGATATCTCCGCGCAAGACGTCCTGTAGCGCGCATTCAGCTCTCTCCAAACCACCACCATTTAGTACTTCAGTTGAGTCAAGCAACAGCTCATTGGAGGGCAGGATGGAGGTCAGTTGTGTTTTGTGATGAAAGCTGACTCTGTCTCGGTGCCAGTGATGGCCCTGTGTTGGTTAGATGGAGGGCAGTTGAGGGCCTGCGACCAGACTGTCTGTGTGCTAGACACATTGGACCAGTACCTAGAGTTATGGTCTGGGGTGCGATTTTGTGTGGCAACAGGAGCGCTCTCGTTATCCCATGCGCCCTGACTGAAAATCTGTACGTCAGTCTGGCGACTCGACCTGTTGTGCTACCATTCATGATCAGCATTCAAAATGCTCGCCCACATGCCGCTGTTGTTAGTCAACGCACTCTATAGGGTGAGACACTAACTATTGCCACCAAGAATAACTCCGAAAGTACGATAGGAGCTCAAAAGTTTGTTGGACAAAAGTTGCATGAGACAACGGGGACTATAATATGACTTTGGTTTTTTGTTGTTAGGTGGGGTCGCTTCAGAGATATGAAGGTCAACTTTGTTTTTTTAAATGGGATGCTATAGTAGGGTACTAATTTTCTGATAGCGACTATTGAGACCAATCCAGTGATGTGTACCAGTAAGGTCCTTGAAGGTCAACGAAGGTAACAAAGATGGCATGAACGTCCATTTACAGGTGTTCGAAGTGATGACCATTGGTATCAATGCAGTGCTACAATCTTCAAATCATGGATTGAGTGGTATTCCTTATCACATCGGCACTTATCAAAGTACATGTTCTGACAATTCTCTCTCACATATCGTCAGGTGTAGTTGGAACGTCTTTCTAAACAATGTGTTTTACGAATCCCCACAAGAAAAAATCCAGGGGCGTCAAACATGGCTAACGAGCCGGCCACGACACATCTCTTGCCCGTCCAATCCAACGATTTGGGAATCGTCTCTCAACTCATTTCTAGCGATCAGAGCAAAATGTGTCGAACACCTATCGTGTTAGTACCACATTTTGTTCAATGTTGTTGGTATTTCTTCCAATAACAGACCTAATGTTTCTTGCAGGAATGTGGTGACCTTCCTACCATTAAGGTTTCAAATGTTTCAAATGGCTCGGAGCACTATGGGACTTAAATTCTGAGGTCATCAGTCACTTAGGACTTAGAACTACT